>NC_132843.1:16967652-17567652 GCF_048164855.1 Canis lupus baileyi | reverse complement strand
GACTTACAATGGGAAATATATGTTTGGTCTTCATCTCTGTCCCTGACACAGAGATCCTAAAACCTCAGTGATTTCCTAAGAGATAAAGGTGTCCTTTGTTATGTTAATGAGCCAACTTTTGGAAAGCCCTCAGTGGGTCCTGGGGCCACTGGTTACTAGGAGAACCAATCATGTGACCAGAGCATGGAATCTGTCAGAGGTTGAGGTCAATCACTAGTGGCCAATGACTTAATCAATCTTGCCTTTGTAATGAAGCCTCCATAAAAACCCGACAGGACAGAGTTCAGAGAGCTTTGGGGTTGGTAAACACAAGCAGATTTAGATTCAACACAAGGCACCCAGAGAGCATGGAATCTCTCCATCCCTTTCTCTATATGTTGCCCTATGCATCTCTTCTACCTGGCTGATTCTGAGTCATATCCTTTTATAATAAACTGATAATGTAGTAAGTGA
This sequence comes from Canis lupus baileyi, assembly GCF_048164855.1. Classification (NCBI taxonomy): domain Eukaryota; kingdom Metazoa; phylum Chordata; class Mammalia; order Carnivora; family Canidae; genus Canis; species Canis lupus. The sequence goes on along the minus strand of NC_132843.1, from coordinate 17,567,199 downwards.
ATGTTTTCCTGAATTCTGCGAGCTCTCCTGGCTAATTAATTGAACCCAAGGGAGGTCATGCAAACCTCAGTTCTATAGCCAGCTGGTTGGAAGCACAGGTGACAACCTAGACTTGTGATTGGTGTCTGAGGGGGGTGATATGCAGTCTTGTAGGACCAAGGCCTTAACTTGTGGGATCTGACAGTACATAGTGTGAGAAGTGAGTTAATTACTTAATGGTGCTGAGAAAACACACATTGATCTATGTTATAGCAGCTTAGCATTTATCCTACCTAAAACAACATCCTATGATATCCATTAGGACTTTATTTAATCCTTTCGATAACTACATTAAATTATATAACTATTTCAATAAAAAGATACTTCAAATACAATCTAAACCTCATTCCTAGAGCACAGAAGCAGAAACATAAAGTGAGGAAAGACTGACATGAGAGAAGCAAACACAAGTTTTGATTAAAATAAGTGGCAAGGGCCACTATTCTCAATGTAGGCAGTGAGAGAAGTGAAAGGAATACTAGGAAAATTAAGGCTAGTTTCCCCAGAAGTAATCTGTGCCTTCTCCATCATCAAGCCTTGGGCAGGCTTGGGTCTGCCGCACCGTCCAGGGAAGAGTGGAAAGCTAAGGACTGACAGGCCACCTGGCTTTATCTCCATCTATAAGAAGGATCCCAGACTCAGGAGGGACACAGATCTCCCCCACCACCAATCCCCAGCAACCACCCAAGATGGGGCTTGATAGCCGTGGGCACCATTTTAGGAGGCATTGTACAAGAGAGTTTAGCCATCTTCAGCTACTTCTCCTAATTCCCCTTCCCTGTGCAAACCGGGAGGGGGAGGGGAGCACAAGATTCAAGGATCTAAGTGAGAAAGGCAATACCATCTGTATTTGCAAAGAAAGGCAACTCTTTTGTATGTTTTTCATGTTGGGCTTCCCCCCTCTGGCTCTTCCTCTGCAGGTAGCCTCTTTCCCCTAGGGGACAAGCATGAGAGGCTACAGATTGGAAACACATGTGCCAGAAACTCACCTCCCCTTGACCTACAGTGTGCCCACTGCCACTACTCTACATGGCCTCTCCCCCTAACTTCAATGTGTCTTGAAACATAAAAATGCTGTTTTGCCTGAGGCCAACTTGGAAGCAGAAGAAAATGAGTTTTTAAACTAATTTTCAGAAAACGATATTCATCATGTTAGCTTCCCATCTGGAATTATTTTTTAAAAAAAAAACATACAATGGCAGGTTTTGCCTTCATCTCTATCGTTACATTTGACCCCTGCACTAAAGCAGAACAGAATCGAGTAAAATAACCCTGTATCCTTTTCCTTAGGGGGTGGTTGGGCAGCTTACCCCCCGCCCCACCAAGAAGCACTTCCTTGGAGTATCCTTTAAGGCACTGTCAGTACAGAGACCCTGGATTTCCCTCCTCAGACCACACTCACTCATCAGCGTAAACACATCAAAGTGAAATTGTTTAGTAACTACTTTCACATGTATGGGCTGGAAAATCTCATAATTTAGCACCTAAGCTAAGCAGACTAGCAAACAAATCACCGTGATTAGCAGAAAGGATCTTAGACTTTAAATTTGGGCAGACCTAGCTCTGCACTGAAAAGCTGGTTCAACACAAGTAAGTCAATGCTCATCTCTGAACTCAAACTTCATTCTCTGCACAACAGAGATGATGACACTTTTTACATAAGGTCAGTGGGGAAATTAAATGGGATGACATATATAAACCCTAATGGCACAACACCTGGCAGGTACTCTGTAAAGGCAAGTTATCTTCTTCTATCTTTCCCCTTCCTCCTGAAGAAAGCTTAAATGTTAAATAGTTCCAGTTGGAAGTATCAGGGGGCAATATTGATTTTGTTCTTTATTCTTTTCTATATTTTCCCAGACCCAATAAGGAACAGGTATTACTTTCCCAAAGAAGAAAAAAAAAAGTTATTTACAAAGATAGAAACATGTAATCTCTATAAAGAATCTACTTGTCTCTTCAGCCTAAATTCATGCATTTCATGTTTATTTTTTCTTCCCCAAACCAAACTTTAAATTTAAATCACCCTAACTTAGGGTAAATGTGTTTTTTTTTTCAATTGTCAATAAAGAAAAGACATTCATCATAACAATGATGAAAGCAAGCTCTTCTATTTGTTTTTACTCCATTATCTAAAATAAATATAAGCAACATCTGTTACAATTAACTATAAATGCAGTACTTTTTTCACTGCAGAATGGAATGATGGTTTAGGGTATAGAATTGAACAAGCAGTTTGGAATTATTGATTATTCAATTATATCTAAGTGTGCTATGATATTTAAACATTTCACCATCTTAAAATATTTTTTTAATATTCTGATGAACTGTAATAGTAGAGTTCCTAAACTATAGACACGTTCAGAAGTACTCTTTCCTGGAAGTCCAACAACCTTAATACATATAAACTAGCATCCAGCATGAAAAGTAGGATTTCAGGACAGCACTGCAGCTAGAGGACAAAAAGTACCTGACCTTTACTGGCATCATTGCCTGTGGTCTTACTACATTATAATGGGAATAGGATAAATTTGGTCAGAGTTTGATCCTGTTCTATTACCTACAGAATCTGTTTTCGTAAATACTACATCATGAGTGAGATGCTGATTGGAAATAATCTATACACTATGTCATGAGTATTGGCATATTTCTGAGTATTTTTTTTTATTTTTAAAATATTTTATTTATTTATTCATGAGAGAGAGAAAGGCAGGCAGAGACACAGGCAAATGGAGAAGCAGGCTCCATGCAGGGAGACTGACGTGGGACTCGATCCCAGGACTCCACAATCACGCCCTGGGCCAAAGGCAGGCACTAAACCACTGACCCACCCAGGGATCCCTATTTCTGAGTATTATCATAATTAACTGAAATTATTATCTCTCAGATATTACATTTTGTTGTCTTCTATTTTGAGGCAGCTTCATTATATTTCAATTTAATTTCTTTTAGATATCTCTTTAGGAAATTAATATAAAAATGCACCAAAGCCAAACAAGATTTATACCAGTAATGCAAGGATAGTTCAATATAGGAAATAATATCATGAACCATTTCAATAGAACAAAAGGGAAAATAACACAATTATACCATGAATTCTGAAAATACACTTGATAACATTCAGCATCCATCACTGATAAAAACTTCTAATAATCATAGGATGAGAGATCACGTCCTTAAAGGGATTTTTAGCATATATACTGTGTTCACTACTACTGTGGCCCTAAGCCCCATGCTTTAGAGTCCATCCATACCCTTCCACTGCTGGACCATCCTCAGGGTACTCAGGACCATGGAATTCCCTGTTCAAATGTCCCCAAGCCTGGGGACATCTGGGGTAGCACAGTCTCTTTCCTAGGTTCATCCTCCAATGGGCAAACTAACCACACACACAGTGTACACACCCCAGGTCCTGAAGAAGACAAAAGAGTGGCTGTTTACAAGAGGGTACAAACAGAGCTCAGGGGTTTGGCTGGGGTGGCCTAACACATGAGTTGAACATTAGGCCTCTCCATCTGGGTCAAAGCTAGGAAGGAGAACAGGCTGAAAGTGCTGAATTTTGCCAGACTGCTACATTTTAGCACAAACTCTGAAGAGTCCTGACATCCTGTATTTGAATCTAGCTTCCAGATCTTTCTAAAGGATGCTTTTCATGATAAGTAATTATTTTACTTAACAGGTTTTAGCTTAATTAATAACCATAAAATTTTTGCAGATTTATTACATGGGCTTCTGTCCCTGTTCTCATAGAAATCAGGGCAGACCAGTGTGGCATAGTGTAGTATAATAGAGGATAATGTAATTTTGAGTCAAAAACCAGGATCATGCCCCACATCAGGCTCCCTGCTCAGCAGGGAGTCTGCTTCTCCTTTTGCCGGTCCCCACCACTCATACTCTCTTGCTTATGCCCTCTCTCTCAAGTAAATAAATAAAATATTTAAGAAAAAACAAAAACAGGATCATGCACAATGAAGTAAAACAAAAAACAATCCTTTTAAAGAAGCAGCAAAGTGACATTATCACTACTAATTAACATTGTTCTATATGGATTAGCTAAAAATTAGATCAGAGAAAGAAATTACATAGACAATTGATAAGGAAAAGCAAAATATCACTATTTGTACATAATATAAACATTTAACTAGAAAACCTAAAGGAATCAAAAAAAATTAGAAAAAAAATTTAAAGTTTAAGTTGACTTGTAACAAAATCAATATACAAAAATCAGTAGCTTCAGCCAATTAATAAATATAAGAAAAAATATATTTGTAACTGTGACAAAATGTAAAACATATAGACATAGGTGTAATTTTTAAATTTACAACATCTCAAAATTTTGTTTTTAGGTAAGTAAATAACCTTAAAAAATGGTTATGACAATCATGAAAAAGAATAATAATTTTAAAAATTGACTCACTAGATATTATTATATTTTATAAAGCCACAGTAATTAACATAGCAAGATCTTTTCTCCATGTAAAAACAGGGCAATGAAACAAAAGAGAGTATCCAGAAATGAACCAAAATGGATAAAGAAATTTCATGCATGATAAAGGAGTTATTTCAAATCAAAGGAGAAATAATAGATTTTCCAAACAATGATTTTGGAATATCCTATTGCAACAGCTATTTGGGGGGAGTGGGCATAAATGTAGTCTCTCTATAGACTCCTAACTTTAAAGTATATCCCAGAGAAATGAAATATGTTGAAGTCTAAAATTAAGCCATAATAATAAAAATACTAGAGAAAACATAGGAATTCTTGTATGAGCTTGGAGTAGAAAGGTCTTTCTTTCTTTTCTTTCTTTCTTTCTTTCTTTCTTTTCTTTCTTCCTTTCTTTTCTTTTCTCTTTTTTCAAGTAGGCTCCATGCCCAGCATGGAGCCCAATGCAGGCCTCAAACTCACAGCCATGAGATCAAGACTGAGCCAAGATCAAGAGTCTGACACTTAACCAACAAAGCTACCCAGGTGTCCCTAGGAAAGTCTTTCTAAGCAAGACACAAAGGTTCCATGCATAAAAGAAAAGAATAAAAATTCTCCTTACATAAAAAAAATAAAATTTAGCACAGGAAAAAAATAATAAAGTCAATCACATACATATAATTTAACAAGATTTTTTAAAAATGAAAACACAGATGCAACACAAATGACAAGGGGTTAATCTCTTTAATATATAAACTTATATAGTGATGGGGCTCTTGGTTTCAGCTCAGATCATGATCTCATGGGTCTTCGGATCAAGCCCTGTGTAGGGCTCCCTGCTCAGCACTCTCTCCCTATGCCCCTCTCTCAGTTTGCATGTGCACATGTGCATGTGTGCACTCTCTCTTTCTAAAATAATACATATACATAAACACATACATATATACATAATATATATAATACATATATAAACACATAAATTAATAAGAAAAATAACAATTTAATAGAAAAATTAAAAAGGGAAAAGAATATGCAAAGAATATTCACAGAAAAATATGAAAAGATAACTCAATTATAAAAATAAATAAATACAACTGTAATGAAATAAAAATATTTAGTCTTCCAAACCAGCAGATCCAGATTCAATAGTAAACCAGTGACACACGTAGAGTGTACATTTGCACTCTCTCTCATTGAGCCCACAATTCCAGCTCTAGAAATTCACCTTGAAAATATTCTTGTCACATGACCATGAAAACCTATGTAAAAGTGTATTCAGTGTGCCATTAGTAGTAGTAGCAAAAGATAAAAACAGCCTTAGTGCCCATCACCACAGAATGGTTAAGTAAATATTGGTACTTTTATCCAACTGAATACAATATGGCCATTTTTTAGAATGGCAAGTCAAAATGTATGAATATAAAACTAAACATCTGTAGGATATGTTGTAGTTGAAAAACGAGCAAAGAGCACTTCGAGCTATATACATAGGATGTTTCCTTATGCAGTGTGTGTGTGTGTGTGTGTGTAAGGGTTAGATAGTCATGTATATTTTTACATAGAACATGTCTAGTTCCTAAGGAACTCACAGTTATCATCCTGGGGGAAGAGTGAGAGACTAAGGTCAGAGACGAAAGAAGGCTCTTTTCTTCCTGTTCTTTTGTCTATTGGTTTTCTTATTACACGCGCATATTCCTCATTCAAAAAAATTAAAATAGACATTTTTAAACATTTTCATGTCAAAAACAAAAGTATCAAAAGAAAAAAATGGGTAATTCAGACTTCAACAAAATTAAAAACTTTTGTGCTACAAATGATCTGATCAAAAAGCAAGAAGATAATCCACAAAACGGAAGAAAAACTTTTCAGATCACATATCTGATAAGGGACTTGTATCTAGAATATACAAAGAGTTCTTACATCTTAATAATAAAAAGATAAATAGCCCAATGGAAATAACAGGCAAAGAATCTAAACAGATATTTCTCCAAAGAAGTTATATAAATGACCAGTAAGTACATGAAAAGATGCTTAACATCATTAGTCATCATGGAAAGACAAATCACAACCACAGAAGGAGATATCATTTCACATCTGCTAGGATGGCTCTGATCAAAAAGACAGATAATAACAAGTGTTGGCAAGTATGTAGAGAAGTGAACCCTCATAAATTGTTTGTGAGAATGTAAGTTGGTCTATCACTTTGGAAATAGTTCAGCAATTCTTCAAAATATTAAACATAGAGTTACCATAGAACCCAGGAATTCTACCCTTAGGTTCATTTCTAAGAAAAATTAAAATATACACCTGCATAAAACCTTGTACATGAATTGTTTTCGTAGCATATTAACAATAGCCACTAAGTGGGAACACCTCAAATATCCATCAATTGATGAATAGGTAAATAAATTGTGGTATAATACAATGAATATTACCTAGGAATAAAAAGGAATGAATTAATGATACATGCTACAACATAGATGAACCACAAACACATGCTACTTGAAAGAAGTCTGTCACTAAAGTCATTAATGTGAAATGTGCAGAATATATAAATCTATAAAGAAGTTAGATTAGTGGTTGCCAGGGCTGGAGGAGGGACTTGGGGGACAGGAAATGAGATGAGATTGCTAATGGGTCTGTGGTTTCTTTTTGGGATGATGAAAATATTCTAAAATTAGATTACACAGATCATTGCACAACCTCATGAATATGATTTAAAAAAAAAAGGGGGGGGCAGCCTGAGTGGCTCAGCAGTTTAGCACTGCCTTCAGCCCAGGGCCTGATCCTGGAGACCTGGGATTGAGTCCCACGTCGGGCTCCCTGCATGGAGCCTGCTTCTCCCTCTGCCTATGTCTCTGCCTCTCTCTCTCTCTCTCTCACTGTGTGACTATCATAAATAAATAAAAAAATAAAAAAAAAAAAAATAAACATGTCTCTCAGAAATCTGCTAGTCACTAACTGTAATGTCAATTGGCTGTTGCTGTTTATTTACCTTCTGGATAACCAACAGACCAGCACAGGGGCCCAAAGCATAGTTCTGGGATTGGAGTGTCATGATTGAAACCTGACTACACTGCTTATCAGCTCTGTGACTAGTCTCTAAATTTCCGTGAGGCTCAGTGTTTCCATCAGTAGAATAGGTACAATAAGAGTACTCATAGGTTACTTGTAATAGGAGTATCCATAAGGAAGTACCCATAGTTGTGGAGATAACAAGAGACGTTCCATGTAAAGTGTGCAATATATAATGTATTAATTTTAAAGATAGCTATTGTCATCACTAACATCCAAGATCCCTAAAGAAAGGAAACATTATGTCTTGCTCACTGTTTGTTGCCTTCCTAGTCTTTCAAACTGCCTGGCTCATGAAGGGCTCCAATAAATATTGAATGACTGATGAGTAGCTCTTTTCAGTAGCATTTAGCTCAGGTACAGGGATTGCCCGGTTATCCCAGCAGGATGAGCTTTCCCCTACAGTAAAGAAGTTGAAAGGGCCCTCTTGTGGGCTGGCACACAGAGGCTTCATCCCCTGTCTAGGACAGGCCTCCATTCCAAAGCATGGGAGACTTGGCTTCTAGTTTTTGATGTGCCCCTGAACATCTGTGCCCCCTAGGAAGGTCATCTGATAACCTCTCTGGACTTGAGCTTTTAGATTTGCAAAAGGAGGGGTTGGACCAGATGACTTCTAAGGACCCTTCCAGCCTTGATGCTTTTTTTTTTTTTTAACAGCTGTTTGGAGATATGTCACATACTATAAAATTCACCCATTTAAAATGTATAAGTCAATTTTTTTTAAAGATTTTATTTATTTATTCATGAGAGATACAGAGAGAGAGAGAGGGGCAGAGACACAGGTAGAGAGAGAAACAGGCTCCATGCACTGGGAGCCCGATGTGGGATTCGATCCCGGGTCTCCAGGATCGCGCCCTGGGCTAAATGCAGGCGCTAAACCGCTGCGCCACCCAGGGATCCCTCTGAGAGACATGTTTAGACGGGTGCTTAGATGTTAGATGAGGTGATCAGTCTCTATGAGGAGATGCTGTTTAAGCTGAAAACTGAAGAATGAGGATCCACCCTGAAAGCAGGAAGAGAAGGGTGAGGTGTTGCGGGTTGTAAGGCTGGAGAGCAGGGGGAGGGGGCACACCCGGGGGTAAGGGACTGAACAAGCATGTCCAGATGGACCATAAAAATGAGTTTGGGGGATCCCTGGGTGGCGCAGCGGTTTGGCGCCTGCCTTTGGCCCAGGGCGCGATCCTGGAGACCCGGGATCGAATCCCACGTCGGGCTCCCGGTGCATGGAGCCTGCTTCTCCCTCTGCCTATGTCTCTGCCTCTCTCTCTCTCTCTCTGTGTGTGACTATCATAAATAAATAAAAATTTTTTAAAAAAATGAGTTTGGGTTTCATTCTAAATGTGAGAGGATCCCACTGGATGGTTTTAAGCAAGGTGATGTATGGAACAATGAGTAGAAACCAATTCAAAATGTGTACTGGAAGCAGAACCAAGGAAAGGAAGAATGGATGTCTCCTGAGACCCTGGGCTGGTGCTTTGTGTCAGGTCATGATGTCCCCATGCATTGACCATGTCTTGTATTTCTTATATTGTGACATCTGGGGCCTTGCTGATGCAGCCCTGGAGAGACTGCCTATCCCAGGGTTAGCCAATTCCTAAAGATAGTAGAAAACTAATCCATGAGTGTGCTTTTCTTTTCTTTTGCTTTTTTTTTTTTTTTTTTTTGAGTGTGATTTTCAAATACAAACCAACTGATCCACAGCCTACACCCCAACCACTTCTTTTATTGATTCTTGTACTCCAGGTCACTATCTACCTGCTCTAATCACTCCAGGGCTAGTTACTAAACAGCTAGCGACAGCTCCCAATCCCCAGAGCTTGCATAGATTCAAACTAGCCAGTCCTAGGCCTGCTCTCCCTTCTTTGCCTGTTCCTTCCCATGAAAGCCGCAACAAAGACTCCTGCCCACGGGTCCTCTCTCGCTATCTGCCTCCCAATTGACCCTAGTGCTTCCCTATGTGTCCCTCCAAGTCATGGTGTGGCCTTTTTCCTCGGAAACCATGAGTAACAAAACATCTCTTCAATGATGGTTGTCTCTGGTCTATTGACCTACCTATACCCCAGATTTTCTATTCAGGCACTCTTATTTTAAAACAGCGCACTCAATCAGAATTTCACTTCTTGGGAAACAGAAAAGAGAGACACCATGGGAGGCACACACAGAGGAGTGAGGGTGGCTGAGCATGAGAGCAGAGTCCTTGTTGCACTTTTATGAGGATCTCTTCTGGCTTGAGATCAAGTGGGCCCCTGAAAGAACCACAAGATTCAAGACAAGTCCCCTCTTTTTTCCTTCCGAGCCCCCAGCCCTATTATTTTCCCTGGTATCCCCCAGGCTGAGAACCAGAGCTGGGCTCTCTCCACTGTCCCTACCACATGAGGCAGAAGGAAGTCCATCTGCTCCAGGCTGGGAATGAGGCTCCAGATTATGTGCCCATAGCTCCCCACAAGCTACACTTGGACACTCAGTGCTATTGATATCACAGATATTATTTTAACAATAGCTTCCAAGATAATTAAGCCAGTGAACATCTCTGCCTGGGGAACCATAGGCAGGGTCGGTGAGAGGGTGGGACAGGGGTGACTGAACATATCCACACTATTAAAAGAGGTGAGAATTAGCAAAGGCACTTAGAGGGATTTCCAAGAGTTGTTAAAGGTGATCAGAGCCTTTTCTTCCTCAATAAGACCTTAATTGTGCTGAGAGTTACCACAATTAAGCAGTGGGTAGCAAATAAAATGCCCTGGCTCTTTGCAAAGTGAAGCAAGGAAATTGTGAAAACTGGGTTTCAAAAAGCAAGATTGTCAAACTCCTGCCAGGAAACTTCCCAGAGCACCAGATTCAGAGGCAGCGCAAGTACAGAGATAAACAAACCCCCTGCACCCACTTTTCAGTCCTGGAAGCTAAGATAGGAAAGGTCCAGGAGACACCCTAGCCAAGGCTTTCAATGTACCCCGTAGGGAACAACGGGGACCAAGAGGTGATGTGACATGGCTGAGGTCACACAGCAAGGGAGTGGCAGGGTCCTTACAAACACCCATACTGTGGCCTGTTCCCAGAAGGGTGGGCATTTTTGAAGGGGGCACTTATGAACTTGGAGCTCCTTCCTCTCTCACCCCAAACCACATGCTCCAATTCCCAGGCCCTCACCCCACTCCCATGGCCCAGACAAGCCAGGCTTCTACTTAGCCTTCATGATGTAGACAGGCAGCCCTCTCCTGGGAAGCCCAGGACACATGGCCAACTCCCCGGGGCTTCCGTAGCACTCTGGGCTCTCAGTGTGGTCACCTACTCCTCACTAGTCCCTACAGTGCCTACCTAGTCCCTAGGCTGCTCAGAGAGCTGACTTTGACTTTGTTAATTTTATATTCACGGTCCTATTTCCCACTGTCTACTTTATAATGTGCCATCTGAATTATCTGACAAACCAACTTTTGTTAACGAATTAGTGAATTACAGTGATCAATTTAATTCCTCGGGGCAGCCTGGGTGGCTCAGCAGTTTAACGCCTCCTTCGGCCCGGTGCGTGATCCTGGAGATCCAGGATCGAGTCCCACGTCAGGCTCCCTGCATGGAGCCTGCTTCTCCCTCTGCCTGTGTCTCTGCCTTTCTCTCTGTGTGTCTCCCATGAATAAATAAATAAAATCTTTAAAAAAAAAAAATAAAGAACTCCATAGTCTAGGGTCTGAGAGTCAACTATGCAACTCAGTCATGTCTGCATTTGAGAGTTAATCTGTTCTTTGAGTTTTCTCTAAGCACACACTCAAGAGATTGATGAATAATCCTGAATACCATCAAGTCACCTTTTAAAAAAAAATTAATTCCTCAGCAAACTTTAAAAGGAAAAAAAATATATGCCTAAACCACCACAAGGTGCCTGGGACAGACCCCTATGGAAGAAATACCAGGACCAGCAGGCCTTGCACCCCCTCAGATGAACCCTTTCCTCCCTGGACATAGAGGAAGTCTCATTCCTTAATCCAGAGAAAACAGTTATATATAGAATCCAGAGTGTGTATTTTTCCAATGCTTATCTGATCTAACAGAACTGAACTTATTGTAGCTTAAAGATGGGCTTTCTATTATATATGCTAAGAAACAAAATTCAACTGAATAAATTTTGAAGATTTTATTGGCTTTATTCAATGATTCATGAATTGGGCATCACCCAGGCTAGCAGATAGAAAGGTGCTCCAAAATGAAAGACTTTTACAAGCAGAGGAAGCAAGAACAAGGAAGCTATACTACACAAAAAACATGTTGATTATTTCAAAGTTACTTTCCTTTAGGGGATGGCAGGGTCTATCAGGCAGATTGCCTCACTCGTGCTCACCAGGTAGTTCCCGATTGACTGGTTTAAGATTCCATTTCTGGAAGAATCAACACTGAAATAAGTCTCAGTTTGGTGAGTTGGGGCTTAGCATAAGTGACTCCATTTTGGGCCTGTTGTCTTGTTTTTGACACATAACACAAAATATTCGTCCTTGTCAGGTAATGTCAGTACAGTGGAAAATGTTAGGGAAAACACTGTCAGATTTGACTATTGACCCAATGTTGGCATATTTACTTCTTTGAACCCTGAATTGTTCTCTAGGTGTCTTTTTGTAAATTAAAAAAAAAAAAAAACATGTTTTTAAAACAATTTATCATGGCAAAGGTTATTATACTGATTCTGCCAAAAAATTAAACACCTAGTCTTTAGTACACATTTTAAAGAAACTACATCTCTTCCTTCATGGTGCACAGCAACACACCATGTAGTCTCTGAAAGCACAGCCCTCCTGCATTTAATTCTTGGGCTCTGTTCCATTAAGAAAATATTAACACCATAACCACAAAGAACTAAAAACTTGAAAGGAGCCTTAGCACCCTGGACAATATTTGCCTTCATTTCTAATCAACTTCTCCTATTTGCTTAAAATGAAAAGGGCAACACCAACTCTCCATAAACAGTGAATATTGAGAGCTCACTTTCCCCATTTTTCTTTTATTTCTGAAACATTTAAAGCAGGGCCTATATCTCTCCTTAGGAGGGAACACTTAAAAGCTGGAGAATGACACTTTGTCCTGGTTACTGCAGAGGTCATTCTTCCCTCTGCACTCCTCTTCACAAGAGCCTTTTGTTACTGCCATCTCTGCTGTTACCTTTAGAGACCAGAGAATGCACAGATTCCAAAGGCAGGTGGTGCCTTATCTAAATGAAGATGCAACGTATGTTCTTCCTGAAAGACAAGGACAATTCCTGAAGCATCCACATGGCCCATCTCTCCTGAGGGGCAGAAGACAATTAACACTTTGCACAGATGTGACAGAAACAAACCTGAGCTGGTTGATGCTGCCTGTGTGGGGACAGGTGAGTGCAAATAGTCACTCGCCATGCGAGGACCACCCACAGACCTACATTTCACCTGTCCCACTATAGAGATTGACCACAGCACCACAGGACTGGGGTTAATTATACTTACATCGACTCAAAAGAAGGAAAGAGTAGCAAGCATATTAAGAGATTAAAATTCACCCTTCTCTTACCCTCAGACATATAGCTTCCATAAAAAGCAGCATGGGGTTGTTTTAAAAGTCTGGATCTGAGACTTTGCAAGGTCAGGTTTGATTCCTAGCTCTTCTGCTTGCTGGCTACACGATGTGGACAAGGTGCCTTCCTTCCCCAAATTTCTATTTCCTCATCTCTAAAGGGAGCATACCTGTCCCACTTAGTTCACAGGATTGTTGAGGTGTTCGAATGGAACAAGGATATGAAACACCTTCCCCTAGTAGCCTCCACAAATGATTGTCATTGCTGAATAGACTCCTAATGCTAGATCTTTCTGGATGAGGTCCAGTTGCTGCCAAATGCTTTTAATGCCCAGGCATGGATAGAGTGACTACAAATATAAGGCTCAGGAAATCTTGCCCTAAAGGAAAGTGGTCAAGAAATCATTGAAGTTCCCCCATCCTCTTACTTGGTGGGGAGTCTTGAGCATGGAACACAACTTCTTAATTTCTTTGAAAACCCCCTGATGAGTCCAACAGAGGACTAAAGAGAATAACCTAGGGTCTAGTCCACACTAATTTCCACCCTGGAGGCCAAGGCTAAAAGCACCAAATCCAACTCGCATACACAAATCCATCTTTACATACCACACCTCAACAACCTGCAGATTGAAAGTGAATTTCTGGGGTCCCTTCTTTGTACCCTCTTCTCTGGATTGCACCTGAATGTTGAATCCCTCTGATGAGTCCTAGAGAGGTCCAGCAACCTTGTGGAAAGCCCCAGAATTGTGGGTCTGGAAGAAACTTCAAACATCAACTCCAGTCGGCAGATATCCTTCCATAGCTTCCCACTGCCCTCCAACAGAGGTCAAAATGCTAACCACACAGTGTGCAACCACTCCACCTGGCATACATTTTCCTTCATGTTCCATAATCCAGTCCCAAACTTTTGTTGCTGCAGAACCTCCAAAAAAGCTGTTTATCTGTCTGCAATGCCCCTCAATTCCATCTCACCCCCATGTCTTCCTGACTAGCTCCTCTTCCTCCTTCAATCTCAACCTAAACTTCCTTATCTTCTATTTCAACCTAAACACCTTTCCTCAAAGCATCCCCCGATTCCTCAAACTTGGTCACATATTTGCATAGCACCATACACTTCCCACCTAAAATGTATTTTTTTAGTCTCACTATCCTATAAAATCCAAAAGGACATGAACTGTATCTGATCTACTCCCATCATCTCCCATTTTTTTAGCACAAATATTGGCACTAACTGAACACTACACAAATGATTGTTAAAATAGTTTGACAACTATTTCGTCTACCTTCCTCATCTTACAGAGGAATGTGAGAGGGACCCAGACAGATGAAGAAATTCACCCAAAGCCATCATACATCTTAGGGTGCAGCCAAGAATTAGAACCCAACTCTCCCAATGACCAGTCCCAGGGTCCTTCCCCTGCCACCCTCCTCCTTTCTGCCAGTACTTAACTCCTATTTGTCTCAATCTGGGCACTTAAACAAGATTGATTCCAGACATGGATCATGATTTAATTTAGATTGTCTGACATCCACCTTCTCCATTCTGTATGAGGGTGAACTGGGAAGACTGCTATTTCACAGTCTCTTAGGAACATGCTGGGATTCTGATTTGGACATCACACAGCTGAACACATAGCAAGCATGTAGGAGCACACACTACCCCCACTGCTTTGTTCAGTGCCTTAGAAAAGTTAATGCTACATGACAATATCCTTTTGGTGTAACTGTTGAAATGGCCTTCTTTCCCCAGTGAGGAAACATCCCAAATGAGTGCAAGGTTCCCTCCAGTGGTGTCATTTTCAATGAAGCTTGCCCGTGTCATTTGCAGTTAGAGGTTCATTGGTCAGAAGTGTTTTCTAGAGATGCGTGCAATGGAAACCATTAGAGAGATACTCAGAGCCGCCAGCTAGCCCAAAAGTTTAATCCACTATATTAGCTGTAATGATGCTAGGCAGCTGCTAAAGGAGAGAAGAGTAAGAAAGCAAGAGTGCCAGCCTTGTACCAACACCCTCACATGAGGTTTTTAACAAAAGCCCCAGTGCCACCTGTAATATAATTATAGCATTAATAATCTCTTCCAGATTACCAAAAACACCTTTCAAATCCTTTAGATAATGAAAGGATCTAAAAAGACTATTCACTAAGCCTGTATGCCTCCACTGTAAGTTACTAAAGTGGAATTTTGTCACCACTTTTTATTTTTGCTTGGAGTGGGCCGGGGGAGCTCATCACTCTTGGGATAACTTTCAGGATCATTTCTCAGCTGGACAGTTTCAGGCATGAATCCCAGGGAATGGTGACATTCTTCTTCAGAAGGAATGGGTAGTATAGGAATTCTCATCTCTACAACCAAAGTCATCAAAAATAAATTAGGACTTAAAAAAAAAAAAAAGACGGTCATTATCAAGGGCCCCAGCTTCACACTTGTTCATCTGATGAGTTATAGCGTGTCATCTGTACCAGCAACTCTGTGTTAGAAACAGCCAATGCAATATCTACAGTACAAATTACAGTCTTTGATCCCAACTCGCCCGTTAGAACGGAAAACTAGGCTTGCTCTTTATATTTTATATCTCCAAATGTTTCTGAGTGAAGAGATGAGAAAGTGTATTGAATCCTTTGGTTCTCTCTTTATCCATCTCTAAATGGGATCTTAGGACTTGGTGTGCTTACCTCGCCTTTTATCCAGCCTGCAGTGTGACTCATCTGCAAGCACAAATTACCTCGCTAAAGTATTCTTAGGAGAAATAATTAGCCACATGCCCCTCCTCCGCACACTCTCCTGCATTCCTCGGGAGGCCCGGATGCCTGACATAAATCATTTAGTCCTGAGCCCTCGCACACACCTTTCCCACTGGATTCCATAATTGGCAAAGTAGTTGCCAACTGGGTTTAAAGTGATTTGAAATTGTTTTCCATCCAGTCTTGCTGATAGCAAAAGGTTTCCCCTTTACCTCAAGCATGAGTTACAGTAACATGATTGAGTGTAACCAGTTATTCAGTTCAAGCTGTGATTCTGATACAGTATAGACAATATGAATTCCCCAGAGCTCAGTGAGGCCATCTCAATGGTCCGTTTAAGTCCAATTCAATTAGACTCACTATGGTTCTTAGACTTTCTTAGGTATGTGTGCAGCAGCCCTCAGGGTTGAATGTGAGACTGGTATTCATCTAGGACTTTTAAATTAGGTCTCAGGTGTCATCATTCTAAATGAATTATTACAGTGGTGTGTTCACATTGCTGTAGTTGAAGTTATGTTAGCATCTCCTCTCAACCATTTTAATCCACGGTGGAACAGAACTTGTCATGTAAGGTCTCTGCCGGAGAGTGACTTTTTCCTTGAAACCCGTTTTTTAAAATAATTGGTCTACCAAGTAAACACTATGATATGCATTTTTTGATGGCATGGGGAAAGATCACCTTAATTTATTTGGGGTCTTTGTTTGTATGTTTGTTTTACTTTGAGCACATGAAAAAATAGCTATCTTAATATTGAATTTTCTCTCACTTAACAGTTTGAGTCTTCAATGCATCCCTATTCGGAGATGGTGGAGATGAAGACAGGTCAGACCTAAAAGTTATTATATTGATAAGCTTTCCTTTTTCAAAATCTCCTGTTGTCTGCCTCTATAATCTCTCCTTCTCTAGCCTCAACTAACATTTTCTCCTTTCTTTTAATTTCCCAGGTTTTATATGAGCCCCAGTCATGACATCAGCAAGCATGTGGGAACATCGTCAGTGTGTAGCTATTTCAGACACATTAAAAAGTACATGCCCATTCCCCTGTGCTGGAGTTGCCTAACAAACCATAGCTTTGAGCATAGTGACAGTGACATTAACATCATAGTGCAGGAATCAGCCAGCCTTGTGGCGAGAGCACCCTACGCATGTATCATCAATAACAACAAATCACATGCTGGGGAGAAAATAAAATAATTACAGGACCTACTTTTCTTTATTCAGGCGGCGTTCCAAGTGCCCACAAACCAAGGGGTTGCAGTAATCAGCCTCACTCTGATAATGTATGCAAGAGAGAGTTTAAAACAAGAGAGCCATGAAATTCAGAACAAAGTGACAACAGGTGAGCAGATTAAATGGGACACTAATTGGGTAGTTTATAAATCCGAAACGCAGGATGTGAGCATACTCAGGGTGTGTTATTTGTTCCCAGTGAAATAAAAGCTGAACTGGCAAATTGACCAATATCTCTATATACGGTGTCTGTGATGATCCCTGTGGCTTTGGTCTCTGAAGCATATAAAGGAGGGGATATTTTGCAGTCATATGGTAAATTTGAGTGATATGCCCAAACTGTTAAGTTCCAGTCCTCCAACTACTAAGGACACCTAAAATATGCAAGAAGAGTATCATGTTCTATTCATACACAAAGATAAGTTTATTTTTAGCCACCGCTATGAAGTCTTAAGCAAAACCATTATAGCCCTCAGAGTTTACCTATTAAATACATGCATGCTGGAGCAAGCAGTGGAAGTATTCCCCAGTTGCCTGAAGTGACCGAAAAAGTGGAGGAAAACGCTACGTGATTTTAGTGTTGAAAATTAGCTGCTGCTGGGACGCCTGGGTGGCTCAGTGGTTGAGCGTCTTGCTTTCGGCCCAGGGCCTGATCCTGGGGTCCGCGATCAAGTCCCACATGGGGCTCCCTGCAGGGAGCCTGCTTCTCCCTCTGCCTGTGTCTCTGCCTCTCTCTGTGTGTCTCTCATGAATAAATAAATAAATAAATGTTTCAAAGAAATTAGCTGCTGCTGATTTAAGTGGGTGCTCTGGCTGTTTTTATTTCACAAATACATTGTTTCCAGAGCTATATACATTAAGGATAATATTCAGCAAGCTGAACTTCTTGCCCATTTGGATTTTAGTTTTCCCTCAGACCATCTTTGCACGGTCTCCTCATCATTGACATCAATGATCTCAGCTCAGGTATCCCCAGAGACTCTTTTCCTGACCACTCTGGCCAGTGCTGTCCACTTCCTGCTGTCACACTTTGTCCCATTACCCTCCTTCACATTCTTTGTGAACTGATTACCTGAAACAACCTTGTTTATTTATTTGCTGATATGGATACTGTCTCTTTCCCTATTAAAATTTGGGCAAGAAATTTGTCTTTTTTACTTCAGTGTCCTCAATGCCTAGTTTGTGCTTCACTCACAACAGTAAGTGGAAGGAAGGAAGGAAGGAAGGAAGGAAGGAAGGAAGGAAGGAAGGAAGGAAAGAA
Source organism: Canis lupus baileyi (assembly GCF_048164855.1). Classification (NCBI taxonomy): domain Eukaryota; kingdom Metazoa; phylum Chordata; class Mammalia; order Carnivora; family Canidae; genus Canis; species Canis lupus. Next base: position 17,548,899 of record NC_132843.1, on the reverse strand, counting down.
GGAAGGAAGGGTCTACACACACACACTCAAAAGGTGATAAGAATACAAGTCAAATTATTCTGACATATAAATTTATCTATGTTTTACATATATGAAATATGGATCTATTATTCCTTAAGGGAAGAAGCATGGGTCTATTCCTAAAAGGAAGAGGGTACTATCACATATTATCAGGAAATGTATAAATAATATAATATAAAATAATATCTAGGCTAGTCAAAGAACAAAAGGACCAATATGGACCACTCAGTGAGGCAGAACAGTGAATTCCTAGGGTATCACCATGGTATACATAGTGTTGGGATCTGTCTGGGTATCCATACGTAGCTAAAATTGAGTGCCCAGTAGACACCATGAACATATAAGAAGTCAGTCCTGTGAGGATTTCTAATTCCAGCATTATAGAAGACTAGATATTTCAGAATAGAACCCTGAAAATGCCAAGTAAATTATAGAAGAATTTTTAATTGTAAAATATACAACACATAACATCATTAACCATTTTCAAGTGTACAGTTAGGTGGAATTAAGTGCATTTACATTGTTTTGATGTAACCATCACCACCATCCATCTCTAGAACTTTTTCTTCATCCCAGACTAAAATTTTATATCATTACACTCTCCATCCCACTCTCCCCCCAGCCTGCAGTAACCACTATTCCACTCTCTGTCTCTATGAATTTGACTACTCTAGGTAACTCATATAAGTGGAATTATGCAATATTTGTCCTTTGGGTGACTATCTGATTTTAGTTAGTATAATGTCTTCAAGTTTGTTCCACATTGTAGCACATGTCAAAATCTCCTTCCTTTTTAAGACTCAGTAATATTCCATTATATTATTCATCACATTTTGTTCACTCATTCACTATTGGTAGACATTTGCTATTCCACCTCTTGGCTATTGTGGAAATGCTGCTATAAACATGGATGTGCAAATATCTGTTGAAGTTTCTACTTTTAATTCTTTTGAGTACATACCCAGAATCCTTAGGTCATATGGCAGTTATATTTATAATTCTTTGAGGAATTGCTGTAGAATTTTCCATAGCAACTGCCCCATTTTACATTATCACCAACAATGCACAAGATCCCAATTTCTCCACAACCTCAAAACTTATTGTTTTCTGGTTGTTGTTTTCTAATAATTGCTATCTTAATGGATGCAAAGGGATATCTCATCATAGTTTTGATATGCGTTTCCCTGATGACTAGTAATGCTGAACATCTTTTCATGTGCTTTTTGGCCATTTGTATATCTTCTTTAGAGAATTTTTAAGTTCCTTGCCCATTTTTAGTCAGGTTGTTTGCTTTCTTGTTGAATCATACAAGTTCTTCATATATTTTTAAAATATATTGTAGAAATGCATATGTATACACATATATTTATAATATATATCATATATTTTTATAAATTATCAGATATATGATTCCCAAACATGACTCCCATTCTGTGGGTTGCCTTTTCACTTTATTGATAGTGTCCTTTGATGCAGAGAAGTTTTTAATTTTTATGTAGCAAAAAACATTTTTAAAAGGTACGGGTATGTTGGTGAGGAAGAAGGGAAAGTCCTTAGAGCCAGAGATGATGAGAAATCTCAGACTCAATCAGAGAAAGACAATTATCATATGATTTTACTCATATGTGGAGTTTAAGAAACAAAACAGGAGCATAAGGGAAAGGAAGGAAAAATAAAACAAGATAAAATCAGAGAGGGAGACAAACTATGAGACTCTTAATCATAGGAAATAAACTAAGGGTTGCTAGAGGAGAGGGGAGTGATGGTAAAGGGAGTAATGAGCATGGGTGTTATATAAGACTGATGAATCATTGAACTCTACCTCTGAAACCAATAATATACTATATGTTAATTAATTGAATTTAAATTTTAAAAAATTTCTTTACAAAAGGAATGCATTGAATGTATGAGTAAATTTAAAGAAAACAGACATTCTGTATAATTGCAGAGAGTATTTTAGGCTACTTTGACAGAAACCATGGAAACCTATATTCAATCTTTGTTATTCATTCAAAAATGTTTATGTGGATATTATTGTGGCAATTATTGCACAATATATGTAAGTTGCCACTATGTTGTACAGTTTAAATGGATACAGTGCTACATATCAATTAGATCTCAATAAAACTGGATAATTAATTTTAAAAAGAAAGAAATCTCAGACTTAGAAGATAACCAAGTTTGAAACCATCATTTGCCTAGGGGTTATATGCTTAGATCTTAAGTCTTACCCACCTATAGGTGGCAGGAAAGGAAAAAATCCTGAGCCCAAGTAAAGCAGGGGTTATATCTTAAAGTTGAGACTCCCCGGGGTGCCTGGGTGGCTGAGTTGGTTGCATTTGGCTCTTGGTTTCAGCTCGTGTTATGATCTCAGGGTCCTGGCATTGAGCCCTACGTCCAGCTCTGAACTGGACTTGAGAATTCTCTCCCTCACCTCCTGCCCCTCCCTGTTTGTGCTCTCTCTCGCTCTTGCTCTTTTTCTCTAAAATGGATAAATAATTTTTTTTAGGTTCAGACTCCCCAAAAGTGACACCCTCAAGAGGTGTATTTCTTAAAAAGGTTTCTGAGAGGGAGATGGTAGGGATACTTGCATGTCTCAGTCTTGTCTCTGGTTAGAGCATAAAAAAGATTCTCCCTCAGTAATTATTAACCATAAGCCCATTTTCATGCATGTTCAGGGCCAGAATTCATTACTGCTGGAGCCCAAGAAAACTCAAGCCAAAAATTTATTTTGAAGTGGTCTTGATTGAGGAATCCACAAATTCAAAATTGCAAAACACAGTTTAGACCTTAAAGAACAAATAAAATTACAAAGAACATGAGTTCACCATCACAATAGAAATGAGAAAACTACCATAACCAGGAATCAGCAGAAATGGCAAATCATAGATATTGGAACCACAAACCTGAAGATTTTGAAATAGTAATATAGTGACTAGAAACTAAATATGTTTCCATGTTTAAAGAAATATTCATAATGTTTCCAAAATTATGATGAGGACTAATATAGTATCAAAGATCCCCAACATGCTCAGGAAAGAACTAAATAGAGCTTCTAAAATGTAAAATTGAAACCGAAGAGGGGAAGGGTCAATAGATGAATAGAACCAATGAAGAAAGCATATGGAAACATAAACAGCAAGATGAATAAATTTCCAAGAATGTGGCACAGAATGAAACAACAAGGAAAACATGAGAGGGGTCAGAGGACATGGAGGATAGAATGAGATCTAAAATCCAATCAGAGTTCCCTCAAAATCCAAATCAGAGAAAATGAGGGAGAAGCAAGTATCCAGAACTGGGAAATATCTACCACCCTTCAGATTCAAGAAGCCGAGTAAATGTCAAGAAAAATAAATACAAATAAAATTCACTAATCACCATTTCTACACACCAATAATGAAACAGCACAAAGAGAAATTAAGAAAACGATCCCATTTGCAATTGCACCAAAAATAATAAGATACCTAGGAATAAACCTAAACAAAGAGCTGAAAGATCTGTACTCTGAAAATTACAAAACACTGATGAAATAAACTAAAGATGACACAAAAAAATGGAAAGACATTCCATGCTCATGGATTGGAAGAACAAATATGATTAAAATCTCCATACTGCCCAAAGCAGTCTACAGATTCAATGCAATACCAATCAAAATACACCAGCATTTTTCACAGAGCTAGAACAAACAACCCTAAGCTTTCTGTGGAACTACAAAAGACCCCAAGTAGCCAAAGCAACCTTGAAAAAGAAAAGCAAAGCTGGAGATTTCATAATTCTAGACTTCAAATTGTATTACAAAGCTGTAGTAATCAAAATAGTATGGTATAGGCACAAAAATAGACACAGATGAATGGACCAGAACAGAAAACACAACCACAACTATATAGTCAATCTTTGACAAAGCAGGAAAGAATATCCAATGGAAAAAAGATAATCTCTTCAATAAACAGTGTTGAGAAAACTGGACAGCCACATGCAAAAGAACGAAACTGGACCACTGTCTTACACTATACACAAAAATAAATTAAAAATGGATTAAGGACCTAAATGTAAGACTTGGTCATAAAAATCCTGGCAGAGAGCACAGGCAGTAACTTTTCTGACATTGGTGTAGCAACTTTTTCCTAGATAGGTTCCCTGAGACAAAGGAAATAAAAGCAAAAATAAACACTGGGACTACATCAAAATAAAAAGCTTCTGCACAGTGTAGGAAATAATCAACAAACTTATAGGCAATCTACAGGATGGGAGAAGATATTTGCAAATGATATCTCAGATAAAGGGGCTAGTATCAAAAATATATAAAGAACTTCTTTCTTTTTATTTATTTATTCATGAGAATACAGAGAGGAGAGAGAGAGAGAGAGAGAGGCAGAGACACAGGCAGAGGGAGAAGCAGGCTCCATGCAGGGAGCCTGATGTGGGACTCAATCCCGGGTCTCCATGATCACACCCTGAGCTGTAGGCGGCGCTAAACCGCTGAGCCACCGGGGCTGCCCATATAAAGAACTTCTAAAATTCAAATCAACATAAAAAAAATAAAAATAAAAAAGCCACACACACACACACACACAAATAATTCAATTAAAAAAAGGGCAGAAGACAGGAACAGACATTTCTCCAAAGAAGACATCCAGATGGCCAACAGACATAAGAAAAGATGTTCAATATCACTCATCATCAGGGATATGCAAATCAAAACTACAATGAGATATTCATCATACTTGTCAGAATAGCTAAAATCAAAAACATGTGAAACAAGTGTTGGTGAGGATGTGGAGGAAAAGGAATCCTCTTGCACTTTTGGTGGGAATGCAAACTGGTATAGTCACTGTGGAAAACAGTATGGAAATTCCTCAAAAAGTTAAAAATAGAACTACTCTCCAATCCAGCAATTGCACTGCTGGATATTTACCCAAAGAATACAAGAACACGGATTCAAAGGGATATATGCACCCCTACATTTATAGTAGCATTATTTACAATTGCCAAGCTATGGAAGCAGCCCAAGCGTTCATAGATTGATGAATGGATAAAGGAGAATATATATTCCACATATATAACGGGATATTATTCAGCCACAAAGAGAGAGTGAAATCTTGCCATTTGCAACAACATGGGTGGAGCCGGAGAGTATGATACTAAGCAAAATAAATTATTAGTCAGAGAAAGACAAATACCATATGATTTCACTCCGACATGAAATTTAAGAAATAAAACAAAGCAAAAACAGAGATGGATGAACCAAAAAACAGATTCCTAACTATAGAGAACAAACTGATGGTTACCAAAGGGGAGGGAGGTAGGGAGATGGGTGAACTCAGTGATGGGAATTAGGAAGTGCACTTGTCGAACCAAGCAACAGGACTGAGCCTCCCCATCACCCCACTGCCATCCCCGGGGTTTTTAATAAAAGCTTTTCAATGGATCGTGAAAAGAAGAAGAAAAAAAAGGAAAAGAAGAAAAAAAAAAAAAAAGGAAGTGCACTTGTCATGATGAGCACCTGGTGATGTATGGAATTTTTGAATGGTATATTGTATACCTGAAACTAATATGACACTGTATGTTAATAACTGGAATTAAAATAAAAACAAAAAAATTCACTAATCATCATAGAGAAGGATATCAAAAACAAAGCAAAGATCTTAAAAGCAGATAGAAAAGATAATTTACATACAGTTAAAGTTGTGGCAACATTGAAAGTGAGAAGACAATGGAGTATTTCAACAAATTGAGAGCAAATAACTCTCAATCCAGAATTTTAAAAGAATAAAAGCAAATAAATACATTTTCCAAAAGAAAAACATAGCTAAGGCATTTCCTACCAACTGACTCACAAAATGCAGTTCTCCAGCATATATTCAGGAAGAATGAAAAGTATACCACAGTAGGGTCTGAAATGTAAGAAGGCAAGAAAGTCTTTAACTGTGTGAAACAATAAAATGTCTAATTTGTGGCTTAAAAAGAAATCAAGAGGGACGCCTGGGTGGCTCAGCGGTTGGGCGCCTGCCTTCAGCTCAGGTCATGATCCTGGGATCTGGGATCGAGTCCCGCATCAGGCTCCCTGCGAGAAGACTGCTTCCCCCTCTGCCTATGTCTCTGCCTCTCTCTGTCAGTCTGTCTCTTAAGAATAAATAAATAAATCTTAAAAAAGAAAGAAGAAAGAAAGAAAGAAAGAAAGAAAGAAAGAAAGAAAGAAAGAAAGAAAGAAGAAAGAGAAAGAAAGAGAAAGAAAGAAAGAGAGAGAGAGAGAGAGAAAGAAAGAAAGAAAGAAAGAAAGAAAGAAAGAAAGAAAGAAAGAAAAAGAAAGAAAGAAAGAGAAAGAGAGAAATCAAGAGGGAGCCAAAAGTACCCAAAAAAGCACTTAAGTGCTTAGTCATCTTAGGTTATGAGTATCTGACAAGACAACAAGGACAATAATTGTAGACTATGTTAATTTATATATGCATGTTAAAATTTCCACCGTAAATAGCAGAAGAATGGAAATAGTGTAGACAACTTCCAAACTAGTGGAGGGGGAAAAATGGAATGAGAAAGATTAAAAAACAAGGCTAATCACAAGAAAGACTTCAAGAGGAGAAAAAAAAACAGTTATTTGAATGAATGAAAGATTAATTTCATAATAATGGTAATAATAATGGTAAGAACAGAAAGAAAACATCGATTATATCTCCAAAATAAAGAACAAAGAAATAAGCCAATATAATATGCAAGCTATCCTTATATATAAAATCATATTTTATAAATCACAGCACCTACATGCATCTGATTGGACATATAGCTTAAAATATTCTGATCAGAGATTTAAAAATCATGCTGGAATTTTGTAAATAAAAAAGATCTCTATAGAAAAGCACATGACCTATATATATTCAATGTAGAGATATAACAAGATACAAGAATAAACAGAAAATGCTACTTGCAGAATTGTACATAAAATCCTTTCTTTGTTTTCTTTATCCTTTCTTTGTTAAAAATTTTTTCCAGTGTATATGTACATGCTTGAACTCACACACAAACCCACACATCTATATAAAATGCATAGAAAAATCCTGGATGTACGGGAGGCTTTTTATAACTGTATGCATTTTGCATTGTTGGAAACTGTTTATACAATAAGCATGAGTTCCTTTTATAATAAAAAAAATAATAAACAAATAGAAAATGCAAAAAAAGGCATATAACAGGCTCAAGGGACTATACACAGATAAGAAAAACAAGAGGGAACAAGGTGAAGGTCATGGAAAAGAATTGGAACAGAAAAAAATAAAAATAAAAATTTAAAAAGTGAGGAATTGGGAAAGAGGAACACCAAAAGGTTATATAAATGTAGCTCTTGTTTAACTTTTGCAATAAAAAAAAGGAGGAGGGGTGCTCTTTTATTTACTGGTTGGTTTGGGGTTTTTGTTTTTCTTTTTTAATGTGTGCTGGTATGTTGCCAAAGCTCTAGATTTCTCTGCAGCTAATTAAGACCCTTGTCTGGATTTGGACCCCAGAGATAAAGGTCAAAACTGCTGGTGGGGCTCTGAATGGTTTTAAGTGGTGTTCTTTGCACTCCTGAAAGCTTAACTCCTCAATTGCCAGGCTGAAAAATGGTGTCATCCTTTCCCCTGACAAACACTGTCCCCCCTCCTGTTTAAATCTTTGCCCATTTAACCCCTCATTAACTCATTGAACCCCTCCAAGTGAACTGACATGTTCGTTTCTTGCAGCTTTGGTATCTTCTGGAGATAATGCTGCCTGAGAACATCATTTCGTCTCTCCTACGGCTAGTTAACATCAGGACCCTGATTTTACAAACTGCCACAGCTTTTTCAGGATGAAAAGCCCTGGGAGGAAGGTGTTAATCAGAGCAATACCTAGAACAATTGGACTCTGGGTACCGGCTCAAATCTTGAGGTAAAAACAACCTGAAAATATCCAGTGGCTCCCAGGCATCAAAAAAAGTTATGAAAACTGAAGGAGGGGGATACACAGGAAAGGCCCGGGCAGGAAATGAGGTAATGAGTCATATAAATCCTCTGGTCTACCAATCCAACATGTGTGTTAAGAAGGACAGGGAAGAAAACAAAGGTGCCCCTCTCCACTGCTTAATCGATAGCAGAATACGAAAACATTCTACTAATGCAGTTTTCACAGGATTCCTTGCACAATTAATTATTAAGTCTTCAAAAGAAAATATGAACTCATGGTATGGCTAATTAAAATTTTTGTCGAAAAATACTGTAACCAAAATCACTTCAGTCTTAGCTAATGAAAAATAACATGATCCACCACTGAAGGCCTCCTCAAAGCCTACTGGGTATATTTACAATTCTCTTGGTCCCAAAGCTATCTGGCCCCTTGGTTCCAATACAATAGTCCCAATATGTCAGCCTATCTCTATTTGCTTCAAGCAACATGGAGAATTCACTCCTTTAACACTAGGTGAATTTTCATCCTCATGAACGACTTTACACATAACCAAATAGGCAGATATCATTAGGTAACGGCGTTTGCAGCGGTCCCCTGAAATCTCCTAAGAATGTCTCCTGCACCCAGGTTCCAAAACATCCAAAACACTGCCATTGAAGAGATACAGAGCTTAACACAGAACTTAAAACTAAGACATTTTCTTGATCCAGATCTCTTTCAAAATGCAAATATGGAAACGTCTGGATGGCTCAGTCTCCAACTCTTGATCTTAGCTCAGGTCTTGATCTCGTGATTGTAAGTTCAAGCCCCCATGTTGGGATCCAGGCTGGGTGTGGAGATAGATAGATAGATGATAGAGATAGATAGATAGATAGATAGATAGATAGATAGATAGATAGATAGATAGATGATAGAAAATATGAGGGGCTCTAACTGGCACATTCAGGGGAGCATGCAACTCTTGATCTTGGGATCATGAGTTCAAGACCCACATTGAGTGTAGAGATTGCATAAATAAGCATACAAACAAACTTTAAAATTCAAATATGACAGGAAATACAGCATACAAATCACTAACATTATAGCCTAAATCAGTGCATCTGGGATGCCAACTACCTGAGACCCAGGGTAAGAACCTTCACCATCCTGGAATTCAGTAAAAGGTGAGGTCTTCCTCAGAAATTGGGATTTAGATAAGAGGAGGCTTGATTTCCTAGAGAGGACATTGTCATAGCGTGGACACCTGGAACACCTCCATTTTTCATGGCATCCTCACCCCCTGCCCACTAAATCTGCCATGCCCCAGACCCTACCTGGATAATCTGAGGCTACTCCCAGCAAGAATATTTCACAATTTCTATGCTTTTAGAATATGATTCTAAGGGTTCCTCCCTGTCTATATTTATGGGCTTCTTTGGTTATTTAAGGAAAGCCAGGGAGCCTACGACTAATTAATGTAACTTCAGCTGCTAAAAGAAACCAGCCCAAAATGTATAGTGGCTCAAACATGATGGAAGTTTTTCTTTCATATGTAAAGTCCCAAATGCACAGCAGATGCTCTCTTCTAAGGGGTGATTTAGGAACCCAGCCTCCTTCCCATGTTATAGCTCTGCCATCTTCAACATATAGCTTCCAAGGGTCATTGTGCTTTTAGGCATTGAGCCAGCAGAAAGGGAATATGAGAAACAGGTTAAAAGCCAGGCCTAGAAGTTGCATACAGAACCTTCCAAAATCCCTCCCATGAATCTTAGGGTTAAGGCACCTGAGGTTAAAAGTTCCTTGGATCTGAGGCACCTGGGTGGATCAGTCAGTTAAGTGTCTTGACTCTTAATCTCAGCTCAGGTCTTAATCCAGGGTCATGAGTTCAAGCTACACATTGGCCTCCACGCTGTACTTAAAAAAAATTCTCGGGATTAGATCATTGCTTTCCTGCATAGCAATAACTTAGGACCTCAGCATCTGTCACACAGGGAGCACTTAATATGGATAGGAGATTCAGAAAAGGGAGATGGAAAGGGGCAGAAACATGCTCTATCCTCAGGGCTTTAGCTAGAGTCAGCTTTCCTTAAATCTGGTCTGAGGTACATAGTGGATCCTCCTGTATTCCCAAGGAGTTCCAGCCGTTGTTCATTAGAGACCTATAGACACATATACACATGTCTTATATATACATGTATATCATTTATGTATTTTTGTTACCTGGTAAATAGATGCATATATGTAAATCATATACACACACTTGTAGGCATATAATTTACATTTTATGTGTAGACTGTTCTATTTGATAATAGTCATGAAAATTCCTCTTTAATGAACCTGTTCACTGCTCACTTTAGGAGGTGCAATTATCCAAAGGGGCGAACTCTGTATATTCAAACTTGCCATAATAAATAACATATCAGAAAGCATTCAATAAATTGTGATGAGTCATTCAAATAGTTGTTAAAGTGGCAGTTTTACATAGAATTTTCTTGTGTATATGTTTAACTTTTTTTAAAGTGCTACTTTTTGGCAAACTCCCAAGGTTATGTCCAAATTAATGGTGTGAATGTCTTTATATTCAAGCTGTTATTCGAACAATGCAAGTCAAGTTTTAAAGAGATTTTCAAATCTGCTGCAATGATTCTGTATTAAACGTAAATCCAGAATACAATAACTCTTGTGACATTCATTTTAACTGAGGAAATTATTTCAAAAGAAGAAAGAAAAAGAAACCATGAACAACTGAACAAAAATTTCCCCCTACTTTGCCCTTGTAGAACTTCTCAAACTCTCTTAAATTCTGCAACCCCTTCCCCAAACACAGAGACAAAAAGAGAAAGGGAAGAGCATCCAAAGTACCTTTTCACAATTTGGAGCCTCTAAAATTGGTGGAACAGTTGTAGCCCTAAAAGGAAAATCACTAGGAAGATGGCATTCCCACCCTGCACTCTGGTCACCACCTGCTGTTCGCCATGATGGAGGACATAGACGACCTGATTCCATAAGACTGACCTGCCTTCTCTTTGTTATCACAAGAGGTGGGAGAAATAAGAATAGGTGCTTTTGAAAATTAGTCATTCCAGATGCTTTGATTTTAATAGTGTGTGTTTTACTAATTTTAAAAGAAAAAATTTTAAAAACCTGAACAAGATAGGTCAAACTAGAAAACATTTCTCTTCTTGGGAAATAAGAACTGCTGAATGTAGATTTCTTAAAATATTACCTGAACATTTAGCTTCTTTTTCAAGACATTAGAGAAAATGTATTACTTTTATCACATACTTCTTTCAAATGAAACAAAACCTAAACAATGTGCTTATATAAGAGAGAAGGGAAAAAATCCTCTTCCTTTACCCATCTCAGGCTCCTCAGCTGGAATTCTGCAGATTAGACTGACCAAAGATAGATTAAATTAACAAGAGGAAAACAAACCCAGGGTTATTAACACATGCATCTCACATACAGCAGTATTAAGAGATGAGTAACTCAAAGGGGTGATTAAAAATGGAACTTATAGTATTTAGCAAAGAATAATAATTTTGTAGAAAACAAACAAGACAAAGGAAAAGAACTTTGAGCCTCCAGGAGGAGCAAATCATGGGAAGGTAAATATATGGGCAAACTAATAGCAGATAAGGACCAGTTTATGTAGTTTCCTCTGGTGCTATGTCCAGGCTGATAAAGATCTAGAGTTGTCTCCAGTGATTAACTTCTGTCCTTCCTAGGGCCGTCTGGGTGGCTCAGTGGTTGAGCATCTGCTTTCGGCTCAGGTGGTGATGCCAGGGTCTTGGAATTGAGTTCTGCATTAGGCTCCTGTCAGGGAGCCTGCTTCCTCCTCTACCTATGTCTCTGCCTCTCTCTGTCTCTCATGAATAAATAAAATCTTTAAAAAAAATTTTCTGTCCTTCCTAGTAAAGAGGGAGGAAGGACAGCTTTACAAATTGATATCCTGCTTTTCAGCAAATAGGAAGGAGAGAGCTTTTCTTATATCTATTTCTTCTTACTTGCCTTCAGCTCAAAATAATCCATATGTGAAAGTGGCATATTTTAGGGTAGCATATTCTGCTACACTTCACTTATTAGATATTATAACTAATGTTGATGTGAATTTTTTTCTATTTAAAATTTTCTATACATTCAAAAATGAATTTTAAAATTCCCAATGCAGTGGCCTTAGCTAATACTTGTAGGGTATCAGGTCAGCCTCATTGGGTATCTCAGTATTATCAGACTATACCATAGGCCATTTTCCATTAACAAAAAAATTGTGTTTTTTTTTTTCAGTAATAAAGCCTTGCTTCATTTCACACCTTTAACCTTGATATAAATATGGCCCTTAATAAGATATTTTATAGATAAAAGTTTAATTAGATTTTCAAAATTAATATAACTATATTAATATTTTAAAGGTTAGGGTTTTATAAAATTCACAGCAAAGAGAAATATTTTAAGAAATATTTTATAGTGGATAATTTAGCTTAAGATTGATTTTGTCCCATTTTGTGAATTTTTACTCAATGACTTCTATTCTTCCAAGCTACCATAGAAGTAGAAGCCATTTAATAAACAGGAGTGTTTTATGAGTCATTCCTGCAACAACATGTGATTCTCTGTATTGGTGTGATAAATAGTTGCTATCATCCAGTGTGGCTAAATAAGTTGGCCATCAAGAAAGAGTTACTTTGTCATTTTGAGGTGATCCAAATATTAGGTATTGTCCCTAAGTTTAATCTATGGATTAAAGATACCCAAAGCCAACCTCAGATATGCAGTAAAACTATTCAACCTACTTATATGTCATCCACAGCTTCTCTTTAAATAGCTCAGGTTATGGTTCTCCCCCGGGTCTTGCTTATGCACCGTGGTACTATGGTAATGGTGTTCTAGTACTAAAAGTCTGCCTTCATTTAAAGAAAAAAACAAGCAAAAAACTACCTATGCAAGATACTGGTATTAAAGTTGAAAGCTTAAAGAAGGAGGCCTTACACTTTATCAAGCCTTGGACATGCTTGTCCAAGAAGTCTTTGATTTCTCATCATGCAAGATTTTACTTTGTCCTCTCAGGGCATAGGATTACAAAGCATAATGCCATCTCCCTGTTTCCTCTTCCCACTGTCCCCTTCCTTCTGTCATTCTATGATTCCTCTGTCACAGATTTGTTTTAGAAACCACCATTCTTAATCTCTTTGTTACGGGGAGAAGTTCAACTCTCTGTAAATAGTGACTATATCCAAATTCAGCTTTTGCCCTTCCTTCATATATCAGACACATCTAGTTGGTCACAGAAGGGTTTTTAAAACATGAAACCCTCTTCAAAAAGTCCTATGAACTCACTGATAATTACTTTAAATGTAAATGGACTAAATTTTCCAATCAGAAAACATAGAGTAGCTTCATGGATTAAAAAAAAAAAAGACCCAACTATATGTTGCCTACAAGAGATTCACTCCACCTTCAAGAACACACAATAAGCTAAAATTAAAGGAATGGAAAAACATATTTCATGCAAGTAGAAACCAAAAGGGAATAGGAGGCACTATGCTTATATCCTATAAAATAGACTTTCAGTCAAAAGTCATTATAAGATACAAAGATCATTATATAAAAATAAAAGAATAAAAAAATATAAAATAAAAGAATAAATTCATTGAGATAAAATAACAAGTAAATACATATGCACCAAACATTGGAGCACCTAAATATTTAAAGTGAATATTAACAGCTCGGAAGAGATAAATAGCAATACAATAATAGTAGTGAATTTTTTCTTTTTTTTTTTAAAGATTTTTTATGTCTTTATTTATGACAGACATAGAGACATAGGCAGAGGGAGAAGCAGGGTCCTCTCAGGTAGTCTGATGCGGGACACAATCCCAGGACCCCAGGATCATGACCTGAGCCAAAGGCAGATGCTCAACCAATGAGCCACCCAGGTGCCCCCATAGTAGGGAATTTCAATAGCCCACTTTCAATAATAGGTAGATCATCCAAATAGAAAATCAATAAAAAAAAATATTGAACCTGAACAACACTTTAGACCAAATGGCTCTAATGCACATGTTGACAACATTCCATCCAACAGCAGCAGAACACACATTCTTTCCCAATGCATATGGAGCATTCTTCAGAGGTGATCATATAGAGGTTCCTCAATAAACTGAAAATAGAATTACCATTCAATTCAGCAATCCCACTTCTGGGTACATAGCTACAAGAACTAAAACTACTGTCTTGAAGAGAAGTCAACAGTGTCATGTTCATTGCAGCACTATTCACAGTAGCCAGGATATGGAAAGAAACTAAGAGTTTGTCAACAGATGAATGGAAAAAGAAATGTGGTATAAACAATGGATTATTATCCAGTCTTAAAAAGGAAGGAAATCATGCAATTTGCAAAAACGTGGATGAAACTGAAGGACATTATGCTAAGCAAAATAAGCCAGACACAAAAAGACAAATATCACAGGATCTCACTTCTATGTGGATTTTTTTTTTAAAAGCCAAAATTACAGGAACAGAGAATAGAATAGTAGTTACTAGAGATTGACGGATGGAAAAAAGAAAACATCGATCAAAGGATCAAAGAGTACAAATTTTCAGTTATCAGATGAATAAGTGCTGGAGACCTAATGCACAGCATGGTGACTATAGCTAATAGTACTGTATTCTATACTTGAAATTTGCTAAGAGAGTAGATCTCAAGAGTTCTCAGCACACACACACACAAATGGTGGCTATGGGAGATGTTGGATATGCTAATTAGTTGATTGTGCTGATCATTTCACATATATATATATATATCAAAATACCATGTTGTATAGCTTAAACATAAACAATTTTTGTCAAAAATAAATACATAAAAATAAAAATAAAAGCCCTGTGAGCTATACATAACAATATTTCTTCTTCATTGTATAAAACTGTTGGAAGTTCTGATGTTTTTTTTCCAACTATTATTTTTTTGGATGGGAACCCACCCCCATACATGAACCTGAGTCACTGCAATGTGTTTTTTGCTGCCAAAGTATAGAAGCTTCCACAGTTGTTCTAAGGAGCACACACTTTAAGTCCGTGCCTCCATACAGATGTTGTCTACGTTATGTTAAGCCATCAAGTTAACTGAAACAATATGATGTTGGCCTTTGCTAAGTGAAAAAAGGGACTTCATTAACAATTTCATGTTTGATGCATTTTGTACTTTGCAGGTACTCAATAATGCTGGTGAAATGAATAGTTGCAAAAATATGCTGCTGGTAAATAAATTCTGAAGTCTTGGCTTCAATTAACATTTTAGATGGGGATGATAAAAATGATAGCTCTACATTCAACACTTGTCAAGAAGGATGTAGCCTGAGGGGCAATGTTACCAGTGTGCAATTTAAATAGCACCATCACAATAATTAGTTGAGTAAAAGGAAATTGATTCTGCATATTTTTAAAAAATCTATGCAGTATGTACACATATAAAGCTTAAACTGGTTTAAACATTGAGGTGATTTATGTAAAAGCCCAGCAACTATGACAGGAAGTGTATTCAGATGGGAAAAGTATTGTCAACTGGAAATATGAATGTGCTTGTGGTGTCTTTCTGGCAATCTTAATTTTATTGCTCTGAACATAAACATTTATATGGTGAAGGAACATAAAAGTCTCATTTTTTTTTTTTTTTCAAAGTAACTTTCAGGTATGCTTACGTAATAGCTCCACATCCTGCAATGGCACAGTAGATGATGTAGGATGCCTCTTTACCAACAGTCCAAATTCCTGGATTTTGCAGTAGCAGAATCCAGCAAAGAAAAAAAATAATAATTAGGTACATCTATTAATTAAATTTGCATCCATGGAAATTTAAGCTGTTTATCTGCTATTCGTCCACCAGGTATATTATACTTATCTGTTGGTATGTCTTAGTCACTCTCTGAGTCAGCTCTTTGAACACAGAGACTGGATCTTCCTCCAGGTATCATGTCTGACAAATAAAAGGCTTTCAGGAATGCTTATTACATGAGTGAATGCTGATGATCTGATTACTTGTTCTTTGGGGCCTCTCTGAGATTTACAGTCACGATGTCAACCTCAGGTTCTCTCTGTCCTTTCTTGACTCCTCTTATTCAACTTCGTACGAGCAGCTAACACTGCTGGAGCCCGGATCACATCCAGGGACTGTGCCACACACCTCTAAATTCATTTTCATATCCTTAGCTCAAGCCTGGAGAGTCGATACCATGACTATCGTTGTCTTCATTCTCAAAAGAGAAAGCCAAAGTTTAACCAAGTTAAGTAATTTGCCTGAGGTCACACAGCTAGAAAGAGACCAGCCAAGAGTTAAGTCACTATCTGTTGAATTCCAGGGCTTCCATGTGATTTTTAGGCATTTCACTAAAAATTCTGAACTGGAAATGAGCCAAAGAAAAAAGCTGAGTGCCTATTAGTAATGGATAGAAAGCATCTTGTCTTGGAGGACCCAGGGGCTTGTAAAAATTCAGCGAGTTCTTCACCTCTTCCATCTTCTGTGCCCTGGGTGGAGGCCTGGAGCTTGAGTTTCTGAGAGAAGTGGGAGGGGAGATCTCCCACCAGTACGGAGCAGAGTCTCCACTGGAAGATGGCTGTGGGTGAGGGAGTAGAAACAGGTGATGCTTTCTCCTGGCTTTAAATGCAAAACCTCTCTGTAGCAGTGGTCCTGCAGTTCTGTACCAGAAGCCAGTACAAAGGCAGGATTCAATTATGGATTTCACCTTTACATAGCTCTAGGGGGAGAGAAGTATATTAATTAAATTTAACCACTGTTGAGTTCCCCTAGCTCCTCCCACGCATACCAGGGACATCTCCCTAAACAGCGCAGTTTCTGTGAGCAGCCAGGGTGAGCATCTACTACATGTATGATCCAAGGGAGGCCAGAAGGCCCATGGCCTCCCTCCCACACCCCACTTATCCTGCTCCAGGAGGAACCTTTCCCTGTTGATCGTCCCCACAGTTTGTAGGCAGGGCCAAGCCCCTTCTTGCAATCTTCCACAGCAGCCTTTGCAAACAAGTATATAATGTCATGCAGTGTACATGAGAGAATGGCAAAGCTGTGAGTTGAAGAAAGATCTTTCTATCCCCTCCAGCTCAATTCTAGCACTCCAGTGGTAGATGGAGCTGCCTGGTGAATCTGTGAGCAAGGTCTCTGGGGGTGTTCAAACAGAGGTAGATGACCATTCATCCAAGTCCTAGAGGGGATCCTGCATTAGGCAGGATGCTTGAAGAGGTGGCCTCTAAGATACGACTCTTCAGTTCCATGGGTACCATGCCAGGTCTGAGTGTGGCACAGACTCTCAACAATCAGTGTTCAGGCAAAGGGGAAATGGTCGCTTTCCAATGGGTTATATCTGAAAATTTGCAAGTGCCCAATCATCTCTGTCATCTAAATCAGATCACTAACAACAATTACTCCTGGATAAGATGTTTATTTCTTTGTTGAGTTGCTTATTTAGAATCCAACCTTGTCTCAAAGAAGCTCTGAGGTAACTGTAATGCAAACTGGACAAAGCAAGAGTATTAAAAATGCAGAGACAGACCTACAAAACCTCCCAAATCCTAGAGCCTAGCGGTTGGCCAGAGTATTTACCGTATATGGAGCAATAGTGACATCCAGTGGTCAATTCAGTTATAGCTGGAGGAGGTTTGCAGTTGGCTCCCAACTAGAAATATACCAGGAAAATTATTTTTTGAGCAACTCCTTTTGGGGCTTTTCAGAACTCCAAAAAGACCTGAATTTTGTCTCTTCGAATGCAAGAAAATACTTCTGTCTGTCTCTCGGCTTGCAGGTTTAATGTCTGCAGACAGACTTTGCTCAAATGTAGAAAAAAAGTGCTCTCTACAGCCTCATCTATAAAATGGAGCAGGTAATAAACTACCTGCCAAATTGGAGCCAGCAATGAGCTGCCACAGGAAGTAGAGTGTGTGAGGACAGCCATAAATGCACACCGGAGGAAAAAAGGAGAGATGTTATTCCATAAGTCAAACACAGAACAAAGACAGGAAAGCTGAAAGAATGAGGCCAGATTAATGGTGTCAGGCAGAGAACTGCATGTAGGGTAAGGCCTTTGGCTTATTTGTTGTTGTATCCTCAGCATTTAGCACAATATCTGGCATAGAGCGGGTGCTCCAATTCTCTTTTACTCCGTGAATAAATGAATGAATGAATTGAGGGTTTTCCAGGCATTGTGTCCTACAGGACCTACCAGTTAGGGGTTATGTGGTCTGCTCAGCCCAGTTTTGATCTGCATGTTGCCCTTATGGTTGTTTCTCAAGATGAGCAGAAAGATAAAGACTCAGGATTATTTTACTGGTCTGAGAGTAAAAAAAAACTAGAACAGTAAGCAGTGTTTGTAAGTCCCATGTCTGTGTGGTTTACACTGAAAATCTACATGTTTCCTTATCTAATTCACTAGTCGAGGCATTCAGCTGCCAACCCACTACTAAGTAGTGGCCTAAGTATTCTAAGTAGAATAGAACAGGAACCTTTGGCAAGCAGCAGCCCCCAAGGTCAAGGGTCAGACAGCTCCTGCTTCATTCCCTTGGGTCCCAATAGCCAGACTTATCAGAGACCAATCTAAAGAGCCTTTTGGGCAGATGTGCTCTAGAAGGTTTACATAAACTGTAGCTTAGATTATTTATCTCATTTTAAACAAAATATTTATAACACGGAACTAGCAGTCAATATAGATAATTTTCTTTAATAATGTTTTGGGGCCAGTTACGTAGAAAAATGTCTTTATTGTTTAGAAGCTTTTACTACTAAATCTGTTGAACACATTGATACAGTGTTAGCAAACAAAGCGAAATATTTTAAAATAGAGTCCAAATAATCTTATTCCTCTCCTCTGGATCCATCCTTGTGGGGCAGTGGGGGGTTAAAAGAGTCTTAAACTACATCAGATGGCGCTTTTGCATAGCCTGTAAAAAAATGGCCAAAAGTGATGATTTCCCATTCATGTAATAATTCGTCATCCTATAACCTTTCCAAAAAATGTAATAAAACATGATATTCTTGGTAATGGTAGTATGCCTGAGATTCTAATTATAATAAAATACAGAGAAATTGAAGGCAATTTCTTCCTGGAACTGTAATTAGTACAAAAGAGCATCAAGTCCTCGAACAACAAACAGACATTTGTATTAAGAAGATAATTCTTGGCCATTACTACAAAATTGTTAATTTGTGAAAAGGAGCATGTATATCAATTGGTAGTACAATTATTATACCCTCCTCCCCACATGAAATACGGTAATATCAACATTACAACCAATAATAAATTAAAGAGTGTGCGTGTGAATTCATTTAATGATGTTACTACATCTTCCATGCAGATGGGCTGCAGTCTAGATTAAAGTAAAGATTTGTGAATCTCACAAACTGCTGAAATGAATGATTAGAAAGACATCACAATCTTCCTGCTCAGCAAAGTGTCATTCGCCCTCTACCATAGTGCATAATTCCACAACTTCCCAAGAGCATATCTGGCATCCTAGGGCCTATTCAGCACTCAGTGTGCATGAGTAAGTTCTCTCAGGGTTCAAAAGCCCAAGTATTAGAGAAAAGAGAAGGGCATCATCAGAGACCAAGAAAAGGGTCTTCTCCACGCATAGTTATGGATGTCAGTTGGACTCTGTTGCTGGATTTCATTTAATTAGTTACGTAATACATAAAAGACACTATACGAAAACATAACTCTTTTCAATGAAAGTCCATTTAAATTAATTTTCTGAGTATTTTCAAATATTTCAAGGCAATTTTTAAAAGAATTAGACACAGTGATACCTATTAATAACTAAACATCATCCCTCAGCTAAAAATCTCTGCTGTGGGTTCTCATCATCTGTCCCGTAGTTCCTAACTAAAATAGCACATAAAACCTTCGTGTTCAGACCGCTGTATGCCTCCCTCCTGCTACCTGCATCATGCGTGCATCCTCCCTACCTCAGTGTCTCCCCCAGAGAATACTCAACATCTCAAGCAAGCACAAAAATCACAGAAGGAACTCATTTGTCTACAGCTCCCTACATTCATTAACCAAGCATCTATTTCACACCTTCCACATGGTTGGCTCTCAGGATAAAATGATGAACAAAACATTGCTCATATCCCAAAAGCTCAGAATCTAGTAGACTGCTATCAAATGTTGCAAAGTTCCTCTAAATCTCATGAAGGGAAAAAGACACCAGCTTTCTAATCACCAAGAAGGATGCTTAGGCCTGAATGACAGGACAGGGTAAAACTAGTAGCCAAACTTCCAATTAAGAAAGCAGCTTCAAATTACCAATTACATCCAAACATGGGTCAGCCTCGACCAGTTACCCAGAAAAGACGAGAAACAGGAGAAACAACTGGTTTTGGATGTGCAGAATGGAGCTCAAGGGAGCATCCAGTGTCAGCCAGATCTTTCAAGATCACCAAACTTCTGATCATGCCAGAAAGAAACAAAGCCCACCACATGACCATGATGAGAAAGATGACCAGGCCCCAGGAGGCCTTTGTAGGAGCAGAGGAGGTAGAGACAAAACCTGGGGACCCAGAAGGCTGGGCAGCAGATAGTGGTTGATTTAAGCTCAACCAGAGACCATTCAGCTACGAGGTGTGAAGAAAGACCAGCCCTTCCAAAACCCAGAAGGGCTGAGGACTTCTGTCCTTTGGCAGAGAGCAACCATAAGAATATGTGGATCAGGAGTGGAATAAGAGGAAGTTGGCCAACTCATCCTTGGATCTAAGGAAGGGAAGATCAGACTATGAAAGACTAAAATACCTAGCTCTCATCGCTGACCAAGATTTTTCATCAACGTAAAGAAGGAAGGGTAATGCAGGTGAGGTCTCCGATGAATAGTCTCTGTGTCTCTCATTTCCCAAAGCTACATTAATTGGGCCCTTATTAATCCTCATGACTACCTATGTGGTATTACGATCTCCATTCTATGAATGAAGAGACTTAAGGCCCAGAGAAATTAAGTAATTTGCTCAATATCCACATAA
Organism: Canis lupus baileyi; assembly: GCF_048164855.1. Classification (NCBI taxonomy): domain Eukaryota; kingdom Metazoa; phylum Chordata; class Mammalia; order Carnivora; family Canidae; genus Canis; species Canis lupus. The sequence goes on along the minus strand of NC_132843.1, from coordinate 17,527,970 downwards.
TGACTATGTGTTAAGGCCACAGCTCCAAAACCAGTATTTTTATTTATTTATTTTTAAGATTTTATTTATTTATTCGTGAGAGTCACAGAGAGAGAGAGAGAGGCAGAGACACAGACAGAGGAGAAGCAAGCTCCATTCAGGGAGCCCAATGTGGGACTCGATTCCAGGACTCCAGGATCACGCCCTGGGCTGAAGGCAGGCGCCAAACCACTGAGCCACCCAGAGAAACCCTAAAACCAATACTTTTAATCACTATGCTACGGTTCCTCTCTGAATCATTTATTTGTCCATGTGTCATGAGAATTGGAGCCCTACTGAACATCAGTAAAGGCAAGTGCAGTTGTGCATAAGATAGTAAGGAATGCTGGTCCCTCAGACATTTCCAGGTTGACATCACAACTTGCCTTTAAGATTAAAATAGGCCATCAGATGCTAGAGTCCTTAAGGGGGAGAAAAATAGCTAAAAAGCACCAACACTGTCCAAACAAAAACAATCCCAACAGTCAAATAAATGCATATCAGGTTTATGCCACGGGGCAGTCTCTTAAAGCCAAAATGCAGGATCAAAATTAATGAAAAAGAAAAAAGTCATTCTGTTTTAGGAGTGAGTTATACAATGTGGTTACATATGGAAGGGACTGATTTCCCTCTAACTGTCCCCAGAAGGTGTTGGTGGTTATTTTAAGTCTCCACCATGCTACCTGGAGACTGCTCCTGCAGCCAGCAGGTTCCACAGGGGCAGAGCCTGAAGAGGGAATGTGTACACCTCAGCAGAGGCACAGAAGCTAGAGACCTGTCAACTGAAACTCGATGTAATGCATAAAAATATTTACAGCACCACTTTATGAAATGACCCATTTTCAAAGCATCAACTGCTTTCTGCAATTTCCCATCACACTGAAATGTTCCCTTCTGAGTCTACATATAGGGGGAGTTGAAATATATTCTTATGAATATCGACCTGATTGGAACAGCTATTTGTAACTAAACCTAAAAAAGTGTTTTAAGAGGCATAGCATTAAGGATGCTGCAAATTGAAACTTTGAATGTGTCTATTTCATATTGTGAACAGGACCTCTGTAAGCTTTGTTTTTTATTTCTCATATGCCATTAGAAAGCTATGTGTGCCTCGCAATTTTGGGATAATGTTTTTGCCTTGCTGCTTAGCAATATAATGGAAAGAGTGCACAGCTGAAAATTTATCTCTGCAACACATCTAGAATACTAATATCCCAGTTATCATAGAACTTGCATTTATTTAGAAAGATGAGACAAGTCCCTCTGTTTTTCTTCTTTATTCATTCATTTAGTTCAGCAAATGCTATATGTAAGGATATAAATGTTCCACTAGATCAATTTCTCAACCTCAGCACTATTGACATTTTAGACTAGGTAATTCATGTGATGGGGGCTGCAAGTTCGCTCTGCAGGATATGTAGCAGGATCCTTGGCCTCCACTCTCTAGATGCCAGTAACACATCCCCGCAAATGTGACAACCAAAAATGTCTTCCAACGTTGCCAAATGTCTACGACAGAGCAAAGCCACTCCAGTTAACAATGATGTTCCAGACTGTTCTTCAAGATGCATTCTCCAAGCCCAGGGAACAGGCATAATTGAGTTCTAATTTTCCTAACATGCAGTCAACAGCTATCTTTTTTTTTTCTTTTTCTTTTTTTACCATAGGCCATTGTGTTTCTCGATGAGCTCTCATTACCAAAGCACCTCAAATGAAGTGAAATGGAGGTTCTGCTCTCACATGGCTGAGAAGAGTGACTGGGGCCAAGCTGTGCCCAAGGAGACTTTCCCCCTCTAATACTGAAGCACACTTTTGTTTTTGTTTTTTTAACTAACCTCTGCTTCCCTACCTTTAATACATCTAGTAATGTTGTCAAGGAGACGGCCAACACCTAGCAGATAACAGCTAGGCCAAGATAATTTGACCTTGGTTCCAGCCCGTTGTTCCTCTGCGCACACACAATAGACCTTGCAGCCTCCTTAAATCAGGGCTGGCTGCATGATTATTGCATCCAAATAAGAAACTCACAGATTCTAATCTCCTGATCTTACCTGGTTTAAAACCAAAGAGACACATTTCATTTGCTTCACCAGATCAAATAAAGAGAGAGTCTGGCAATAGCGATAAACCCCAGAGATCAGCTAAATTATGTCCCAACTTGACATTTATATGAGCACACGCCTCTCAATCTCCGGAGGTGATTAGATTAAGTGTATTTTAGCATGCGCTTCAGGCACGCACATCCTCAGAGATTCAAGGACAGGGGTGGGTTGTGACTAATACCATCACTGCTTTTATTCAAATGTTTTGTATTGCCAATATGCTGCCTAAAATGTTACTTAGGATGGAGAGCTGCATTTCAACAAATCTCACACAAAGCTTCTTACATTTCAGGATTAAGGTTTTCATCCCCGCCCTAGCTCAGACCCTGAGCAAATACTTCTGCCGTTGAGACGTGATTATGGTTTCTTATCTGGGCATCATCCCACATGGCATACTTTACCTCCAGAGACTGAAATCATTTTGCTCAGAGATTTTGATTTACTTCATTAACTCCAGAAACCTCAAGAGAGGCCATGAGACAGAGCAGTGGAATGCAGGCTGACGGCAGTGAGTCTCCGGGGTGCAGGGGAGAGCAGTGAAAGGCGCTTCCCTACCTCTGCTCTAAGTTAAAAATAAAAACAGAAATGCTAAGGCTCCATAAAATCCAGAATTACAGCTGAAATGCCAAATCACCAACAGCTAGCCAAAACCACCTCCTTGTCCTGGTACAAGTTAAAATCGCATTGATAGCATCTAGCAGAGCCTGTATTTGTCATTCTCAAAAAAGAAAATGAGTAGACACAAGGAATTTCAGATTTCTGATCTGATAGTTTCAGGGTAGATGCAGAATACATCTTAAAATGCACTATTTATTGACACGGGGAAAGAAGGATAATATTGTAGTCTTTATTTTTTTATAAATTATTAAATCCCTTCAATCCAAAAGACATTTCAGTCTTGGTAAAAAAAGAGAGAGAGAGAGAGAGATTCTAAGTAGCTGTTTGGTGTTATGAATTTTTAAATAATTTTGTCTGTAACTGGTCAAATGAAACAAACTCCTTTTCAATTGTAGAAAGCTATGTAGTTTCTCTTGCTTCCCTGCCTTCTCCTTTACTCTCCGTGTATTATTTAATCTATACATATTATGACCATTCATCCTCTATCTTTGCAGGCTTGATTGTAAATATTCCACCCTGTTATCACTGTATCACACCCTCCCTCAGAACAAGTGACCTAATTTCAGTGTCCAAAACTAGCTACAAGTGCTAATAAGCACAAAACACAATATACTTGGGCAAGAGTCGTCCCTCGTCATGGCCAGACTTCCAACATCCTGCTCCACAGAACGGTTCTGTCTGCGGCAACAGAAACTCCCTAGTGCACTGCCTTCTTTTGCTTATATTCACCCGCACTTCCATCCACAAGGGATTTCAGGCAACTTAGAAAAGTACACCCATCACAAAAGACTAATATGGTTGAAGGAATCAGGGCATAAGTCAGTGAGGACAGGAAGTTAGTGAACCCCAGAGATGAGATCTGACCACAGACGTGCACAGCACGGAACCTTGTCTGGTTACAAGAGGTGAGTGCAGAGCTTGATTTCAAGCTGCCTAGTGACCATATCAATGACAGAAAGATGATTCGTTGTGAGATAGATGGCAAACTTTCAAGAGCTACTCTACTAGAAGTCAAGGCCTGAGGTTACCCCTCTGGGGACACCTCCTAAGAAGGTTCTATCAGACCCAGGTCCTCGATGACTCCCAGATTCATTTTTTCCATCTCTGAAACTTTCTCAAGGCAATGCCTAAGCCCTTCCAAGTGGGACATGATTGGTTCTCATTGTTAAAAACAAGTTAAGGAGGGAACCTTGGACACACCATCTAGTGACTCAGAGCTCTGCAAATATTTTCCTTCTCACTCCTTCTTTCTCACACGTATAATACATGCATTCTTGTCTCCTTTCTGCATCTGGTCCTCTAACCCTGCCTTCATACAGATGAAGACATAACCACCCTACAGTCCCACTTTTTGAAAGTTGTATGTGTATATAATCTCAGCACACCAGTCCCAAAAGTCAATAAGCTTTCATCTTAATCAGAACCCACAGTGCTATAAAAACACATTTTGCTATAAAATACACTTTATAAATTTCCATAGAAAACTGTCGAGAATCTGGATTGTGTGTATTTATAACTTTCTGTAATTCTTAAGTGCCACCTAAGGTACTTTGGCCTCAGTAAAACCCTGAGGTGGGGGGGAGGGGTAGAGAAGAGAATATTATGGAAAAAAATCAGGCAGCAGTGAATGATAATGAATATTACATGTTCTTGTAGAGAATGTCTTCAAAGGAGAGGAGGCTTGCCAGCGTAACTGAGTAATGATCTTTGAACACAGCATTAAAGTCATAGCATGAAGGAAGGAAGATAAAATATTTAATGACATCTTAATATTCCCAGTCTTACAAAAAGCCAAGAACCGGTCACAGTTTATCAGTGGTCATACATTGCAATATCCTTAGGCAACAATTTTTTTTCCAATGAGAGTATTAGGACTACCAAAATCATAGGGTGGTAGAAAAGGGAGGGAAATAAAGTGAGCTATAAACTGCTTGGAAATCCTGTCTTTCCCAGTTGACTTTTAATATGACTGTGGAAACTGGGCTCGACAATGAATTGGCTCACTTGGTTGATAGCTTGGCCAGAGCTTCAATAAATATTGAGGATGTTTCTGCAGAATAGCCTTTGACGAATCAAATCAAGGACAAGTCCTCAAAAACCCTACTGCCCTCCTGAGACATAAGTATGGTCAGAAGTCATTTTAGTATCTAGTATGTCACTGCCTCCAAATCTTCCAGGTCTTTCTATATGGTTCAGTTCCAGGAGAATAACACATCTAGAACTTTGCACCAGGCAAACAGATGCCTCATAAAGATGGGATGAAGATGAGAAGGCAGGGGAACCTGTTTCATCACAAAGAGAAAAGCAAGCAGGCCTGAAAACATGAAGATGGGGAACCAGGGGGCAGTCTCTGGCAGGGCAATTTACTGAGTCACCAATGTTCCTGGGTTCTCGATGCATTTTCCTCTCCTCCTCTGCACTACCACCACCTCCAACTAGCAATGTCCTTACTATTTTCTTGCAGCAGAAATGTAAGAGACAAGATAGAAGCTACATAAAGTCAATGGCTCTTCTGCCTTTTGAAAAAAACCCAAGCTAATTAAAAAATAATAATAAATTCTGAGGGAGCGCCTGGGTGGCACAGTCAGCTGAGTATCCAACTCTTGGTTTCTACACAGGTCACAATCTTGGGGTCGTAAGATCAAGCCCTACATTGTGCTCCCTGCTCAGCTTGGAGTCTGCTTGAGTTTCTTCCTCCCACTCCCTGGCCTCTCCCCTCTCTAAAATAAATAAATCTTAAAAAAAATTTTTTTTAGAGGACAAAGTGCCTTAATCAGCTAGGGCTACTATTAAAAAGTGCCACAGACTGATGGCCCTAAATAACAGAAATTAAAAAAAAAAAAATAACAGAAATTTACTTTCTCACAGTTCTAGATGATTGAAATTCAAATTTAAGATCTATGCATGCAGGGATGAGTTCTTCTGAGGTCATTCTCCTTAGATTAGAGGATGGCTGCCTTCTCCTTCCTCTGTCTTCCTTCTGTGTCTGTCTGTATCCACATCTCTTATCATAAGGACGTGGGTTGTACTGGATTAGGGCCCACCCTCATTGCTTCATTTTAACCTGATACCTCTTTAAAGGCCTTACGTCCAAATATAGTCACATTCTCAGGTACTACAGGTTAGGACTTCAACATAGAAATTAGAGGAGGCACAACTCAGCCCAAATACAGAAAAATATATTTGGGAAAATAGAGAGAGAGGTATTTGAGTCTGGTGGACATTAAGATGATAAGATATAGAAGGAGCCTCTCTGTGGAATAATAAGGAAGAACAGACTTAAACCCAGAGATCCCTCACCCTCCTCCAGAATTCCTCTGCTATAAGCACCATACCCAAGAAACAGAGCCTCCTAATATGAAGATCCTAATATGAAGATCAAGTTTCTGTGGAGGAACAGTTTGGTGGCCAAAGACCAGATGGTCTTCCCCAATGCCTAAGCTCCAAGTCCTAAATCCCTTGCAAAATTCAGGACTGAGAGCCTGCAGAGAGCCTTAATAATGACCAGTGTTGAATTTCCAGACAGTCCTATGGAATAGGGGCTCAGGGACAAATTTATATTCACTTAAAGGAAATACAGAATGTGATATTTCTTGCTGTTTATGGACTAAGTTCATACCTGCTAGAATTAGGTCAGGATGTACACTATAAGGCCTGAGAAAGAAATAAACAAAACAGAAACCAGGTCCATATGTACACATTAAGCCAACCAAGGTATCCAAAATAGTACCAGAAGCAGTGCAGAGCTCAAACTAAGAGGTCTGCGGTGCAAAGCAATTTATTTGGACTTAAAAGGCAAGAGTAAGTCAGATCTCCTGACTCACTCCGACAACACAGTGAGCTCCTCCAAGAATGCTAATAATAGTAGCTAATAGATGCTAAGAGCTAACACTAGTCAGCTTTCCCATCCCATCCAATCAAGCCAACATTCCCATTTCAATTTGAAATCCTTCCTGATCTCCTATATATAGATCTCCTATGTATCTTAACATTTCAGCATTATCTGTGATTTTATGCATCTATTGTTTACTCAGTCCTCCTATTTAAATTATAAACTTCATGACATCAAAGTCATATTTTCTACCTCCTTTGGACTACCTCACAATACCTAGGGAAATTTCACTCATTTAATCACAAGTCACAGTCATGACTGAGAAGTCTGTTTTTCCCTCCCTCCGTAAGCATTAAAAAGAATCCACATGCCCCTTTGTGCTTCAGACAGAATGGGTAACCTTAATAAAATCTCCCTGTTTTTCCATTAACGTAGGTTAAGAGTATTTTCAGAAATTTTTTCTTGCAGATAGCTAAGTTCAAGAAAGACCACTGAGAGAGGTGGGGGGAAAGGTCTGTCATTAAGAAAAACAAAAGAAACCAAAAACAAAAGAAACTCTGCAGAGAAGAGTTCAGAGCAATATTAGCACTTGAAATTCTTAACTCTATCCCATTTACTCTAGCCAAATATATGCCTTTTCCAAGAAAAAGGTCTTGAAGTTCCAAATCATTAGTAAATAAAACAAAAGAAACAAAAGAAAAAAGCAAATAGAAGATCAAATTGCCCCTTTTACTCCAAATAAAGTTTATACTATAGAATATAGGTACACCTGCAGGCAAGTGAACTTTTCTAATACAGACCCCCTGAATTAGATCTACCTTGCCTACTCTGGGAGGACTGGGTGCCCTTTGGTTCCTCTGATAGATGCCAGACCTTGGCCATTAAGCTTGCCTCCGGTCAAGAGCAATCAGGACCACGAGCGCTCTGACAGCAGCTCACCAATCAGGGAGGTTTCTCCTCTCCAAAGTGGAGAATAGGGAGCAGCTAGAGTGTTATGTTAATGGCTATGATTGCCCTTGGAAGAAAACATCAGAAGTGAAACACGGTTCCTTTAGTGGATATGCTGAGCCCAAGGTTCCATAGATCTCTGTGGACCATCCCACTGGCACATGCAGAGAAAGAGATGTGGATTGTTGCGGAGCAAGATCTGGGCTGGGACATGCATCTGGATGCCATCAGTGTACAGTTGTGGTTGAAATCATGAGCAGAGATAAGACTCCTCAGAAAGAAGATATAGAGGATGGGGAAAGGGAAACCAGGAAGAGAGTCCTTAGAAATATGACCAAAGCATAGGGCAAAGAGTAGCCAGGACAGAAATGAAGACAGAAGAATCCAATAATGATGTTGCAAAAGCCAAGGAAAGAGAGCCGGAAGAAGAGCGGACAAATAACATCAGTTAGCACCGAACTGTCAAATGACGCAGGACTGGGTATGAGGTTGGGCAGTTCAGTGGCCTTTGGGGCAACCTCTGCCCTTCTTCAGAGAAGTTTTGACGAGTTGGAGATGAGAAACTCTACTGCAGTGGGTAGAGAAATGCATAGCAGTTGAGAAAGACCTGTTCTCTGCCCTCCAGGAGAGGAGAGCCCTACAGCAGCAGCTATCCATAATTAAAATGCAATCACAAAAGGCATGATCTTTATCTTGGACCCAAGAATGTGCTCCCAAAAGGTCCCAAAAACTCATATGCCAAACCTTGTGTGCTTTGTGTATCTGTGCATTTTTCTAGAGCAAGACTTATAGCTTTCATAAAATCCGATTGCCCAACATTAGGAGCCAAGAGAACATAACTGAACGGAGATGGGTCAGGATTCTAAGCCCTTGTAAGGGCAAGTGTGTAGTTAAAATTCTTTGTCTTGGAGCCCAAGGGGAGTAGGAAAAGAACTAAACCCAGAAGGCAACTCTTCTGGAAGTGTTCATACTCGATACCTGGGAGACTCTTTGAGGGGTCAGTTGAGGAGATCTCGATAAAGAACAGGAGAAACAAAAACAAGCCAGAGAAAGCTGGAAGGCTAGAACTGCCATCCATTCATTTCACAAATATTTGTTAAGTGCCTGTTATGTCCCAGGAGCACTGCTAAATCCTGGGGATATAGCCTGAGGGAATTTGCCTTTAGAAAGTAAGAGATTGAAACTTGAGATTTCAAGGGTGAAAACAGTTCTTTCACAGCCTCTCGTTAGGTTGCTCAATTATTTCATTCTCAAATCATAATGTTCACATCCGGAGAAAAAAAAAGGAAAAAGGAAGAAAGCAAAACCATGCTTGGTGAATTAGCCCACCCAGCTGCCAAGATCAATCTCCAATTCAGTCATTTGAGTCTTGGGGGAAGAAAGGAAAAATCAGGATGACAATTAAAAAAAGAGAGAAAATTGATATGTTAAAACTTTGCATTTCAACTTTGAGCTGACATTGTGGTGAGACTCTTTCCAGCTGCTTTGTCTGGCCATGTCAAGAAGTGACCATGATTTATTGTGCCACCTCCATAATTTCAATGCACTTGATCTCCCCCCGGAAGCAGTGACAAGTAAGGTTAACTGCTGTGTGAAGAGACAGTATGAGTAATGCTTCGTGCATAGAGCTGGCACAGCTCTACAGTGCGAGGTGGGGGAAGCGGGGCTGTTAACCATTGGTCAAGCCCCTTCCAAACAGCAACCTCCCAAATGCCCTAACACCTTTTGGAACCGACAGTACTTGTATGGAAAAACACCCTGAATTGTGTTAGAGTCTGTTTCCGTGTCCTTATTCACTTGCAAACATGCAAACAGCTAACCTTGCTCACACTTGCATTTTGTATTATTAGTAAGAGTTCACATTAAGTGTCCATATACCATGCCAGCCCTGCCTGTGTGCTTTATATTCTTTATTACCTCAATTAATCCTTATCTCATCATCCCCTATTGTCATCCCCATACACGGAGGAGAAGAATGAGGCAGGCTAAATAGAATGAAGTTATTAAATAGTTCACCAAGGTATGGGGAGCAAAGCCAGGATTTGAGCCCAGGTGGGCTAACTGCACAACCTCGCTGCACACTTCCTCCATGAGCCCATTCTTATTCCTTTAATTTGGTCAGCTTATCCTAATTCATATTGTCTCTTTAACTAGATTGTATACATTTCCGAAGGACTGTTGCTTTGCCACTACTGAATAAAAGTAACATGTACATTGCCACAGAATTTTTTTTTAATCTCCCATGAGTATAGCTTGTCTTGATGAATAGGGTCTAGTTTGTGTCTGCAAATATGCCATCAACACTAATCACTTTTTCGTATGTTTACACTTCATTTGCCCCAAATAAATGAAAAAGAGAAAAGAAAAACCAAAATTGATGGAACACCTACTTCATTCTAAACTTTGTGGTGAGTGCATTAAGCCTCACAGTGACCCCATAAGATAAATATAACTATCCTCATTTTATAAATTGAAAAATGGAAGCTCAAGGAAGTTAAGGACATTTTTCCTGGCCTAACTATGTGAGAGGTATAAGGGGGCTCAGGGGCCACTCTCCACTTCACCAGGACCAGACACATGCTGTGGATGTCTTTTGTATGTAACTCAGTGCCTCATATTTTATTATCCATGCAGATGAGGGGAAATTGAAGGGAAAGAGATAGGCAGGTAGAGAAGAGATGAGGAACAGGGTGAGAGTGGGCATCAGAGCTTAGATATTGCTCAAACACTGCAGAAATGGCTTCTCTACATCCCAAGTTTTCCCAAGGTCTGTCTACACTATTGTCAAAGACTTCAGATTCTAGTTGTCTGGATGGCAACCTTGAGATGTCACACTCACAACTTCTTCTCTGGCAAAAAGCCAAACTCCCTCCACTTTCTGGCAAATGCACAGTACCTGTGTGAAATATTCTGCTTTCCAAAATGCCTGAGGACAAGGTCAAGGATGTGCTGCTATTGGGATCTTGTCCTGCACAGCAATTCAGCTGGTGGAGATGGGGTTCCTGGAGGAGGAGGCAGGGACCTAGCCTCCTCTCATCACATGAATATCATCTTACTCTTATCCTCTCAACTCTCCCTTCACTGAAGAGTTCATGAAAGTCAATTCATACGTATCTCAATTCAAACTCTTTCTTGCCTAGAGAAAAAAATGCTGTTGTTTTTGTCTAATGGAAGTACTGTGCTGTGACTGGATTTGTAACAGCAGCGTGTCAAAATGCCAAAAAAGTGTGTCAAAAATAACATTTAAAAAAACTCAGGGGAGACATGTTATAGTCCTAAATGAGCATCTTTATTTCTCTGTGTTGAAAGGCATTAGTCTCCTCTCAAGAGTCTTAATAAACTTTACAAAAAAAAAAGGCATACACCACTTAATGAACACAATTTAAGGGCCCGTCCAGCCCTTAATACTCTCATTACTGTCAAAGCCTCTCTCACTTGTATGTGAGAGTTCTCCTCTTCCAAGGCTTCTCATGCAATTTCTTCTTCAGTGGATGCTTGTTTTCCCAACATCCTTAACCTCCAAAGTATATGCATATTGCCATAAAGTTAATCAACTAAAAACAATTAATTTCAATTTATTTTCTGTGTCACTGTTGAGGAAAACATCACGAAGTATTTCCTGACACACTGCAGATAACAGTCAAATTCATGGCAATCCCCTGTTGCCAAGGGTTTGTATATTTAATTTAATGGGCCTTTCAATAGCATTCAAGAGTATCTATAAGCAAGATGCCGGCCTCCCATGATCTGGCTGAAAGAAGATAAGAATATTAAAATTTCAGAGGCTATTCAGATCACTCAAAGTATCATTGTGTCTTTTTACATAACTCAAAGAGGAAATACTTACTTCTATCAAGATCCAGGGTGAAAGTTTTATCTAATACCATGAAACTCCTTGTATTTCCTGCTTCAGCCGCTTTATTGTTCATCTACTGCTTTGTGACTGCTCAGTTTCTCCATTGCAGAGGCAAATGCAAATCAATCAAAACCTAGGCAAAGTAATTGGAAAGCATAAGGACCTATGACAGGATAGCCATTGTTATTCTGCACGAATTGTAGCTATACTAGGAAGAAAAGAGTATCACCCTTTAGTTCAAGAAGAGTAGAGGGTGATGTAAACCTAGAACAGATAGTGGCCATGTTTGCTGTAACGTGGAGAACCTCTTTCTAAGTATAAAGTCAACAAAGGTAGCTGAGGGCCAATACGTGAAGGTCAGTCTCAGTAATAATGTTTGAACACTTGGCTGCAACTCTACCTAAAGTAAGATCTACCCTCTTAGATTTCTAAGTTACATAAGCCAATATATTTCTTTTTGTGCTCATATTAGCTGGACTTTGCTTCTTGCATAACTGAATAATATGCCTAATTCTTCCTTTAGGTAAAGAAAACTATTTTTTCTTTGTTTTTTAGTTTAATTTTGTTATTTAAATTCAATTTGCCAACATATAGTATAACATCCAATGCTCATCTCATTATGAACCCTCCTTAATGCCCTTCACGTTAAGAAAACTTTCTTTCCTAAGCCTGAGGCATCATGGTTCAGTGTGGGTAGATTTTGAACTTTTCTGTTGCTATTGCTGTGCTGCAAAGATGTGGCTTGCTTATATTCAGATGGTTTTTCCTCATCTTTTTAGTGGATAATTCTCATTACAAAAGACCACTCATCACCTTCCCAACACTTGTTTGTTAAGTGCTCTGATACATCTATGGTGAGATTATAAACCAGTGCAGTCTTTCTACAAGGCAAATTAGCAGGTGGAATCAAGAGTCTTTGGTATCCATACCACTGGGTTTATTCCAAAACTACCAAGAAATCCATTAATGGATCAAAAGTGAAAACTCAAACAATTATCTCTATAAGTGTTGAAAGGATATTTGAAAACTTCACTATCTGCTTTTTATTTTTTTAATCCTAACAAAATAGGAAAAATGGGTACTTCCTCGGCACAGTACAACATGTCTCTTTCAACTCAAAAACCTCCATCATACTTAATGGAGAAAAACTATACATACTCTCAGTAAAATGAGAAATAAAACAAAGACATCCATTGTGTCAACTACTATTTAACATTATTTTGGAGATAGCAACCAAGACTACAAAATAAGAAAAAGAAATGAACCATAAAAAATGAGAAATGAAGAAGTAAAATCATCATTATTTAAAGTGGTCTAACAGTTTATCAAGAAAAGCCAACAGTCTCCATTGCAAAACTATTATTAAAGCCAAGAATAAGTAATAGTATGGCTAGCAACAAAATTATTACATATATTTAATAGCCATCATATATTTAGTACAACTACCAGTTATATTGTGAAATGAAAGAACAGATCCCATTTGAAATAGCAAAAAAAAAAATTAAAATATGCAAAATCTGCATAAATCAATCTTGAATGCTACTAAAAGGCAAAGGACTAAAAACAAATAGAAAAATAGAATAGAAAATATCAAATTATAAAAATATAATCTTTTCCCAAAATAATCAATTAATTTAAAACAATTCTAGGGCAGCCTGGGTGGCTCAGTGGTTTAGCATCACCTTCAGTCCAGGGCCTGATCCTGGAGACCCGGAATCAAGTACCACGTCGGGCTCCTGGTGCATGGAGCCTGCTTCTCCCTCTGCCTGTGTCTCTGCCTCTCTCTCTCTCTCTCTCTCTCTCTGTTTCTCATGAATAAATGAATAAAATATTTTTAAAAATTAAAAAAAAAATAAAACAATTCTAATGAAAACACTATTGAATTAAGGGGAAAAAACAGGCAAAGCAATTAATGTTTCTATGGAAAATATAAATGAACGATTGTGTTCCTCCACCGCAGAAAAAGAAAGAAAGAAATCTGAAAAAGAATAATAAAGAAGGGACACTTGCTATGCCAGGTATTGAAATATATTATAAAACCAGAAAAATTTTTAAATATAGTTCATGAGAAAAAGATCATAGAACAGAATAGAAAAATAAAAAATAGACCCAAATTTATATAGGAATTTAATATATGATAATGCTGGCATTTTAAAATAATGGGGGGGGGAATATATCACACAACAAATGGTATTGATTCACTTTTTAAAAATATTAAGTTGTATCCCTATCTTATACTCTATACAAAAATAAACTTTAGATTCAGCAAAAATATGTGTAAAATACAAACTCATAAAATTACCAAAGGAAAAAAGAATAATATATTTAAAGTCTCCAAGTAGAGAAAGGCTTTCTGTGGTAGGACAATCCTCAAGATCTTTAAAATAAAAAATATTGGTACAGACAACCATACACACAAAACATTTCTGGGGGGAAAAAAATCCTGTAATGCAAAAACAAATAAATAACAAACACTGAAAAGATAATCTGGACAAGATGCTTGCAAATAACATCACAACCAAAGAGCTTACATTTCATCAATTTAAAAACTGCTGAAAAATTAATAAGGAAAAAAGGAAAAACCCAAAAGAAAGCACCTCCCCAAAACAACCCATCCCCAAAAAAGGAAATAATAAGTGGCTATTAAAAAATGATCAGTCTCACCCAAAATAAAAGAAATTAAAATTACAATGAAATAATATTTTTGGCCTCTTAAATTAGCAAAGATTAAAACATTTCATAATATATTGTATAAATGGGGAGAATAAGAAAGGACACTCTTTTCTCTCATATTACTGGTGGAAACATAAATTGATATAACCTCAATGGCAATGATTTTGTATACAGTATTCCTCCCTTATCCATGGTTTTGCCTTCCACGGTCTCAGTTACCCTCAGCCTGGAATTAGGGGATCCTCCCCAGATGTATGGCCCCGTGGATAACAAACTAACACTACGTCACAATGCCTACGTCATTCCCCTCACTTCATCTCATCAGGTAGTCATTATCAATTCAGCTTTATATCATCACCAGAAGATGAAGGTGGATACAGTACAATAAGATATTTAGAGAGAGAGAGAGACCACATTCCCATAACTTTTATTATAGCATACTGTTAAAATTGTTCTATTTGTTAATTGTTGTTAATCTCTTACTGTGCCTAATTTACTAATTAAATTTTATCGTAGATTTGTATATACGGGAAAAAACAGTACATATAGCTTTGGTTACTACCATCACGATCTGCTGAAGGTCTTCAAACATAACCCCCCAGAGAAGGAGAGACTTCTATACCTATCAAAACATTAGATGCTCATAACTTTTAACCAAACAATTCTGCTCCTAGTATCTTATAAGGTGGGAAATAAGGTCTACATTGTGATAGTCAATACAGCATAGTACACAGTAGGAAGAGATTAGGATTCATGTAAATGTCAATCAACAAGAGACACTCAAATATTCCACAACTATTGAAAAGAAAAACAAATAATATAAAAGATTTCTCTGAAAAGAAAAGCAAGAAACTGAGGCTGGATTCTTGATGGTTCAGAGAGAGATTCAAAAAGAGATTTGATTTCACTGCATGACCTTTTGTATCTTCTAAATTTGTGTCTTATACATGCTTTTTATTATTAAAAATAACTTAATAATTTAATTATTAAATACATTTAATTATTTACATTATTAAACTATTTTTAAATAATAACTAACATATCCATAACTGTAATAAAGTAAGATCATTTCTAAGACTCTATTTTAAGAAAATAATCTGAAACAAACCAAAGTACACACACAAAGATATTTGTCGCAAGGGCTTGTTTGTTTGCTGATGTGTTTTGTTTTAATAATTAGGAAATAGTAGCAACCTAAATACATAATGTTAAGGAAACTGTCAAGGAGATAATATTACATTAATAAAAGAGAGTATTACGCAGCCACTAAAAATGTTGTTGTGAAAAGCTTTTAACAAAAGGGGAATGTGCTTATGCGATTTAGTGAAAAAAGCAAGCCAGAGAATTTTTATACACTGGGATCTCAATTAAGTGAAAACGCATAGAAAAATGTAAAAATATGAATAACTATCTCTGAGAAATGAGATTACAGAAAATGTTTCCTTTGCATTTTTCATAGTACCTGATTTTTTCCAAAATGGGAATGTAATTTTACTATAGTAAAATGTTGAGAAAAATGAATGACTAAAAAATGTTGAGTAAAAATGAAAATGTATGTGCCCTTATTCACAATCTCTGACCTCCTTAATTACTAATGACTGATTCAGAAAACCCTGCTCTTTAGGACTTCCTCTCACACTACATGTGACATTGTTTTCTGCTTTCTACTAAGATCCTACCAGAAGTGATTTCATTTTATGCCTACACTTGGTGCAGAGAGATCAGTGCCCACCTTTTCATCATCACGCCCTCTGTGTGAGCCTGGGAGTCCAGCAGGATGACAGGTTCTGAAGTCAGTCTGCTTGGATACACATTCCAATTCCATCATTTTCTACTTAATGTCTCTGTGCTTCCATGGGGATGCAAGCGATCCACCATGTAATGTCACCATGGAGATTAAGTGAGATAATTCATGTAGGGTGCATGGGTCCAAAGTGCCTGGCACACAGCCAATCCTTTATAAATATTCACTATTTTGCCAAAGAGAAATTTGCTTTTTGATTCAAGACTGTGACTTCAAAACATGAAGATAAACTCTCTTAATAACACCCAATTCTTTATCAGCTTATCTGCTTTTGTCATTCTCCAACAGTTTGAGGTCCTGTCACATGGTTTGAGATTTTCTTTCTCAGCCTCTCTACATTAATTCCACGCTGACTCTGCTGCCTTTGAAATCCACACCAGCGGGAAGCTTCAGGGACTGCATAAAGATTTTAGTGCTGATGCCCTAGGAGGGCTGGCTGTCCTAGGAAACAGGGAATGAGTTGGGGGAGGGGAGGGTCAGAGGAAGCCTATGACCACCCGGCCTCCAGAAGGTTTGTATTTACTCCTGAAAGGCTGGGGATCAGAATTCTTTATGCAGAACAAGAATTCAAGATTTCTCCTAGACCATAGACTGATTTCAAATTTAAACTAAAAAAAAAAAAAAAAAAAAGTTCGGAACTAAGATCTTGATTTCTGAACACTGTTTTCCACTGAAAGAAGCCAAGGCCTATTTGAAATAAAGTCTATTTCCAGGACTGGGGAAGGGTAAGGAAAAGATGTCCCTGGAATATTTTTTTGTGCCAGAAAGTAAGAAAGTGTTCCCAAAAAATGAAAAGGACAAGTCAAAGGAACACAAAAGCCAACTTGAAGGTGCTCTCACTGCGCATCAAGTTAAATAATGATAGTAATGGATGATATCACTTGAAATAAAATAAAATTCCAGAAGTATATACTGATGGAAGGAAAGAAGAAAGGGAAGTGGGGAGGGAGAGAGGAAGGTAGGAAAGACACCAGCAGTACCAAGGTTCCATTTTCTCCACATCATCACCAACACTTGTTCTCTCTCTCTCTCTCTTTCTCTAAATCTGTGTGTGTGTGTTTATAAGAGCCATTCTAGCCATCCTGATGGGTATGAGGTATTATCTCATTATGGTTTTGATTGCCCTTCCCTAATGATGAGCGATATTGTTTCTTTTCGTGTGCTCTTGCATAGAAAATGGAGACTTTCTTTGGAGACTATTCAAGCCCTATGCACGTTTCTGAGTTAGATTATTTTCTTGTTATTGAATCATAGGAGTTCTGTATGTATATTCTGAGTATTAACCCCTTATGAGCTATATGATATGCAAATATTTTCTGTAGGTTGCCTTTTCAATCTGTTAATAGTGTCTTTTTTTAATATATATTTTTAAAGATTTTATTTATTTATTTATTTATTTATTTATTTATTTATTCATGAGAAACAGAGAGAGAGAGAGAGAGAGAGAGGCAGAGACACAGGCAGAGGGAGAAGCAGGCTCCATGCAGGGACCCCCATGCGGGACTTGATCCTGGGTCTCCAGGATCACGCCCTGAGTTGAAGGCAGACGCTAAACCGCTGAGCCACCCGGGCTGCCCGATAGTGTCTTTTGATGCACAAAACTTTTTAATTTTGATGTAGTCCAATTTATCTATTTTTTTCTTTGTTACCAATGCTCTTTGTGGCATGTCTGTCCTGTAGACTCTTAACTTGTGCCAATTCAGACATCGGTGAAGAGGTATTTAGTTGACTTAGTTATTGACGTCCTCACCCTGTCACTTACTATTCAGGGACAGCCGGTGGTGTGGGATTCCTCAACACCCACAGCAAAGATGGGATCTCCATTTCAGGGTAGTAAAGTGTTTGAGGACTGACCCTACAGACAGCCAGTTTCTATGTGCAAACTCATCTCAGAGAAGCAAAGCTTCTTTTTTTCTTTTTTCAAGATTTTTATCATGATTCACATCTTCATGAAGTACTATCATCAATCAATAATCAGCTGATGGGCTCAGAGGAGATCAAGCCCACACCAGGGACACCCATCCTTATCCTACTTTGGTCTTTGCAAGGGGAGGGAAAAGCTAAATGCAGCCTGAGAGCCTGGTGACACGGAAGAGAAAAATATTTTGAACTCTGTTTCTTAGGCAGCATAAAATTTTGTGGTATGTTGATCAAAGATAAAAGCAGCAATGCAGAGTGATGAGTGGAATTTGTCCTTAGGCACCAGAAATGATATTGAGCTTCAGAAAAACTAAAGGTATATCTAGCAAAAGTACCCATATGTAAAATGAAAATGACCACCCCTCAACTTCTGTCTCTAATATGCATTTTCTAGAACCTTCTCCTTGTGCTCATATATTATTCATCTCATCTATATCACATATATAATAATAAAAGTAAGTACTTATATACACTTACTACATGTTAGACATTGTTTTAAAGGTATATTAACATATTTTTTAATCCCAACAACTCTATGAGGTAAATAATGTTATTATCATTAATAATAACATCATTATCATCATCATCATTATTCTCCATTTTATAGATGAAGAAACTAAGTTTTAATGACTCATCCCAGGTCACAAGGCTTAGAAAGCAAAGCTAGAATTTGAATGTAGGCCATCCCAGTCCAGGATTGAGATCTTAATCACGACAATCTGTGGGCAATCTGTTGTCTCTGGACTTAGAATATGTATATACATGCACATACACCTGTAATCATCTGAAAGATCCCTTTTTCAAGACAATTTAAGCAGATGAGGAGAGTAAATATATTGACAGTCATCTGTCATTCTCTGTGGTCTGAGCAAATACATGCCAAGTCTTTGAGTTTCCTGAATAGAGACTCAAAATAGTTTATGACAGACTATCCAGCATCCCTGAGGCGCTTGCGTGGCTCAGTTGGTTAAGCACCCAACTCTTGATTTCGGCTCAGGTCATGATTTCAAAGTTGTGATATCTATCCCTGCCTTGGGCTCCAAGCTGGGCATGGAGTCTGCTTGAAAATCTCTCTCTTTCCAGGCGCTATCCTATTTGCGCTCTCTCTCTCTCTCTCTCTTTCTGAAAAGAAAAAAAAATCCAACATCCCTTCAAAACTGGCTAGGATCTAAGTCTTTGGTTCAATGAATAAATTTTTTATTGTGGAACATCAGGCAGCCTCAGGTATGTAGGAAAATCTAAAGTGTGAGGACGCTCCAGTCAAGGAAGCTTTGCTAGTACCCTAAAATGCTCTGGATGGGCAGCAATCTTTGCTCTGGATGTATTTGGCTGGCCCCACCTGAGTTCCCCTGTCACTGAAAACCTTCCCTTCCCTGTATATTAGTGGGTTTTTTTTCTTCAATTCCACCTTTGCCTCTTTATGCTTCAATTTCCTTATCTATAAAATGGTCTAATTAAAGCACCTATATCATAGGATCATTGGAAGAATTAAATAACACATTGTAAAGTTCTTGGAATGGCTGGTGTAGCATGCTAGAAGTGTCCATTGATACTGCATTATCACCAACTAAAAATCCATTTTCTCTCTCATTTTGCATTTTGTATGAGGGTTCCAAGTGGCATTTCCCGATGGGCTGTAGACTGTTCCACCTATCTCATGACACTATCACAGATGACATCAGTTACTGATTGTTGTGGATTAAATTATGTCCCCCTCTTCTAAAAATGCTGAAATCCTAGGCCCCAGAACCTGTTAATGTGGCCTTATTTGGAAATGAGGTCTTTGCAGGTATAATCAAGTTAAGATGAAGCCATACTGAATCAGGGTAGACCTTAATCCAATATAACAAATGTTCTTGTAAAAAGAGAAGAATGTGTGCTCACGCATACACACACACATACACAGAAGAATCACACAGGACAATGGAAGGAAAAATTGAAGTGATACCCCAAGCAAAAGAGACCCAAGGATTGCCAGCAACCATCAGAAGCTAGGAAGAAGCAAGGAAAGATCCTCTCCTAGAACTTTCACAGGGAGTATGTCCCTGTAGACCCCTGGACTTCAGACTTCTCACTGCCAGAACTGTGAAAGAACAAATTTCTGTTGTTTTTTTAAGCCACTCAGTTTGTGGTAATTTGTTATATCAATGCTAGAAAATGGATACCCTGAGCTTGGCCTTTCCATTTTCACTCTATGGGTTTTGTTTTTTTTTTTTCTCTAACTTCCCTCCCCAGTGTCTCTCATTAACGTTTTTGAGCATGAATTCTCATCTTATAAAATATCAGATGAAATATTTAGTCACAGTGGTCTGTGTCAGAAACTGCCCCATTCTCTAGGGTCATCGTCGTTGTTTTTTGTTTTTTTTTAATTTGTTATACATCAATTATTTCCCTACCACAAAACATGACAGTGCAACAAAAAGCTGTGCCACAGAACACTGAATTTCTTTTATTTAACTCTGTCAGTGTTAGGGAACAATGTGTTATCACTGGAATCAGAAGCCAATCTTGTCCTGCTGGGTTATCGTGAATCCTCATTTGGCTCTGGCCATTCATAATCTTGATGTCCTAATATTCTTTCAACTGGGAGATTGACAAAAAAACCACTGTCATTTCACCAAGTGATTATTCAATTTCATATTCCTAAATCTCATTTTTTCCAGCTTCTCTGAGTTAAACATTACATTTTATTTCAGCTAAATCACCCCTGTAATAGGCTGAATCTTATTCTGTTAGAGATTTTGATGACTTCTCCATTGATGGAACATAAAACAGTGCCTAGCATATATACATTTTTACAGTTTAATTCTGGGCTCCCAAAAGATAAATTGTGAACCAAATGGGGAAAGAGACATGAATAAATAATGCCAGCTGAACAGACTAAAATATGTAGGAAAAGTTAAGCCCCTCTCAGTAAATGTCAAGTATGAAATTGTTTTATATAATTTTATTCATTGGACCTAACCTACTCCCACAAGATTTCATTTGATTTTCAGAGATTGATACCATTATGTTCTGCATTTCAAGTATGAGATCAAAACATTCCCAGCACCAGACTTCAGTTTCTTGCACTGTGATGCAGAACTTGCTCTAACAATGGTGCATTCCCTGGAACAGAGTGAAGTCTATGGTTCAACGAGACCCTACCCAACACTTCTCACTATGAACTGGAATGTGTGGGTAATCACTGAGTGAGGGCAGGGTTGCAGAGCAAGGAAGCTTAGTGCAAGAGCAGTGGCATCACTTCTTATTTTCAACAGCTATGGAGGCTGATTAGAGACAGCATACCAGCTGAGCTGCAGATTTTGCAGATATTGTTCACCAAATCATTTGCCTTTCCTCCTAGACATGCAACTAGACTACATATCCCAGTCACTCCTGCGGTGAGACATAGCTGGAGACAGAGTTCTGGACATTGAAATGTGGATCATAGTGGTATAATCCGCCTTCAAGCATGGGCTACAAAAATTTCCATACAATCTTCCCTCTTCTCTCTCCTCTTGCATCTGCTAGCCAGACTCAGGGAATTCAGGGGAAACCTCCAAGGCTATAGAGTAGAAGCCTGCAAGCTGTTTCCTATGAAGGGCCAGAGAGTAAATGTTTTAGGTTTTGGAGGCTATACAGTGTCCGCTGCGATTACTCAACTCTGTTTTTGTATTAGGAAAGCAACCATCAACAATATGTAAATGAATGAACGTGCCTGTGTTCTAATTAAACTTCATTTACAAAAACACTTTGGATTTGGCCCACAGACCATAGTTTTCCAAACCCGACCCCAGGGAGACCATCCAATGCAAGGAATTTGGGGTCCTGAATAAACCATGGGAATTAGACCATCCCCTCCCCTGTTCTGTCTGTTGTATTGGCCTTACTGTGTGGGACATGGGTGATGCACTGACATGAAATTCTGTTCCTGGCAGTCACTCAGGAATCCAAGCCACGGAAGGCATCATCTTAGCACACACTTTCACAATCACCTCCCACTTTTGAAAGGAAGTATTTCAAATAGTACCCTTCTTAAAGCTTCTTCCTAGAAGCAAGGTGTCATTTCCACTCACATTTTATTGGCTAAGTGGAGGCATGTGACTGCACCTAAAATGGAAAAAATGGAGAAGGGATCCACCACATGCCCAAGAGGAGAAGAGAATCCAATTATTTGTTAGTGATATTAATGATACTATATAATGTCAAATAAACATATCAGTCATTCACATCCAAAGTGCAAGAAAAGTTCAGTCAGACTGCTATCCTCCTAAGGCTGAAGTTTGGCCTCCTAAGGAGAAGCAAAGTTTGTAGTAGAACTCGGGCCACTGTGGGTGGAGCAGATTTGGTCTACATGACTGGGTCAGGGTTTTCAGAAATCAGCATATAATACAAGGGAAATAGAAATTGCAGGAGCTTTGGACAGAGGAAGGGAAAACTAGGGGACCTAGATTAGCATCCTAGATTCAACTTTGCTTCCAATCCATGCTGTTCTCGTCCATCTACAGGAACAACAGAATTAAACTGACCCACTTACAAATGATCCTCGCTTAGGTTGGGCCGTATGTGACTACCAATATTTGGCCATGTTTTACATACAAAACATAGTTTTATAAGAAACTCAATTCCTTATATTTTAAATATCACCTTATGTTTACTTTGCAAACAGAAGAGCATAAAAAAAGTTCATAGAGTTACAGGGTCCTACCCAAAATGTGCTCAGAAAATAGAATATTCCCCAGACTGTATAATCCTATCTAGCTCTGGAACATACTTATAAAAGGAGCAAGGCTAACTATATTCTCATCTTGACACTGGCTGTTCTAAAGTTGCAATCACTCCACTGTTAAACCTAATGTTGAGCTCCAACTATGGGAGGGGCTTAGAGAGGTCACAGTCAAGTTGAAGTGAGGAATGAGTGGTCTGGCTGACCCCCACACAGCCTCAAGGATCTTTCTGTCTAGAGGAAGGAGGCTCTCGCCAAGAAGAGGTGGGGAGAAGCTGATATGAATATGGTAACATAGGGTCAACTGGGAGCCTAAACTTCAGGACTAGGTCTGAGCCCTACAGTAAGAGGCTAGAGATAGAGTCTAGCTGGGGCTATGTTCTTGAGGGATTTTGTGAAAGACTTAAGTGGTGAGTCTTTGGAGTCATTAAGATTTTGTGCCTTCTAGGTAGCAGGAACAGAGCAAGAACACCTGCAGTAGGGTCTTGATTTGCTGGACACAGGCAGCAACAAGAAGAGGTCTGTGAGAAGATTCTTCATAAGCCAAAGTCAGATAATCCCTTCAGAAGCTCAGAAATAATGGAGGAAGAGAAAGGAAAGAGGGAAGAGAGATGATGTGCTGGAGCTATGCGATGGGTACCATTAGTCATAGAGATGTGGGCATTTCTTACAAAGTGAATTAGTCAGGGTTCTCCAGGGAAACAGATCCAATAAGGGGTGTGTGTGTGTGTGTGTGTGTGTGTGTGTAGAGAGAGAGAGAGATTTATCGTAAGGAATTACCTCATGCAATTACAGAGGCTGACAAGTCCCAAGATCTGCAGGGTGAGTCGCCAAGCTTGAGACACAGGAAGGTCAATGGTGTAGTTCCAATCCAAAGATTGGCAGGCTCGAGGCCCAGGAGGAGCCAGCATTTCTGTTTGAGTCCAAAAGCATTAAAAGAAGAAACAATATCCCAGTTTGAAGACCATGAGACAGGAAGAATTCTCTCTTACTCAGGAGAAGGTCTTTTTTATTCTATTCAGGGCTTCAGTTGACTGGACGAGGCCTACAATCTGGGGGTAATCTGCTTCATTGAGTCCTCTGATTTAAATGTTAACCTTATCCAGAAATATCCTCTCAGAAACACCCTGAATGTGTTTGACCAAATATCTGGGTAGTCTACGGCTCAATCAAATTGACACATAATTAACCATCACACAAAGCAACCTCTTTTATTCACACAGGCTGTTAATTTTGCATTTCACAGAATCTTCCCAACAACTTCTGAATTAGGTATTCACTTACTGAAGTAAGTGAAAAGTTAAGTGGATTGTCTGAGGGCATAGCTAATGGAAGAGCTGGAATTGGAACCCATGACTTCATGTTTACATTGTTTCTAATAGTTTCCAGCATGAACACTCTTTTTTATCTTATGTATTCCTGATTTAAGGAAACAAACTATTAAGAAAAAATTTAAACAACTAGGGAAAACTGAATCTAATCAGTTTTAGATGAAATTTTATAAATAGTGTTAAGAGTAATATGGCTATAAAAAATAAAAATTCTAGATAGACCATTATAGGATAGTATTTTTGTTTGAGTTAATACATCATATATAAAGCTTTTTTTCTCTAAGTTATGTCTTCCAGGTAAAGCCCCAGTAGAATATGCCAATAGGTGTCCATCCTGATTAATTGGTGTCCATGGCATACCTCTATCAAATACTGAATACTGATGCTGCCTCAACGTGTTGACTTCTTTCTAGGCAGGCTCTCTCCACATGATGACAAGATGGCTGCAGAAGTCCCAGCCCTCACATTCAGCTTTATGATCAGCAGAGAAAAAAATACTCAACTTCCTTGACAGTCTCCCCAAAGCTCTAGGCTTTGCCCTTATTGGGCCTAACTAGGTCCACTTGCATTTATCTGAACCAAACAACTATGCTAGGAGGTTTAATCCTGGAGCTAAAAAAAATAGTCACTCCCATTCCATACCACATAGGCTAATATTGAGGAAGAAGTGTTGGCTCAGAATAGATGATGAATGGCCAAAATCAACAATTTCCCCTCCCATATTCCCCTAAGTAGGATTTACTCTGGGTTTGCTAGTCTTTACATAATGAGGAAAGTTACTCCTTCAAGGATGGAGCGTTTCCTAAGGACATGAAATTGAATCAGTACAGTTGTCCAATCTTATATTCCACTATCTCTTACCCTAGACAACTTAATTTATTATCTTTTTACAGGACTGAGGCTTTCTTGTCTCTGCTTATGTTAAATCCCTCCACCCAAAATTCCCTCCCTCTCTCTCATATCTTGGAAAACTCCTGCTTACCGATGATGTTCAGCTCAGATACCACTTTCTCCTCGAAGGTTTCCCTGAGCTCTTGGCCTCGCAGCCCTCCCCCCTCCTACCTGATGCAGCTTTTTAGAAGATTCTATAATGCTGTGTGCCTCTCTGGTGACACCTCTACTCTTCCTGTGGATTTATAGGAGGCAGAGCTAATCACACTGTCATCTTTGTCTCCTTCCAGACTCCAAACTCTGAGGCAAGCCTGCTTTTCTTCACGTGCTTCAGCACCAACCCACTGTCGGCACTCAACGTGTATTAAGTCCCATTCAACTCAGCACCCAGAGATTTGTCAATTCTCACAATGATTTCAACCACCATTAAAGCAAGTCAAGCTGTTCTAGTATGTAATCCGCGTAGTGCGTCCAAGAGCATAATTTTATTATATTATTATTATTATTATTCTATAATATGCATGACAGACAACTTTTTAAGAAGACAGGAAAAATCAAATACTTGTGGATTCCCCATCACCTGCACATGGCGCTTATACATGACAAGCTGCTTAAACTGTAGAGGGCTCTAGGTAGGCCATGCTCTGGTTTTAATTCCACCCTGGATCCCTTATACGTTTCTAAGAGCTCAGTCACTGCTACCTTAAGAAAGCCCTGGTTGAAACTTGATGCCTATAATTCTTAATTACAATTGCATTGCTGGCTTTATGTGCATCTCTGCTCATTTAAACTCAATGCTGACTGACAAATTGTGCTCGTCTGCCTATTCGACAGTAATTTAGTCGGGCAACCTGCAGCTTGCACCAGATTGATGAGCAGCTGTTTGATCTGTTTGGGGATGTATTGTTTTCTTGGTGTAGGCTGCCTTGTGCTGCTGCTGAACGATGGATGGTTTTGTCTCCTCCAGTGACATTGTGGACACTCTGGATGGCCTCTCCTGTAACTCCAAATGCACATTTTAAAAACATCGATCACTCTCCATCGCAGACATAGCATCACAGAGAAGAGCAGGATGAAATGGCTCATCAGACTCAGCTCAAACTCACATCACTGTTTTTCAAGCCAGCGAAGGTTCGGGTTGACATTCAAAAAGTGGATACCCTGCCACTGCAAACCAGAGCCTATGCGATTGTTGGACACGGTGATTTCTCTCGGAAGAGCTTTATGCTAGTAAAAGTTGCCTTTCCATAGAATAGCCCTACCCACCACGATACAAAATACAATGTAATGGTTCTGAACCATGCACTCTTCCCCTGCCATGTCCCATGGCCTTCAGCCTCTTGTAAGCAAGGCAAGTTTCTGAGGCTGTGAAGAGATCTGCCCTCCCCCTGACTCACGCTTTATTATTTTTTCAGTTCAGGTTTTTCATGGGCCCTGTAGCCTGACGCAAAGTGGAGGAAAAGTGAGAGTCCCTAAGGTACAAGCAACTACTTTATTGAGATATGATTCACATGCTATCCAATTCACCCATTTTTAAGTGTAGAATTAAATGGGTTTTTGTATATTACAGTATTAATTTTTTTTTAAGATTTTATTCATTCATGAGAGACACAGACTGAGAGAGAGAGGCAGAGACACAGGCAGAGGGAGAAGCAGGCTCCATGCAGGGAGCCCGATGCGGGACTCGATCCTTTGACTCCAGGATCACGCCCTGGGCCAAAGGCGGGCGCTAAACCACTGAGCCACCCAGGGATCCCCAAATTCTTTTTTTTAAAGATTGTATTTATTCATTCATGAGAGATACAGAGAGAGAGGCAGAGAAATAGGCAGAGGGACAAACAGGCTCCCCATGGGGAGCCCAGCGCAGGACTCAATCTCAGGACCCCAGGATCATGGCCTGAGCCAAAGACAGGCGCTCAATCACTGAGCCACCCAGGCGCCCCCCAGAGGTAATTCTTTTAAGCTGTGGTAAAAAACATATCATGCAAAATTTGTCATTTTAAGCATTTTTAAGTTTACAGTTCAGTGACATTAATTACATTTACAGTGTTATGCAACCATCACCACTATTTCCAAAGCTTCTTATTATCACTCCAACAGAGAGTCTGTGACATGAAACAATGACACCCATTCTCCTTCCCCAGCCCCCAGGAACTCCTATTCCACTTTCTGTCACTATGAATTTGACTATGTAGTGAAATCATACAATATTTGCCTCTGTGTGACTGGCTTATTTTATTTAGCATAACATGTTCAAGGTTCATTCATGTTGTAACATCTATCACAATTTCCTTCTCTTCCATGACTGAATAATACTTCTGATCCCCCATTGTGTGTATACATCACATTTTATTTATCCATTCAGTTGTTGATGGACATTTGAATTGTTTCCACTTTTTGGCTATTGTAAATAATGCTGCACGAACATGCCTGTAAAATAACATCTGCTCAAGTCTCTGCTTTCAGTCCCTTTGGGTATATACAAAGGAGTG
The DNA here is from genome assembly GCF_048164855.1 of Canis lupus baileyi. Lineage (NCBI taxonomy): Eukaryota > Metazoa > Chordata > Mammalia > Carnivora > Canidae > Canis > Canis lupus. The sequence continues at coordinate 17,500,777 of NC_132843.1, read as the reverse complement.
GAGTTTCTGGGTCAGATAGTAATTCTATGTTTAGCTTTTTGAGGAACCACCAAACTGTTTTCCATAACGGCTGCACCATTTTACATTCCCACCAGCAATGCACTAGGGCTCTAATTTCCCTATGTCCTTGCCAACACTGATTATTTCCCTTTTTTTTTTTTTTTTTGTATAGCCATTCTAGTAGATGTGCCCAGCATCATTTTAATCCTTAGAGCCTGGGGTAGCAATTTTCACAAGTAGTAGTGGAAAGGAAGAAGGAGATTGCCCAACTGGGGTTTGAAAATATACTGATGCCTCCATACTTTAAGGAACTTAATCTAGGTCAATTTCATTTTTTTATATATTTTTAAAAGATTTTATTTATTTATTCATGAGAGACACACAAGACAGAGGCAGGGACATATGGAGAGGGAGAAGCAGGCTCCCTGTGGGGAGCCCGATGCGAGACTCAATCCCAGGACCCTGGGATCACGACCTGAGCTGAAGGCAGATGTTCAATCACTGAGCCACGCAGTGTCCCAGTCTAGGTCAATTTTATTTACAGATGTTTTCTGGTGCCCTCATCTGATGTCCTATGAAATTGACGGTGGGCTGTGGGGAACCTAAAGTCACGCAGATCCTCCTACTTGCAAACATGCTAATTGGTTCCTGCTAAGGGATAACAGCAAGCAAATTAAGTCACCCATAGATGACAATAAAGCATAGACATGTAACAATAGCGTATTTTATATCTCATGTGTAAGGAAGTCTCCAAAAGTTGAAGACAAATATCAGGGGGAAAAAAATCAACCTCTGAAACTAAAGCCAGGAAGAATCAAACATGTACTTTCTTCAAACTCCCAACCTGCACACAAACCCAATATCATTACCAGTAAGGCCAATTCCTTGTTTCCTGAGAAAATAAAATAATTGATGTGGGTTTTTCCATCAGATTTAGGCTCCAGAGGACATCTCCCCAGCCCTCCCCCTCAGCAGCCTAGATCTGACCTGAGACCACATTTTGATCACTCTTCCCATCTCTCTTCCCTGCTCCCCTCCTTCCCTTTGGTTTTTCTAAAATGCATGCCCTCACTAAATCACTTACATCTGAAGCCCTAGTTCATAAGTAGGTCTTCCACCAAGTATGTGTTCTCTCAGGGACCTAGTCTCCTCATCTCCAAAGTGGGGATGAAGCTATCTCCCAGGGATGTGAAGGAGGACCCATGGCAGCCCTTAGCCAGCTTTCCCGGAACTCACAGGAACCCACTAACTGCAAAATCGGACCTTGCCCCCCCCAGGTGCAGACGGTCAGCAATCACTGTGGGGAGTGCTCTGGTGGAGGTGGGGGCATGGTGCTGTGTGCCTATAAGGATGGGGACAGCTTCACAGTGAGTTGGCTCAATCTCAGACACCCCTGGTCCACTCTGCTCGACCTTAGCAACTCTACTCATTATTCTACCCATATTGTTGCCTGTGGACACAGCTCTTTTGACTTGATCATAAATTATTTCTAGTTATCCCTATGTGACTGCTAGAAAACTAAGACTGTCATGCACCCCATGGTAGGTCAATAAACACTGAGTCAATAAACACTGAAATCCTCTGGTGAGAGAAACACTGGCCTCATTTCAATGGCCTAGCTCATACCAGAGGATGATGTGCACAGTCTGATAAAACTGATACAATGCAGAGGGGATGGGAGCCATCCTGGGCATTTACACCCCAACAGGAGAGAGTCAGAGGATGGCTCACGTAAGACTACACAATACATTTTCCCATTTGTTTCAAGATATACTAACTCTTCTCCAGCCCCGAACATGCTGCTGTGACTTATAGGTCCACCCATATTTCATCTACCTTCTACTTTGGTCCTCAAGCTCTAAGGATTCTGCTTCCTTAGAATTAAAAGTCCCTCCCAGAACATTTTAATTTGCAAATAGATAACAAGTATTTCTTACAGATCAACCAAGAGCATTTCATTCTTCTTTCACATGACTTCCACCCCGAAGTATACAAACAATTCAGGAAACAGACATAATAGCTGTGAAGTCAAACATAACCAGATGGTTTTCCAGTCCTGGCTATCTAAATACCATGTCATCTGTGTTACATAATTCTTACAGAAAGCATGCCGCTTTAATTGTGCAGCACAGATCATGACAGATTGCTCAGTTTTTGACATCATTTTCTTTGGTGTTTTCTCCGCTCTGAGCGCAGGGAAACTAATTATGTCCAGGTGGGGTCCAGGTGCAAGTATGTGCGCTAACTCCAGAGGGCCTGCTTATATATAAAATGGTTTCATTGGAGTGTTCTAGCTTTGAAAACTTGCTCTCCTGGCCCTTTTTAATAAGTGCTCATTTCTCTCTAAATATTCCCCCATCCCCATGCTGACTAATGACTAATTGAGGTTCTACAGGAATGGAATGGGCCCTGGGAAGGAAGAGTGGCTCCATTGCAGACTGTGGGCTGCCATTCTTCACGGTCTCTCCAGAAACCTCTCTATCTCTACAGCATATGGGCTCATTCCTGAAATTAGCATCATTATATACAGTGCGAAGATGACTTCGCTTCACTTCATATTTAGAATCAAAAAATATACTTGTTAAGAAGATATATCACCTGTTATCAAAAGAAACTAAGGGGGAAAAAAAGAAACTAAGAGTTTTGAAGAGGGATGGATGGCAGTGATGGCTGCACAACAATGCAAATATACCTAATGTTACTGAACTGTACACTTGAAGATGGTTAAAATGGTAAATTTTAGGTGATGTATACCTTGTCACAACAACAAAAAGTAACTGATACTGTTTCTAACTTCAGAAGATGGGCTCACTAGAAATTAGAGCAATATGCCTACTTCAGATTGGTAATATTTACAGAATCCTTCCATTCTATTGGTTACTTCAGAGACTATCATCTTACATTGGCATAGAATGGCTTTATGGTTTGCAATGCACTCTCATATATCCTATCCTATTGGACTTTCCTTGTGTATACAAGACAAGTGGGTTTATCACCATATTGCAAATGAAGATTGTTGCCATTATGTTTGCTAAATAACAGACTAGTGGCTTAAGAAAAGCAGTAACTATGTGACTCCCCAATCTGCAGTTATGGGCAGTGCTTGGTGGGGGTTATCTCTGCTCCATGCACCATCACTTTGAGTGACTCGATGCAGACTAGGGGATCCACCTCCAAGAACAGAGTTTTCACATGGCTGGCAAGGTGGTGCTAGCTGTCAGCTGGTGGCTCAGTCGAGGATGTCAGCTAAGGGTTATTCTCCACATAAGCTTCTTCACAAGGCTGCTTGAGCTTCCTAGAGCATGATTACTAGGTTTCAAAAATGGGCATCCCAAAAGACAGGAAATGGTAGCTCCCAGTCTCTTAAGGCTTAGGTCCAGGAATTAGCACATCATCACTTGAGCTATAGTCTGTTGGTCAGAGTGGTCACAGAGCTCACCGATATTCAAGAGGAGCAGACATGAATCCATCCAACCCCTTTTTTTTAAAATTTTTATTTATTTATGATAGTCACAGAGAGAGAGAGAGAGAGAGAGAGAGGCAGAGACATAGGCAGAGGGAGAAGCAGGCTCCATGCACCAGGAGCCCGATATGGGATTCAATCCCTGGTCTCCAGGATCGCGCCCTGGGCCAAAGGCAGGCGCTAAACCGCTGCGCCACCCAGGGATCCCCATCCAACCCCTTGAAGGAAGGAACAACAAACCAACTTGTGACCATCTGTAATCTGCCACAAGGATGTCAAGGCTTAGAGTGAGTTGGCCATGGTTGCTCAGGTAGTAAGTGAGACTTGACCATTGGGCTTTGTTCACTTAACTATTCTGGATTGGTATGATGAATTTCACCAAATCCATCTAGGTCACTTGAAATTATTTCTTTCCCATGAAGCCAGCAGATTATTGTGCTTAAACCACTTTTCCTTCTTCAAGTTAGAGTACAGAAGTGAATTCTTAAAACTAACTTTTTAAAATGCAAAATGCTTTGAAACACATCTCTCCTTGGTCTGAGTTCTAGGAACACACATGAAATCTTTAATTTGGTTTCTGCCAACAATTTAAACACAGAAAAGCAGTATCTCCCATAATATTTGTCACCACCAAAATACACACAAACGCAGTATCATGTGTTCTGAATCTAAGCAATTTTAACATCAAAAATGTCGTGCTTATCAAATTATCTCAAGTAGCAAAGGAATTTGTTTTATATCACCTAAAAACTCAAAGATTGAAAATGTCTTACTATGGTAAAGATGTCTTTTTCACGATATGAAGTTCCCATTTCAAGGTGAAGCTCTGTTAGGTGAAATAACCATCTTGCTTTGAACAGTCTTACCTTGCAGCCCAATTTGCTGGTAATAAACTATTCCATCAAGTGGCAGATACTGGCCTATGAGTGCTTTGTGTTGGCAAATGCAGATTTGGGATAACGTCCTTTACAATGGAGAGAGCTGGCTGCCACCACCTTAACCAACTGATCAAACTCCACATCCTCATCATTAGTAGTGGAACAATCTGCCATTAAGTGCCTCTCAGCATGATACAGTGGGAAGTACACGGTACCACTTATAAAATATTCTTGCCGAAAATGTTTAACTTGATGCTCATCAGCCTCAACACCTGGCTTTCAGGACACCTTTCTCAATTGGAGTTTCTCAACTAAACCAGAGATCACAGAAAATGAGTTAAGTAATGATTTATCCAATTTTCCTCTGGCAAGGGACACCTGGGTAGCTCAGAGGTTGATAATCTGCCTTTGGCTCAGGTCATGATCCCCAGGGTCCTAGGATCAAGTCCTGTACCTGTCTCCCCGCAGGGAGGCCGCTTCTCCATCTGCCTATGTCTCTGCCTCTCTCTTTCTGCCTCTCATGAATAAATAAATAAAATCTTTAAAGAAAATTTTCCCAACTAGCACAACTGGTACCATTCTATCTGCAGGGATAGAAGTTAAATTATGCCATAAAATGTGTGCCTTAGGATATTACAGCTCAATCCTCTCATGGATCTCCAGTTGCGAAGGATTAACTTAAATGAGGAAGTGGATCAGACAAATCCAGAATATGAGACATTCTACAAAACAACTCACCCAGTCTCTTCAAATAGAAAGGGCCACGAAAAGGAAAGTGGTATTTGTTAATTAAAGGAGACTAATGAGCTCTCACAAGAGATGATTTTTGTGTATTTTTTATCTTTATCTATAAGGATCATATATTACATACTCTCTTAGTATCAAGCTCATATGACTCAAGATAATGTCCAAGATTCACCCACGCTGTTGCATGATTCAGTATGGCTCTCCTTTCTACTGCTGTGTAATATTCCTTTGCACAAATATACCACCATTTCAAACAAAATGAAACCGTTTCATTGTCGATGGACATTTGGGATATTTTCAGTTCGGAAAAATTATGAACAAAGCTGCTTGCACAGATCTCTTAGTGGTATATTCAAGCATTTCTCCTGAGTACACACTGAGGAATGGCATTACTGGGTCATCGAGTCAATAAGTTGAAATTTATTAGATTCTGGCAAACAATTTTCCTAAAATTGTGGTTAAACCAATTTACATTTCCAGGCAAAAGATCTGAGAGCTCCGGGTCCTTAATCCCTCTGGGGGATGGGGAAGAAGAGATATTGACAAGGAAAAGCTATGAGAAAACCTTCCAGGGTGATGAAAATATTCTATTTATCGATCCGGTTAGTGCTTACATAGGAGTATACTTAATAAAAATTCATCAAGTTCTAAAACTGCTCTTAAGAACAAAATCAATTGTTAAAAAATTCATCAAGGTACACATTTAAGATCTGTATACTTCGTATGTAGGTTCTACTTCAAGGGGAGAAGAGAGGGCAAGAGGCTAAAAAGGCTTAACAACCAAATTTATAGGTGAGTCTTGATTGGTTCTTGGTTCAAAACAAAAACCAGTTATAAAAAATCATTTGGAGTCAAGTGGAGAAGTTTTAGTATGGACCGAATGTTAAATGTTATTAGAGAATTAAATTTTAAGTTTTACTAGATGTGATCATCATATCGTGCTTGGGTAGGAGGATGTCCTTATTAGGGGATGCAAGCTGGAGTATTTAGGGATGAAGTGTCACAGTGTCTGTAATTTACTTTCAAACGGTTCAACAAATATGCGTGTGCTGGGACAGGGGTATAATCTCAGAGATAAAGATAAAACAAATATGGAAAGAAAGTTAACTACTGTCCAACAGAAGTAGCAGGTACAAAAGTATTTGTTACATTATTTTCTCAACTTTCCACGTATTTCTAAATTTCTATAATAAACAATCGGGCAGATATAGAAACTCAAAGTGACCAGTTGAAAATGACAATGCTCCAGGGCGCCTGAGTGGCTCAGTGGTTGAGCATCTGCCTTGGGTTCAGATCAAGATCCCCAGGTCCTGGGGTCAAGCCCCATATCCAGCTCCCACACGGAGCCTGTTTCTTCGTCTGCCTGTGTCTCTGCCTCTCTCTCAGTGTCTCTCTGAATAAACAAATAATTTTTTTTTTAATGACAAAGTACCTAAGAAGATCCTAGAATAAAATCCAGGGACCCCAGTTCTGTGCCCTCCAATCCATTGCTGCCACCCGGTGCCACAAACCAACTGTTAAATTGGAACCCGCTTTTTAAAATTAATTTCCTTCAGCAGAGACCCCCTCCCCACAGTCTAACCAGACTACACAAACACATCCCTGATTTCTCTTGCAAATAGAAGTTCAGTCTATTTGCGATCTGCCTGCAAATTCGCACTTCCCTCTGCAAACATCTCTTCCTCCCTGCCCCTCCCTCCCTCCGTCTCTGCCTCTCTCTCTCTCTCTCCATCTCTGTCTCTGTCTCTCTCTCTCTCCACCTCTCTCAGGATACACCTTCAAAACCTCCCCACAACCACTTTGCCCACGTCCAAAGTCCCTTCTTCTAATGCAAAAGCTGAGTTGAAAGCAGCGTGGCCCTGGCAGCCCACAGAGCCCCCGCGACCCCCCCGTCCCCCAGGGCAGGAGGAGGACGCCATAAAATGCTGCACTTCTGTTTGAGGTTCCCTAACCCAGCTGCAGCGCTCCGCGGAGCTTCTCGGGTGGCTGGGCCGCTTTGAAGGTTTACTTTCAATTAAAAAAAAAAATAAAGTAAAATAAAATAAGAAGAAAAGAAGCCAAATCAGCAGCTGTCAGGGACGCGGGGAAGATTTATTCAGGGCGGTCAAAGGGGAGCGTGGCCGGCAGTCAGGGCTGCAGGTAGGCGGTTCGCAGGCGCCAGCGCGAGAGCGAAGTCGCTGCGGGCAAGGTCGGGGCAAGGTCGGCGCGCGGCGGCCCCGGGGCGGGGAGGCGGCACCTGCTGCGCGGCGGCCGGCGGCCGGCAGGGGGCGCTGCGGCCTCGGACGCGGAGCCCAGCAACCAGAGGACGCCCGGCCTGCCGAACACCACCGCGTTTTAAACTGTTTTAAACTGTTTTAAATTGTTTTAAATTGCTAGGAGCCGGTGTCGGCCCCCGCCAGACCAGGCGAGGGGCGGCGAGGCCGCTGCCCGGGCAGCTCCGCAGGCGCACAGCCCCCCGCCCCGCCCCCACCCCCGCCACAGCCCGGGCTCTGTGGTTTCACCCCCTTTCATTTCCTTGTCTCTGGTCCTCTATGGCTTTTACACCTGCCACAGGCCATTATGAAAACCAATGTGCGGGCAGCCCGGGGGGCCCAGCGGCTTAGCGCCGCCTGCAGCCCCGGGCGCGATCCTGGAGACCCGGGATCGAGTCCCGCATCAGACTCCTGGCGCGGAGCCTGCTTCTCCCCCTGCCTGTGTCTCTGCCTCTCTCTGTGTGTCTCTCATGAGTAAATGAATAAAATCTTTAAAAAGAAAAAACTAATATGCACCTTTCCGATGGAATGAGCCAAGTCCCCAGTTAACCCCGATCAATGTCCAAGAAGCTTCTAGAAGGAAACAGTGAAGCTGCAAGTGCGAGTTTGAACACACTTCCCCCCAGCCCCTCTGGCCGGCTTGCCCTCCTCCTCCTTCCCACCCAATCTTGGATGCGGTGGCAACAGAGAAGCTTGCAGGGGTTCCCAGCCCTACCCCTTTCCCCCAGGGGCAGCGATTTTCCAAAGTACGCCTGCTGGCTTTGCACCATGGGTAACAAAGGGAGTTACTACCCTCCTAACTACTAGTGAAGCTGCTGCTTGTGCTAGCACAACCAGCTGGTGGATGTTGCCGGAATATCCCAGACCTCATTAGCCTGTGACTATCTTAAACCTAAATATATATAAATACTAATTTTATCATAATATATACAGAGAAAAAGAAGCATTTAATTTTTTTTCAAAGATTTTATTTATTTATTCATGAGAGCCACAGAGAAAGAGGCAGAGACACAGGCAGAGGGAGAAGCAGGCTCCTGGAGGGGACCCTGATGGGGGACTAAACCAGGACCCCAGGATCATGACCTTAGCCAAAGGCAGACCTCAACCACTGAGCCACCCAGGCATCCCAAGAAGCATTTAATTTTTAAAGAAATTATGGTACATTAAGCCCACACTTTTCTGATTCCCAGACATTGGCCTTTTTGTACCTGTCCTGTCGTATCTGACAGATGCCCTTGTACATGCCCACGAGCCAGGCTGTCAGCTGCAGTCAGCATGAGGCAACCAAGGTTTTTTACCCCCACCTCTGTCTCTCTTTTGTCCTTGCCCACCACTCGCGAAGCCTCCTGCCTGGGGAAGGTCCGTACTTCCAGTGCTGGTCAGGAGAATCCAGTGGTCATCCTGAACTCCAAATGATGTGGAGACCAGTTCTCAGGAGAGTGCTGGGTTCTGCATTAAGGAGATTATCTTCCTTCCTAGCTCCGTGTAACATTTTGACATCTGGTCACCAAGGCAGTTCTGTGATGCCCCGAGAATCACAAAGTCTGTCTTGAGATTTTTTATCAGCTTCTGGATCACCCTTTGCCTGGAAGGAAGTCCTCAAGTAAAATAATTCTGTCAACTTCCAGTCCTCATTCCTCTCTCCAGAGAAGTTCAAAACATTAGCCAGGAAGATGAATATACATTATTATCCCCTCCTTTCTCACTTGCCAGCTTTTCTTCCCCAAAATAATTTTCTTTCTCTTTCCCAAATTGCAAAACAAAACCTCACAGGAGTTTAATAAGTTAAATGGATATTGATTGATAGAGATGGAGTGAAAGTACAATCTGCATCAACGGTATCTGGAACTCTCTTTAGTCAAAATTTTGTGTAAATCTAAAAAACCTATAGTCACTGAGGGATGCCCCGATTAAATGGTATGGAAAATTGAGGCCAAGATAAAAATTTTTATCTTGGCTTAGGCTCATGGAACATGGTGTAATGCAAAATTAAAAACTATTTTGTATTAAAACAATTTCTCTTTTTACCTCCTGATGATGTATAAACTGTGGGGGCTGGACATTTAACTAGACCTGAGCTGCAATACCAAATTCGGCCAGTAGGTGGTGCTTTCTCAAAAGGAGAAAACCAAGTTGAAAATTGTTTTTACGAAGATCTTTGAAGTTAGAGGATTATGAGGTCACAGCTACCTCTGTTAGAGTTTTGGATATTTTGGCATACAGTCTTACAACGAGAAATAGCTACCTTGGGGGATCACCAAGAAATGTAAAGAATACATGAAAAGAAATGCAAATAATAGTTTCAGAAAGACGGGCATAGGCTAGTGTATGTACAAGATAAGAAGAGAATTACTGTTTTTCAGTGAATTTTGGAGAAGAAAGATTTTTCCCAATTTTATTTGGAAATAATTAACATATGTCACTGGATAGGCTTGCAGTGTCCAGCATGATGGCTTGATTTATACCTATTGTGAAAATATTGCCACAATAGTCTCAGTTAACATCTGTCTTTTCATATAGATACAAATATAAAGAAAATAATAAAGGAAAAAATGTTCTCCTTTGTTAAGAACTCTTAGGATCTACTCTCTTAATAACTTTCCTATATATCATGCAGCTGTGTTGACTATATGTTGTGCACTATATCATTGCACTTATAAATCTTATAGTGGAAAGCTTGTACGTTTTGGCCACTTTCCTCCAAACCCCACCACCTCTTCCACCTCTGGTAACCACCAATCTGGTCTCTGTATCTGTGAGTTTGTTGGTTTTTTGTTTTTTGCTTTTGGGGTTCTTTTTGGTTTTGGTTTTGGTTTTAGATTCCACATAGAAATGAGATAATACAGTGTTTGTCTTTCTCATTTGGCTTATTTCAGTTACCCTAATGCCTTCAAGGTCCATATTGTCACAAATGGCAGGACTTCCTTGTTTTTTTATGGCTGAGTAATATTTCATTGCAGTGTATACACCACATCTTCTTTATCCATTCATCCATCAAAGGACACTTGGGTTGTTTTCTTGTCTTGACGATTATAAATACTGCTGCTATGAACATGGGAATACAGTTATCCTCTATTACTTTTAGATATACTCCTAGAAGTGGAATTGCTGAATTGTATGTTAGTTCTATTTTTAAATTTTTGAGAATCCTTCATACTGTTTTCCACTGTGGCTGCGCCAATTTTCAATCTCACCAACAGTGCACAAGGGCTCCCTTTTCTCCACATCACAGGAGCATTTGTTATCTCTTGTCTTTTTGATGATGGCTATTCTTTTTTTCTTAAGATTTATTTATTTATTTATGATAGACATAGAGGGGGAGAGAGAGAGAGAGAAAGAGAGAGAGAGGCAGAGACACAGGAGGAGGGGGAAACAGGCTCCACGCCGGGAACCCGACACGGGACTCGATCCCGGGACTCGATCCCGGGACTCCAGGACCCTGCCCTGGGCCAAAGGCAGGCGCTAAACTGCTGAGCCACCCAGGGATCCCCTGATGATGGCTATTCTGACAGGTATGACATAATATCTCACTGTGGTTTTAGTTTGCTTTTCCCTAATGACTGGTGACGTGGAACATCTTCTCATGTACTTGTTTGGCCTTTCACGCATTTTCTTTGGAAAAATGTCCATGCAGATCCTTTGTCCATTTTTTAATTGGGTTATTTGGAGGGTTTTGCTACTGAGTTATGTGAGTGCCTTATGTGTTTTGGGAATTGACCCCTTATAAGAGGAATAGTTTGTGAGTATTTTTCCCATTCCATGGGTTGTCTTTTCACTTTCTTGATGGTTTCTTTTTGCAGAAGCTCTTTTTGGGAAAAAAGATCTTTAATAGGGTTTGGAGGACCTGTAATGCAATGATTTTTTTAAGACAATCATACATAATGTTTTTACAAAGAAAATATTAGCAAATGAAACTGATGAAATGGACACAGAAAAATTTTTATACTTTCCTCTTAGTCTTAAGGGATTTTTAAAAGATTGCTTGAGAAAAGATTCCTGTGCTTGGAATGTGTGTGTGTATCTGTGTGGCTGTGGGAGGAGTAGATGTGTATGGGTATACAGACATCCATGTTGGTTGCTATGGGTGTGTGTGTGTGTGTGTGTGTGTGTGTGTTTATGTGTATGGGTGGATGTGGGAGGATGTGTGAAACAAGATGGATGTGTGTGTGTGTGTGTGTGTGTGTGTGTGTGTGTGTGTGTGTGGTGTATGTACGGGCACAGTGGTGCTCTTATGTATACCTTGGGGTAGTCATACCTTCTCTCCAGAAGAAAAGAGGTCATTGTTTTGTTTTTACAGTTTATATAGCCTTCCTGATTTTATGAGTTTAACTCAATTTAAAATATTGACAAATGAGATAGCTGTTATCAGATTTCTTTAAATTGTAACACAAAACAATATTACCCATGTATTTATTCAGTGGCTGGGCAAACAGAAGTACACGGGAGCAAAACGATGTGTAATTACTGCCATCTTGTGGAGAAAACAGACACTGCTGTTGTGAAGGTCAGGATAGACCATGAGATTCGGATTTTGTTGATTTGGATAGGTTTTGTTTTTATATGCTTTGATTGGGGTTTTGTTGAGTTCACTGATGTTCACTTCCTTGTAAAAGGTCTGCCTCACTAACATCCCTGTTGGGGAGGAGTGAGCAGCGATCTGATAAGTGGTGAGAGACCGACCATGTGGCCTGGGCCTCACGCGTCTGGGCTCTGGTACAGACTCCTTGAATTCAAGTTTGGCTTCATTACCTCCTGATTGTACCGCTGGGGCAAGTCATCTACTCTCTATATTCTTCAGTTTCCTTGTCCATGGAATCAGAATATCTGTTCTACATGGGTGTTTTAAGCAATCGGGTAATTAATCCTGTCTGGCACGTTCATAAGTTTCCGTGTGATCATTATCCATGCAAATCCTATTCTAGCCTTTTCCAGTCGAAGCCTTGTCTATGCTGGTCAAGGAGAAGAGCTACATGGCCCTGCCATGGAGGGACTGGGTTGCTTGCAGAGATAGAGCCGAGCAGGCTAGTTCTGCAGCCGTGCAGCTGTAGGGGCACTGCCCCCTCTTGCATCCCTACAAACATTGCTATAAAAGAAACAATTCATCATGCTGTGTCACTTCATGGCCATGCATATTTGTATGCATGTCCCTGTAGTCACAGCTGTCCCTGTTGATTCCAAGCCAGCTGACGTGTAACCCTTAAAGGCAAGGATGGACTCCACCTAACCTGCCCCCCAGACCCCATTACGTGGTATGAACCCCATTGGAGCTAATATCTCAAAGCAGCAGACATTTTCCTCAGTCCAGAGAATGGTGTAGAAGAGTGTGTGGCCTTCAGAACTCCAGGTCATCCTCTTCTGGGTCCTCATGAAAGCCAGAGAACAAAGACTACTGAGGAGAAGACCACGGTGTCCAGCTCCCTACCAGGGGGACTGCAGCGCCTTGAGAGCTACTCATAGCTCAGTAATAATTATGAACTTTAGCTCAGTGTGAGGCATGTGAAGCCAGAGGAACAAAACCCAAAAATAAGGGTTGAACTCAGAAGAACAGTTGTATTCCAGAAATAGGAAGCTGGGAAAGACAAAACATCCAACCAGTTGCTTAACTGCCGCCTTGACCATGACTCAGAGGCACTAGATTGGGGTGAGAGTACAGGAAGGAGTAATCATTTTAAAATCATTTTGTCTTCCAGGTTCTAAGAAGGACCTGATAAAGGCCTTTCTATTGAAGCCAAAGCATAAAAAGTTTTAGATTTTCCAAATGTCAGAAAAATATTTCAACAGTTGCCTAAACTTTTCTTACAATATACATTGCTCTGCTAGCATCACCCATCTGTTCTTGCAGGCTGTCTACTTTATCCATTAGAGCCCTTAGCATATTCATCATACTTATTTTAAGTTCCCAGTCTGATAATTCCAATATCCCTGCCAGGTCTTGTTCTGATGTTTGCTCCATCTACTCAAATTGTGGTTTTCGCCTTTTGTTATACCTTGGAGGTAATATTTTTCCTGATGGCCAGACAGGATATACTGAATAAAAGCAACTGCGACCTTTATAATGTGATAGTGAGGTGTGTGGGGAAGGGAAGTGTTTGTTAGTCCTGTGATTAGGTCTGGGTCTTTTAGTGAGCCCTTGACTCTGGACTGTGAATTTCACAAGTACTTCTGGATTTTTTTTTTTTCCTCCACTGTTAAATGGGCCAGGACAACAACAGTCCGCTGGAGATGGGTACTTTCTTCCGCTGGGTGGGTCAGGCTCTGTAACACCTCAGCAGGTAAACTAACCTGCCCTGTCTGGTTAACTCCCTTAGGCTCTGGCTAACTGTTACCTCAACTTTTTCTGCAGGGTGTTTCCTTTTCTGGCCAAATCCTTGTAGTCTGTGGTAAGACAGTGGGGAAAGGCAGAACGGAAATCTGAAAGAGATAAATTCAGCTTCCACTCATCTTTCATAGAGTAACTCATCACTAACCAGACTGGCTGGTTCTGTTTAAAGTCTTCTCCTTCCTCCTCTTCTTTCCTACTGGAAGTTTATGCCCAGAAATATATGCCTACAGGCATGAGCGAGGAGAAAAGCATCCAAAAAAGAGAGACTATTTAATCAAACCCCATAACCAGTCCTTAGGTTGCAGTACCTGATTTAAGATAGAAACTTAAAGAAATTGAAGGAGCTAAGAACAGCTTGTGGGAACTTGTGATGCCCTTTCTCTTCTATCCCCACAGAGCAACTTTACTTTCATGGGTGCAGTTACCCTAAAATTGTTTTGTGGTATAGTTTATGATGTTGCAAAATCAATTATACTTGCAAATGAAATCATTTTGCAATGACTATGTTCCTGTGGGGAAGTAGGTGTGGTCTAAAAAAAAATGTCCTATTACATAATAATGTTTACACTTCTTATCTCCGTTCCCACAAAAGAATGAGTTATGGAAATATCTACATCTCTCTTGAAATCAACACAGAAGGGAAATTGCTTGACATGTCGGTTAGCCATTGCTGAACACAGGTCACTCCTAAAATGCAGTGTTTTGCCATTGCTCAAGAGTCTCTGAATTAGCTGAGTGGTTCTTCTGGTCTGGTCACACTAGGCTTCTTTCAGCCGGTCTGGGTTAGTCTGCATTTGCTCATGCATCTCCGATCAGCTGCTGAGTAGCCAGGGACCAGCTGCTCTAAGATAAGCTCAGCTACTACAGCTTGATTCTATTCCACGTGATCTCTCATCCTTTAGTAGTCTAGCCTGGGTGTGTGTCCTGGCAGCTGAGCAAAGTTCTAAGAGATAGAACAGATATGCACAGGCCACTTGAGACCTAGGCTTGACACTGACATGGTCGCTTCCGCTGCCTATTAGCAGTAGTTTATTGGCCACAGCAAGTCCCTCTTAATAAGAACTGCAAAGTCACATTGCAAAGGGTGAGGATACAGGATGGGATAGAAAATTGTCTCCATTTGGGCAGGCTTACACATGTAAAGGGAAGACAATCAGACCTTCACGACACCCCCAATTTTTTAATAGCCCTTGGAGTAAACTTTTATTATCTCTACCCTCTTCTTTTGGTACCCATACCTCTTTTTATTTAAGGAAACTGTTTCTCCCTCTCCAGATCACATAGTTTGAATGGGCTTACCCTATCTCCCTGCCACAGACATTAGTCTGAAGAAGGAACCAACCCAGGAGGACAATACTAGTATCTACTCCTTGCTGCAGGGACTGGTCCCAAGTTATTAACACAAGATAACCATGGCACCCAATTAATATTTTCCAATATTTTTTTTCTCATCATTACTAGGAGAGGCCCTTTCTCTAGCTGATCAAAAACATGAGCTTTCATTATCCCAGCCTTGTAGAGAAGCCACCATACAAAATGAAATTGTCACAGAGTCACTGAACTCTCTACCATCATTGTCTTTCTGCTCTTTGGGAACCAAGATGCTGACACTGGCCCAGATGGTTCGCATTGTGTTTCTGTCACTTGTAACCTAAGGAATCCAAGTGAAAGAGCCCCAAAATGTAAGATTTCAAATAGAAAAGGCCATGTTTGTCCTTTTTGGGGACTCACTAAACTTACTTCACAAATCACTCTTCCATTTTACCTATAGAGCAGAAGTTGCAATTCCCATGCCGAAGGGAACCACAGGTAACTGGAGATGACAAATGAAAGTAAGTATCCAGCCCTACCCCCATGAACTCTGAGCACCAGCTGGCCCCACCCCTTGGGCTGTCCAAGCCTTAACTATTGGGCATGAGGCACCAGTCAGAGCTCCAAGCATTGGTCCTCTGGGATCTCAGATTCTCTTTGATTCTCTTTCATTTCTTTCCAACTTCTCAAAGATGGTAGTTGCTCTTTTAAGCTATTATGTCCGGGCTCTGTTGGCATATACTTCTTGCTCGTTTAAGTTATTATGTCTTGGCTTTGTGGACATCTACTTCCTCCTCGTTTAGCTTTCCAATAACCTGTATTTGCCCAATTCTGTGTATTAAATTCCTTCTGTTTAGGGACACCTGGGTGGCTCAGTGGTTGGGTGGCTGCCTTCGGCTCAGGTTGTGATCCTGGGATCCAGAATTGAGTCCCACATCAGGCTCCTGCAAAAAGCCTGCTTCTCCCTCTGCCTATGTCTCTGCTTCTGTGTGTGTGTGTGTGTGTCTCTCATGAGTAAATAAGTAAATCTTTAAAAAAAAAATAAATAAAATTCCTTCTGTTTGAAATAATGAACATGGCTTCTGTTTTCTTGACTCAACCCTGACTGGTAATAATCATTAAAACAAAAAGTTCATTTTGTATGCTAGAATTTCTTTTTCTGAAATTATAATGTGAAAAACAATCTCTTTAAATGCCAAGATCCTTGCTACAAGAGAGTAGTTACCAAACAGCCACAAAAAGCACTTCTATAAAACAGTTATGATTATTCTGTTATTCACATCAAAGCCCTCATGATTCTAAAAAGACTAGGCCTGAAGTGTGTCATACGTGGCATGTATATCCCTAACTCTGTCTTCACTCTTCTTGAATCTATTTCTAAACAGGCCAACTGAAGCCAATACTTAGGAACCAACAGTCTAAGGAATGTTCTGACAATGATACCAGTGGTGTTGGCCTAAATTTAAAATGAGCTAGTAAGTATTTTAAATTTTTTAAATATGTATTTAAAAATACATAAAATTTAATAAAAATAAAAATACTTAAATTAAGTATTGAAGTATTTTAAATCAATTTGAAATGAAGTATTTTTTTATTTAAAATTTAATAAGTATTTATAAGCCAGATCCATTTGTGGGAGAGAGACAGTGATTACCATACTAGAATAAGAGCCTCCATTTTAGGGCAAAATTTAACCGAGGAGATTGTATGAAGTTTAGATTTATAAACACGTGTTTCTACAAAATGGAATTATATATATAATTCCCCTAGAAATACCTACACCAAACTAATAATTATGATTGTTTCTTGGGTATAGGAATTATTTTATTATTGTTTTTTCTTTTTATGATTAATACATATTACTTTTCTTTTTTTTCTTTATTTTTATTTATGATAGGCACACAGTGAGAGAGAGAGAGGCAGAGACACAGGCAGAGGGAGAAGCAGGCTCCATGCACCGGGAGCCCGACGTGGGATTCGATCCTTGGTCTCCAGGATCGCGCCCTGGGCCAAAGGCAGGCGCTAAACCGCTGCGCCACCCAGGGATCCCTATTACTTTTCTTATAATGAAAAACATATTTTAAAGTTCCTCCAGGGCAAATTTTAAAGGTTTGGATTTTAAATCTAGGATTTATATTTCATTTTTACAAAAATGCCTAATGCATGCCTTCAATAAATATTCACTGAGTACCTATAGGGTGCTATCACAGTAAGAGAACCCCAAAGTAAAATTTCTACCCCAAGGAATCTAAATCAGCAAGGTTCACAGGCATCTTTACAATAAGTAGCTAACACATAATAGACCCCTAAAAAATGTTTGTTGAATGAATACATGAATGTCATAAAAAAGTATTTATTTAGTCAAATTCTCATTTCACAAAGGATTAGCCTTATTCTGTTCATTCATCATAAATGTATCATACTTCATCACTTCCAAGACATATATCGCTCGCCTCTCAACAATTTTAAAATAGAATGGGACTTCCTAACAATGTTTTTTTTAAGTAATTTTTCATAGACAATTTGCTGCGTTTTCTTTTATAGTGATAACTAAGGCAACAGTATTGTGTTTTATAGTGATGACATTTTTTAATGAAATACAATATATATTATATTTTCTATATTTTAGAAAATACATATGAATATTTAGGCATGTTTCTGCTAGGGTTCAACCAGAAAACATTTTCATAGGGCCTCACCATTCAATGAACATTCAAGCCTCCAGCATTCGTATGAAATGAATGAAATCCACAACTCCTAATTTTTAAATGTCAAAAACAATAGCTGACAAGTGACAACTTTATAAAAACCTGCATATTTACAAGGGTTTATTTCTCAAATTTTCAAGATTACTATTAAATGTTCAATGTGTATCTCCTATTTTAGACTTCATGCAAGGCATAAGTATATATAAAAATTATGGGCATATCTAATCATTAATGTACTTACAGGATTTTCACATTTTAGTGTTTGAAATTAACCAAGGTTTCAAAGGTCCAAAAAATATGAAAATGACTAAACCATATAGGAATTCTGAGAACTTACAAAAGAAACACTAATAAAACCTTATGTGAGAGATGAAATTAACCATGAAATCCAAATGCAATGTTATGACAAAGCAGGCAAGAACACAAGAAGGAGGGGAAGCAAGTGGAGGAGGGGAAGAAGAAGAAAAATTAATAATGACAAAAAGAATGAAATGTCACCAGACTAAGAAAATGTGACTCATCGGCAGAATATAATCAACACAAACTGCATATAAAGGAACCACTTGAGCTCTGCACATATACTAAAGACATCAAATAAATACAGAAGGTATATTTTATTAATAATTACTGACATCCAGTAGTTCTGTGAATGTTATACCAGGTACCTCAGGTTTAATCACATGATCTTTTTTGTTATCTCTTAGCCTTTCTTTTTCTTCCATATTTTCTCACAGAGGTTTTAGCCAACATGGAAGTTGGAAGAAGAGGGCAGGAAGGAAAAAAAAGGAAAGCTGTCCTTTCAACCAGATGGTAATCTTGTCTGCCCCTTACTCTCTCAACCAGTAATCACTGAGCCTCCCAAATAACTGCACTGAGGACCTTTGAGAGCTGCAATTACCTGCCCTTCCCACCCCACATTTCCTTCTTTTCTGGGATCAGGAATAGAGTCCAGAAGTACACATACCTTCCACTTTTCCGTCTGGGCACAGCCTCACTCCCTGCTTCTGACAACTCAAGCCCCAACACGTCTGCCCACTGATCATAATAGAGTTGTCCACCTTCAGCGAGAAAGCAATAGAGCCCCTTTTCCTATTGTATACTTTAGGAAAAAATTATTTAAAAACTTGACAAGTTTTCATCATTATAAAATAAAAAGTGAAATTCACTGGAGACTATAGCAAACACTGATTGTTGAAAGAAAACAAGAACTCTTAACTTTCACAATGAATGCTGTATCGAGATCTAAAAGCTGGGGAATCCCTGGGTGGCTCAGCAGTTTATTGTCTGCTTTTGGCCCAGGGCGTGATCCTGGAGTTTCAGGATCAAGTCCCACATCAGGCTCCCTGCATGAAGCCTGCTTCTCCCTCTGTCTCTGTCTCTGTCTCTGTCTCTGCCTCTGTGTGTGTGTGTGTGTGTCTCATGAATAAATAAATAAAAAATCTTAAAAAAAAAAAGATCTTAAAGCTAAGGAAGAGGCAATGAGTCAGAAAAGTACAGTGCATTTGTGGCTAGGAGTTTACAAAAACATTGTCATCTATTTCTAATTGTACTATTATTATTCACCGGAATAATTTTCCCTTGACTTCCAGGCTCCAATTTTTTAAAAAACTTTCAAGTGTTACAATTTTATGGACTTTCCTGGTAGCATAGAAAGGGAAGAAATGAAAATGAAAGCCAGATCAAATTCATGTAGGTGAGATTAAGACTAAAATTTTTGTCAATGATAAAATTATCTTTAAGAGGACACTGACCGATTCTGTGATGGTATGGATGGCTTTTTCATATGAAATATTTTCAAGAAAGCCTTCTGGAAATGCTTGTGACACAATGGATACAAAAAAGGATTGACAAAGGAATTGAGCCATTGAAGCCAAAACGTGATTTCATACCCAACTATTTGAGGACGCTGTTCTAGTGGGTAAATTGAGCGAATGATGGTGAACAAAGAATAGGGAGCCCAGCAAACGGCAAAAACACCTAGGAGAATGGCCAGTGACTTGGCTAATTTCCTGGCTCTAAGCAGTTCAATATGTTCCCTTTGGTGAAGACACAGGGAATCAGAATGGGTGAGGGAAGCCATTTTGGAAGTAATTATACTGCTATTCATCTGGGCTCTTAAAGAAAGCAAAAGATTGCTCTTTCTTTCATGTCTTTTCAAAGGAACAGATGGTGCTGTTTCCTTCTGTTCAGAAAGAGATGTTCTTGAAAACAGTCCACCCCTAAGTAAGGATCCACAGTTACTGGAAGAGACAGAAGTGAGTGTGGGCTGGCTTTGCCACCGACTGAGATTGCCACGCTTCCACAGGCTCCAGTATATGTACATGTTGAAATAGGCCACCGAGAAGACTGGGACAAGGAATTCAAAGAATGACGAGATGGCAAGGACGTACCACCTGGTAAAGAATCCAGGTTCACAATCCTTCTCCTCCACGACTCCGAAACTGGAATTCTTCCAAGACTCTGAAACTAGAATGATTGGCCCATGCACTAAGAAGGCTAGCACCCAGACTGCCACCATCAGAGACACAATCTTCAAGATCCCAGTGTGTTGAGCTCTGTAAGAAACCTAAAAGAGACCAAATAAATTGTTTCAATATAATGAACATATGTTGGTTGCATAAGGCATATCATAGGCCCTCAGAAGTTTCAGTGCTATGCAAGAGGTAGGGAAGTTACCTAGCCCTGGATAACATGATATGGGCCAGGACAGAGGGTTCAGTAGAGCTTGGTCCAAGGTGCAGACTTTCTTAGCGACCTACCAGAAGGAATCTATTAAACCTCTGGCCCTCTAGAAAATGTTAAGATCAATATCTAAAATAAGAATGCAATGTTTCCTACTCTACAGATACTAATCTGAATGGTGGAACAACTGAAACTGGGTGCCCCTTTTCACAATGTTTCTCAATCTGCCAGCTGGATCATGATCAGAATTTTTCTTTTAATGAAGTAGAGCAGTCAATGTCAGAATGCTTCACAATTAGATGAGTTTGTATTGTTTGATGAAACTTTTGCTTTGGGAATGTAGATATACATAGAGAGAGAGAAACACATGCACTGAACCCCCTATCAAATGGTTTCCCTCTGTGGTCACAGTCAAACAAGTTTGAATGCCACTGGCTTTTTTGATTCTGATATTTAGGAAGAATCTACTCTGTAGTTTATCCAGAGACTTCAAGGTGGTATCAAAAAGAGAATTCTTACATCACTCCCAAGGAGATGAACACCCACACACACACACACACACAAAGTCTAAAGCTGCTATGGAGACATAATAGAATGTTACTGAGCATTACCAAATCATTTCTTTCTATAAACATTTCCACTTGACAAAAATGGTGCCAAAGCTGTGGTGGCCAGCCACTAGGAGAGACATGGCTGTGGCAAGGACCACAGTCTTTTTTAAAGGATGAAGAATGCTCTAGGTCTGCTTGGTCATAAAGACTAACTACTATAAGGGAAAATGAGGTTCTATGAGTAAGGATTGCTCTCAGTTCTCAGGGCCCATGATCTTTGATAGATCCTGAAATCTTTAAAAATATTTTCTATAAGAAATCTGAAAGGTCACATAAACACATTAACCAAGAATTTTTTTAAGGGGACCTGGAACAACCTTCCTAAGCTTTTTTTTAGATCAGTAAGTTCCTTCCAGCTCATATGTTCTATATTTCTCTGATTTCCTCACTCAAGGGAAAGGAAATGATTTCCCCCATGAAACTGAAACATGCCTCTCTTTCCACTGTTGCTTATGTATTATTTTCTCTACAAGTCTCTAAATTTCATGCTATGGTGTGTTTTCTCATTTCTATTAAAAAGGTACAACAATGCCCAGCACTGTCTTTCTTTGATGGATTGTGCAGGCTGGGAAGGGCTCACCAATTGGCTGGAGGTAAGAAGAAGCAGACTTAAAAAAAAAAAAAAGGAAGAAGAAGAAGGAGAAGAAGAAGAAGAAGAAGAAGAAGAAGAAGAAGAAGAAGAAGAAGAAGAAGAAGAAGAAGAAGAAGAAGAAGAAGAAGAAGAAGAAGAAGAAAGAAAAGTTATTTTTAAAAACTGCAGGGAAGTGGTTTTTTTTTTTTCAAATTACTGATATTTCTGAGGCTAAGCTAAAATGCATATGGTGCTGACCACAAGTTCCCATATACAATACACTTTTTTACCTTCTGCTTCTCATGCCACTAATTAATATATCTCTTGCACTAAATCTAATGATTATGAAGATGGTAACAATACCCAGATGGTCATAAAACTGCATTTAGTTTTTTAATTGCTCTGTTCAGCCTTTGTAATGATGTGATGCAATATGCTGGAAAGTGATCTCTTTTCTATTATGCATAAGGTCAAATGGGATAATGGACATCCAAGGGAATTGAAAGGACAATGCCCATCTCTTCATCTCTGGGTAGCATTTTTGATAGATAGCTCAAGTATTGCTTGAATCCAGGCCCAAGCCAGTTGGAGTGGCCTTCCTGATATCAATCAATGGCCCAGTCCTCACCCATGACAGAATATGTTCATTGTTCAGGATATTGCCTCTTATCCTGCTTCCCTACCCACCCCAATAAGATATCCAAACATTCGGTCAATCAAGTTTCTTTTATAAGGCAGAGCAGCCCCCAGAACTTGCTGGTGTTAATAATGAGATGAGATTGCAGAGCCATTCTAAGCACCTGTTGCAGGTTGAAATGTGTCCTCCAAAGAGATACATTGGAGTCCTAAGACCTGGTACCTGTGTGTATGACCTCTTTGCAGATATAATCAAGTTAAGATGAGGTCATATTTAATTAGGGTGAGCCCTAATCGAATATGACTAGTGTCCTTATAAGAAAGGCACAGACACACAGGGAGAACACTGTATCAATGGAAGCAGAGACTGGAGTGACACATACGAGCCAAGGACCGCCAAGGAATGCCAAGATGGCTGGTAATATTAGAAGCTAAGAGAAAGGCATGGAACCAGCAGCAGAGAGAGCATTGCCCTGCCTACACTTTGATTTTGGACTTCAGGTCTCCAAACATTAAATGTATTCCGGATAATAAATGTCTATGGTCTTAAGCCATCCAGTGTACAATACTTGATTACAGCAGTCCTAGGAAACTAGCCAGCCCCCAGCAACAATATTTTCATGGTCTTGATTTTACTGTTAAGCTTCCTTCTTCATCTTCAGGTAAAAAATAAGTAAATAAATAAATACTCTCCACTTACCATCTTAATTCTATACGCATTTTAATCCCCACTCCTTCCAACTACACTGTTCTACTTTCCTGCATCCACTCTTGTTTCAGCCACACAGAAATCTGCCCCTCCAGAAAATGTGTCTGAGCACTGTAGTCATGCACTGCCATCT
The DNA here is from genome assembly GCF_048164855.1 of Canis lupus baileyi. Lineage (NCBI taxonomy): Eukaryota > Metazoa > Chordata > Mammalia > Carnivora > Canidae > Canis > Canis lupus. The sequence goes on along the minus strand of NC_132843.1, from coordinate 17,477,754 downwards.
GCACTGGGCCTTCCTTTTCTGAATTATTGTCAGATTTCCACTTCTCAGGCCTAGCCCACAACCTGCCTTCCCATATTGTCTCCTCCACTTTGAACTACAACAAGAACTCAGCTTCCCCATAACTACTTCCTATGAGCTCCAGTGGTCTTTGAGGGCTTCCTGGCTCACATGGCTATATTTGAACTATTAGCCAACAGAGATACAAGAGCTACCTGTGTATCCCTTGCAAACATCCACACACTGGTATGTGGAGCTCTTGTTACACATTTGACTCTGTGCTATGTACTAAAGATCTTAGATCTGGCTGACCCAGGCCTCATCAAATTAGAACCTACATGGCCACGGGAATTCCTTAAGGCAAGACTAGGAAACAAACCCACTCATTTTCTCTCTATACCTCAGTCTTCATGTCTCTGTGACTTCTAACACTTGTCCTAACTATACAAAGTGTCCCTTGCCTTTGCACAAACCCAAGATAGACTCAAGAGCTTGAACATCCAGCAAAGGGATGTCCTAGTGAACATTAACTAGGAACATCCAGTGAAGACTAAAAAGAAATATTAACTCAGAAAAAAAGGGAAATGTTTAAGTATAAATCGGAAATATTATGAATTAAAGCACTTTTGAACATTCTGATGGACTCAAACTAAGAAATACATTATATTATTTTATTTTTTAAGAAATAGGGATCCCTGGGTGGCACAGCGGTTTGGCGCGGGCCTTTGGCCCAGGGCGCGATCCTGGAGACCCGGGATCGAATCCCACATCGGGCTCCCGGTGCATGGAGCCTTCTTCTCCCTCTGCCTATGTCTCTGCCCCTCTCTCTCTCTCTCTCTCTCTCTCTCTCTCTGTGACTATCATAAATAAATAAAAATTAAAAAAAAAAGAAATACATTTTGTATCATAACTAAGTGCACAGACAGAAGTACTCATAAAATAATACCTACATTTATTATGTAAAAGACACTCTGATATTTTATACTCTATTTTTTAGTTCTGTTTTACTATGGGTTTTTTTCTCTATTTTTTCTTTAAAAAAAAAAAAAAAAAGCTGCCACAATCCATGAACTGACTTCATAACTCAACAGCCTGCAATGGAAAACCATGTGGATCACAACCTGCAATTAGAAAACCATGAGCTTAGAGGCATCTGAATTGCTCATCCAAGCTAATCTGTACTCTCTCCAGAGTTTGTGTGCTACAAATTGCAGTGGGCCATGAAGTACCTGATGCCAAGTGTCTGGACCGACACATTCATTCTCCTCTTCTTCCTGACAATATGGCAGCTCAGCTAGAGACCACATTTCCCAGCTTTTCTTGCAATGAGATGTGAGACCATATGACTAAATGTCACCAATAAAATGTGAGTGGAAATGATTGTATGATTCTGCACCACTTGGTTAAAAGAAAATCCCTTACCCTGGACTTCTGCCCTTTGCTCATCCTTTCTAGAACCTGGAATGACAGCAACCTGACTTTGACCATGGAGAATAATGGTCAAGAGCAGAATAATGACCTAGAGCAGGGATCAGTGAACTAGTGTCTATGAAACAAATGTGGCCCACCACCTGTTTAGATCAATTTTCATTGGAACACAATGAATGAATCATTCCCTTTTATTTTTTTTTAACATATTATGTATGGCTCTTTTTGTGCCATAATGGTAGATTTGAGCAGTTGCAACAGAGACCGTAGTTTCCTTTATAACAAAAGTTTGCTGACCCCTGCCCTAGAGGGTGCAGAGCCACCCTGTTAGCTTAGGTTCCTAGATGATTTTCTGAGCAGAGGCTTTCCTGGAATGTTCTGTGAGAGAAAAAGAAATTTCAATCTTGTTTGAGCCTCATCTTTGTTACTGCAGTTGATCCTTGCCTTACGCAATATACCCTTGTCTGCTCCAAGCTGTGCAGCCCTCCCAAGTCAGAGCTGTCACTGTCCTCCCAATACTTCCAACATGGCACTTAGTCTACTCTACCGAACCCATCTGTTTTTAGATCTTTCTCCACATTAGCCTGTTGTGCTCCTCAAAAGTGGAGACTTATCCCAGCACTTAGCAAAATCACACAGTAGTATCCCCTAAAGATTTGAGGGGAGTGAAGGAGGTTTCCTATCTAGGTCTCAAAGACTTCAGATTACTGCTCTGTATTGCTATACTCCTGTCACCCTCTGTCTTTACTTGCATCTGCCTTGTATTTCCCCTTGTTCTATTGCTAATAAATTTAGCATTTGCTATTCCAAATCTTACGTCATTTCAGACTTTCTTGGCATGGATCCTACACAGGCTTTGGGACTTGATCTTCCAGGCTGGTCCCACTATCTGACCTATAGCTTCTCTGTATATTCTTTTTTCCTTTGGCTATTTTCTCACGACATTCAAAAGTCTGGGCATCGGAATGCCTGGGTAACTCAGTGGTTGCGCATCTGCCTTTGGCTCAGGTTGTGATCCCAGGGTCCCGGGATCAAGTCCCACATGGTGCTCCTCACAGGGACCCTGCTTATCCCTCTGCCTGTGTCTCTACCTCTCTCTGTGTGTCTCTCATGAATGAGCAAATAAAATCTTAAAAAAAAAAAAAAGTCTGGGCATCTTTCTGCTTGCCCACCAGGTTCCACCTGAAGAAAATCTTCATGTCTTAGTTTGTGTAAGGAATGGAACTGATAAGCCTACTGTGACTCTCATGTATATCCAATCTACTGTGGACTCAGTCTACCACTTCTGAAAACTTGCCTTGGATTCTTTTTTTTATGTCTTTCCACTTGAGTGGTATATAGAGGAGTGAATAACTTAGCCAAATCATACACAGAAATTGTTCTCTAAGGGCCAATGAAAACTTAGTGCCAAATAACAGAAGGATAATCAGGATCCTCAAAGGTTTGCCAACTAAACAAAAAAATTACACGCAAAAAGTTTTTCCTTTTGGACCCTAAATGTGTAAGTACATAATCTTCTAAAGAAGGTAAATTAATGTTTTCACTTACAGCATTCGAGACTGACTGGTATCGATCATAGCTGATGAGAACAATGTTATACACCGATGTTGTACACAAAAGATAGTCGGCAATGAGCCAAAATGCACAGAGTTTATTTCCAAAGTCCCAATCAAACAGAGTGTGAGGGATGTACAAAGGAATGGAGATCATACCTGTACAAGGAAAAATAAGGCAAAAAAAAAAAGCATGTATCAATGAATACAAAGAGGCATAGGCATACAACACAATGACATACCTGAACTGACTAAAACTGTCTTGATTATAATTTAGAAATTCATGGTGTTTCATTAACAAACTCAAGACTGATTATCTACACATTCCTTATATACTATTTTCTTTCTTAAATACTATTTTTGCAATGGCTGTTATAAATATCATACGTTTCTTTATTACTTTCCAAATTAAGCTCAGGTCTCAATCTGCATCTCCAGCCATATACAGCACAAGTCATCTTTATGTTCATGATCCAACCCAGACAGAATGGGCCAGCCTTCCCCCAAACACAGCCCACAGTTTCACATGTCCTTTGGCAACAGCACTCTTTCTTCCTAGAATATCTTCCTCTCTTCTACTGAAAAGTCTATTTACTTCCATCTCATTCTTCATTCAGTTCACAAAAATGACTTGTCATCTTTCTCAGAACTTCCTTGCCAGAAGTTACCCCTCTGTCACCTGCACTGTGCTGACACTTTGCTCTTCGCTCCCTCTCTCATGTACAAATACATTCTATTTTGGATCTCTGTCATCTTTTCATGTATTTCTCCTGAGAGATGGGACCTCAGTTGTAAATTGATCTTTGCGTTTTTCACAACACTGAGAGCTGACCAATGGCTGATACATTTAACTTAAATAAGTTAGTAGTAGTTGATATGTATTGTGCAGTTACCATATGCCAGACATCATGCTATGTCTGCTGCATATATCATCTCATTTAATGTTCATAGAAACTGTCTGAGGTAGAAACCATGGTGATGTCGCTGATAAAGAACTTATAGCTCAAGATGAAGACATAATTGCCCAAGGTCCACTCCACTAGTAAACAGAAGATTGGCTTTGAAGCCAAGCAGTGTGATTTCAGAACTCCCAACTTTAACCACTGCACTTCACTGAGTGAACAAATATGTAAGTGGTTCAGCTCTGCACAAAAATTGCTTAATTATGAAAAATGACTAAACTGGGCTCCCTTTCCTTTAGCTTTGTTGGAATTTTTCATTGTGATGACATTTCAGACAAGTGACACCACTCACTAAGAATATAATCTATCAAGAGGAAGGAAGCTCAGTGAGAAACTTCATATTTTATCAGGCACTTGACAAGATGTCCTATTTTCATTTGAAAATCAAATTAACCGATGATGAACAATAGTAAAGGCAAAAGAAAGGAGAAGGATGAAGGAAACCCTGCATTCTCCCAAAACCAGATGACATGAGGATATAATGGTGTGGTTTCAGCACCAGTGAAAGGGAATGCAGAATTTAGTTTTCTATACCTAAGTTCACATACAAAGATGAGAGACAAAGCATCATCGAGATGGAAGAGTTTTGTGGTCAGTTCTTATATGTAGTTCAATTTGCCTGCTTGTTTCATGCCTTGATTATATTTTTAATGATAACCAATCTTATTTATGGGGCCTTCCATCTCAAAGGGGTGTGTGCATGCATGCATACACACACCTATGGTATAAAATAGGTAAATGAGATAAATCAAAGTACCTAAGATAAATCACCTGAGATAAATCAAAGTATCTTCAAAACAGAGATATGTATCCTATTTTGGTCCAGAGTTGTGGCTTCCAATATTCCCAAGATGAGTATTTTCCACACACACATGCTTATTTCCTCCACAGAATGACAAAAAGTACAATGGCCAATAATCATTTGCATTACAGACACACTGTCTCTTTCAATGTTAAAGGGAGGGTGTGAGTTCAGTAATCTTGTCCACACATTTTCTGAATTAGATGAAAGAGGAAGGGTGTGTTTGGGTGTGTTCAAAACTTCAGGAGCTGCTTGAGACAGCAGTTTCAAATAGCCAATCCTCTGGCTTTAATAAAACCCTGCTGTCACCTCATGTTCTACATAATATTTTGGCACAAATGTCATGCTTAGATCCTCCGTCTTGTTGAGTGATGGCAATGTTTGTGGCTAATTCCAAAGCAGTTTCAAAAACTGAATCATTGCTATTTCTAGGATATGCCCACTCCGAAGTGTGTCTATAACTGCCACTCTGGAATCATGCTTCTGAGTCAGATTGACTTGATAAGCAAAACTAAGAGTCAGTTTCTTGAAAACAGCAATGTACCTTTAGCATGACAGTTTAAGTGGGTTAGGGGGTGGGAAGTGAGGGAAAACAAACTATATTAAGAGAAGGCAGTGAAGAAATAAAAACAAGGAAGTGAAGGAAGAAGGAGAACAGAGCAGAAAAAAGAAGGATGAGAAGAAAAGCCCTGTGAAACCTCAGGCCATTTGCTCACCCCAGCCTGCTCCCCGCCTTTCCGTCTAACCTCCTGCTACTCCCTCTGCCCCTCACTCCCTCCACTCCAGATCCTCCTGCCTCAGATACACTGCACACTCACCCCTCAGATCCTTGCACTTGCCCCAGCAAGAAATGCTCTTCCTTTAGAGCTCCTTCTTATTCACTCTGATGTGTCCTAACCAGTGAGCCCCACCCCTGGCATTTAAATGGCAAACTCCATCTCCAGCACCCTTTCTCTCCCTCTTCCCTGCTGTTTTTCTCACTAACAATGACCACCCTCTAAAATGCTATATAATTTTATTCACTTATTTTTTTTTAATTTATTTATTTATGATAGTAACAGAGGGAGAGAGAGAGAGGCAGAGACACAGGCAGAGAGAGAAGCAGGCTCCATGCACCGAGAGCCCGACGTGGGATTCAATCCTGGGTCCCCAGGATCGCGCCCTGGGCCAAAGGCAGGCGCCAAACTGCTGCGCCACCCAGGGATCCCTATTCACTTATTTATATTTATTATATGTCTCACCACCAGCAGCAGCCCAGTAGAAATAGAAGCACCATGAGGACAGGGAGTTTTTGTCCCTATTTTCACTGTTATACCCCCAGTACCTCAGAGAGTGCCTACTTCAAAATAAGCCAGCATTGGATAATGAGCATGGGGAAGCCCAAATTGCTTGAAAATTGCCACTATCTGGCATTGTCCCTTCTTTCCAAAACCAGGTAAGAAGCTACAATTTCCATGAGAAAATGACAATCAAAAGTTGTGGGGAGCTAAAAACCCCAGTGAATTCTTTGGGTCAATAGGGGAATGTGTGGACAATGGTTAGTGCATAGAGAGTATTATGGACTGAATGTTTGTGTCCCCCCAAAATTCACATGTTGAAGCCCTACCCCTCAGGGTGGCTGCATTTGGAGATAGGGCCTACAAGGAGGTAAAGTTAAAGGAGTCTTAAGGATGGAGCCCTAATCCAACAGCATTTGTATCCTTATAAGAAGAAACACCAGAGAGCTTACTTGCTCGCTCTCTCCATGCACACTCAAAGGTAAGGCCACATGAGAACATATCGAGAAGGCAGCTGCCTGCAAATCAGGAAGAGAGCCCTCACCAGGAACCAAATCTGCTGGCACTTTGTTCTGGGACTTCTCAGCCTCCAGAACATGAGAAAGTCGATTGCTGTTAAATCACTCAGACAGGCATTTGGTTGTAGCAGCCCAAGCTAACCAACAGAGAAGAGTCCTGAACTGAGGCATGAAGGGACTAAAGATAAACTCTGACCTCTTAAAATACGGTTCAGATTCTGTTGGCCCCAACCATCTCTGTCCTTGCAGATCCTGCCTGGCCATCTGTCACATGGTCATGTAGGCCCTAGGTGCCCACACACGTGTAGATGTGAAGAAGGAACCCATAGATGGAAACATAGTCATGTGATACCAATTTTATAGATATCTGCTTATAGAGATAGTATTTTTTTTTTCTGGAAGAGTGTGCAGATGAGATATATTTATATCAATGTAGCTGGTACTGGAATTTCTTCTCAATAAGTCTTTGCTAAACATTACATTCAGCCTGGAAAGTTACTCAAGTGCCCCAAATTTAGATTTTCGATTAGAGGCCAGTTCTGAAACCTGTGAGAAGAGGGCATTCGGCCAAAGCCCACAATACCTAGCACATGCAATACTCCAGGCTGTCACCACGTGGTTCTGGAGATCAAGGTCTCTTGACCAAAAGAACTAAGAATTTCTGCCTTACAACTACAGGAAAGTTCTCCTGAGTTCTCCCCTGGCCCAGCACCACCATCATGAGCCTATAGGCTCAGAGCCAAAAAGCCCACTGCTAAGCATGACTAAGGACAAAGAACAGCCCCAACACCAAACTCTCAAACTCCAATCTTGTTACAGAAAGTTCTCAGAGGCTGTCCTAATTTCTTATACCATCATGGCAAATACTATTAAATAAGTGGGCTTCTGGATGAAGCTGGTAGGGGGAAAGGGAAAGATCAAGGAGGAGACTGGCAGATTAACAAAGATTCTGGCTTGTGTCTGCTGTCATCAGCTGCAAAGCCATTCCTTTTCCCATCCACCTGCCAATGGAGGGAGACCCTCAGGAGTGTTGAATAACTACACCAGCAGGGATATTTCCCTTGGTGTGCAAGCACATGCTGGTGGGGCTGCCCTGATGCTTCCATTGGGCCATACCAGGAAACCCTCTGTGCTTATCTAGTACCATCTTTGTTCAAAAGCTTCAGGCCTCAGGCTCTTGTGGTTGGGTATAGTTTTACCCGATCCCTCCCTACTGCCACTCCATTTGAGTTAGTCAAAATACATAATCAACTTGAAGTGTTAGGTATTATCTAAAAGCTGTACAATTCTGTGAAGAAGGCAAAGAGGGAGAAGTATATTTATAGCGAATATTCTCTTCACATTAAATATAATCATATAGTTATACATGTGTCTGTGATTATAGAAAATGATATGGAAGGATCTACCTCAAGTTGTTAATGTGGGTTACCTGAAGGGGCAGAATTGAGGAGAGGAAAGGGGAGATTTTTGCTTTTTTTCAATACTTCTATGTGGTTCACCATCTTCATCTGTGATCCTTCTATGCTGTGACTCCACATCCATCTCTCAAAGCTAGAAGTTTTCTCCAGGACGTTTATCAGTACAATATCAGAAGCATTAGCTGCCCTCCCTAATGCCCCCTATTCCTATAAATCATGCCATACTTTTCTTGTTCCTAGAACTTAATCTTTATCTCCTGCCCAACCCCACCCTTGCAGCTCTGCCTCCCCAACTTCCTTTCTACACTCCCCGCAGTCGCTCAGAACCTCATCATATGACTTGTGCCTAGATTGCTGCAGGAATGTTTCCGAAGCCAAGCCGCCACCTGCTCTGGCTTCTGCCACCTGCCACATCTCTGCTAATGCCTCCAAGGTAAAGCCTCAATCCATCCGATCACTCTTCTGCTTTAAAAATCCAGATCTTCACATTTTCTGTTGAAAAACCTCCAGTCCAGACACACTAGTATTCAAGGGCCTTCATTATATAGATTCCAACTACTCCAGCTTCATCCCCTATTGATCCCACACAGCCTGTCTGGAGCTCACACTTAGGAAGATGGACACGATGATTTTCTACCAGCATGTCTTTGCTGATTCTTAGAATACTCCTCTCCATCTCTGCCTATGGAAATTCTACCCATCCTCTGAAGTTCATTTCAGATGCTTCTACCCACTAACCAGATGTGCTTTCTCCCTCCTCTGAGTGCCCATAGCACTTGGTGGGTCCCTGTGGTTCTCGTATCATACTCTATACTGTTGCAGTCACTTGTGAGCTTCTCTTATCCACTCTCCTACATTGAAACCTTACCAAAGAAAGAAATTAACTTAGTCTTCTGTATATGTCATTTTCTAATCATACTTGAGTACTTAACAGTCCTTACACATGGTAGGTAATCTACTATCATTTGTGATCTTGCTTTGAGTTGTCATCTATCTGTAGAGAAATCAAAAGAGGACTAACATTTGTTGAGTAACCCTATGTTCCAGGCAACGAAGTAAGCATTTTATGAGGGGTTTTTTTCACTGTAAAATAAATGAAAGCATTTATGTAGCTATAGACACGACAAGTTAAATTATACTAGAAGCTCCTATAAAGCAATACTATCAGCTGACATTTCTACATATACTTATAAACCTAAATATACAAGGAAAATAGCTCCAGAAACAAATAAATCTTAGACTAAAGCAATTTTAGAACTATTCTGGACTTATTTTTATTCTATAAAAAGAAAATAAATTTTGTCAAGGAAAATTCTCCTACAAACCTGATTTACACATACATACTATTCCCCTAAAGTGGCATATAGTTTCCTCAGAATTTTAATCCTTAAACTTTTTTATTTTAACATCCCCAATTCTAAACAGTCCCTTGAAATAACAGAAGCTTATTTTTTTTTAAAGCTAATTTAGGGCAGCCCGGGTGGCTCAGTGGTTTAGTGCCACCTTCAGCCCAGGGTTTGGTCCTGGAGACCTGGGATCAAGTGCCACATCAGGCTCCCTACATGGAGCTTGCTTCTCCCTTTGCCTGTGTCTCTGCCTCTCTCTCTGACTGTGTCTCTCATGAATAAATAAATAAAATCTTTAAAAAGAAAAAAAGCTAATTTAAAGGTTTTAGAAAGAAGTTATAATTGGAAAAGATTATCTGAAATAAAGACATGAAACTTACCAACGAAGAAGTCAGCAATGGCCAAATTAAGGAAAAAGTAGTTACTTCGATGTCTAAGCTTTTTGTCCACCACAAAAGCTAGAATAACCACAGCATTTCCTAGCATTATAGCAAAAGCTAGTAAGCTCATTAAAAATGCTAGAGTAATGCGAGTACTTAGTGGTAAAGTAATTGTTCCATTAGTAGCTGACATCACATCAAATGATGAAGAAGCTCAATAGAGCAAATTAATCCAGGAAGACAATTCTGGCAAGTATGTTTTCCAATCGGGTACCTAATATATATAGTCTCCTACTCATAACAATATTTTTCAAGATCTAATGCTGATCTCATTGTACTTCCTGATTCTTGATAAAGCAATCTTGTGATAACAGTTTCCCTTTAACTGACACTGAAAAAGTAGTTTCCAAAAGATAGTGAAATGTTTTAGTGTAAACATTTGAATGTGATTTAACTACCTCCCCTTAATAGAGCAATATTACATAATATATGTGAAATATAATCGATTCAGTAAATAGATAAGAAATTGGGCTCCAATGAGACTTATTTTTTGAACTGGTATAGATCTAGTTAAAGATTCTTTTCTGATCATGATGGGATACCGGGGGCTGAATTCACCATCCCATCTGACAGAACCAAAAAACTGAGCAGAATATATGAAACAATGGTTGTCAGAGCACCGGACATTAGGCAATGAAGGACAGTGATCCCTGAGAAAAGGGGGGGAGAAAATGAGATCAGCTGTGCAGCTGCCCCTGCTTACTGTCTTTTGTGAGTTTCCAGGGCACAGAGCAGAGAGGGGACATCCAGGAGGAGCCCCCAGCAGATTACTTGCAATGGGGAGATGAAGTGCAGAGTCAGGGAGTACCAGATAGGACTCTGCTGCACAGCTGCTATGTAATACATATTTTTTAACTGCACAAACCTGGAAGTCTTGTGTGTAAGATGGTTCTTGTAATTTCTTAAAAATGTAGCTGATAAAAATAAAATACATATTACATAGAGAGATTTGACTTAAGGTTGATTTTATTATTTTTCATTCATGGCATGAAAATTAATGATCATGACCTTTTTTAAAAATCTGAATGAGGGGCAGCCCCAGTGGCGCAGCGGTTTAGCACGGCCTGCAGCCCGGGGCATGATCCTGGAAACTCGGGATCAAGTCCCACGTCGGGCTCCCTGCATGGAGCCCGCTTCTCCCTCTGCCTGTCTCTCTCTCTCTCTCTCTCTCTCTCAATCTCTGTCTCTATGAATAAATAAGGTCTTTAAAAAAATCTGAATTATTTTTCCAATTTGTCACTCTCCTTAATCTTTATTCTTCTTTACATTTCACTCACTATTAATTCACTAACAAGAGGTATTAGGAATTTGTACGTTCTTCCACAATTACAAAGTCCCTTTCAAAACTAGCCAGTTTTTATGCCTAGTCAACTTAGAAGGCCTTTCTGTTAAAAAAGCAATGCAGCACTAGTTTAATGTAATTTCTTAATTCCAGAATTCTTAATTCTATTTTTTGTAATTTCATGTGGGAAGAGAAAGCAATCTAACAGACTTAGAAATCTTGCCTTGTGCCTTAGGTTGTGGGGAATTGCCTTCATAGAAGTGGACTGTCAGGTAGGTAACATTTGGGGAAAATAATAATGACAAATCATATTGCGCTACATTTCATTCTCTTGCCTTGTGTTGAGCCAACTCAACCACAGACTTGGTAGATATGTAGCTCAGAATTCCATTTTAGGTACTCTATTTGAATTTATTTAAATTTACTGGTGTCAAATCGCTGTAACTTATGTGGCAGATCATTTCCTTTTCTATCACTCCTGATGTATACCTAACTGTTCTTTTTTAAGCATTTATGATACTTTAAAAATGTAAGTTTTGTAAATAAAAATAAATATAAAAGAATAAATCCTGAGGCACCTTGGTGGCTCAGTCCATTAAGTGACCGACTCTTGGTTTCTGTTCAGGTCATAAACTTAGGGACATGAAGTCAAGCTCTGCATCAAGCCCCACATTGGGCTCCATGCTTAGCACAGAGTCCACATGGGACTCTCCCTCCCTCTCGCTCTGCCCCTTCCCCATGATGTCTCTCACTCACTCTCTCTCTCTCTCTCAATTAAAAAATTAGATCTATCAACTGTCTGTTATCAGTAATCTTCATTGGTAAGCTCACCATTCAGTAGAACCTATTCACAAAGACTGTTTTATAATCATAGATTTTAACATTCAAAAAGTCATGATTAAGCCCTTTTAATCAAGATTGTTAAACATCTAGAGGCTTTTATGTATCCATTAGCAATTTGCTATTAAATAATGAATTTAAATAACTTACCTTAGTGGACTGTAACCAGTGATTCAAGGCCTTTTGGCATTATTTAGAGCCTTTAACTTAATCTATTAATTATATGCTTATATAACTAAGAATAGAAATAAATATCACCTGGCCTCATCTAGTGACTGTGAAGATATGTACATATAAGGCAACTGAATGATGAATTAAAGATTCATCTTGCTAATGTCATGAGGAACACAGCAAGAGACAACCGTACCAGCAGAACTCCGCATCCAGGTCCCCAACAGGTCCCATCTCTTTTAATAAACAAGAGACTAACACCATCACACTGCAGAGGCTTTCTAGCAGGTTTTACATTTAGGGAGAAAGAGGAAGTAGAAGGACCAGGCTCTTTTCTTCATGAAGCTATTCTGCATTTTCAATTGGGTTGTTTGTTGCTGAGTTTTAAGACTTCTTTATATATATTTTATATACTAGACTCTTATCAGATACAATTTGCAAATATTTACTCCTATTCTGTGTATTGTTTTTACTTTCTTAATAATGTCCTTTGAAGCACAGTTTTTAATTTTGATGAATTCCAATTTATTTTTTTAATTGCTTATGCTTTTGGTGTCACATCTAAGAAACCACTACCTAATCCAGGTCATGAAGATTTACTGTTATGTTTTCTTTGATAAATTTTATAGTTTTAGCTCTTATATTTAGGTCTTTGATACATTTGAGCTAATTTTCATATGCATATGAGGTAAGGGTGCAACCTCATTGTTTCCCATGTGGATATCAAGTTGGCACAATTTGTTTGGAAAGGCTACTTTTTACCCATTGAATTGCTTTGGAATCCTTGTAAAAAATCACCTGATCATAAACATATGGGTTTATTTCTTTATTCTCAACTCTAGTTCATTGATCTTCATGTCAGTTACGCCAGTCCCATACCCTTCTTTATTTTCTATTCAGTTTAACAGTATCTTTCTATCTTAAAGATCAAATAAAGTATATTTCAAGCTTGTGATATAGAAATTTAAGGTTTAAGATATAAAATCACTTAAATTTAAGACATAAAATCATTAACAAAGCCAATATTAAAAAGAATACTCAACAGCATTTAAGATCAATATGAAATCACATTTTAGCATTCAAACAATGTAGATTCACTTAAGTTCTTATAAAAAAATTTTTAAAAAGCATAGTTGGCAGATGACAGAGATGAACAGCATGATTTTTCAGTCTTAAGTATAGAATTTTGTTTAAAATCTGGTCATTATGATTGTATTTAAACAAGTTAGATAACATAAACAAACATGGTCTTAGAACTTCTGGTTCCATATACAAGAAGCTTGGAATGCATCACTCTACCCTAATAAGTAAAAAAGCTGAATAAACTGAAAAATCTTGGATCCATAAGAGAGGGAGGGGCACAGGACAAACTGCTGTCCTCAAGATTGGAAAGACAGACAAGCAAATACACAGAGTTATGAGTTATCAGAGCAAGAAGTCTGAAAACAGAAAACACTAAGGAACTGGTGCCAGGGTAAGAAAACCTGAACTGTAATTGATGAGTTGCTAGAGGACCAGTGCAGACAACTCAGAGTTTAAAATTCCAAGGGGATGCAGTCATAGGGAGGGCCCCACAATTTGGTGAGATTTATTTCCAAAAGCTTGACCAAGCTCCTAAGGTAAATATCAGAAAAATCCCCTCACACTTCCAGTAGGGAGAGGGAAAAAGAAACATTTTGAAATACTCCAGAGCACTCTTGTTCTTAATGAGGCCCGCCCTCTGCGGAAACTAGTTAACTATAGCCTAACGTGCTAGGGTTAAATCAGTGTCTAACAGATTTAGGGGAACACCCAACTCCACCCCACTCTAGCCATCTTGTCCCACCTAAGGGAAGAGAGTAAGAAATATTTGTGCAGTTCACAGTCCAGAAGCATGGGCTTACTAAAAGACTGAGACATCGGGGCAGCCCAGGTGGCTCAGCAGTCTAGCACCACCTTCAGCCCAGGGCGTGATCATGGAGACCCAGGATGGAGTCCCACATCAGGCTCCCTGCATGGAGCCTGCTTCTCCCTCTCCCTGTGTCTCTGCCTCTCTCTCGCTCTCTGTGTCTCTCATGAATAAATAAATAAAATCTTTAAAAAAACAACAAAAAAAGACTGAGACATAATCATAGACTATAGAATGGTTCCCTTCTCCTGATAATTCATTCACCACACCACCAAAGGCCTATTTACAGCAGTTCTTTTTACCTAGTACATCATATCTGGCTATCAAGAAAAAAAAAATTACAAGGCATACCAAAAGGCAAAAAAAAATTTGAAGAGTTGGAGCAAGCATCAGAACCAAACATGCAAGGCAGGGATGTTGGAATTATCAGACTGGGAATTTAAAACAACTATGATGAACAAATACAATGAATATGAATATCTCTAATGGAGAACATAGGCAGCATGCAAGAACAGATGAGCAAACACTAACTTGAAAAGATATATGCACCTCTCTGTTCACTGCAGCATTATTTACAATAGCCAAGATATGGAAACAATCTAGGTGTCCATTGATGGATAAATGAGAAAGAAAATGTGGAGCATTAAAAAAGAAAGAAAGGAAGGAAAAATGTATATCCTTTACACACATACTTAAAATGGAATATCATTCATCCATAAAAAGAATGAAATCTTATCATTTTTGACACCATGGATGGACCATTATGTTAAGTGAAATAAATCAGACACAGAAAGACAAATATTATATGATCTCACACGTATTGGAATCTAAAAATTAAAACAACTGAGCTCATAGATCAGAGAACAGATAGGTGGCACCAGAGGAGGAGTGTTGTTAGTAAGGGGAGTGTAGCCAAAATGGGTGAAAGGGGTCAAAAATTATCTTCCAGTTATGTAAGTCATGGGGATGTAATGTACAGCATGGTGACTATAGTTAATAATATTTGAAAATTACTAAGAGAGTAAATCTTTAAAGTTATCATCACAAGAAAAAAAATTTATGTAACTACATGTGGTAATAAATATTAATCAGACTTTATGTGGTGATCATTTTGCAATATATACAAATCTCAAATCATTCTTGTATACCTGAAACTAACATGATGTTATATGTCAATTATGCTTCGGTTTTTAAAAAAGAGAAAGAAAGAAAAGAACAAATGGGCAATATAAGCTGAGAGGCAGAAATCCTAAGAATAAGAAATTAATGTTAGAGATAAAACACACTGTAACAAAAATGAAGAATGCCTTTGATGGGACTATTAGTAAACAGGATATAGTTGAAAAAAGAATCTCTGAGCTAAAGGGCATGTAAATAGAATTCTGGAAACCCAAAAGCAAAAAGAACAAGGACTGAAAGAAAGAAAAGAACATCCAAGGACTTGGATGACTACAAGTGGTGTAACATATGCATAACGAGAATATCAGAAGGTGAAGAAAGAGAGAAAGGAACAGAAGAAATATCTGAAATATCAATGACTGAGAATTTCCCAAAACATCAGACACTAAACCATAGATTCAGGAACCTTAGAGAACATCTAGCTGGATAAATACCCAAAAGAACCACACATAAGCATATTATTTCAAACTTACTTACACAAAATGAAAGATAAAGTCCTGATAGAATTTCCTTGGAGAAAAACATCTTGCCCATAAAAGAACAAAGACAAGAATTACATCCAACTTCTCAGAAACTATGCCAGCAAGATGAGAGTACAGTGAATTATTATAAATGTTGAGAGAAAAATCCACCAATCTAGAATCCAGTATCCTGCAAAATTATCCTTCAAAAGTGAAGGAGAAATAGATTTTCTCAGGAAAACAAAAATTGCAGGAATTTGTTGCCAGTAGACCTGCCTTGCAAGAAATGTTAAAAGGTTTTTTGGGGAGAAAAAAAAATACTATAAGTCAGAAACTTGGATCTACGTAAGCTAAGGAAAAGCAATGAAGAAGGAATAGATGAAAGTAAATAAAAACTTTTATTTTTCTAGTTCTTAGTTGATCTCACAGATCATAGTTTAAAATAATACTAATGATATATTTGATTATGTATATTTATGTAAATATCATTTATATGCTTATATTTGCTTATATGTAAATGAAATGAATGACAGCAATGACATAAGGGATAGAAGGGAGGAATTAGGATAATTTTGTTATTATAGCATACTCATACTACCTATGGGTATATGAAATAGTACAGTGTTATTTGAAAGTGGGCTTGGATTAACTGTAAATATATATTGTAAACCCAGTTTTATGATTTCACTTAGTAGTTTCAACAATGAGTCATAGATTCCAGCATCAGTAGGTAGGCACTATACAATCATATTAGCAAAGCCAAATTTAATTTTTCCAATCCCTTATAATAAAAACCAAAAGAAGATTCAAATTATTAAAAATCAAAACAAAACCTTTGCTCTCTCCAGTTATTTTTTCATCCTGGTTAGAATATGTAACTAATTTGCAAACTAATAAGCCACATGAAACAAAATTAAAGTTAAAAATAATTTTTAATAATTGGTATACGCCAAAAAAATTGGCATATGCCAATGAAGTTCTGTTATATTCCAGTTTTGGAAACAATGGCACATGTTTTTCATCCCTGTGTTAAGTGACGGCAAACAAGTGTATCACAGGTAACTCACAAAAGCCTGGGAATAGAAATACCAACAAAACCCCCAGAAAATAAACAAAGAAATTTTAACAGGTATATTTACAAGAATATCAGAATATGCATCTGTGCCTATAGTTCTTTCTGTTATCTAATCTATCAGCAGATTCTAAATTTGCTTCCTAAATGTCTTTCAAATTCATCTACATAATTTCATCTCCATTCTCATTATCCTAATCCAAACTACCACTAAGTCTTTATTATGGCATCAGGCTTTTAAATGCTTCTCATTATCCACTCTTGTTCATTTTCAATCTATTTTCTGCCAAGCAACTGGAGTTCACTTCTTAAAACACAAATCTGATTGTGTCACTTTTCCTCTTAAAATGCTTTAGTTGTTTCACTCTGCTCTTATTAAGATCTTATCATCTACAAGATCCTACCTGACTGACTCATCCTGTCTACATCCCTCTTTTGATGATATCTCTTTCAATTACTTCTGTTTTATCTCACAAAATTCTTTCTCTAGTCCTCTGGCACTCCAGCTCTAAGCAAAAGTTCTCGATAAATTTATAGTAAAACAATGAACTAATAACGGGTAGGTCCTTCCACCAATGCAAATATCATTTATTTCAGTTGGGGATTTTTTTTTTCTTCTCATACTGGACAGAACCCATCCAATGCCTTTGGACAAAGGCCTTTGCCTTTACCATCAGCTTCTCCTTCTGGAGCTTTTCTTCCTGCCTGCCACATCACCTCATGATAGTTAGAACAAAGCCAAGGCTACCCTACACCATATAGGGTCTTTTTTTTTTTTTTTTTTTTTTAATTGTAGGAAAAGACACGTAACCTAAGATTTACTGTCTAAACCATTTTTAAGTGTGCCATTCAGTAGTGTTAAGTATATTCACGTTGTTATACAACCAATCTCCAGAACTCTTCATCTTGCAAAACTGAAACTATACTCATTACCAACAATTTCCCATTTTCCCTCCTTCTCAGCCCCTGGCAACCATCATTCCACTTTCTGTCTCTATGAATTCAACAACTCTACGTACCTCATATAAGTAGAATCATAGAGTACTTGTTCTTTATCTCACTGGCTTATCTCACCTAGCATAATATCTTCAAGGTCGATCCATTTTGTAGTAGGTGTCAGAACTGCCTTCCTTTCTAAGGATAAATAATATACCATTGAATAATATATGTAACACATTTTGTGTACCTATTTAACTGTTGATGGACACTTGAGTTGCTTCTACCTTTTGGCTTTTGTGAATAATGCTGCTATAAACATAGATGTACGAATATCTCAAGATCCTGCTTTCAATTCCTTGCAGTATATACCCAGAATTGGAATTGCTGTTATCACATGGTAACTCTATGTTTAACTTTTTGAGGAATCACCATACTGTCTTCCCTAGTGGCTATACCATTTTACATTCCTACCAGCAGTGCACAGGAGTTCCAATATCTCCACACTCTTGCCAACACTTGTTACTTTGGGGTTTTTTTCATAGTAGTCATCTTAATGGGTGTTAATGATTTCTCATTATGGTTTTAATTTGCATTTCCCTAAAGATTAATGATATTGGGATCTGTTCATGTGCCATTTGATTTCTCATTATGGTTTTAATTTGCATTTCCCTAAAGATTAATGATATTGGGATCTGTTCATGTGCCATTTGTATATAGTCTATGGATAAATATCTATTCAAGTACTTTGACCAATTTTAAATTGTTTTTTGGGGGTTTTTTGTTTGTTTTTTTTGTTTTGTTTTGTTTTGTTTTTGGTTGTTGAATTTTAGGAGTTCTCTATATTCTGGATATCAGTTCCTTCACCAGATATATGATTTGCAAATATTTTCTCACATTCCATAAGTTGTTTGATGCACAGAAATTTTTTACTTTAAAGGAGTCTGATATATCTATTTTTACTTTCCTTGCCTGTGCTTTTGGTGTCAGATCCATTGATTCTTATTAGTTTTTAAGCATTTTTATCACTAGAATCAGACATAGATAAAAGAAAAAATTGAAAAAGAAATAGTGAGCTTAAAAGAAGAAAAAGTTTCCCCAAAGAGTCAACACTGATGCCAACTTTATACTACTTAGTTTTCTAATTTTTTTAAGCCTATAGGCATTTTTCTTTTATATATTCTACAGTCTTCTGACAAATTGTTCAATCCTGTCTACATCCCTCTTTTGACAATATCTCTTTCAATTTTAATTCCAAATTACCCCTTTACTTCAGGCTCTACTCCTGTACTTGACCCTCTGGTGGTATCTCTTCTTGAAAAGAGAAAAATGTTTTTGAGACTTCCGATCCACACCCTTCTATACTTCCCACTAGCTAAGAACCACAGCTGTACACAAGCCAACTTTCTTCCTTCTTCTATTTCACTGCTGGTTTCCTGACTGACTTTCCTTCTGGGCTCCAGAGCATCTCCAGGTTGACTTGAGATCATCTCATAATGCTTATTTGCTCACTTCCC
The DNA here is from genome assembly GCF_048164855.1 of Canis lupus baileyi. NCBI lineage: Eukaryota > Metazoa > Chordata > Mammalia > Carnivora > Canidae > Canis > Canis lupus. Next base: position 17,458,667 of record NC_132843.1, on the reverse strand, counting down.
TTTTTTTTTTTTTTTTTTTCCTAGGAAGTTTCTATGGGTTCTTTTCTCAGGAAATCCAATTTCTCTGATGTCTGGCTTCTCTTTTGTCCAATCTAATGCATCTAGGCCAGCCAAAAAAAAAACATCACATCCAGGCTGGGACCTGAAGTGCATCATGTAATGAATGAGATAGATGGAAGAGCAACAGCAATGCAGGGGTCGAAGGCGTCTAAGTGGCAATAAAATGGCTTCTCAATTAGTAAACCACGTTAGATGCAAATGGCACCATTGTCTATCCAATAGCCCAGCCCAGTGCTTGAATGTCAATCTTAACTCTTCTCTTTCCCTCAGCCTTTATATCCAGTCACCAAGTTCTCTCAGTTTCGCCTCCTAAATATATCTTAAATCCATCCACGTCCACTCTTCCCTACCATCAATAGCTCCATTCAGGTCACCATCATCTCTCACTTGGCTTTTCTTTTGACATCCTTTTGTATTGTAAGGGAGAAAAAATGACTTTCCCTCTACTCTTCTGAGTTCATAGTTTAGACTCCCTGTAATAAAAAACAGATTAACAAAAGAAAAACAAGCAGAAGTTTATTAACGTGTATGCCTCGTGTATGTGGGAGATACCTGGGAAAAATAAGTAAAATTCCTGAGATGGTCCAAGCCACTACTTTAAATACCATCTCCAGCTAAAGACAAAAGAAAGATGTTGCAGGGGCAGGGCGGGGGGAGGGGGGTGCTGGTGGTGGAGAGGAGGTAATTTACGGGAAGATGAGAGGAGGAAATGATTGGTAAGCAAAGGTTGTCCTGCCTTGCAGATAAGACTCTCAGGTGAAAAAGTTGTACCTGGTAATAGCTCTTTTCCTGGTACAGGCCCCCTTTCTAATGTAAATTTCCCTATAAATGTAGGTTTCCATTACAAAAATGTAACTTTTACTCAGTTTTCAGAATTTTTGTGTCTGCAGTTTCTTGAAACAATCACTCAAAATAATCCTTATGCGGAAGAGGCAGATTTTAGGGTGGCATATTCAGCATCACTATTTTATTGATTTCAGACCAATTTGACTTCATTTCTTTTACAATTTGATTTCATTTCTTTTACATGTTGACCTTCATCTTCTCCCACTATCTGAAACTTTAGACTGGTAACATTTCACACATGATCTCATTTCATCCAACCCTCCAAAAGCACTGTGAGGAAGGATTATTAGCCCCATTTTACAGATGAGAAAAATAAAGCTCAAAGAAGTTGAGTTGAGAAAATGGCTTCCATGTCCAGGGCATGGATTCAAAATTTAAATCTAACCCTGACTTGCAAATCTAATGCTCCTTAATTACAAACACAGAGCTGTGATTTATGTCTTGCCTGTCAGAGGACAATAATACAATTTGGTAGCAAGTTTGATGTTCTTTATTTAAGGGAAAAACAATCTATAGATTAGGGGATTACAGTTCCTCACAAGCAAGTAGAGCATTCTTCCCAAGGGATTTTGGGCAAGAGGGAGTTTTATAGAACAATAGGAGAGGTGAGCATAAACAGGGCATAATTGGCTAGGCAGTCCGAGATTCCTTATACAACTAGCAGGTCCTACTTTTAAGGATAGTGTAAGCTAGCTAAAACTGAGTTGGATGATTGTGATTGATATAAATTGGATTTCCATGAGATACAATTCCTGTAAGAGAAGATGGAGCTGTTTAGATTTATGACATGTGTTGGGCTACTGGGGCAGCCCCCATTTTTTGAGTCCTAATAAATGAATTAACTTTGTCGTACCCCTAAACAGTATATAACTCAAAACCAGGGCTAATGGAAAAACAAAAAATAAAACAAAACAGAAAACTCTTCCCTAGGTTCAGAAACTAAAATCCATCTATAAGTGTTACAAGTTTTGATTTGCCTTCCTTTCTTTTCCTACACCAGGGGGTTGGCAAACAATGGCTCACAGACCATAGTTTGGCCCCTGAGCTAAGAATTTCTTTTTCAAGATTTTATTTATTTATTCATGAAAGACACAGAGAAAGAGGCAGAGGGAGAAGCAAGCTCTCCATGTAGGGAGCCCAACGTGGGACTCAATCCCGGATCACACTGTGGGCCGAAGGCAGCGCTAAACCACTGAGCCACCGGGGCTGCCCCTAAGAATGGTTTTTAAATGTTGTGATACTGTGATTTATAATTAGAAATATTTATTTGGTCTTTACCCCTAATTATGGCCTAGAAGTCCTAGACCCCTAGGAATTTCCTAAGTGATAAGAGTATCTTTGTTATAACATCTGGTCTTTTGTCCTTGGTTCTTAAAATAGCTCCAGACCCAAAATGGTAAGAAGCCCCTTTCAACCACACCTGAGTTTAAGCAATGATGTGACTTTTGGAAAGTCCCACGGAGTGGGTGTGGAGGTGGGGTACGCTGGTTTCCAGGGAAACCAAATGTCTGATTAAAATGTGTCATTTTTAGTTCTACTGTCAACCTCTGGGGAGAGGAGTGGGCTGGCTGGAGGTTGAATCGATTGCCAGTGGCCAATGATTTAATTAATCGTGCCTATGAAACGAAGCCTCCATAAAAGCCCAAAAACACAGCTGGGAGAGCTTCCAGGTCGGTAAACATGGACATACAAGGAGGGTGAATGCTTCACAGAAAGCATGGAAGTTCTGTGCCCCTTTCTCCTTACTTTGCCCTATGCATCTCTTCCATCAGGATGTCTCTGAGTTATATATTTAATAAACCCATAATTGAGTAAGTAGAATGTTTCCCTGAATTTTGTGAGCCACTCTAGCAAATTAATCCAACCAGAAGAGGGGATCTTGAGAATCTCCAAGTTATACCAGGTTGACTAGAAGCACAGGTAACAACATGGACCCAGCATATGAAGTTGGGGCGAGGTCAGTCTAATGAGATGAAACTTTAACCTGTGGGATCTGATGCTATTTCTAGTTAGAGAGTGTTAGAACTGAGTTGTAGGACACCCAAACTAGTGTTGCTGGGTTACTCGATGTGTGGAAAACCTACACATCTAGTGTTAGAAGTGAAATATTCTATGCATTGTTTTGAAAGTAGAGGAGACACACAGGAAAAGTGTTTTCCTTTATACATGTTTACACATTGAAAAAAATCAAGAGCAAAACATTTCATGTCACATGAATATTATATGAAACTCAAATTTAAATATTCAGTTTTATTAGAATACACCCAGGCCATTATTAGTGTGCATATTGTCTCTGACAGCTTTCACATTATGGTGAAATAGAACAGTTATACAGATGTGGCTCACAAAGCATAACAGTATTTGGCTATCTACTGAAAAAGTTTGTCAGCCTTTGGTCTGTACTCCTTGGCTAGACTGAACATTTCCTATTGCATCTCCCTAACTGTACCAGTCTATGGCTTGATTAAGCCTTTTATAAACTTTTGAAAACTGGATGCAGAGAAATTATATAACTTGTTCAAACTTGCAAGGCTAGCAAAACGTAGACAGGATTCAAACATGACAGGCTCTAGAGAGCCATCTCAAAGGTGCTATACTACATTGCTTCTCTAAGGGAACGTAAGAACTTCCTAACTACTCTTAAAATCCTCAGCAACAGCCTATCTTAAGTAAGATGACAGCTATCTCCTAAACAGTGAGGAAAGAGAATACTTATCTAATGGCTTTCTTAGATGCTTATTACATACTAAGTACTGTGAAAAGCATCTCATTTAATCCCCATACTATCCCAGACAGGGAGGAATCATAATCCACATTTTTACAAATTAGGAAACTAAGAGCAAAAAAATATTAAGTTTCCTGATAAATTCACAGAGAATATACCAGTGGGGGCAGTGATGGAATACTGAAATTTACAGACTAGGTGCTCAGATATGCAAAACTATAAACTTATTTCTCTGTATTTGAACCAAGTTGATAACAAGCCCCAATATTTCCATTCCTGGAAGGGAAGGAAATGTGTCATTATAAGATTTCTCAGTCACTTCAAATATAAAATGTAGTAACCAAAGGTGTTCAATTTCATTAGTCTTCAGGGGAATGCAGATTAAGACCACAAAGAGAAACCACTACACACCACACAGCATAACTGGATTGAAAGTCAGGTAATACCAAATGTTGATCTGCAGCAACTAGAATTTTGTTCACTATGGGTAGGAGTGTAAATTGGTTTAACTGCTTTTTGGAAAACTGTTTGGCAGTGTGAGCAAAGTGTGCTGGAGCTCACAAAAAAGTGATTGTTAGGTTTTCACAAAGTTTGCCAGCTAACCAGGTGGTTTATTTTACACTGGTAGCTTGGAATTGGATAGAGCAGATGTATTCACGCCACTGGAACTAGCACATGTTATTAATGAACAATCAGTTCAGAGTCAGTTGTTAAAAATGTACCAGCACACCTTGGGGCAGTGTACTCTAAAGCTCCACATATACATATGTCCTGACTCGGCAAAGCTGTATGTATATATGCTAGGTATGTATGCTTTAGAAATGTGTACATATGTTGACTAAAAACCATGTATAAGAATATTTATAACAGCACTGATTATAACATCCTCAGACTGGAAACTCAAATATCCATAAATAGAACTGATAAATTGCCATGTTCATTCAATGGAATATTATGCAGTGCGAAGAATAAAAGAACTGCTACATACAGCAATCCAGATGAATCTCACAAAATATTGGAACAAAAGGAGTCCAAGCAAGGACAGTGTGTTTCCACTTATGTATAAGTCAAAACAGACCCAATTAATCTCTGGTGTCAGAAGTCAGGGAGGTGGTTACTTGGCAGAGGGAGAGAGCAGCTAATGTAGGGTAAGACACAAAGGAAGTCTGTGGTGCTGGTGGTGTCCTTTTTTCCAACTTAAGTCCCGGTTATCTGTGTATTTTGTGAAAGTTCATCAGTAAGAAGTTCAATTTAAAAAAATCAGTCATTTCTATAATCAGATATCCATATGCAGAAAAAGAACTGCAAATTAAAGCTTATATCTTATACAAAAGTTAACTAAAAATGCATAACATATCTAAACAAAAAAACTCTAAAACTTTAAAAAGGGAACAGAAGTAAATCTTTATGACCTGGGGGAAGGCAGTCTTTAGACATAATACCAAAAACATGATAACAAGAAAAAGGTGAATTATATCTCATCAAAATTAAACACTTTTACTCTGTGAAAAACACTGTCAAGATACTGAAAAGACGAGAGACAGAAAAAAGAGATGAAAAGACAAGTAACAAAATATTATTTGCAAAAGATTATTTACAAATTACATACCTGACAAAGAACTTGCATGCAGAATGTATTTCTTGGTTTTGATAAATATACTATAGTTATGTAGGATGTTATAAGCAGGAAAAGCAGAGTATTTTTATAATTTCTAGTGAATCTATAATTATTTCAAAAAAAAAAGATATTGGTAGTTTTTTCTGATGAATCCCTACTTTCCCACATCTTTTGTATCCTAAATATCTTCTAACACAATGCTAACAGAGGTATAACCTTTTCTAGAGATCAATTTGCCTAAACCAATCAAGCTATTAGAATGTATAAATGTTTGACCAGGATCCATTTCTAGGGATTTTTCCTAAGAAAATAATCAGAGATAAATACCAAAAAATCTGCACAAAATGAGTTTTTTATGGTTTAGCAAAAAATTTGAAAAGCCTTAAAAACTGGAAACACGTGGGGACTAGCTAGTATATTATGATATACCCAAAAGATAGAATACTATATAGCCACAAGAAATTAAGCCATAGAAGAATATTTATTGACATGGGAAAATGTTAACAATATACTTCTATATGAAATATGCAGGATACAAAACAGTATATACAGTTTAATACCATTTTATGGAAAGAAAAATAGCCATATATACAAAATCATGCATAGGAAAAAAATAGAAGGATGTACATAGCAAATGTTAATAATGGTTATCTCTAGATAGTAGAATTAGAAGTGATTATACAATTTTCCCAGTAAATTTCACCTGTCCTCCAAACAGTATCGTTTCATGTATTCTTTCTTGGGTATGATTAGCTTGATACAATTCTTTTCTTTCAAATAGTCTGTTTCATGATATATACCTCCAAATCATACTGCTTTTCCCACTTAAAAAGTAGATGCTACTTGCTCTTACATACTGGCATATGAAGAATATTTTTAACTAATACAATATACTATAAAATATGCCACAGCATAGATCTGGCTATAGAAAATTATTGTTTGGAGAATCTGAAAGCCCTCTAATAGAGAGAAATTTTAAATAGAGAAAAAGATGCTTTCATTAGTTGGGGTCCATAATGGTTGAGTGTAAACAACTCAGATTCCAGAATTGGATACTCTGGGATCTTTCCCTACTAGCGAACTGATTCTGGGCAAAGGAGATTAGGTTTTCTTCAGTCAGGAAAATGTGGCTAATCATTTTGTAGAAAAAAGCGAAAATAAGATTTTTTTAAATAAGGGAAAATGAGATCACGGTTATAAATGTTTTTTATAAAGACCTAAATAACTATGAGATGAAACAGCAAGAAAGAAATTCAAATTTGGTGTTGTAGAAAAATTAACTCAATTTTCCTGCAGCACCAAATACTTCCTGTTTTATATCTTCTTTTACAAAGTTAGACATGCCAAAATTGTGAAATTACTTTAATGTTAATTGATGGTCTTCAATTTCTCATTTAACAGGTAATACCATAGGACATACTTAACTTTTCATGGAATCTGAGGTAAGTGTTTTTTATTTATATATATATATCTAAGTATTTATGTGTGTAAATACATACACTTCACATATCCTCTGAGGACTCCTGATCATTGGCAACATTAGACATATTTACAACAAATAGGACTTGGATTTTATTTCTCAGAATCCATTCTAGTGTAAAGCCATTTACTAGGTTTTTATTAAAAACACCAAATAAGGATGTTGGGTCTTTTAAAGGCAAGACATCAAGGGAACAGAAAAGAGTATCTGTGTCCACTCTTCTGTGATGCTCTCCATGATGCAAGCACCATTCCAAGTTGCCTCTGAACTTCTGTTCCCTCCTTTTGGAAGAGAATCTTAGGCAAATCTGCAAATAATTAATAACTTTCAATAACAGTTTGCAATCATGTCTAAAGGGGAACAGTTTATAACTTACTGTTGTATTTCAAAGATAAGTGTATAATCTAGATGCCTAGAAGTAAGGGCATATATTACAGATGAAAGAAGGAACATAAAACACTGATGTAAAGGAAGATCTGGTAAGAATAGAAAAAAAGAGGGACTTTGTTTTTCCAACCAAAACATTTGTTCCTTTTCTCCACAAAGTCACGGAGTTGAGAAAGATAGCTGGAATGCAGATGAGATACTGCATCACACTTACATAACTATCTGATGATGTGCTCTGGCCCCATACCAGTGGGGTTTTCCCACCTCTATCCCCTTCCATAAACACTTGTGAACTGCAGCAGAGCTTCTAGTGTCGTCCTAATTCTTCAATGAATATCACAAGAAAGGGATTTCCAGGATGTTAAAAAAAAAACAAAAACAAAAACAAAACCAACCAAAAACAAAATATTACACTAACATATTTCACAGGTAGGAGAAGACTACTGACACTCCATATCTACTGCTTTACAAGAATTAAACAAAAAAGTAGAGGCTAGAAAATCACATTTTGAAATTTCACAATCACCAATTTGCAACAGAAACTGGAGCATAACACTTATGCTAACAAATATGGCAGATAAATTATTACTTCAGCATGTAACTGCAGATGGATACTCCTTGATTTTTGCTTAATCATTACTCAATAATGAACACTATAAAATGAAAGGTGACTTACTGTGAACCAAAATCACAAGAAGAAACTCTCCAAGATCAATCTGCAATGAGTTCCTATTCCAATAAGCCATAAAGAGCAGTAAAAGGCAATATTCATTTAACATAATAAGAATCCCAATGACAAGGTATCAGGTATTTATACTTCTCTCAAGACCTTTCTTCCCCACCTAACAAAGGCACTTGACACGTACTGAAATGGACAGTTAATTCAGGTACTGCCCTGGGCAACTGTTACCATCCCCATATTAGATGAAGTGGCAATTAAGTTCAAATTAATTCTTCTGAATCAGCCTGAAATACATATGAATGTATCAGAAGTTCTCTATTTTTGGCAGATGATATAACCAAAGAAGAAAATATAATGCTGGTGTCCACAATGGTTGGCTGACTTGAACAGTCCAGGATCTTCTCTGAACAATATTCCTTGATGACTGTGGAATTTGTGAACAATGATAGGGAATTTAACCTGGCATACAATTTTAGGTATTAATGTTCACTCCTCTTCTTGTCTTTTCTTACTTTTTTGTTCTTTCCCAAAGCCTTAGATGATTCCTCCTAAAAAAGATATAAATCAATGTAGTGTCTCTGCATTTATGTGAAGATACTGGCTTAGGAACCTTTAGTCTAACCATATAATATGTATAAGAATGAAAGCATAATTACCTCTATATGTATCATCTTTCTGTTTTACATGGCACTTTCATTTACAGTCTATTTTAACATTTCCAAAATAATCAACATAATTTATCTAATAGACTTATGCTTGAATAATTTCGGTATTATTTAATCTATTCCCACTTTCTAAAGGAAGGTAGCAAACTTTAAATAAAATAAACATGCTTATAAAATATGAAACAAAAAAGAATTCAAAGTATAAAGGCAGGCACCCTAATGCCAGGGGAGAGGGAAGGTGTCTGACACTAACAGAGAATGTTAGAATTTTATACACATTTAAAAAATATCTAGTTGACTGTGGCATGAGCTACACAACCTTTCCTGGCCTCAATTTTAGGGAGTAAAAATTAACTGGTCTTTAAGGTTTTTATAAAACTCTGTATGAATCTATGAAATTAAGGCTCAAAGAGATGAAGTGATCTGCCCAAGGTCACATAACTAACTGGCCAGTCAGATTGTTGTGATTAGAAACTAAGTCTACAATTTCGAGTTCAAAGATTTTTCTAATGTACCACAAACATTTTTAAGATTTTATTCATTTATTAGAGAGAGAGAAAGAACACAAGCATTGGGAAGGGGCAGAGGGAGAGGGAGAAGCAAGCTTCCTGCTGAGCAGGGAGCCCAACGTGGGGCTTGGTCCCAGGATTCTGGGATCATGACCTGAGCCAAAGGCAGATGCTTAACAGACTAAGCCACTCAGGCACCCCTCAAACATTCTGACTCATTCCTGGGTTTTCTTTTTCTTTTTTTTTCCTCATAGGCAGCAGTGAGAATATCTCTATATAATCTCAGTAAGGACTCACCGGTGAATTTGTGTAGTTCCTCTCCACTAGTATATTTCTGGCACAGTTGTTGATATGTTTAAAGCGATCTGGTCCTAGTAGGATTCCTCCATACCAGCGTGATACTACCACCATGACATTTCTCACATTCAAAATCTGTTATTTTCAGAAGCACAATTAGATACACACAGACATGTATAACTTCAAGTTTTAAAGAATGAAATAACTCATATACAAAACTGCACATGACATTTCTCTGTGACTTTAATGGCAGAACCACATGAGTGAGCAGAATGAAACTTCTAACATTCCAGTGATAAAATGTTAGAATGAGAAGTGAATTTAGAAATTAAACACTGCTTCACAGTGTCTTTGAATCCCACATTTTGTAGCAACCAGATAGAGTAAAGGGGAGATCATGCAAGTAGGGTTCTAATTCTTCATTAATTCAACCCAAATAGCTCAGTTTAAGCAACCTTTTGCCCCTAGGCCAAACAACAACTAAAACCTATTTCTGAACAAACCACTGGAAAGAACTGGGGCAGCATGAGTAATTGCTGGTGCCTATCAGCAAGGTCTTCCTCAGTCTGATATCTGTCAAATGCTGCTTTAACATGAAGCCCACCACTCTAAGAGCTTGACCACACAGAGTTCCTTCCTATCAAGGGAACGGCCTGGTTAGAAAACAAACCTCCACATACAGTAACAGAAGAAACTATAACAGCTATCTTAGGAAAAAAAAAATCCATTCTTAAAATTAATGGACAATCAATCACCACCATACAGATGAAGAAAATCCAGCAGCATGAAAGAGAAAGGACAAGGTAAACAAACTAAAATGAACCAGGAAAAATTTAAGGGAGAGAACATCTAATTAGCATACTCTGAGAAATTTTAGAAGATATTACATCCATAAAGTCAAAACAGTATATTATAAAAAAGGAAAAATAGAGACAAACTCTTTTTTTCTTTTTTTTTTTAAGTTTATTTATTTAAGTAATCTCTACATCCAACATGGGGCTTGAACCCATGACCCTAACATCAAGACTTGCAGGCTTTTCTGACTGAGCCAGCCAAGTGCCCAAGAGGAAAGAATTCTTAAAACTTAAATACATGATTGCTAAAAAAATGTTTTTAATTCAATGGAAACCTTGGAAGACAAGCAAGAAAATGTCTCAGAACATAAGGTGATGAGATGGACAACTTAATTTTAAAAAGCAACAATTGGGTCTGTCCAGATGGTCCAATAACACCCAACTAACAGGAGGTGCACAGACACAGAACAGAGGAAACAGAGAGGACCTTGTCAAAAAACAAAAAGGAGATGCTTTTCCAGAGCTGAAGATAATCTATCATCTATGACTGACAGAGCTTCAAAGCACAGTGCTTGTTATTAACCCTGTGCTTTCTGCCCCATATCGTGGTTAAGTCTTTCTCAATCAGTGTTTAAAAATTAACTACTAATTAACACAAATCTATTTCATGTTATATAGCCTAACTGATTTACTTATTCTTATATGGTGCTCTGTTTCACTGAAAAATTTTATGGCTCAGAAAACAGGACTAACAGGGTTTAACTTATACTTACCTCCATGAGATGGAGAAGACGCCCACCAGCTGCTGTCTCCCCATCATCCTCACAGTCCTGTAAGAAGGTCTGTTTATCCTCACAATATATTCTAGAAATACATAGAACAGTGTTACACTTTAAAAGCCAAAAAATAAATAAATAAAAATAAAAGCCGAAAATATTGCACTAAGAGTTACACCTTCATGCTTATTGCAATCAATTTACGTCCAAAATCAGCATATTTCTTAAAAAAAAATTTCTTCTTGAACTATATACATTAGACATATTTCCACTGATGATTCATTATCCGGTATGATTCATTGTCTGTATTTGGGAAAGGCAGGAATCAAGGATGCCTCCTTTAAATCAGAAATGCTACTATTATATATCTGACACTTCATTTAACTTTGAAAAGCTATAAGGTTATAGACGGTAGTCACTGAGAAACATTGCTTGAGAATTTACTGTATAGAGAAACCTTATACCTAGTAGGCACCTTGAAATGATATACAAGAAATAAGTGGCTTACTCCTTTCTTCAAAGAACCTTAGAGCTAGTAAAAGAGACAAAAAGTACATTAAAAAAATGGAGGTGATAAAAGCAACATAAATGAACATTTTATACTTTCCTCATATCTTATTCTAGCCATCAAACCTTTCTCTATTCTCCCTATTCTAAGAATTATAAGATTTATTTTCTCTATAACTTTTCCCCTGGTTGGTTGGTTGTATCAGAAATAAATCATGGTATTTTTACCTATTCAAATTATCTAGAAAAGTTAGCATTTGGAATAATAACATAGGGCTACACTGTAGCAGAATAAGCATGGTAATTAAGTGTGTAATATAAAAAGAAAACAGTGCCAGTTAAAGTACGTCATCTAGATTTCTTAGGCTCCTACAAATGACACCATGTAGGATGAGGCACACGCATGAAAAATATCTTTCCAGCTGTGGCTCTCAAGCCAGGTTCTACCATATCTACAAGCCTAAGTCAATTATAGCAATCACATTAATGTATTTATTATATATTCATATTTATCACAGCAATCATATTCATTGACTCATTCATCCTTCAATCCAACTTTCCATTCATTCACTCAATAAATATTTACTGCTTCAACTGCTATGATGAGGCTCTGTTATTATTTAGAGTTGACCTCATTCCAAGAAAACAAAGTACTATTAAGCAACATTTTATATGGCAAATTTAAGGCAAAAAGGAGTCAGCAGTTGGTTTATATTAGGACTATAATTCTATGGAACCAATGAAGAAAGTCTGAGTCATAAATCAGTACTGTTAGGTTTTTAAAAAGTGAAACATCATGGACATTTTCACTTTTTCTGGGTAGACAATGATGCAGTATCCCACAGCTGTGTGTGCCAGCAGGCTGAAGAGTGCTCCATAACTCCAGAGCAGGAACACAGCCCCAGAAGCAGGAAGCAACCTTAAAAGGATCCTAAGCATTCAAATACACAACACAAAGTCCACGCAACAAATAAAAGTCCTTTATTTTACTTCCAGTGAGGTCCTTCAAGCCTCCACTTTGTGCCTGTTTAGTCTTAAGTGACACACAATTCTGACAAACTCAGCTCTTTCATTCCCAAGTGTCAACTATAAAGGAGTGAAGTGGAGGGGCTACATAACTACATGTAGTTATGCTGAAATTTGTGAGAGGTGACAACTGATCACCTATTAATAAGCAATACTATAAAAATACTCATGGGTACTTAAAAATCCAAAAATCTGGGGCCTGAAATAGAATATCTGGCATATTATCTAACTTTACAATAACTTAAGATCAACATCATAGCCATCAATTGTTGAAGATACAGCTGCACAACCAAAGATTTGTATAAAACCTTAGTATTCAAAACTAAAAGGCATATAGTAAAAGCAGCACACTTAATTCATGGCTAATGGGAGCATAAATTGGTTTAAAAGAAAAACTCTAGAAAAAATTTGGCAGTATGTATCCAGAGCTTCAAAAACGTTCAAACTTCTTGGTAATTCTATTTCTAGGAATCTATTCTTTCTTCTTTTTAAATTACACCCTCATTTCATTTCAAAAAAGAATGTGAAGTAACCAGAACCTATTCTGAGTTAGTAATCTAAACTGAATACAAAAGGTGTTCATAGAATGATTTTTACACTACAGTGAAAAATATGAAAAACTGACCAAAAAGTAAATGGTTAAATAAATGGTAGAGAGCCTCAAGGAAACATTACACAACCATTACACTACTATTTATAAAGCAATTTTAACAACATGGAAGAAATGGGATACTAGGGTAGCGCATTGAAAAAATAAACGCTGCATAGAAGACAGAAAAAAAATGTATCACTTTATTATGAAAATATATCAAATTATTATCAGTTACATTTAATGGCAGAAAATGGCTGATTTCCCCAGCAATTCTCTTTTATTATTTTCTGCACTTCCAAATATTCTACATATGATCATTAGTTTTATAAAGGAAAAAAGAACCCACATTATAGTTGGTCTCTAAAAATCATGCATCATTTTCCCCCATTTTTTACAAATGGAACATTCCTAAAATTGTGATCACTCACCGGTATGCATAGATGTTGTGGGTGGCACTAGCTATTTTCTTATTCTCATACAATTTGGCAAGAACCATTTTCACCTTAAAAACAGCAGTAATATAAATAAACTAATGTATACTTTGTTCTATAAATAAACGCTAGAAAAATATCTTAAAACATATTGATATAAATACTGTTATTCTGAAATAGTAATTTAAAGAATCTACTACACTCTGAAAAAGCCATTTCCAAAGTTTTCTCCTCATTTTAGGGGCAGAAACTGGTACTCTTATTTAGTATAAAAATATTAGTATAAAAATATTTGGTATAAAAATATTATACCAAATAAGAGTAAATAAGTAATAAAAGTAAAAAAAATAAGTAAGTAATGAGTAAAAAAAATATTTTTTTTTCTCTTTCAAAGCCACAGGCAAGGCTTTACTGGGGCTTATAGCTAGCTAGAGCTGAAGTGCTGATGGAGAGTGGTCAGGCTGGCCTCCAGACCTAGTGTTTTTGAGCACCAAATATGAACAAGTATTTGAGCACTAACCATGTCTAAGGTACTTATATGGGATGCCTGGGGGGCTCAGGGGTTGGGCCTCTGCCTTCGGCTCAGGGCGTGATCCTGGAGTCCTAGGATAGAGTCCCACATTGGGCTCCCTGCATGGAGCCTGCTTCTCCCTCTGCCTATGTCTCTTCTCTGCCTCTCTCTGTGTGTCTCTCATGAATAAATAAATAAAATCTTTTTTAAAAAAATAAGGTACTTATATACGAAATTTTTTTCTCCACGTTAAGAATTTTAAATGTAAATATGACCATTTTTTAAAACGAGCTCTGAAAATTTACTACATTTATGTATCCTTTGTGACAGATACAAAATAATGGTATGTTCCAAATGTAAGACCAAAACTCTCTGGGAGTCCTATAAGGTTTATAGGAGTGGTAACATAACCAGCTCCTGAAAGACCAGTAGTGATCTCTTTTGCATCAAAAGGGGAGAAAAGGGTGGCAGAAGCCATTCCATTCAGAGGAAACTTCATGTGCAAATCTATCAGATTTAGCAAATAAAACATAAAGGATGCTCAGTTAGGTAAATTTCAAAAAAATAAATCACAATATTTTTTTTATTATTAGTATGTCCCATACAATAATGTTTATTTGAAATTCCAATTTAATTAGGTATCTTGTATTTTATCTGGTAACCCTACCAGGGACATAAAAGAGAAAGGTTCTGGAAGTGACCAAGAGTTTTATATACCAACTATTTAGAGTATGAATGAGAAGACAAAAGACAATGTATCAGGAATGATAAAGCAAGGGTCCAAAAGGCCTCATATAATGAGTTTAGGGTTTTTTTGGTAGACATTGGAAATAAGCAAAGACTGGGGGCTGGGGGACGGTGACACACGGCCAGACTTTCAGAAAGGTAACTGGCAGAGGGTAAGGAAGAAATCCTGGATGTAGGGAAGACTGAGCTATAGCCATGGAGAGCAATTTGAATCAGAAACTATGCAATCTTGTGTTTATCATTTTTTAATCTTTCAGATTCTCAGATTCCTACTCAGTAAAGTACACAATGACCTGTAAGATTAATTTTAGCTCTCACAAGTTATGATCCTCTAAGTCCAAGTGACTATAATCAGAAAAAGAAAGAGGATCCAGGATGATCAGATTCAGAACAGAATGTCTAATGAGGACCTTGGCAACAAAATTATGGGCAACACCCCAGGACAAAATAGGGTTGCTGAAAGAGCCAGAAGCCTACACCAAAAGCTGTTATGTTGACCACAAGTCGATGCAGAGAATAATTTCCTCTTCTAGAGACCAGAAGAGAGTAAAAGGTCAGCCTGGTACAAAGAACTGTCTGTATCTCTGTAGGTCAGGGCTTCAAGAGAGCTTAGAGTAGAGGAGCTGCAGAGACTAAAGGGAAGAGACTAATGATTAAAACCTATGCTAAATTAACGAGACTTTTTTGTTAATTTAACTTTATAGGTTACTACAGTTTGTGACTGAAAAGTCTCCCATTTGATATCCTTGGGTAGGAGCCAGGTCACCTAAGGTCAGGAGGCATAAAGAAAAAAGAATTCAGGTCGGGAAGGTCAGCCAGTCTGTCCACTGTCCCCTTCCTGGGCATCAATGGAACCCACTTGGTTTTGCAGAATTCCCACACAATAGGACAAATAATTCTTTTTAACAAGCTATTAAGCAGCATAATTTTCTACCCAATGATATTTCTTGTGTGTAAATCCATTACGGTATTAAGCCCTAATTAGAATTTAGACACAATTTTGAAAGCAGTTGACAAATAGAAACAAAACAAATCTTCCACAATTCATAGTAATTTGGGGGTAGGAAAATAAGCAAATATTTTCATCTCACGTGAAAATTAAACACAACATAAGGATATTATTGTAAAACCATTTACTTGAATTACTTTGGTAAACCAACATCAAAGTGAGCTGGACATAATAACTACCTGTTTGGGGCAAACTACTGGAGCCAAGTGCGCCTGAAAAGTACTTCTTCGGTCTGTAATAGGAATGCCATGATCAATCGGAGGTAATTCTTCTATTTCTATAAATTTAAAGAATTATATTACTTTTATCTTTAAAATTCATACATTTGAACACTGAAAAATTGACGATGGTGTGGGTGGAGGGTGGGAAAGAGACATCAATTATATGACAAATCAACCCAAACAGCCATTAGTAGTTGTCTATTAAAATTAAATTATAATTTTAAGCAAAAAGTTTCCAAACAGACTGTAAATAAGATTAAACTACTTGATTTAGAAAGGATTTTCACCTGCCAAGGTCACCCAGTAGTAGGTTGGGACTGAAACCCTGAGCTGTTACAGTAGTATAAACTGTACAATAACTAAATTTGAAGAGTATAAAAGATCCTGAGACCAAAAAGATTGTCAGCTGCTAATATACCACAATTTATTTATCCATTCTGTTGATGGACTTCTAGGGTGGGAAACCTAAGACTTTATTTTGTATAGCTGAAAGGTAGTATCTTCTTCTAAATAAAACTGTTCCTACTTCATAGGATTGAATATACTAATGATATACCAAATTGGTATTCCAAGGAGTATCATGATTTCGAGTTACTTTGCCTCTTAAACAAGTTTAAGACACTAATTTACTCTTCTCTCTGTTGAGAAACTTAGCAAACATCTGGCTGCTACATCTGCTCCATTTAGGATCTAAAGTTATTCAGAATAAAGAATTAAAATTGTTTCCTACTTCTATTCACCGATCTGTTGAATCTTACCAAGTCAGCTTGCCTTACAATTAATGAACTATTTCAACTAACAGATATAAAAATATTTCTGGACAGCTTTAAACAAATTGTCAAAACTTACTTCACTGGTTTATGGCAGGATTAGGACAAGAAACCAGGATTATGCAGGACTTTTGCCTTTCTCCTAAGAGTTTCCTCTTCTTGAATGAACTGACCACTGTACTAGGGCAGTACTGAGGTCAATAGGAATCAGATACTATTGATTGTGACTATGATATTCACTCTTTTTCTTTTAATAGTGGATCCTGTTTCCCAAAAGAAATCACATGCCAAATCCACAAATATATAAAGGAATAAAATGTGAGACTGAAGCAGAGGTGGGGGTCCTGGGTCTTCTTGCTCACTCTTTCTCTTCCTATGTATCCCCTTGTACTAGTCCTGAAATATTATGCAAGAACTTTAAAACTTCATAGTACTGCTTAAAGACTACAGTGTCAGGGGGCCTGGGTAGCTTAGCCAGTTAAGTGTCTGATGGGCTCAGGTCATGACCTCACGGTTCTGAGATAAACTCCCGCATCCCTCTCCTCTGCCCTTCCCCCTGCTCACATGCGCATGCTCTCTCTTAAATAAATTAATTAAATTAAAATTCTTAAAAAATAAATGATAGATAGATAGACAGACAGACAGACAGATAGGGTGCTTGGGTGGCTCAGTCTGTTAATTATCTGCCTTCAGCTCAGGTCACCATCTCAGGGTACTGGGATCGAGCCCTGCATTGAGCTCCCTGCTCCATGGGGAGTCTGTTTCTTCCCCTACCCCTACCCCTGTTCATGTACTCTCTCTCTCAAATAAATAAGTAACATCTTTAAAAAAATAAAAAATGAATTAATTAAAATAAAAAGCTATTATATAATACATAGGAAACTCTTTACCTTCAAAAAGAATGAATGTTCTTTCTGGTATATCATGGTTTTGTAAAAGACTTGAGAAAATGGACACTACTATTCAAAATTTTAAGATACTAAAATGGAAGATACTTTCTGATCGCAACATAGAGCTGATTTATCACATCAATCTATTCACAAGCTGAGAACTACTAGATTATAGAACACATTTGCTTAAGCAAAAATTGAAATCTTTTTTTAAATATAGTTAATTTAATTTAACTTAATCTAAAGGCAGGTGCTTGGGACACCTGGGTGGCTCAGTGGTTGAGCATCTGTCTTTGGCCCAGAGCATGATCCTGGGGTCCGGGAGCCTACTTCTCCCTCTGCCTATGTCTCTGCCTCTCTCTGTGTCTCTCATGAATAAATAAATAAAATATAAATAAATAAATAAAGGCAGATGGTTAACCAACTGAGCCACACAGGTGCCCCAGCAAAAACTAAAATCTTAAAGGCATTTTACTAGGTTTAATTCAGTGGTTGTATTTTCAATCATTATATTTATATTTATATTTGTGAGCACGGACAAAAATTTAACTCTGAGATATCAAGAGACAGCTGAGGATTTCAAAATACAAATATAAAATATAAAAACAGGATGTGAATTGAAAACATTAACACATATATTCTTAGTTTCAGTTTCTCCCATCATTAATTCAAAACTCTAAAAAGTCATCCAAAAAGAAAAAAAAGGTGAGGCGTGAAGAAATTGCTATTTTTTCCTCACTGTTCTGACAGACCAAACATGGCCAAACACCAAAATGGCCAGCAGGCATGAAAAAAATAACTCAATTCTCTGCAAACTAATAACTATTTCTTAACATGTGAGAGTTTACTACATTTCTATATCATTTCAAAATTAATACATAATACTGCTATCTCACTATCTTCAAAAGAGATTAATTAGTAACATTATACCTGTTCGATTTTCAGTGATACCAAAATCCAATGCTTTCGCAGGAATTTCTGGTTGACACGCTAAAATAAGATCATCTTCACAGTCTACATCTTCCTCTTCAGTTTTCTTCTTTACATTGGGGCCTATTTGTATATGAGATATTATCAGTGAACTCTGAGGAGAATAAGGAATTCCACTTAAAAACTTGTTGGTCTTGGTCTCTAAACACCATTCTTCAATAGAAGGAACCAGGACTTTTATGAGAAGTAGTTGATTCCAAGGTTGGAGCAAGGAAAAGAAAAGATGAGCCTGGAACTCCTTATGATTCCAGAGAGTAAAGAAATGTTTCAAAAAAAAAAAAAAAAAAAAGGAGAGGTGAGCTTATAAAAAAAAAAAAACAAAACACAGGAGTTACCTGAAAGAGCTCCTAAAGGCAAAACCTAGAATAATTTTGAGCAACAAAATAATGATAGTATGGAATTTTACTCCATGGAATAAAATAATATACATGAGTTCATACTGATATAAATAAATAAGCAAAAAATAAAGAAGAGACAACTCTTCCTCACAAAAGAATTCCAATTCAATGAAGAAGAAGAAAATGTGAATCATTAGGCAAACACCACAGTAATAAACATTGCTGACAAGACATACTAATGGACACTAAAATTAGTGTGTGACGCTTTAAGGACTAGGATATTATAGTATAGCCTCAATTTATCTCCCTCCATGTCCTTATCAACCACAAAAGGAAAGATAATAACTATCATGGTTAATTTTATATGTCAACTTAGCTAGCCCATAGTACCCAGATATTTATTTGGTCAAACACTATTCTAAATGTTTCTGGAAAGGTATTTCTTGGGTAAAATTCACATTCAAATCAGTTAACTTTGAGTAGAGCAGACTGCCCTCCACAATGTGAGAGAGCCTCATCCAGTTAAGGTCTCAATAGAAGGACCAACTGCTCCAGAGCAGTTATACTACTCTGCAGGGAGTAGGGAGCCAGTAGGGAGCCAGTAGGGAGCCAGCAGGGAGCCAGCCTTCAGACAGGAGCTGCAGCATTAATTCTTCCCTGCTCTCCAGCCTGCCAAACTATCTTGCTGATTTTGGATTTGCCAGCCAGCCTCTACAAACTCATGAGCCAATTCCTTAAAATAAATCAATCTCTCTCTCCTTCTCTTCCTAACCTCTCCCTCCCTTTTTTTGTATGTATCTCTCCTTCTCTGTCTTTATAAATACACACACACACACACACACACACACACACACACCCTTTCGATTCTCTGGAGAGCCCTGATTAGTACTGTAACTTTACACTGGAGACGTGTGGGAGATACCACCTTAACCAAAGAATCAAGGTAAACATCACTAATAATAAAGCATATTGATACCACAAGTTCCTTAATATATGCACTGTAAGGACACAATACCATTTTTGTGGTATTCTTGCCAAAATGCCTAATCCCACTGCAGTTGCGAGAAAACAATGGATAGACCCAAACTGAGGGATATTCCACAAAATAATCAGTACTCTTCCCAAGTGTCAGGTCATAAGAAGTCATAAAAGTCAAGGAAAGACTGAGAAACTATTTATAGACTAGAAGAGAGTAAGGAGAAATAACAGCAAAATGCAATGTAGAATCCTGGACAGCATCCTATAAAAGCAGAAAGGACATTAGTGGAAAAATAAGTGAAAGTCAAATAAGCTCTTTAGTTTGGTTAATATTATACCAATGTTAGTTTCCTATTCTTGGTAATTATACTGTGGTTATGTAAGGTGTTACTAAGGGAAGCAAAGGAGGGCTATAAAAGAGTTCTTTGTACTATTTTTGCAACTTTTCTGTAAGTCTAAAATCAGTTTAGAATTTTTTAAAAATTGTAAATAGTTGTATTTAATCACTTTAAAATTTAATATTTCTATAGTAGAAAAATAACAATGAAGTAATAAATTTGTACTGAAGATTAACAGTAAAATGAAAATAAATTAGGTATCCAGTGGGTGTCCTGGAATGGAAAATTCTCATGAGATATCTTCATCACTAGCTTGTAGCTGTATTAGTTTTTCAGAACCACAAATCCTTCCATTTTAGTATGAAGTCTACAAAAACAGATCTAATAAGAAAAATTCCAAGTGAAATTTCTAAAAAGTAAAAATTATAAATTGTACAACAAAAATCAATAACTCTTTAAGATTTGAAGAGTGGATAAAGTATATTGTGGATAATAGATGGAAAAGGGAAAAATGTCATTTTTAAGATCTATAATTTAAAAAATTTCCTGAGAGTTGAGTGATCCCAAATTTTTTGGAGTCCTAAATTTCTACTGGTATACATGACATTTTTGCAATTATCCTACACTCCAGAATGGTAGATTGGCAAAAATCAATTGTTTTGAGACCACTTTTCCAACTGATGTTCTGAAATGCTACCAAATCAGAACATGGATCATGAAAGTTAAGGAAAATACTTCAAAAAAGATTGACACATGGACAGAACACCTTCATACCATTTATCTCTCAGATATTAATGGAAGCAGTAAAAAAACTGCTTCTATAGTAAAATAGTAAAGTGCTCCGAAAAAGTATATCCTACTATCAACTTTAAATGTATACTGATTTTGCTAAGGGAGTCCTAAATAGTTTGTTTTTAAAAAATCTCTTTCCCAGACTGAAAATAATTCCATTAGAGGTAACAATGAAATATTAGAAATTTCCACATTGTCATATAATGATTCAATAAAAGAATAATAGGGCAAAATATTGATTTTCAAATATCTTGAAATTAGATAGTAGTAGTGGTGTACAGCTTTGGAATATACTAAAAATAACTGAATTAAACATTTTTAAAGGATGAATAATTATGGTATGTCAATTACATCTCAATTTAAAACTACATTTTCAAAGTAAATTTTTATATCCTACATATCACTTCAGTGTATGTTCCAAAGTTCTTTTTCTATAAACACTTCACTCATTTGAAGCTAATGTCTAATTTATGCACTCCAATAATTCATGAAGAATGTTACACAGTTCATGTTACCTTAATAGCCAAAGAAAGTAGAACTTTAGACCCAAGTTCTTTAATCATAAAATCTACTTCTGTAAGGGTATGACGCAAAAACCAGAGGCTAAAACCATATAGAAAGAAATAACCATAATTACATGAATAAGTGAACTTTCCAGAGAAACTTGTAAAATATCACATATAAACCATAAAACAGAATATATTTTCATTAAAAATTTTATTTAGAATATCTACATGGAAATTTAGTTACTATCAAGTTAAAAGAACATTAGTAATATTTTTCAATCCTACCTGGTTCTGTCATCTGAGATTTTTGTATTAGAACATCTCTTATTTTCTCCACCCATAGATAAAGAATGCTTTCACCAATATTCTGTCTAAACAAAATTCAGGGGAAAAATTTGTTATTTAAAAAAAAATTCCTTCTCAAATTCAAGAAAATAAAGACATATTTACAATCTAAGAAATTATATGCAATTTAGCCATGTCTTTTTAAAAAAAGAATTTATAAAAACAGATTTACTAACATTTGTTGGATGAGTATTTTATATAGATTGTTCACATCAACAACATTAAAAATTCCACCTGGCTCCAAATTTAACATTGCTTACTTAAAATAAGCTGTAACCAAAGAAGGGAAAGAAAACTTCTGAACTTGAACTGGATGAAGTACATGGGTATAAATGTGATTTAGTTTCTGTCAGCATATATAGTTGCAATATTGATTATTTTCTTTAACTCTTTGAACAATTTCAAACCAGTTATATGGCACATTTATCAATTGGTATAATTATTTCCACAAAGAAGAATGCAAAGCATTGGAGGAACTCCCTCAGAGAACAAACTGAAAAGACTTAAAAGATGATTAACAACGTTTTATTCACATTTTGTTTTTAACAAAATATTCTGTTGCCCAAATTGATTCATTTTGGTTCCAAATAATGTCTAGTTCAGATAAATCCATCCCTAAGGTTCATTGAGAAAAAGAACATGTCGTGGTTCACGTACATGGAGTTATGTTAAATGATGACAACAGCAATAAAATAAAGGCCCCAGGTGCCTTTCAACTCTTTGGGGAATGACACTAATTTTAGCTAAGTGTCCGTTATGTGTGTTTAAAGCAACCACCATACTACTTCATAACAACACCTTACCTCCTTCCTCTGAAAGTTCCCCTTGAAACCACTATCTCTCATCATGCTACTCATCAGTACCCACCAAAGGAAACTTTCAAAACAAGCATACAGAAAAAAACAATATTGTTCTCAAATAATTATGTAGCCTCAAATTCTGCCCATCTCACCCATAACTCCTTAGGCTAAACAATCCCCCATGGGATCTAGTTACCTAAGATTCTTAGAGAGAGGAAAAGTCAACTTAAAAAGGTTTTAAAAATCTGAGAATGTTGGTTGAATTTCTTTTAAACAATTTTCACTTCTAACCTTTCTTCTCAATAAGATTTAGAGGTATAGAAGGAAAAGTAAAACATACTGAGTATATACAAAGCCTAAAGTTCATCATATGTGTCAACACAATTAATGCTCATAATTACCTAATGAAGTAAGTATTATTTCCCCATTTTACAAGTGAGAAAAAACTAGACCTAGAGAGATCAATTAACTTGTTTAAGTGTTTAGAAGCCCAGAGCCAGATGTGGATGCAGACTTACTCCAAAGTTCAACTTGCCCACTGCATTCTACTCTCCTATCAAGCAGCTGTGACCGGAAAGTAAGCCGTTGAACTCTGAGTCTGCTTCCTCATCTATAAAATAGAGACTTAAAGCATCTCATGTTACTTTATAGAAGCAGTTTCTTTTCAAGAGAATCTTAATTCATTCAATATAACTTCAAGGGCCTCATCTCCACACCAGCCCTAAGGATATAATAGTCAATGAGAAAACTAGGTCCCTCATCTCAGTGTTTGTGATCATTATCCTTTAAAATTTATTGTTTCAAATTTATGTTTTTGTATGTCGTTTTCTCCATTTCCTAATCTCATTCTATTGACTTCTGCCCATCACCATCACCAAAAATAGTAATACTAGTATCTAGTGTTTATCTAGTGCAAACACTTACTATACAGAAGACAAGTAGAAAACATTTTGTTAGCTCACTTAATCCTCAAGCCACACTTTGAGGCAGGCAAATTATCCCTTGGTGAATACACATTCACATTCAGATTTGTTGTTGGGGAGGTGGGGGGAGCCGTGAAAACACCATGGAAGAATTTTCACAAGTAATAAATAACTTTTCCAAATAATAAAGAAGAAATTAAACCTAAACTCCAAATCTCCTCTCCACTGGTCCATGGCTTCCTGCAGAAAAATGTACAACAGCATTTCTGCCCAACATCAATTACTGAAACGCTTCCTTCTTCTCGAGCATTTAACAAGACTTACTGAAATCCAGTGTAAAGAAGTTGTAGTGGATGTTAAAGGTTTCCTGAAGAAAATGAAAATTACTCTTTCCCTTGGAGCCCCAAATTCTATCACCAATGAGTTGGGCGGGGGGGGGGGGGGGGGCGGTGTTTTATTTGTTGTTGTTATTACTGCTGCATTTGTGTTTTCTCTTATAGGAAGAAACTGTGTTTTTTTCTTTGTTCTCAGCTTTTAACTGTTCACTCTAGGATTTGGTGGTTTTCAGACTTTTGCCATTGCTGTAATGAAATCTCTTACAGAATGAGGAACAAACTAAAACAGACAAAAGCGGAGAGTCCTTCCTGTGCCTATCTATCTCATACCCTACCCACAATGGGTCCTGGAGGAAGTCTGCTGAATCCTAAGGACTATGGCACAAAATTTAAAAATGACTCATTATAGAGATTCTACACTCTTATTTATGAAATTAAATTACAGTAAGTAGCTAAATAGAAAATGTCTAGGACCAAATTTGTTCCAAATTGAATGGAAGACCAACTTGGATTAAAAATTGATTTTAGAAGAGATATTTCGTAACTATACTTAAATGACTATTATCCAATCCAGAACAAAACAAAGCTAAGTTATTTGTGACTCTACCTTTACTTGTGGCTCTAATTTTTGTATCTCTAATTTTCTAATATTTATATTTGTTGATTTAAGGATAAAGCTACTTACTAAAATATACTACTATGTTGTATGAACCTAGACAAAATCATTCAATCTGAGTTTCCATCATCTCATTTTCAAAATGAAAAAATTGGATGAGATGATTCTTTTAATAACAAAAACAGGAGTTGCTATTAAATGGTGTTAATGTACATTATTACATGGATTATAACATTTAATCCTCACAATATTATTCTATCATCATCATTTTACAGATGAGAAATCAAAAGGATTTGAAAACGTCACATTATTTCAAAAACTGATTCAGAAGCCTGACCAAGACAGCCTAATCTCAGCTTTGCTAAACTTCAGATTGGTAGAACTTCCTGACTCTAGGCTCTCACTTTGTGTATTTTCTTTAGAAAACTTACTATCATAAATTTTTCCTTTGCTCCTTTGGAGCACATGGACATCTTTTTATAAGACTTTTATCAGTTTTATAACCTAGGAATGTCTTCCTCAAGGACCTGGGAACCATCCTTTTGAATTGTAATCATCAAGGAAGACAGCATCCCTTCTCCCAGTCTCTGTGGGAGTAGAGGACCCTAACTTCCGATAAGCAACAGTTAGCAAATACAGTTGGCCTAACCACAGAGAAACACATTTGCAACTCAAGAAATAACTTACTGTAAAAAAAAAGAAAAAAAAAAGAAATAACTTACTGTGCTTACATAGGTCACTGATTGGCCTTCCCTCAACATCCTCATCACAGCCCTTATAAATTCTTCTGTTAAAGAAGAATGAAAACTGATGCAGCCACTGTGCAAAACAGTATGGAGGTCCCTCAAAAAATTAAAAGTAAAACTACCCTACAATCCAGGAATCGCACTACTGTGTACTTACCCAAAGGATATGAAGACACTACTATCCTTTCAAATTAAAGGATATATGTACCCTTATGTTTACTGTGGCATCATTTACAAGAGCCAAACTATGGAAGCAACAGAAGCGTCTATCAATAGGTGAATGGATAAGGAAAATGTGGTTTACATATACAACGGAAAATTATTTCACCATAAAAAAGAATGAAATCTTGCCATTTGCAACAACATGGATGGACCTAGGTTGTATAGTGCTAATCAAAAGAAGCCAGAGCAGCCCCTGTGGCTTAGCGATTTAGTGCCACCTTCAGCCCAGGGCATGATCCTGGAGACCTGGGATTGAGTCCCACATCAGGCTCCCCGCATGGAGCCTGCTTCTCCCTCTGCCTGTGTCTCTGCCCCTTTCTCTCTCTATCTCTTTCTGTGTCTCTAATAAATAAATACAATCTTCAAAAAAAAAAAAAAAAAGAAGCCAGTTAGTGTGATTTCACTTATACGTAGAATTTAAGAAACAAAATAAATGAATAAAGGGAAATAAAAGAGGAATCAAAAAACAGTCTCTTAACTATAGAGAACAAACAGATGGCTACTAGAGAGGAGATGGATGGACGGATGGGTAAAACAGGTGAAGGGGATTAAGAGTACACATAACTTGATGAACACTGAGTAATACATGGAAGTGTTGAATCACTGTATTATATGTCTGAAACTAATATAATATTGTATGTTAACTACACTGGAATTAAAATTTTAAAAATTCTCCTGGCAAGGGAAACAAAAGCAAAAGTAAATGACTGGGACTACATCAAAATAAAAAGCTTCTACATAGCAAAAGAAACAGTCAACAAGGGATCCCTGGGTGGCGCAGTGGTTTGGCGCCTGCCTTTGGCCCAGGGCGCGATCCTGGAGACCCGGGATCGAATCCCATATCGGGCTCCTGGTGCATGGAGCCTGCTTCTCCCTCTGCCTGTGTCTCTGCCTCTCTCTCTCTCTCTGTGACTATCATAAGTAAATAAAAAAAAAAAAAAAAAAAAGAAACAGTCAACAAAACTAAAAGGCAACCTATGTACGGTAGAAGATATTTGCAAATGACATATCTGACAAAGGGTTAATATCCAAAATATATAAAGAATTTATAAAACTCAATATCCCTAAATAAATCCAATTTAAAAACGGGCAGAAGACATGAACAAGTACTTCTCCAAAGAAGACATCCAGATGGCCAACACCAGACACATGAAAAGACATTCAACAGCACTCAGCATTAGGAAAATGCAAATCAAAACTACAAAAAGATTATCACTTGGGCAGCCCGGGTGGCTCAGCGGCTTAGCACCGCCTTCAGCGCAGAGCGTGATCCTGGAGACCCAGGATCGAGTCCCGCATCGGGCTTCCTGCATGGAGCCTGCTTCTCCCTCGGCCTGTGTCTCTGCCCCTCTCTCTCTCTCTCTCTCTCTCTCTCTCATGAATAAATAAATAAAATATTTTTTAAAAAAGGATTCTCAACCTTACAATAAATAAAATCTTTAAAAAAAAAAAGATTATCACCTTACAGGTCAGAATGGCTAAAATCAAGAATACAAGAAACAAGTGTTGGTGAGGATATACAGAAAAAGGAACACTCCTGCCCTCTTGGTAGAAATGCAAATGGATGCAGCCACTGTGGAAAACAGTATGGACGGTAGTCCGGGTGGCTCAGCGATTTAGCGCTGCCTTCAGCCCAGGGCCTGATCCTGGAGACCCGGGATCAAGTCCTACATCGGGCTCCCTGCATGGAGCCTGCTTCTCCCTCTGCCTGTGTCTCTGCCTTTCTCTCCCTCTGTGTCTCTCATGAATAAATAAATAAAATCTTTAAAAAAATAAAATAAAATAGTATGGAATTTCCTCATAAAGTTAAAAATAGAACTACCCTATGATCCAGTAATCACACTACTGGGTATTTACCCAAAAAATTCAAAAACACTAATTTAGAGGGATACATGTACTCCTATGTTCATAGCAGCGTTATTTACAATTGCCAAATTATGAAAGCAACCCAAGTGTATAAAGACAATGGGATAGGTAGATATAAATATAGATACAGGTATTCCCCCACTTACCAAAAGTTTGCATTATGCCAGTGCACTTTTACAAATGACCTATATTACCAGCTGTTTTCACTAACCAAAAAAAGCCTGAAGAGGATTTTCACTTTCACAAAAACAGCCATTACTATACCAAACTTAGGTCTTTCACAAAAGTGAAGTGGTATAACTTGAACATTCAGAAAGTGGGGGGTACTCTTTCCTTTGTGTCATTTTGGCATTTGAAAGGGTTCATAGGGACACTCCACTTAGGCAGTGGAAAAAAATCTGTACTATAAAAAAAAGTTAATCTTTTCTCTTAAACAACAGCAGTTAGTATGATGTTCGAGGTATTTTAAAATCTGTCATTTATCTTTTGTTTTATTAACATAATTATTTTCATATATTCAAAAAATCCATATAAAATATTTCACTAAAAATAAGGTATGATAAGCCAACTAATCTATATCAATCATCAAATCCTAGTTTTTTGCCCATGCAATTCCTTCTACCAGAAGAACTCTCCCCATTTGATTAACTGGCAAACACCATGCTCCGAAGTCTTCACAATGGAACCCTTCTTTATAACCTCAACCACATGCCCAGATAGTTTGTTGCTAAAAAATCCTAAGTACTTGGTCCAGACCTCTTAAAAACGATGTCATTATATTGTATTGGTACACATTTATCTTTATTTTTAATTTTCAAACTCCTAACAGAATGTCAGCATATAGGAGATATTCAATAAATGCTTACTGGAAAAACTGTTATTTTTCTGACTTCCTACTTTCCTACCTGAGTTCATCTGCCTATCTAGGCAAATATCAAATTTTACATACAAGATTATGCTAATGAAATCTCAATAGTGTCAAAATATTTAGAATATATTGAAACTATAAAAGTTAAGAACTATACTCATATATTTATGTACCTCATTTTAATTTTCAAAGACCAATAATATTTTTAATTTGCTGCCCCCTGCTGGATTTAGGGAAAAAATTGAGGTCACAAAACTTTTTTTAAAAAAAGAGTGTTTATTTTTTGGGGTGCCTGGGTGGCCTACTAGGTCAAAGTGTCTCCCTTCAGCTCATGATCTCAGGACCTGTATCAGGCTCCCTGCTCAGGAGGGAGTCTGCTTTTCCCTCTCCCTATCCCTCTGTGCACTCGCACTCTCTCTCAAAAACATAAATCTTATTTTAAAAAGTGTTAATTTTTATTCAGACCATATGTGTGAAATTAATGCCATTGGATAGGGGTTATTCAAGCACTTTTAATAAGCAAGACAGGGGCAGCCCAGGTGGCTCAGAGGTTTAGTGCCGCCTTCAGCCCAGGGCGTATCCTGGAGACCTGGGATCGAGTTCTACATTGGGCTCCCTGCATGGAGCCTACTTCTCCCTTGGCCTGTGTCTCTGCTTGTCTCTGCTTCTCTCTCTCTCTCTCTCTCTCTCTGTCTCTCATGAATAAATAAATAAAATCTTAAAAAATAATAATAATAAGCAAGACAGTATAAATCATATTGTATCTATAAAACAAACTGCAATTTCTGATCTTTCCTAATTTTAAAATAGCTCAACTGAACAAGTTAGGGAGAACAGTAAACTGTGTTCTATGGGAGGGTATCTCTTGGTAAAAGCGGGGTTTCTGAATAGAAAAGAGGAAAATGGGAATCCATTTCTGAGTATATGACATTGTGCATAGGTAGGAAAAAAATCTAACTGATGAGTATGATCAACATGATAAAACCCAAATAAGGGAAGATTTTCAAGAAAGAGGAACTTCAACACCAGTAAAAACTCCAGAGATCAAGTAAGATAAGAACTAAAAAATGACCATAAAATGTATAATTAAAACAACATTGGTGAACAAAGTTGCAGTATATTTATCCTATTCTACTTTAAATGGGAAGATAAATTGGTAAATAAGCATAAATAAAGGATTACAGAAAGAAATGTGTTGTGGGCATAAAAGTCTGAGTGACTACTAAAGTTACAGAAAGTTATCAGAAAACATTTAACTGAGGAAATAAATAATACTTATATGCTGAGGTCATCCTTTATTGATATGTTCTTGATTACTTTCAGAGTCAAATGTACAACTGGGGACTCAAGGAAGACCATACTTCACCTAGGTGGGAATGAACAGAATCAATTCCATAAAGACTTACCCTATTTTAATTAAATATTTTGGGAGGAAAAGAAACCTGGATGTACTGGAAAAGGGAAAGGGGTACTCTCACTGTACCAAAGAGGGTGGCCACTTAGGACATATACAACAATCTTTACCAGTCTCTGCATTACAGTGAAACTGACATTATAGAACATTATTTATTTTACTAAAATAGAATCTCTCACTATAATTAATCCAACTCACAGACACCTGCTCTTGACTATTGCATGAGCTTCCTAACCAATGCCATACACATCTATTTTTGCTCCCCCTTGATCGGTTCTCTGCACAGAAATAGAAAGGTGTTTTCAAAATAAGAATTTTATCATGGCATCACTCCACTTAAAAAATCTCTGGTTCGGGATCCCTGGGTGGCGCAGCGGTTTGGCGCCTGCCTTTGGCCCAGGGCGCGATCCTGGAGACCCGGGATCGAATCCCACATTGGGCTCCCGGTGCATGGAGCCTGCTTCTCCCTCTGCCTGTGTCTCTGCCTCTCTCTCTCTCTCACTGTGTGCCTATCATAAAAAAAAAAAAAAAAAAAAAAATCTCTGGTTCTGGGGCACCTGGGTGGCTCAGTCAGTTAAGCGTCTGTCCTCAGCTCAGGTCATGATCCTGCGGTCCTGGGATCAAGTCCCACATCGGGCTCCCAGCTCAGTGTGGAGCCTACTTCTCTCTCCCTGCCCCCTGCTCTGCTCTCTCTCTCACATAAATAAATAAAATCTTTAAAACACACACACACACACACAACAAAAACCTCTGCTTCTTGTGGGTCCTCAGACAAAGACAACAATCCTTAATATGACCTACCAGACTGCATGATCTTACCTCACCAGATCATTTTCCTGCTATGCTCCCTTCTCTCCCCTCCTCTCTCTCTTCCCACTTCACACCACCAGGCTTTAAGTCCTGAAATGTGCCAAGCTCCTTGACATAGAGCTTTCTGCACATGTTGTGTCTTTCACCAGAGTTATCTTCATCTTAGTAACTCAGCTCAAATCAAACAAGCCATCCCTGACTTCCTACACTAGGTCAGGTCCGGTTTCAAACTCAATTAGCACTGCATATTAATATCTTTTTTTACAGAAGTAATTAGAGCTACAAAAATGTTATGAGTGAGTAATCTCTCTCCTACAAGTAAGTTCTAAATGCCATGAAACAGGGACCATTTCTGTTTTTCTGCTAGCTATGTGTACCCAGGACCTAGTACAGTACCTGCCACGTAGTATTTGTTGATTGGATGAAAGAGTGAAAAATACAGCGTATCAATAGACTCTCATTCTTATGACCTAGTACAAGATTCTCCTATAACCAGTCTCATTCAACATAGCCTGTGAAAATATCAAAACGTGAGCACTATCTCTGAATTTACTTTCACAATTTGGTGTTTTTATAGCTATTAGTTCTGAATTATTATTATTGTATTTTCATATCTAAGTAGCAGTCCTATCAAATGTCTACATAAAATTATATAACCAAACTTTCAAGGACTCTTCAAATGCATTCTTTTTGTTAATGGAAATGCAGTTTAACAAAAAGTTTAGAAAAGGCCTTAACATATCACAGTTCCAACAAAAGCCCACAATAAAAATCACAAATAGGATTTTTTAAAATCACCTGTTACTTACATATATATTTCCTCAAGGCTATTCGATAAATCTGCACGTTCTTGCCCTTTAAGCCAAGGAGCACTAAGATTAAATAAAACACAATGAAGACTATTCAAGGATTGTGCTTATATCTCAAATTACTGATTGCATTATAAATTATTTAACTTTTAAAAAGTTGTCTACTTTCATTAAAATAATTATTAGTTATACTCTACAAATCTATACAGTTCCAAAATGCTTTCATTGGCAGTAACTCATTTTTCCTTACCAGAAAACATGATGATGGCAACCCCAATATTATTCAATTATAATATGGTTTAAAAGACAGAGGTGAGTTCACAGGGTATTATAAACCTGTCCAGGTTTACGTAAGTGGCAGAACAAGTTACAGAATACAAATTTCCAGATTCTTAGTATTTGCTACACTATCAGGAGTTCCTAATTTTTTCTAAATGGTGTCTCAAAAACAACTTTAACAAACAGAATGCCCTGAAAAGGGCATTTATGTTTACAAGCATTCTAAAATTATATATATCATTTTCAATAAATTATTGAATTTTTTATTCAATAAATAATTAAAAATTACAGAACCATTATTAATAGCAAATTTTATTGCTGTTTTAAAACACAAAAAATTATCCCACTGGTAGGTAAAGATTTCAATAACTGAGATTTAATGGAATTGTGTTCACACAAGTTTATACAGCTTAACAAGCCAAGTGGGCAAAGCGGATCAAACATTACTTGGGATCAACAGGTCAGGACTCATTAAGATTAAGGTTGGGCTGCTAAGAATATAGTCTTTTACAGCAATGGGCAGGGAGAAGTACCAGAAGCACCATAGGTAATTCTGGAAGGCAAGCAGTTTTAGGCAGAGGCATGTCCAAGAACTATGGCTAGGTCAGTAGAACTAGGTTAGGACAAAATCTAGATTACCAGGTTGTAAAGATTTCCCTCCCTATCTCTAAAGACAATTCAGTAGCTATTTTACCCCTGTGAACCCTGTGATTCTCTTTTATACTAAGTACATTCTGCAATGTTTTTATATAATTTAATTTTTTATTTAAATGTTCTCCACCTGGGATCCCTGGGTGGCGCAGCGGTTTGGCGCCTGCCTTTGGCCCAGGGCGTGATCCTGGAGACCCGGGATCGAATCCCACATCAGGCTCCCAGTGCATGGAGCCTGCTTCTCCCTCTGCCTGTGTCTCTGCCTCTCTCTCTCTCTCTGTGACTATCATAAATAAATAAAAAAAATTTAAAAAAAATAAATAAATAAATGTTCTCCACCAAGTACAAAAGATGTTCTTAATTTCTATATATATTTTGATAAGAAAGTATGTTATATAAACACAATGTATAGTATAGAGAAATAATTTTTTGAAGTATAATCTTTTTATAAAATTATAAATGTAGAGCTTACTTCAGTTGATAAATAGGTGGAGCCGTTCCTGGGTATTCATTTGGTAGCATCACCTATAAATCAGTTTAAAAACAAATCTGTTTATACTTCATCATGGCCCCAAAATAACAATACTTATAAAGCTAGTCACTGGACAAATTTCTTACTTGCCAAACTTAAAAACAAAACCACTATTTTGTTCAATCTCAGGAGAGAATTCCCTCCTCATATTTATACCTACATATTAAATATGTTGTTAATGATGTCTATATTTTAAGGAAGAGCACATTATTTGCAGAGAAAGCATACAAGCAATGAAAATTAGGAAATGAGGGTGGGGAGGAGAAAGACAGAAGGAAAAAAAGGCCTGGAAATTGGGGCATTATACCCTAACCCCAAATGAATAGAGTGGCATTATAGCACGTTCCTCGTATTTTTCTGAAGTACTCCCCAAAATCCTATTAAGTACTGTTAAACACATTAAATAGCTCATGTTTTATAGAAACCCATATACATTTGTTCTCAAATCAGTATTATTATAAAAACAAAGACCGACAGAAACTTTTATGTTGAAAGTATATGTAGTCATCAAAGAATAAGCATTAATACAGAAAACCACACTGATCTTGTCATTTATCTGTCTTAACCACAACTGATTCTCAGTTAATAAGGAAGTATCTGCTTTATGAAGTCTTTTAAATTAGTAACCTATTCTTCCTCTTAAATGTTCGTCATCTTTTCAGGTTTAGACCCTCTCCTATTAAGTGGACAGAACAACGAAAGGAAGTGAAACTCAAGCCTGTCACTGGTATGTTAAGAATACTTAATTAAAATAACTGGGATTGAAAAGACTATCATTTGAAGCGTGTCTTGGGAATGATCAGAGATTTAATTACCCATATGTTTAGACAATCAATCGTTAACAAAAGCCAACAGCAAAAAAAAAAAAAAAAAAAAAAAAATTTAGAAATCACAGGTTGGTCACTTAAGAGGAATACAGTATTAGTCAATCAAACAGCGTCAATGTTGTAACTGGAAAACGGCTATAGAGAAGGGGAAAAAAATACCTGCAAGCAAAGGGTCCACTTGGGGTCATCTATATCGTCGCTAATTCTAATACAAAATATTTTGGCACAGTCATCAATAACACACCATTCCTCGCCATAGATAGCTGCCATTGCTTCAATTTCCTCATTCTGAAAGAATTGATGGAAGGACAAGTCAATGATTGTGCATGCCCTAAAAGCCTGAGTTTTCCTTTCCTCCTTTATAAAGTATTTGCATTCCATATTACTAGCCTGGATGAAGGATCCCTGAAAAGAATAGCGCCAAAGGGTCTTAGCACCGGGTCACCATGTTCCACTCAAGGGGTGGTTGCCAGATACCATTGCAAGGAGCGTGACCAGCCTCGCTGTGCACATCACTGTGCTTTTGGCTGCCACTGAGCCAAAATATATATGCATTCCCATATCCTATAGCAAGATTTACAAGTAGAAAGAAAAATACATATTCTCTGCTTCACCTTTTCTTAGCAGGTAATCCTCACTCCCACTCCCCAGTAGCGTCGCTACATACTAGCCCTATATTCCTACTCAGTTATCTCGGTTTTTTGTTTGTTTGTTTGTTTTGGATTGGGGCACAGGGCCGGGTGGTTGTTTTGTTGGGGTTTTGTTCGGTAATCAAACCCTAAAAACATTTCAGAAATCATTCTTTTCGTTCGGGGTTAAAAAAGAAAAATCACAGTGAGAAATGGGAAGCAAAGTATGCAACTTGGTACCATCTCATTTTGTCCTCGCAGCCCAGCAGGAAAAGCTTTAAGAGCATCCACGTGAGCCACGCACGGGGGGGGGGGGGGCTCAATATCAAGAAGAGTAAGATCTAGGGGGCCCTCAAGGAATTCCAGGGGCTGTGTTATTATTGCCCATTTTGCAAAGGCTGAATCCGGGGATAAGTAGCTGGTCCAAGGTGACCCGACGGCGACAGGGCAAAAAGCAGAACCCGGACTTCTGGTCTCCGGCCCAGAGCTCTCAGTCGCGTGCTGATGGTTGACGAGGACACCGTCCGAGGAGGCAGGCCGAGCCGCCGAAGCCCCGGGAAAGGCCGGCCGAGGGGGCTAAGGGCGGAGAACAGGCGCAGGGAAAAGGGAACGCGGGGCAGCAAACGGCGCGCCTGGCGGCCCGGACGCTGCCGGCGAGACCCGCGGCGGCCCCGGGCAGAGGGCCCCTCAGCGGAGGAGGCCCGGGGCGGCGAGGCGAGGCCGAGCCCAGCCTGGAGGTCGGCGCCCCGCCGGGCCCTCACCTGCCTCTGGTCGCTCCCTGCGTCCCCCTCAGCCATGTGGCCCCGGGAGCGGCCGAGCGGCCGCCGCCAGCCCAGGTCCGGAGCGTGGGGGCGGGGCGGGGCGCTGCGGCGGCGAGCGAAGCGCGGGCTGCGGCGCGGTGCGACCCGGAACCGCACCCCGGGCCGCGCCGCGCGCTCCGCATCTGCTTCCGGGTGCGGGCCAGGTGGCCCGAGGGGCTCTAGCGCCCGGGGCTCCCCGCCCGCGAGTCGGCCGCCGCTCTCCCGCCCCTTGGCGGCCGCCCGGGGAAGCCGTCCAGCGACGGAGGAGGCAGGGGGCCTTCTGGGCTCCGTGTCCCGGAAATCCCGGGGCTGGGGGCCTCAGCTCGCGCGCTGCGGCCGCGGGACCCCGTCGCCCCGGGAGGCAATGGCGAGGCGGACTTAGCGCCACGTCCCACGGGGGAGCTCCGCCGCAGCCCGCAGCCCGCAGCCCAGACTCGTCTTTGCATTTCAAGGCAGGGGTTTCTTTGTTTTGGGTTAAAAAAAAAAAAAAAAGTATGTTAAGGGATTTTGTCTAATCTGGGCAAGGACGGGTTTGATTTACCAAAACCAAGAGAACAAGAGAGCAGGCTGCATTTTGAAAGCTTGTGGGAAAACTTACCTACTCGCTGTTTTATTGTGATAGCTTTTGAGGTTTGTTGAGTTGGTGTTGTTTTTTTTTTTTTTTTTTTAAGATTTTATTTATTCATGAGAGAGAGAGAGAGAGAGGCAGAGACTCAGGCAGAGGGAGAAGCAGGCTCCGTGCAGGGAGCCCGACGCGAGGCTCGATTCCAGGTCTCCAGGATCACGCCCTGGACTGAAGGAGGTGCTAAACCGCTGAGCCACCTGGGCTGCCCGGGTTGGTTTTTGTTTTTTTTGTTTTTTTTTTAAGCTTTCTCAAACATTTGCCTGAAACCAACTTGTGTACAAAACAAAACGATGACAAGGGTCGTTAATCCATTATCCAGAAAATTTGAATCAGTTTGCAGCAGTTGTTCTTCACCCGAACCCCAAAGCACACATCCCGGTGCACTCGTTGTGAATTGTACGGATGCCTTAATCAAGCCACTTAATCTCTCATTCAACAGGTATTTTGTCTCCTGGTACCTCACTTTTTTCACAAAGACTCAGAATATTACATCTCTCTTTTATCTTCCTTAACCATGGGCATGTTTTAATTCCCCGAGGAATCGTAGATTTCATTTAAGGGTGCAGTGTTTAAACACCTATAAAGAATTCCGCCCAAATTACTTTGAGGGGATCTTAGTGAGCCTTGTGGATTGATTAATTCAACAGACATTTATTAGGTACTTCTACCAAGTTTTGGAGATGTGTTTTCAGACATCATGCATTGCCTTAAAGTAGTGAAGATGCAAAGCAACAAAAGTAAGTCAAGATTATAATAGACTAGAATTGTGTCCTGTTGTGTTAGCACAAAGAAAGACTATCCATCCAAATTTTACTGGGATTCTTGTTCTGGAGAATGCTTGAACTGGGTTACAAAAGAATAGGTAAAGGTTAGCTAATTGAAGAAGAGGAGAGTAGTTGTTCCAGATGGTGAGAAAATATTGGCAGAAAAATTATGGCCTATTTAAGGAACTCCATATCTCTGACATCATAGCTGTTAACCTACTCTTGTCACATGCCTTACATAGTACCTTTCTGATTGCCTCCATAAATCTGCACATGTGCATTTATTTTGGTTCCAAGAGACCTGGAGGGCTTTAGCCCTCTGTGAGGTTAATCACATTTCCTCCAATTGATTTGGGCAATGTGTTTTTCTTCATCTGGAGGTAAGGCAGTTTCAAGCCCCTCCTTCCAACCAAGTTGGGCCCCAAAGTCCATGGTGCAGCCAGGCTATCATGATATTTCTCTACTAGGTGAGGAATTTGCCTGGAAGTGCTGAGGGGTTTGGCCACCACGCATCTCCAGATTGCCTGAAACTCTGCAATTAGCATCCTGTACTACCTAGACATCCATGTGTTGTTAAATGGCTTTCTTCCTTTGCTCTAACTCTTCCTTTATTGACTTCTTCATATTTCTTACAGCTTTTGTTGCATAAAATAGTTTTTTTAAAAAGTCATAGAATCCTTTCTTCAATGAAAGCTTATGTAAAACAAGTTAGGTCGTGGCGGAAAAGAGCAGTGATGAGTCTGAAGTCCCAATTACCCAGCAACCCTCTGTCCCAGTGGCCCCTCAAAGACTTTAAGCCCAAATTTGAAAACTACAAAAATATAACTGAAAACAAGGCACAGCACAACTTAAACTTCTAAACAAAGTACTCTAAATCCAGTTTATTTTCCATAGTACCTCTTTTCTCACCAAATATCACAGAAACTCTTCCGTATCCAAACAGCAAATTCTGGCGATTCTGATTCCTATATCCCTTAATGTTCTTCATATCTTACTTCCCTGTCTTTCTGACAGTCCAGATGGAATCTGGACTCTCTTCAAGTTATCCTCCTCACATCTGCCAGAGTAACCATTCACAGTGTGAGAGTGATCATGTTTTGTTTTGTTTTGTTTTGTTTTTTCTTGAAATCCTTCACTTGCTCCCCAAAGCTTTCATGATAATGCTTCAGCACCTTAATACACAAGGTATGTTCCTGGTAACCTCTCTATATTCCACTTCTCCAGTGAGACCAAGCTAATTTGCATTTTCTTTGATGAAAGATCTCATAACTTAAAAAAAAAGTGTGAAAACAGCTATTTTATACAATAAACACTGTATAGAACTGAGCTAAGATATACAAAGACATCAGTGACTAGAGTAAAGGAAGAGAACAGATGTGTCTAGCAATAGTGGGCAGGTACCTGGTATTAGAGTGATAATTGCCAAAGGCTTTAGTGACCTAGAGGAGAGGCATGTGGCCAGATCCCACAGGATTCTGACCTAGAAGAGATGGGATGACTGGCTGCACCAGAGCTTCTATGTAGGGTGGACTTGAGTGCAATATGGTTGGTAGGAGAAATTTGCTTGAAATTTTTTTGCTTAAGGTTAAGAAACATAAACTGAATAAAATAATTGGAGAGGAGAAGAGATGTTATTGAGGCATAAATGGTCAAAGCCCTCCCTTGGTACCAAAAATGAATGCATATAGATATAGAGATGATATAGCAATGCTCATTAGGTTTTGTATATAGATATAGAGATCATATAGCAATGATCATTAGGTTTTGCAAGCAGTGTGACAGAATGAGATTAAAAACTGACACTAGAGGGATCCCTGGGTGGCGCAGCGGTTTGGCGCCTGCCTTTGGCCCAGGGCGCGATCCTGGAGACCCGGGATCGAATCCCACGTCGGGCTCCCGGTGCATGGAGCCTGCTTCTCCCTCTGCCTGTCTCTCTTTCTCTCCCTCTCTCTGTGACTATCATAAATAAACAACAACAAAAAAAAAATTAAAAAAAAAAAACTGACACTAGAGGAGAATGAGCTATGTGAATGTGGGAAAAAAAACAACAACCCTAAGCTGGAAGTGCATATATCTGATTATAAGAGATGGCTGCCACTTCAGGTGAGGAATTAACCTTTAAAGGGTTCTCTATAAACTTACTTAGACGGTTCGTATAGGGCTCTTCCAAACATTCTCTAGGACCTTTATACTCACAGTGAAGTCTGCAGACCAACAGCATGAGAACCTGCTGGAAGTACAGAAATTTAGGTCCTACCCAGACCTACTGAATCTATATTTTAATAAGATTTCTGGGTGATTTGTATGTACATTTTGAAAATCTTGTGTGACAACCATGAGAAAGGGCCTCTTCTACCTTGGAGAGCAGGGGAAGTCATTTGACTGAAGGCCCCAGCTACTGTGCTCTAAGTTCCATTACTACACTTGCACTGAGGCTGTGCTTTTCATGGGCTGCTTTCAGCAAAGCATGAGGTGGAGCTACTCAAACTGGCCCATTCTTAGGAGACAAGAATCTTCTGATGGGGAACTTAGGCTCCATGGTTCCCCCCAAAGCTGTGCTGAATTTTCCTTAGTGCCACATGACTTTCCTCATCCTTCCATTTCCCCATTCACTTAAGGTCAGGTTTGTATCAGTTTGATGTTTCTCTGAGCCTCTTCAGGCTCCCTTACTATTTTCTCTCACAGGCATTTCTCCCAATAAATTCTCTGCACATTCAACCTCTTTTTTGGGGGGGTCTGCCTCTCCAGGATCCAGAGGAACACAAAGTGCCTTAGGATACATTGTAATACAGCGGAATTCTGCCCATAGCAACTGACTCATATAGTAATTTCTGTTTCTGAACATTTTTTCTTAGGGAAATATGTCCTTAAAATATTTAAGAAACAAAACACAAACCATGTTGGCACACTAATAAGAATCTCTCCCTTATTCTCTGCTTATCTTCTGCTCCCAGCTATTGAAAGCCAATGTGGCAGACTACAGGCCAGTGAATGCCTAAGTTATAGGTCCTGTGTCCCATTAATTTGTGTTCTGCCACGGAGTTTGACCAAATATGGCCCAGAAAAGTGATAAAGGTACAAAGGAAGATGAGCATGCTGGATGTTAAAATACAAGTCATATGGAGAAGTTCTGCCAAAGAAATAGTCAAGGAGGGGGTCCCTGGGTGGCTCAGCGGTTTAGCACCTGCCTTCATTCAGCCCCGGGTGTGATTCTGGAGACCTGGAATCGAGTCCCATGTCGGGCTCCCTGCATGGGGCCTGCTTCTCCCTCTGCCTGTGTCTCTACCTCTGTGTGTGTATGTGTGTGTGTCTCACGAATAAAAAAATAAAATCTTTTAAAAAAATAAGGAAACAGAGTCAAGATTAGCAAGCAATTGGGAAAGGGAGAAAAATCCTTGAATATTATGATGTCACCGTAAGTAACACTGCAACCTGGCAAGATTAGCTGGCAGTGGTGCAGTCACCAAAAAATAGTGGTTCCAGGCATTTCCTGACTTCAGGAGACTTGAAGGGAATGGAAGGGTAATGTGTAATGCGCAGTGCCGGAGTTCATCCACCATGGAACTGTGCCATAAGGATCCTGACAGCACCAATTCAGTCAGCACTCCCATTTCTGAAATAGGAAGCCCTGTCTCCTGATGAGGTGTGCCACCACTTCAACGACCTAGGACGGTGGTTGATTTCCCAGTAACAGTGTGTACAAGTGTGTATGCCACAGAAATTAATCCTTCAGTATCATGTGGTCAAGGGGAGAAGGTGTGTAATCAAGTTTATCATCACTGTGCTAAACACACGTCATCTGATAATTTTATGTTAGATTTTTCAGAGCCCTTTATATTCTAATGTGCAATATAAATCTCCAAGAGAGGACAACAGTATTCAGCTTTTCACAAAGAATTTGACTAAGGAATCCCTCCTTACTACTCCCAACTACCTAAAATCTTGGAGCAGTAGCATTACTAGACCACTCTTTAATAAGCACCACCTTCATTTAGCATCATAACCCCATGTCCTTCTGGTAATAGCAGTTCAAGGTTATGATTATACCAATTTCTCTTCCAGTATTAAGAAGGGCCTAAAAAATACTAGCTCTGACTTTTTGAGTATTTTCTTTCCAAGAAGCCTCTTTG
Source organism: Canis lupus baileyi (assembly GCF_048164855.1). Classification (NCBI taxonomy): domain Eukaryota; kingdom Metazoa; phylum Chordata; class Mammalia; order Carnivora; family Canidae; genus Canis; species Canis lupus. The sequence continues at coordinate 17,418,191 of NC_132843.1, read as the reverse complement.
TAATGAATAGATTTCTAGGAGGGATGGCTACCAGTTCTATTGTTAATTATCTGTTAAAACCTTAGGAAGGATTGAGTTATAGACTGGCGCCGCCATGTCTGGACCCTAAGCCCCCCGGGGGGCCTTCCCCTGCTCAGCAGGCACCAAGGACCCCAGGATGCCCCAGAACCAATGGCAGGTCCTTCTGGCCTGCATGCCAGGACTTGGTCACTTCCCTGCGTTTCCTCCAGGAAACAGCAGAGGGGCTGGTACAGCCCCCTGCCCGGGACACCCACACCCTGGGGCCCTGCTCAGAGCTGAAGGCCTTGGAGACTCTGGGACCCTTGCCTCTGGCAAGGAATGCCAAGAACATGCTGACCCCAATCAGCCAGCCGAGCTGCAGCTTGGGGCCCCCCGGAGGCTCCCCCAGCCCCTGCAGCCCTATCCCGGAGGAGGCCCTGGAAGCAGTCAAAGCCCCACTGGGGCGCTGAGAACGTGGACCCCCAGTTCAAAGTTCCAGATAAAGCTGGATTCCAGCCTACAGATCATACCCAGCTATAGCTTGGCCTGCAGTAGCCGTGCTCAGGCTCCCTCTACAGGCCCTGCTGGGGGCCCTGAGGTCAACTGAGGAAGCATGGAGGCCCTGGGGCCATAGTGCTGTGCTTCCTGTAGAACCCAGAGGACCCCAACTCTGGAGAGATGCCGAAGATGGGACCCCTCTCTGCAATGCCTGTGGTACAGATACAAGAAGTATGGCACCCGCTGCTCCAGCTGCTGGCTGGTGTCCAGGAAAAGTGTCCAGCCCAAGAAGTTATGTGGCAGATGTGGGGTGTCCCTGGGCCCTTCACAGAGAACGAGATCCCTAGTGGGAATAGGAGTAAGCCCAAGGCGAAACCTTCCTCAGCATTGTGCACGTTGACACTGCCTTAGCACATGCCATATCCATGTTTAACTTCCTTACCTCTTTACAGGACACCTCCGATTTCTTTTCCTCTAAAAGCTTTTCTTGATTAGAAGTAGAAAATGAGAATTAGCTCCCCCTACCCCAAAATCAGTGTTCAAAAAAGATGATGTACTTGAAATTTAAAAATGTTTAAAAATGCAAGTTATCTGTTTTTTCCTCTGATGGGAATGTTATTCCCCCAATTTTCAAATGACTCTATTCCCTTATCTCTCAGTTCTCGATACAATGACACCTCTTCATCAAGGACTTCCCTGACCATCCTAACTAAAGAATTGTTCCCTCTCCCTCTTGATGTCCATTAACCAAAGACTACTGGGAACACACTGCAATCCAAGAAAGTTGGGCTTTGAGGTGTTCCTGCCAGCAAGCAGGAGATTGCACACCTGGGCAAAACATGAGACATCTCAGTAAGAAAGTCTACAGTGGGGCTTATTAAGGGCCTTGGCTTGCATTCAAGGAAGTAGGATTTACTCTGGATTGGAGGCTATAAGGAAAGGAGAGTCATTCTATGATGGGGTATCTTCATGAATTTTCTCTTGGAAGCAGAAGAAGCAGAGTACGGCTAAAGCTGCAGTTAGTAAAGAAGGAGCATTCACTCATGGTAGCTGGGAGAGGGGCTGTTTGTCATTGTAGTGGTTTGCCCAGAGTATTTGGTTTTGTCTATGCTTAGACATGATCATAGAGTAAGTAGTCTTTTTGTTGTTGTCTCATCACGATGGCAGAGTGACCTTATCTTTTTTTTTTTAATTTATTTTTATTTATTTATGATAGAGAGAGAGAGAGAGAGAGAGAGAGGCAGAGACACAGGCAGAGGAGAGGGAGAAGCAGGCTCCATGCCGGGAGCCCGATGCGGGACTCGATCCCGGGTCTCCAGGATCGCGCCCTGGGCCAAAGGCAGGCACGAAACCGCTGAGCCACCCAGGGATCCCCCCAGAGTGACCTTATCTTATGTTAATGTGCCATGAAGTTGTTACATTCCATGATGGAGCACCACCATCTAGCTCTGAGTGCCAGAGCAGCTCCCAGTGAACAGGTAGGTGATCTTTTGCTGCTTGCTTTATCCCAAAATCTTTTTTTTAAAGATTTTATTTATTTATTCATGAGAGACACACACACACACACAGAGAGAGAGAGAGAGAGAGAGAGGCAGAGACACAGGAAGAGGGAGAAGCAGGCTCCATGCAGGGAGCCTGACGTGGGACTTGATCCCAGGACCCCGGGATCACACCCTGAGCCAAAGGAAGATGCTCAACCGCTGAGCCACCCAGGTGATCCGACTTAGCTGTGTGGGGATTTGTTTTGTTTTGTTTTTGTTTTTTTAGCTCTGTGTTTTAACTGCTCTTGGCCTCAGTTTCCTTGTCCATAAATGGGGATGATGATGATAGTATCTATTTCATAGGAGTATTATGAAAATTAAAGGATCTAATCTATGTAAAGAGCTTAGGATATTGCCTGGCACATAGTAAACATTAAAAATATTATTTTTTATTATAGGTTACATTATAATATGTTGCTATCATATCCTATTATTATATTCTTATACAGTTTAAAGAGCTGTATAATTAATAAAAATTTATAGTAAACATCTCTGCAGTGTTTCATACAGAGAACAGTATGAAGTTTTGTTCTCCAGCTTAGTATTTTTTGCTGCCTGCTGTGTGGAAGGTTCATTATGGTACCTGGAGATACGAGTATTAGTAAGACTCAGTTCTTGCCATTGAGATACTCCCATCTAAAAACTCATCAAAGCTACTTTGTGAAAACAAACAAAAACAAAAAAACTACAGTGTGTTTGGAGCAAAAGTCTAGACCTCTTAACTCCTTTTTCTAAATGTATATGGGAAACCAATTTTTCCTCTCTCCCATCTCCTGCAACATACATAGATTGTCTAAAGTGATTCTTACCACTGTGTAACTTGATTAACCATGATCTTTGTACAATGCCCTTCACGCAGTTCATATCACTCTACCCACCTGGTTTTGCTCTTTCCTTGGCTCCAAGTCCCAGATTAATTGCTCTGGACTGTCCATTTGTGCACTCAGTCCCTTCTGCGCCCTTCTCTACTCTGCTCGGTGTAAGGCGCTGCAGAGGTTTGCATCGTAACTGCCAAGCCCTGCCTGTTGTGATGCCCCCTTCCCATGTACCCCCACTGCTCACCTTAGTTCAGACCCTCTTATCTCACCCCAGACTACAGCGGAAACTTCTCAGCTTGTCTTCCTGACTCCAGATGCTTCCTCCACCTGTCCTCCTTGCTGCCGACAGAACTCTGCCCTTATAGCATCACTTGGATCATGTCAGTCCTCTTTCTAAAGCCTTCCCATTTTCTGCATTGCCTTTTTCAGGGCGCCTCTGTATGCCAACTGCCCATATGAAACACATGTCATCTTTACTATTCCTCATACTCTCATCTGTCTCATGCAATTTAGACACCTAAATTTCCCTTCAATCAGTTAATTGCTTCTTTTCTCCATCCTCGAAATTCTTCCCAAAGTTCAGGCCACTATGATCTCTTGATAGCAACAGGCTCCTAACTGGTATTCTCACCTCAAACGTTACTGTCTTTCAACCCTTTTTCCACCTCACCACCACCAGACTTCTCTCTGTAATAGTCGTCTAATATTGAGACTCTCCTTTTAGGCTTTAACTTCATGGTTTTGAGATGAATCTCAAACTCGATGACACACTGTAAAGGACCTTCATGATGTGACTTCCATTTATCTCCCCAGTCTCAGGTCCTCATCCTGACTCTTTCCAGCTGTGTGGTCAGCCCCTTACACCCAGACTTACTAAGCCACCATCCCTTCCCACAGTGAGGCACATGACTGCTTACTGCAGTCCCATCACGTGTTACTCCCTCTACTTGGAATGCTCTCATTCCCCCCCCCCCCCACTGTTTTGGAATTGGCTTTCTTGATGGCAGTTACTATGCTTTTCTTCGTCCTTGCATTGTCAGCAGCTAGTATAGTGCCTGGCATCTGGTGGGCTCTCTATTGAGAAAAGTGACATAAATTGATAATGGTCAGACACAGGATTAAATGACAGAGGGCTAGGAATCAATCTGGTTTTCTGTTTCTAAATTTGATGTATATTCCATGTCATTGTACTGCCTTCCACCTTGGATAAAACGTCTTAGACATCTTTAAAGTCTAGTTCATTCATTGATCCAACAAATATTTGTCAATTTCCTAATTTGCGCTAGCCACTGTGTTAGATAAAGGAAGTAAACTGGTAAGCAAGGCATTTTCTGCCTTCAACATACTTCTAGTCTGATGAAAGAGATAACTAAAGAGGCCTTTGTAGTACAATGTGATAAATATCAGGGTGTGAATACACAGTAAATCAGAAAGCCTATAGAAGGGGCACATTATCCAGTTATGAAGAGTCAGGAAAGGCTACTAGAAAGAAGTGATTCCTAGGCTCATACTGCATGAAGCATAAGCCTCAGCAGGATGAGGAAGCTGGGGAAGAGAGTTGAAGGCACAAAAGAACAAGAGCAAAGATCTGAAAGTGTCAGAGGTTGTGTCAATACAGGGAACTGAAAGTTGTTCATAATTGCTGAAGTGTAAAATAACACAGTGATATTGAGACATGAATCAGGACATTGCAAGGCTTTATGATGCTAAGGAGCTTAGACTACATTCCCAAAGCCATTAAAAGGCAGGGTGGAATTCCAAGCAAGAGAATTATTTGATTGGATTTAAAATTTGGAAATATCCTTGGACTACATAGTATAGATTGGGGTTGGCTGTGGTGGGGGGTAGAGAGAGAAAAGGGTGGGAAAGGGAGAATGGAGGGAGAAGTGAGAAAGAGAATAAACATTAAGGAGGGGAAAAAAAACATTAAGGAGGGGAGCAGGCTTTAGGGCAGGGATGGTAGGGAAGGAGAAATTGCTCTTTTAGCTATACTAAGTCTGATGAATTGGTATATGAGTCAGAAGCTCAGGAGTGATGTTGGGAAACCAATTACAGGTTTGAGATGTGAGCATGCAGAAGGTTATCAAGCCATGGGAACACATGACCTCACCCAAGAAGGGTATGAGGAGAGGGAGAGTGTAGGGCAGAACTTCTGACCTTTTAAGGGAAAGGTCAAGGATGAGGAGCTTGGAGAAGCTAAGGGAAGAGAGCATTCTCAGGAGGAGGGAAAGGGTCACTGGTGTCAAATGCTGCCAAAGGTCAATGTTAGGAATAGTAAGGGTCCATTGGGTTTTGCACTCAGGAGACCTTTGGTGTTGTCAGTGGGAGCCTGTTCAGTGGAGTAGCGGAAGCAGAAGCTAGAGTGCAGAAAGTGGTAGAGAGGAAGAGGAAATGGAGAGAGTGTAGAGCACTCTGTCAAATAGTTTAATTCTGTGAAGGAAGAAAGAGAAATGGTACTACTCTCTGGCAGGTGGGTTTGCAAAAGATGGCACAGGCTAGAGAAGCCCCATGCTGCCCTAGAGCAGCCCCATGTGAGAGTATGTGAAGATCCAGGAGAAAGGGAGTTGATGGAACACAGGTACTGAAGCGGGAGAAGGAGGGGCCACGAACACAGGTGCAGGCTCTGGCCTTAGACATGTCAACAGAAAAGGAAATGTGAGAAAGGGGGTTGGGTGCCAGCAAGCTTGGTGCCTCAGTGGTAAGAGGTCTAGGGATTCTCATCCAATAGCTTTGGTTTCCTTGGTAGCATAGGAGGTGAAGTCGTCTGTTGAGAGTGCAGGGGTGCCAGTGGGGTAAGGGATATGAGGAAGGGCAGGATACAAAGCTCAGCCCTGGCCCCTTTTATTCTCACTCTGTTCTTTTTGTTCCTTAGGCCTTATCCTGCAAGCCTCAAGGCTTTATGTCGCCTCTGCACATATGAGCACAAGTTGATATCTTTAGCCCAGGCCTCACCTCCAAGCTTTCAACCATCCACTTGTCACCTACCTGTCCTTCCCTGCCCTGCCCCTCCAGCTTCAGCTCAGAGCTGCTAGTGGACAACAGGAGACTGTTAGGCAGAGCTAAGGTGTTTATCCAAGTTAGTTTAGCCTCACCCACTTGTAGCGTGGCTTACTACGTGCTAGGCCCTATGCTAGCTTGTATGCCACCCCTTGGTTTTGCTCAGACGATGTTATTTGCTTAACATGCCATTTCCTCACCTGTTTCCACAGGTTCAAATCCTAGCCATCTTAATGACTTAACTTCAAAGCCATCTCTTTGCATTCACTGATAGCCCTGGCAGGAAAACAGAACTTTCCTCCTCTATCGAAACTTTAACTTATTCTTCTTAATCTGTCTCATGGCATACCTGCTGATTCATTAGTATTATAGTGTATTTTTTTTTTAATTTATTTATTCACAAAAGACACACAGAGAGAGAGGCAGAGACACAGGCAGAGGGAGCCCAATGTGGGACTCAATCCCTAGACTCCAGGATCACACCCTGGGCCAAAGGCAGGTGCTAAACTGCTGAGCCACCCAGGGATTCCCAGTTTTATAGTGTCTTATCTGCATGACTAGATGATTAAATTCCTGAAAGCAAGGCGTGTTGTCAGGGTTTCTTTTCTTTCTTAGCCTAGAGCATGTATTCACTCACAAAATCATGTCACTTACTAAAGTAATGTGTATTTACTGCCTAATGAATAAATGAGTTAATCCATGATGAATGACATATTCTCTGCTTCGGTAAGTCTTTATGTGTCATTATCCCAATCTTCTTTCTATTGGTAATCCTATGCTGTGTCATGGGTATGTGTGGGTGATTCATAAATCCACTGCCAGCCCGAAGATCTTACCCAAAAGAAACTCTCAAATGTTTAGTTTCTTGCTGCCTCTTTCAAAGTTACTATGCAGAATGTGTTCATTGCCACTTCCTGGTGTTTCCTATCTAAAGCGGAGGCGGAGTGTCCATCCCATCACTTCCAAATGTCTTCTCGAATATTCTTTTTTTTTTTTTCCGAATATTCTAATCCTTACTGATCTACTCTTCCCAAATCCCTGGGAGTGGTACTGTGGTTTATCTTCTTTGTTAGTTTTCGTTGTATACTTTGCCTCCAAAATTATTGCCTCCAACTTTAAGAGCCCAAGAGTTTGTGTATAAATGCATCACATTTTTGCTGTATTTCTTTGCCCTGGCCCCTTTCTGCAATGTCTCTTTTCTCTCCGGTTCTCTAGTAGTTGAGAAAAAAACTACCAGCAGAGGGCAGTAGAGAGATCAGAAGGACTAAGGATGGGGGAAAAAGGCCATATAATAGAACTTAACAAGATTTCTCTATTCTCTAGCTTCATAGAAGCAGACGTAATTTGCTTAATTCTAGGCTCTAAATTTTAAAAGATAAAATCACAAACTGCATATCACAATACCATGACCAGTTGGAACATGAGGACAGGCTGGAGCATCTGGAAATATAAACCTGAAAAAGAAAATCGAGGCAGTTCAGGCTAGTTGTCTTTACATTTCTAGAAAAAAAAAAAAGGCTTATGAAAGGATCATTAAACATAGCAGGTCAGAGCAGTGTGCAGGCAGCATTTGCCTCAAGTAGCACTTCTAACAATAAGCAAGTTAGTGTGGGGGAGTAGTTTGAGCTTATCAGGGGTGGAAAACTTTTCCCTTCTTCCCATCTAGGTTCTTTGGCTGGTCTAATAATTAACCTGACATAAAACAGACTAACAGAAAAATTTTGTACCTACTGGAGCCCCATGAAAATATGAGACTCCCCTGCAGTCAGGTAATTGAGGCTTATATACCATCCTGAGCTAAGGAGAAGGGGAGAAAGGCCCAGGGCTTCAAAGGGAGAAAGATAAGCAGAAGAAAAAAAAGGAGAAGAGCAAATGTTGGGTAAACATGTTTGCCATGCCATGCCTGAAAGTCTTTTCTGATATAAAAAGTTATCTGTAGTACTAGCTCTCTTCCTGGTACAGGCCCCTGATCTAAATTATTTTAGGCAGTTAAGGAGGAAAAAAAAAATCTCTTCCTGAATCTGCTGGAGCCTATCTTCAGCTTGAAAATATCCATGTGCTTAAGTGGCACGTTCTGAGGTGGTGCATTTTGCTCCCCGTCAAATTGTACTATGAGGGATCAATCTGGCAGTCTAGGAATCTTACTTCTTTGAGCATGAAGATGAAGGAGAGAAGTTTTTATTGATGGAATGGAGAGAATCTAACGCTGTACATCTGTAGTGTATTTTAAAGTTCATAAAAAGCTATTTGATCCCCATAAGTTTTTTAAACTTTTTAGAAGAATGGCCTGTGAAAAGGGAATTAAAGGCTTAATCTAGAGGACCAACAGGTGAGAGCTGTGTGGGGCCAGCGTTTGCCTTAGCAGGAGAAACTTCTAACAGTAATCCTGTTGGTGGGCAGAGGGGTGAATTGTTTGAGCCACACTGGGAAACAGTGATCTGCCCATTTTAGGAATTTCCCAGCCTTAGGCTGGAGAAATACCTTTTCAGAATTGTGGTTTAGGACAATGTGGCTTTCGGTTTGAGGTTGGACTAGATGATTTCTGATGGTTCTTCCAAGTCTAAGATCCAGAAGTCTGTGATTTGATCTACACTTCCAATTCAGGACCAAAGATTGTTCCATCAAATCTCCATGCTGAGATCTTTGCTACTTTAATCAACAAACCAATATATCATGCTATGGTAACTCATGGAGAGTAGGGCCTTTGATCTGGCTGTATCAGGTGTTGAAAGGTGACTCAGGAACAGATAGTGGAGGTTAGTGAAGATCTGGAAAAGAGATGGATTTTATTTATTTACTACTTATTTATTTATGATAGTCATACAGAGAGAGAGAGGCAGAGACACAGGCAGAGGGAGAAGCAGGCTCCATGCACCGGGAGCCTGACGTGGGATTCGATCCCGGGTCTCCAGGATCACACCCTGGGCCAAAGGCAGGCGCCAAACCGCTGCACCACCCAGGGATCCCCAAGAGATGGATTTTAGAAGGCTCAGAAGATCAGGGAGCAGGAGAGACCATAAAGGTTGGGGTGGCTATGGAAAAGAAAGGCGGTATTGACAGGGCTGTTTGTTAGAGGTTATGAACAAGAGAGAAGAATGTGGGGAAGGGGGTAGTGGTGATATATTAGGTTCTTTCTGGGTTCAAGGAATAGAGTGATGCTCAGGTTTCATCACATAAAGAGTAGGATTTGTTGCAACAAGACAGATAAAAGCAGAAACATCTATGCTGCTCTAAAAGCTTAATGAAGACACAAAAGCAGCAACTAGTTAGTCGACTCTCAGCAGGAAGCCTAACCCTTTGCTCCCTACTCCCAGTTCCTGCATTCTGAGGTCTCTGCCATTCTCTCTCCACTTTTGCATCTATTCCTGGTCATCTTTTCTACTCTCCTTCTTGCTTGTCCCATGGTTTCTGTTTGTTCTGTGCCTTCACTTTCCTCGATGCCTTTATGCATCTACCCTGGCTAAAGACTATACTTTGTATACTCACAGTCAGCTAGACCCAGAAAGAATCTAGATAGTTTAATCCTATTCAGCAGAGAGCTTTTCTGTTGAGCAGAGCCTTTCAACCAGATCTTTAGTAAGCCTGCTAGAAAGGTACTATTTGGTTAGGCCTTGACCCCGTGCCTCCTCTCAAAACAGGGTTGTGGGACAGACTCACTGAGACTTCTAAGAAGGGGTAGTGTGACTGTCAGGCACACCGGATGGAAAAGCAGGGTGATTCGTGATGAAAAGAGCTAAGGGCTAGAGGCAAAGGTGGAAATATTGCCCAAGGAGCCTTATTGGAAAAGCTATGAAAGAGAAGGGCTTGATCGAAAAAAAAAAAAAAAAAAAAAGAGGCTGTAATGGGCATTTCTGTGATGGTAGCTGCCCATCAACCATTGCCCCTTCTTCTGGTTATAGCATGGCACCATGACTGTGTGTGTGTGTGTTTGTAGGTGGGGAACTACTTCTCCTATGGAAGGTAATCTTGTGGGACTGTCAACCAAGGTGTCCTGTCCTATGAGCCCAAAGTCAGTCTCTCCCCCTCTTTCTTAATTTTGCCTGAAGATCAATAGGATAGGAGGAAAAAAATCATCAGAACTTATTCCTCAGAAAAGCTATAGGCTAGCTTCTCCCACTCTAATCCCTGGAAGTGCCCTAGTCCTGCCCTCACCAGGCCAGATTTTGAGCTCTTTCTTTGGGACTGCAATACATTCCCTATTTGCTTCAGTTAGCCAATGTCAGTGCTTGTCACTTGCGACCAAGAAGCTATAGGCATAGGGGGTTTTCTAAACTTTTTGTGTGGGGATTTGGCAAAACCAATCATTGGTAGAAGTTTAGTTACTTAGCCATCTGTGTGTGACACCTGTAGAAACAGAGGGACAGGCACAGAATTAAGTGTAGATAAAAATAATTTAAAATCTGAATATAGGCCAGCTCATTTATTTTAGCTATTAAATAAACTGGATATAATGGCACAAATGAGCAAAAAAAAATTAGATAGTCAGCTTTTAAGAGAGAAAAGCCTCCAATGACCTCATAGCATTTATGGCCTGGAGTTAATAATAACTACAAAGTGCTTAATGTGTAGGTATAGGGGAGTTTAATTTCCCCCAACAAAACAATTTATCTGGATTTGCCTGATGGCATCTGACCTACTTTTCAACATTCCAGGCAGTAATTACCCAAAGCCCTCCCCAAAGTCTCAGTCTATAAAATCTTCCTTTTAATAAGATTTAACAAGCCTGTAGTGTGCTCTTGTAGCTCTTTAAAGTCACAGTGGCACCCGGGCAGTGTTTTTAAAATATACAATGCACAAAGTGCGTTCTGGGGTGTTTCAGGCTTAAGAGAACACTGCAGAGATACAAACATCAGGTACCATAATCTGGAGGGAATTTTGTTGGGATGTGGGGAGGAAAACGGTGGTAGTGGTAGAAAGGCTCCTAAGTTGAATCAAGCAAACAAAAGAATACTAGGTGGATCTAGGCAGTGGGTAACTCTGAAGTGCCTCATGGTCTAAAGAACTGATTAATTTTTCAATTGGGAATAGCAGAGAAAAGGCTTAGTTACACCCAAAACCCCTTTCCATACATCCAGAGCTTCCACTTCTATTCCTATTTATGTGCATTGCAATAGGGATGACATAGTTGCTTTAACATGCCCCTTTTGCAAAATTAAAATAGTTACCTTCTCATAAGCTCAGAAAAGAGTTTGGAGAAAATATTTATTAACTGTTTCCAGAGATTCTATGTTTGCCAAACATTTCTCAAAAGAGAGTTTGAGGGGATCCCTGGGTGGCGCAGCGGTTTGGCGCCTGCCTTTGGCCCAGGGCGCGATCCTGGAGACCCGGGATCGAATCCCACATTGGGCTCCTGGTGCATGAAGCCTGCTTCTCCCTCTGCCTGTGTCTCTGCCTTTCTCCCTCTCTCTCTCTCTGTGACTATCATAAATTAAAAAAAAAAAAAAAGTTTGATGTGATTGGGGGAAATTTGGTAATATTTTGGTGTTCTAGAACAGCACTGACCAATATGGTAGCTTCTAGTCACATGTGGTTATTAAAATTAATTAAAATTAAAATTTTAAATTCAGGGATCCCTGGGTGGCACAGCGGTTTGGCGCCTGCCTTTGGCCCAGGGCGCAATCCTGGAGACCCGGGATCGAATCCCACGTCGGGCTCCCGGTGCATGGAGCCTGCTTCTCCCTCTGCCTGTGTCTCTGCCTCTCTCTCTCTCTCTCTCTCTCTCTGTGACTGTCATAAAAAAAAAAAATTTTTTTTTAAATTCAGATCTTTAGACACACTAGCCAAATTTCAAGAGGTCAGTAGGCACATGTGACTACTATATTGTATAGTGACTACTGTAGTGGACAAGATAGAATTACAGAACATTTCCATCATTTCCAACATCTCCACTACAGAGAATTCCTCCAAGAAGGAGACGTTTAATAGAATTGATTAGGCAGCAGTGTTCTACAATAAGAATTGTCAACAATTCTTTGTTGTGTTTTCATCTTCCTAGTCAGCAATAAGAATGGCAAAGAGATCTCATTTCCTAAAGATTTATGTAAATACCAGAGACTTCTGTAAAAATACAGAACAGTTAGTGATCTTACCAAGTTTGGAACTTCTCAAAAAAAAAAAAGTAAAAAAAAAGTTTGGAACTTCTCTTATTATTTTTTTTTAAAGATCTTATTTATTTATTCATGAGAGAGACAGGGAGAGAGAGGCAGAGGCACAGGCAGAGGGAGAAGCAGGCTCTGTGGAGGGAGCCTGATGTGGGACTCCATACAGGGACTCCAGGACCATGCCCTGAGCTGAAGGCAGAAGCTCAACTGCTGAGCCACCCAGGCTCCTGAAATTTCTTTTATTAGTAAACATAATAATGATTATCTCCTATTACCCTCATCCTCCTAATTGGCTAGGATGTTTTCATTTACTGACCCAAGAAAAGAGTACAGTGAATTGAAAAAATGAGTAGTAAATTTCATAGTGAGAATGAAGCCTTTCATGAGATTATGTGGAAAATTGTTTCATTGGCTGTGAAGATGATTCAATATCCTTAGAAAATAAATCCTGATGGTTCTTTGTGATGACTGACTCAGCACACATTTTGCAGTTGAAGTATTGTGCTACTCAAGTGCCTTTTTTGTTAATAAAAGATGATACTAGCCTGGTTATACAGGCAAGGCTTCTTGTGTTCACCAAACACATTCTAAGGAATCTGCCACCTGATGTATCACATGTAGGGCAATGACCAACCAGCCAATAATAGGTTCTCGATAAATGTTTCTAAAATTGAATTGAGAGAAAAAGTACAGTCCCTTAGAAATGATAGCCATTTTTATTTTTTTATTACAAAAAAGTCACTGAATACATTGGAAAATACAAAAAAAGTCCGAAAGTTTTTCTTATGCTTAGAATTTCGTGTTTCTTAGTTATGCATAATTTTTTAAAAAATTGCAATTATGCTGCAGTTTGAAACTTCATGTTGCACACTGTGTAATTTGGTCCTCTGGCTAGACCTGATATGTATCGATTCTGAAGAGGTGGACTCTATGAAGGATTATTTGATGTGGGGAGGAGGCGATGGAAATTCTCTTAAGTCCTCATCTCTTTCAACATCCTTCACTGGTACCTGTCTTAAAACAATTACCCCTGAATGGCATTTTAAGACCATCTTTTGACAAGGGAAAGAAAGGGTGTGGCTAATTTACACTGCCAATTAGGTCCCCGCGGGTAAAGGCGCAACCAAAGCAGAAAAAAAATACGGGCAGCTGGGTGATGTATTTGTTAATAATAAATTTCCAGAGCATTAGCCCAGGATTTATATTTGCTTCATCTCCCCGCCACAGCTCCTGAGGGTCAGCCCCACTTCTTCCGAGTCGGGGTGTGGTGGGAGGAGCGCGAGGCCTTGCCCCTCCGGGGAGCGGTTGGCAAAGCCTGGAGCCGGCGTCTGTGGTCCAGGCGGCACCGGAGCGCGCGGGGGCGGGGCCTGCGGGGGGCGGGGCCTGCGGGGGGCGGGGCCCTGGAGGCGCCGGGCGTACGCCTCGAGTGCCCCGCGACGGTCACGTGCCGCACGGGCCCGCCACAAATAAGCCGGGCGCGCGCGGGCGGGCGGGCGCGCTCGCGGGGCAGGCGGGGCAGGCGGCGCGGAGGGGCGGAGGGGCGGAGGGGCGGAGGGGCGGAGGGGCGGAGGGGCGGAGGGGCGGAGGGGCGGCGGGGCGGCGCCACCTCGCGGAGCCTCGCTCGGCCGTCTGTCGCTCCGCCCCGTTCCCGGCGCCGGGACCCCGGAGACCGTCCTTCAGCAGGGCCGCAAGCCCTCCGGTGGCGCAGCCGTTTCCTCGTCGTGGTCCCCGCCCCGGGAGCCCCGGGAGCCCGGGTGACCGCGTAGGTCAGTTTCCGTGGCCGGTTCCTCTGCGAGCGGGTCCTCCCCCCTCCTCCTCCTCCGTCCATGCCCCGGTCTGGTGCGCGGGGGAGACCTGTCGGCCCCTGGTCGGCCCCAGGTCGGGGCGCGGGCGTGCGCGGGCCGGGCCGTTCCCGCGCGTCGCCGAGGCCGGCCCGAGTGGTGCGCGGCGATGCTGGGCTCCCAGCCGCGAGTTGGGCTTCCCGCGGCCGCCGGCCGTCCAGCGCCGCCGCGAAGGGAGTCGTTCAGAGGGGCGAGGTGCTGGCGTTTGTTGCGCTTCCACTCGGGGTGCTGTCTTCGTGCCGGCGCCGCGTGCTCCCTCGGCACTCGGATGCGCCCCCGTCCTAACTTTCCGTCTGCTACGGGGAGGAGACGAGGCTCAGTGGGAGTCACGAGCCGTCCACGTGACCGTCTCAGTACCTCGTGGTTAACTCGACAGGCGTGGAAGGGCTCCACAGGGACTCAGAAACCCTAGGGAAGATTGCAGCTGCACCGTGGGAACAGCGATTCACTTGCCCGGCGGCCCTTCCTGATGGGCAGAGGCGTTGAAACTTTTTTTTTTTTTTTCTGATTTAGCTAATATTAGGTCTGCGGCGTCAAAGTCGTTGCTCTACGTACACTTAGGCTGTGAAGTTGAACTGTTGCACTGTGATGCTGAGTTCATCAAGACCGCTCGAGTGTACCCAATTTAGCTGTTAGGCTCTTGTGGAGTTGGGGATACAATTAGCTTTAACATCCGTGATGTGTTTTCCCCGAAAGCTTCAGCCTTAGCATTGTAGTTGATGCGTTCTGGATAGAGTTCGGAATATCCTCTCCTCTTTGCTAAGCGTTTGGAATAGGATTTTGTTGACTTGAGGACTAGCCATATACACGTTCTAACCCCGAGATCAACGAATTGTACGCAGCCAGAATTGGAGGTATAATTTCTGAATCACCCCCCAGTTGAAAAGAAATTTTTTTAAGAGACTTTACTTATTCACTCATGAGAGACACACAGAGAGACAGAAAGAGGGGTGGGGCAGACACGTAGGTAGAAGGAGAAGCAGGCTCCATGCAGGGAGCCCAGTGCGGGTCTCGATCCCGGGTCTCCAGGATCACGCGCTGGGCCGAAGGCGGCGCTAAACCCCTGAGCTACCCCCGGGCTGCCCAAAATTTTAAAGATTTCTATGTTAATTACACTATGGTTACAGAATCCACCCTCTTATTCCCTAGTTCATTCAGGAGGAAAATGGAGAAAACTGTCCGTGACAGTTTTAAAATTTATCACCTTTTTTGTTTTTTTCCCCAGACAGCATTGATATTCAAAGCAGGAGTTAACTGCCACAAGTTGAATAGATTTATCTGAAGCAGTTGTTGTAATTCTGTGTAGGCTTTTGCCAAGGTCCCTTTATCAGATGACGCCTGCTAGATATCTCAGCTGAATCTTGTCAGCGGGAATTTATGGTGGGTGGCTAATCCTTGTCTCTGGAGGCCCTCCAGTCTTGGAATTATTCAAGCAGTACTTAAACCTGTAATTCAGAGCAGCTAGGTGTTTCTACAAAAGCATAGATCCTCCACTCTTCCCTTAGGAGAAAGGGAAGGAATTGTTTCGAATCAACAGGAGAATACAGCCAGTTGTTTTTCTTTTGTTTTTTTGAGGGATAACATGGTGCCTGTTAAATACATTAAAATTTTTCTTCTCGTGGCTTTATTTTACTTACAGATACATCTGTATACTTAATAATCTTCAAGTTGGAACTCTGTGGCCCTTTCTTACCTCTTCACATTATGAAAGCTGAGCTTTTGTACGTTCTATGTATTCACTGAGAAAAGTAGGAGAAAGAAATCGGCTTAACAAATAACAGTAGAGAATGAGCTAGCAAGTGAATATGAGAATTTTGAAATGGTTAGGAACTGTGTCAGTTCTTTCCAGACAAGTCTGATGGTGATTAGAACTTCATTGATGACTAGTAAATTCCTCCAGTTCCTAGAAAGAGGGCTGGTATAAGCAGCGTAGGAACCTAGTTTGACCAATTTTGCCTGAATTCATTAAGGAAGTGTTAGAAAAGATACTGTCGTGCACTCTGTACAGTTTATATTGATGATCATCATGTCATCTAAGTATCTTACAGGGTGCTCTTGATTCCTTGAAATGTTGGATTTTCCCTTATCTGACTTATGCCACTATAAGGTGGGCAAATATAGGAATAGTTCTAAAGCTTTTTCATTGAAGTATAATTGACAGTGTTACTAGTTTCAGGTGTACATCAGTTATTGCACAATTCTGTACATTAAGATCTGCTTATCATGATAAATGCAGTTAACATCTGTCACCGTGCGTAATTTTAACACGTTTTATAAGAGGAACTACTAAGTTACTCATTTTGAGTTATTGTATTTATCAGCCAGCAAATAGGAAATTACTGTGTAGTGAAAACAGTCTTTAATTCATTTTCGGATCATGTGACAGTGGAAAGTTGTAACTACATGTTTTTACTTTGTTAAAGCTTTTCTTTAAAGAGAAACTTTGACTATATGGTAGATAACAGGTCAGTATTATTTATACCTAATTTGATTAAGTTGGGAAGATAATTTTCAAATGTGCAATAATCAAGATGGAAAACATTTAAATACTTTTATCTAAAATGTAAGGAATTTTTTTTAATTAAAAGGTAACAAGCTCCTTGTTGAGAATATTTTTACTGTCTAAAATTGGATTTATCAAATGTGTGGACTCCTCAGCCCTTTGCTTTTACAGATCCAAACTGTTAGAAACAGTAGTTAATAGTTCAAATCCAAATCAGGTTTGCATCTAAGAGTTCTTGGTTATTGCAGCACATAAAATGTATAGCAACCTGAGGTTAATTTAAACAATTTAGTAAAGCAGGGCCAACTTATATAGTTTTCTTTTTTTTTTTTTCCAACTTATATAGTTTTCAAATTTCTATTAACACTTTTAGCCAAATAGAGGCAAAATACACAGCAAGTAGGATTATTCTTTTATTATGTTCATCGGGCATCCAAGTCCATGTGTGTACATAACAAATATGAATAAGAGAAAATAGAGAAAAGAGAAAACATAAAGTAAATACTTTGTAATAAACATTTTTATATTGACTTCAATGGTTTACAAACTGTAGTGTGACATAATTTTAGCTACTTCTCTATCATTTCTCCTCCAAAAAAGACAATGCTATCTATCAGGGTGCAAACTCTTATTGGAAGGAAGTTGTAAAGTTTCACTGAATTAAAAATTAAGTGAATTTTAATTTAACCTTATATTTTTTTAAAGGTTTTTTTTTTTTTTTTTTTTTTTTTTTTAAATGAAAGATACAGAGAGGGAGGCAGAGACATATGCCGAGGGAGAAACAATGTGGGACTCTATCCCCCGGCCCCAGGATCACAACCTGAGCTGAAGGCAAACTCTCAACCACTGAGCCACCCAGGTGTCCCCAAAATTTATTTTCTTGACATTGCCATGTTTTTACATAGTTACTTCAATTTTTAAATTTGTTCCTCACATTAAAAGAATACAATAATGGAAGAAAACCCCACACTGTTGAGCAGCTGGCTACTTTGGAAAAACTTTTTTTTTTTTTTTAATTTTTATTTTATTTATGATAGTCGCACAGAGAGAGAGAGAGAAGCAGATAGGCAGAGGGAGAAGCAGGCTCCATGCACCGGGAGCCTGACGTGGGATTCGATCCCGGGTCTCCAGGATCGCGCCCTGGGCCAAAGGCAGGCGCCAAACCGCTGCGCCACCCAGGGATCCCAAGCTGGCTACTTTGGAATGCACTGTTTATTAAGTGCGTTAATGTTAGATTTAGATTGTAAATGTTTATCAGTACATTTAATTTTTCTCACTATTCAAATTCCTAGTATACAGTGTGTTTCAAATATTATTGTAATAATACCAAGCATAAAAGCAGTATCTAAGAATTTAAAAATCACAACATGTAGTCATGGTAAGTTTTGAATAATTAGGTTCCTTTTCACTTTGATGGTACAAAAGCTATTTGACAATCATAAGACCCGCATTTCAGAATCTTCCTGACATTTTTTTAATCGTGAAATACACTTGATATAAAATTACTTTTTTTCTTTTACCATGTTTAAATATACTAGTTACTGGCATTGAGTACATTCACATGGTTGTGCAAGTATTACACTATCCATCTCTAAAACTATTTCATCATCCCAAACAGAAACTGTGTACCCATTAAATAGGAACTCCGAATCCCACTTCCAGCTCCTAGTAACCATTATCCTATTTTCTATGTATTTGTCTATGCTGGGTACTTCCTATAAATGGAATCATAATGTTTGTCCTTTTGGGTCTTACTACTTTCACTTACATAATATGTTCAAGGTTTGTCGATGTTGTAGCACGGGTCAGAATTTTCAAAGCTGTGGCATAATCCATTGTATGTATGTACCACACTTTATTTGTCCATGGACACTTGTCACTGGACACTTATATTGCTCCCATCTCTTGGTTGTTGTGCAGAGTGCTGCTATGATTGTGGGTGAGCAATTATCTGTTCGAGTCCCTACTTTAATTCTTTTGGGTATATCGTGTGTCATATGGTAATTCTCTGTTTAATTTTTGAAAAACTGCTATACTTTCCTGAATTGTAGGGTGCCCAGTTAAATGTTATAAGTATGATTAAAGAAAGCCTGGATGTCTATGAATTTTAACTTTTTAAATACTGTTAAGAACTCAAAGGACAAATTGTTTAGTATTTTGAGTTTATGGTACTTAGATGAATTAGCTCTGATTGTTGAACTTTATTCTTTGATTTCTCCAGAAATTTTCTACTTTGATTCTGTAGAAATTAAACTTGAACAGTAAAATAGCAATTCAACTTTAAAATAGACCTCCAACTAAATTTAGCAAGTCAAGATTGTCCTTTAGGCTACAAGTTTTAGGGTCTTTGCCAAGATCTCAGAGTTGTGAGGGCTATGGAACTTATCCCCTGTATTAAATGGGCATTTAGTGGCATGGACTATCAAGTGTAGGGATCAGTTTAATTAATTTACATTGTTTATAAAACAAAATATAAATTTCCTTTCTGCAAAATAATCTAGAAGCCTACCTTCCTCAGAAGACCTCAGAGGAAAGGAAACAAGGCAAAATAGTCTGGAGTCTCCCAGTGTTTTTTTTTTTTTTTTTTTAATTTATGATAGTCACAGAGAGAGAGAGAGAGAGGCAGAGACACAGGCAGAGGGAGAAGCAGGCTCCATGCACCAGGAGCCCGATGTGGGATTCGATCCCAGGTCTCCAGGATCACGCCCTGGGCCAAAGGCAGGCGCCAAACCGCTGTGCCACCCAGGGATCCCCTGGAGTCTCCCAGTTTTTGAAGCTCACCATATGTTTTGTCTAGGTATCTCCTTGAAAATATTCTCTTGTTTATATAAAATCTCAATTAATTTTAAAAAGAGAGCTTAGAATTGAATAAATGTGAAAAGAGCAGTTGAAAACATCCTCAAAATGATGGTGAAAAATACCATTTGATAGGCTGTGGCTTAAATCCATTCTGATCTGGTGCATTCAGGAATTCTTTTTCTTTCTCTTAAACATCAGAGACAAAGCCGTTTTCTGAAGTAAGCTTATGATTCCAAAGAATGTTTTTTTTAAAAAGCTGTTCAAAATGCGAATTTGGATTCTTTTATTTACTTTTTTTCTAAAGTTAACTATTAATCTTAGGAATTAGTTTATGAATTAGAGACCCATCAAATTAAATAGTAATGTTTAGTAATCCTAGAGTATATTTTTAAAAGTTTTCTTTTTTGGTATGATTTTAATTTCCTGTGACATATAAGGAAAAAAAAAAAAAAACCACCAACTTGAGGTGTCTGGGTGGCTCAGTTGCTTAAGCCTCCAATTCTTAATTTCAGCTCAGTCCTGATCAGGGTTGTGAGATTGAGCCCTCTATCAGTTGGGCTCCCCACTCAGCAAGGAGTCTGTTTGAGATTCTCCATCTTCCTCTGCACAGGTCTCCTGCACTCTTGCATGTGCACATGCTTTCTCTCAAATACATTTTTTTAAAAATTAAATTTTATTATCAGATAAAGGTGTACCACTTGTGACAAAAGCATTTCCTTTAGACCTTTCTATGCTTTGTTCTCAGAGAACTAAATCTATATCCATTCATCTGTCCATCTATTTAACCTTTGATTGCCTGTTGTGTTCTAGGCACCTTGCTAGGTACTAGGAATATAGGAATATAATGGAGAACATAATAGGACCCTTGTCCTATTCAAGTTTACAATGTAAGGGGTTGCACAGAAATGACCACATGAATTTGCCAGACTGAAATATGGCAAATACAGTGAGGGATCTAGTTGAGGTTGGGAATGGAGAGGGCAAGTCAGACCTCCTGAGAGATGTGAATAGTAATTGATTTGTATACTTGCCTTGCAATACTTATTAGTTCCCCTAGTTTAAGGCCTGGTTTTATTAATTAATGAGCCATCAAAGTTCAGGTCAATACCTGGAATGTGGTAAGCCCTCAATTAAGTGTTGATTCATTTCCTGGTGTAACACTAGTGATAGGTTGATAGTGGTCCTGATGGGGGTAGGGAAGCTGCTCCTTCTTGTGGATGTCATGTTAGACACCTTCCTCGCTTGTCGTTTCATCACTCGTAGTGCTGATGATTACCTGGATGCCTGCCTAAGGCACATGGTTTTATGTAGTAGTGAATATTCTAAAATTCAGGTCTACTCAGTCAGCAGCAGACTTAGTTATTCTCAAATGGAGAAACAAGATGTTAGGAATGGTTTCTTTGTAGCATAGTTGGAAGAAACATAAAGATGATTATACTGGTCAAGTTAGTACTGCTAGCATTTTGGGAAATTTACTCAGTTTTTAAATTATAGGAATTTTTAGAGTTGTGCTATTTTGACTGTGTTAGGGCCACTGAGAAATTATCTTGCTATAAAATGTATTGTTTTCAGCTCCTAACACTTATAAAATGATTTGTACATGGAAATAAGTTTTAAATGTATATGTGATTTAATAAACTTGTTTCTAGGGGGAGGTAGGAGAAAGTGCGCATTTCCTCCCTACCTCTGCCACTCCTTTCTAGGGTAATAGAAGTTTATAAAAGAAATGTAGGGAACATGCATTAGGGATTTATTTTCAAGGATATTAAGTCCTAAGTTTTACAGTCAGGAAACCCTTGGAATTAGCTAGGCCTGCTGATAGACTAATTAGTTTTGATGGATATGGGGTAAAAATTGTTTTGAAAATAAGAGAGTGTCCAAAGTTGCTTTAAGAATGTTTTTTTAGGGCAGCCCTGGTGGCTCAGCCGTTTAGCGCCGTCTTCGGCCCAGGGTGTGATCCTGGAGACCCGGGATCCAGTCCCATGTCCAGCCCCCTGCATGGAGCCTGCTTCTCCCTGTGTCTGTGCCTGTCTCTGTCTTTCGTGATTAAATAAATAAAAATCTAAAAAAAAAAGAATGTTTTTTTAATCAAACAAGCATCTGCATTAAAAACTGTGGGAGTTAGGTGGAGAGCAAGAGTTTTTCCCTTTTTTTCCTGTTTGGGTGAAATTTAACTGACTTTGTTCCCTTAATTTTAAAATAAAACTATTTGAATGTTATGTACCTCTATTATACTCCCCTCCCCTGTCCCCACCCTGTCTTAGAGTTCTCTCCAGTCCTGTTAAGATACCTAAGAATCTGTTTCTCTTTTGAGGAAATTGGTAGCCTTTGGACAGGAGCTCTTCCTGGGCTACCTAGCTCCCCCTCCCCCCCCCCCCCCAGCCCCTTAAGCACCATCTGCCCTGCCCCTGGCCTCTGCCACGCTTCTTTCTCTTGGGCTTTTCATCCACCTTCTTTTGGCCCCTCTAAGATCTTTTTAATCCCACATCCCTCCTTTCTTCTGTATGTCCAGCTTTTCCTGTATCTGGCTCTGCCCCCACAGCCTATAAACATGCCCAGGTATCTAATATCCTAAAACTGGAGCTATCACTAGCTCTTCAGAATGAAGTTGCTTTAAAGGAGTCTGGTGCCCTCTCTCCTTAATATCTCTCATTTACTTCTCAATGTACCACATGCATTTTTGCCTGCCACGTTCACCATCGTGACCTCTGATTTGCCAAACCAGCCTGTGGTTTCAGGCCTTGTTCCTGCACTTCCTTTTTAGCATTTCACACCCATCTGGCCCCTTTGAAACTCTGCCATCTCTTGGTATCAGTGCTATCACCCTCTTCTGTCCCTTCTCCAACCTTAATCCTTCTCTGCTAGATCAGAGCCCTTTGCCTCCTTCCCTTACATGCTGGTCTTCTCCTGAGGAGGGATCCTACTTGCCCCTATGACTTGAGTGACTGCTGATAACTTGGACCCTTTGAATTCTAGCCAGGAACTGCATACTTCTGCCCAAGCTGCTGCCTGGGCCTCTCCCTCCCTGTTTCCCCCAGGAGTCTCAAGCTCCTCATGACCAACATGGAATCATCACAGCTTCCCTGTGATTCCACAAGACTGTTCCTTTCCTGACATGTGTATGTGTTAGCAACTTTCTTTACCCTGCTGATCTTGGTGAACTTTCATTCCTCAAGTTCTGGCTGAAACATCCTTTTCTCTGGGATTCCTTCTATAACTGATGCAGATGAAGAACTAGTCCTGCCCTTTCTCCTGTATGGCCACTGCCCATTGCACACATTGCTATTCTTGGCACATGTCAGTATGATGATTGGCACATTCTCCCTGTTTCTGAAAGGCAGCGATTGTGCTGTCATTGTTATGCCTGCAGTGCCTATAGCAGCCTGTCTTTGGTAGTATTAACAACTGCTGTGCTGAATATGATACTACAGTGGGCTGTGTAAGTGGGTAAGATTCTTATCATTTTATTTTTTTCATCATGATAAGAGTACTCTTTAATCCCTGTCCCCTACTCCCCCACCACCCCCCTTCTGGTAACCATCAGGTTGTTTTCTGTAGTTAAGAGACTATTTCTTGGTTTGCCTCTCATTTTTTCCCCCTCTTTGCTTGCTTGTTTTGTTACTTAAATTCCATATGTGAGTGAGAACACATGGTATTTCTCTTTCTCTTGACTTATTTTACTTAGCATTATACTTTCTAGCTCTACCATATTATTGCAAATGGCAGGCTTTTATATACATCTTCTTTATCACTGGAACTTGGACTGCTTCCACAGTTTGGCTTTAGTAAATAATGCAGTAAACATAGGGGTGCATGTATCCCTTTGAATCAATCTTTTTGAATCTTGGGGGTAAATACCTGGTAGGGTGATTCCTGGATTGTAGGGTAGTTCTATTTTTAATTAAGGATCATCCGTACGTCCTCCAAATGTACCAGTTTGCATTCCCACCGTAGTGCACGTGGGCTTCCTTTTCTCCACATCCTCACCAACACTCATTTCTTGTGTTGTTGATTTTAGCTGCTCTGGTGTGAGGTGATACCTCATTGTAGTTTTCATTTGGATTTCCCTGAGGATGAGTGGTGTTGTGTCTTTTCATGTTTGTTGGCCATCTGGATGTCTTCTTCGGAAAAATGTCTGTTCATGTCCTCTCATTTTTAATTGAAATATCTTTTTTGGTGTTGTATAAGTTCTTCATTTATAAATTTATTTAATCTCTGCATCCATCATGAGGGTTGAACTCATGACCCTGAGATTAAGAGCTGTATACTCCTCCAACTAAGCCAGCCAGTCACCCCTAAGCTCTTCATGTATTTTGAATACTAACCTTTTATCAGGTATGTCACTTTGCAGATATCTTCTCCCATTCAGTAGGTTGTCTTTAGTTTTGTTGATTGTTTCCTTTGTTCCCAACACCATTTGTTGTCGGAGAGACTTTTTCCCATTGTGTATTCTTGCTTCCTTTGTCAAAGATTAATTGACCACAGAATTGTAGGTTTATATCTGTGCTTTCTATTGTGTTGGTCCATGTGTCTATTTTTGTGCCAGTACCATAATGTTTTGATTATTACAGCTTTGTAGTATATATTGAAATCTAGGATGCAATCCCTCCACTTTTATTCTTTTTCAAAATTTCTTTGGCTACTTTGATCTTTTCTGGTTCCATACACATCTTAGTCTTTGTTCTGTGAAAAATGCTGTTGGTGGTTTGCTAGGGATTGCATTAAATATGTAGATTGCTTTGGGTAGTATGGGAAGTTTAACAATATTTGTTCTCCTAGTCCATGAGCATGGGGTATTTTCCCATTTGTTTTTGTCCTCTTCAATTTCTTTGAGCAGTGTTTTATAGCTTTCAGAATATAGGTCTTTCATCTTCTTGGTTAAGTTCATTCCTAGGTATTTTATTATTTTTGTTGAAATAATACATGGGATTGTTAATTTCACTTTCTGCTATTTCATTATTAGTTTATAGAAATGCAGTGAACTTCTGTATATTGATTTTTGTATCCTGTGACTTTACTGAATTATGTATCAGTTCTGATAGTTTTTTGGTAGAGCCTTTAGGGTTTTCTGTATATAGTGTCACACCATCTGCATATAGTGAAAGTGTTACTTCTTCCTTACCAATTTGGATGCATTTCATTTCTTGCCTCATTGTTGCAGGTAGGACTTCCAGTATTATATTGAATAAAAGTGGGAGGAGTGGATATCCTTGTCTTGATCAGGATCTTAGGAGAAAAGCTCTCAGGTTTTCACCATTGAGTATGATGTTAGCTATGGGTTTTTCATATATGGCCTCTATTTATGTTAAGATGTGTTCCGTCTAAACCTACTTTGCTGAGAATTTTTATGAAGAACGGATGCCATACTTTGTCAAATTATTTTTCTGCATATAGTGAAAGGATAGAAACCATATGATCATTTCCCTTGTTGATGTATCACATTGATTTGTGAATGTTGAACCACCCTTGCATCCCAGGCATAAATCCCACTCGATTATGGTGTATGATTTAACATATTGTTAGATTTGGTTTGCTAATATTTCATTGAGAATTTTTGCATCTATGTTCATCAGAGATAATTGACCTGTAGTTCTCTTTTTTTTGTAGTGTCTTTACCTGGTTTTGGTATTAGGGTAATGCTGGCCTTATGGAATGAATTTGAAAGCTTTCCTTGTTTTACTTTTTGAAATAGTTTGAGAAGAATAGGCATTATTATCTCTTGAAATGTTTGGTAGAATTCATCTGTAAAGCCATCTGGTCCTGGACTTTTTTTTTTTTTTTTTTTGGTAGTTTTTTTGATTACTGATGTAATTTCATTGTTGATAACCTGTTCAGATTTTCTATTTCTTGATTCAGTTTTGGGAGGTTATGTGTTTCTAGGAATTTATCCATTTCTTTCCGATCTTTGGCACTAATTTTTCATAATAATCTCTTACAACCCTTTGTATTTTCTATGGTGTTGATTATTCCTCCTTTTTCATTTCTGTTTTTATATGAGTTCTCTATGAGTCTGGGTAAAGGTTTATCAATTTGTTGATCTTTTAAAAGAACTAGCTCCTGGTTTCACTGACATTTTTGCTGTTATTTTTAATATTCAAATCTCTGTGCAGCTTTATATTTTAGTACACTTTTTGGTTTTGTTTCACAATATAATTTTGTTCTCTAAAGATTAGGTTTTATTTAACTTTTTCTCTGAAATTTTTTTCAAGTTGTTTTTTTCCCCTCTTGGGCTCTGGACTTTTTGATATTTTAGAGGTTTCATTCAGATGTCTTGTCACCCTTAGCTACTGGTTTTTAAGAGTGAGGAACTAGAAAGCTCATTGGAAATTGAGAAAGTAGGGGAGCCTTGTTCACTCCCAACTTTACTGTAAGATTCATCTGATTTAGTTTATTGGGAGCTGCTGGTGTCTTCTTGGAATATGTTATCCCTTAGGTATTGTAACCAGCTTATCTCCACCCCCTGGCTGGAGCCCTGGGTTTTTAGCATTAGGAATGCTGATGAAGGAAGAGGGGTGGGAGTCATAGTGTTCACTGTGCATAGGCTGCTTTTTTTTTTTTTTTTTTTTGGCTGCTACTTTTTAAAATGATCCTTTAACTGTCTTCCATCCTCCCGTCTGTAGAGCATTTCTTCTAGCCTTCCTAGAAGATTCATTTAACTAGTTCCCTATTGATGGACATGGACTTCTTAATACCCTTTTAAGCATTGTAAATAATGCAATCCTTATGAACATGCTTATAAAATAATCTTATGTCAGTATTTCTGTAGGATAGATTCCTCAAAGGAGAGTTGCTCTGGGAAAATAAATGGTATATGTGTATTTAAAAATTTTTTTTGAATTGTGAAATATGTGTAAGATAAAATTTACCATCTTGAAAATGTTTTGTACACTTCAGTGGTGGTAAATACATTAATAATGTGTCCTACCATTACCACTATCCAACTTTAAAATTTTCTTATAAAACTGAAACTCTATACCCAATAAATAATTAGCCATTCTCCTCGTCAAGTCCCTGGCAACCACCATTCCACTTTCCTTCTCTGATTTTGACTGCCTGTGCTCTAAGTACCTCATGGAAGTGGAATTGTACAGTATTTGTCTTTTTGTGACTGGCTTATTTCACTTAAGATCATGTCTTCATAGTTAATCCATATTGTAGCATATTGCAGAAATTTCTCCCCCCGCCCCTTTTTTTTTTAAAGCTTTTATTTATTTATTCATGAGAGACACACAGAGAGAGAGAGAGAGAGAGAGAGAGGGCCAGAGACACAGGCAGAGGGAGAAGCAGGCTCCATGCAGGGAGCCTGACATGGGACTCTATCCCGGGGCTCCAGGATCACGTCCTGGGCTGAAGGTGACGCTAAACCACTGGGCCACCGGGGCTGCCCTTCTTCCTTTTTAAACATTGAAAAATATTCCATTGTATGTATATACCATATTGTGATTAACTATTCATCTGCTGGTGGATACTTGTGTTGCTTCCATGTTTTAGATACTGTGAATAATGAAGTACAAATACCGTGAACATTGATGTACAAATACCTCTTTAAGACCTACCTTTCAGTGCCTTTGGGTATATACCCAAAAGTAGAATTGCCAGATCATAGGGTTATTTTATTTTATTTAATTTTTAATTTTTTAAAAGATTTATTTTTTCATGAGAGACACAGAGGGCTGCCCAGGTAATTTTATTTTTAATTGTTTAAGAAATCGCTAATTTGTTTTACACAGTGGCAGTACCATTTTACATTCCTGCCAACAGTGCACAGGATTCTAATTTTTCTGCCTCCTTGACAGTCTTTGTTTTCTGTGATTTTGTTTTTCATTGTACCCTTCTTAATGGATGTGAGGTGGCATCTCGTAGTTTTTTTTTTTTTGTATATTTTTTTTATTGGAGTTCGATTTGCCAACATATAGTATAACACCCATCAAGTGCCCCCTCAGTGCCAGTCATCCAGTCACCCCATCCCCCTGCCCACCTCCCCTTCCACTACCCCTTGTTCATTTTCCAGAGTTAGGAGTCTCTTATGTTCTGTCACCCTCTCATTGTAGTTTTGATTTGGATTTTCCTAATCAGTGATGTGAAACATCTTTTCATGTCCTTATTGGCCATTTGCAGATTTTTTTTAAAAGATTTTATTTATTTGAAAGACAGCACAAGTCGGGGAAGGGAGAGGGAGAAGCAGACTCCCCTCTGAGTGGGGAGTCCAACATAGGGCTCTATTACAGGACCTTGATGATGACTTGAGCTGAAGTCAGACACTTAACCAGCTGACCCACCCAGGTGCACCCTTGCCATTTGCGTATTTTCTTTGGAGAAATGTCTATTCGAGTACTTTATTTTTGAATTGTGTTTTGAGTTTTAGAAATTCTGTGTATTTTGGATATTAATCCCTTATCAGATGTGATTTGGAAATATTTTTCTCATTTTGTGACTTGCCTTTTAACTCTGATAGTGTCTTTTGATGCACTGAATTTTAAAATTTTCATGGTGTCCACTTCATCTATTTTCTATTTTTCTTGTTACCCATGCCCTTGTTGTTCTGTCCAAGAAATCATTACCAAAATCGCTGTTATGAAGCTTTTGCCCTATGTTTTCTTTTTATTGTTTTATATCTTATATTTAGATCTTTGATCCAATTTGAGTTAGTTTTTGAATATGACATTAGGTAAAGGCTCAACCGAATTCTTTCCCACATGTATTTTCAGTTTCCCCAGCACCATTTGTTGATAAGACTGTACTTTTCTCATTGAATCATTTTGGCACTCTTCTTAAAAAAAAAAAAAAAATCATTTAACCATATTTCTGGCTTCCCTATTCTACTCCATTGTTCAAAATGTCTATCTTTATCCCAGTACCACAGTATTTGATTATGGTAGCTTTATTACATGTTTTGAAATGAGGAAATAGGAGTTATCCAGCACTGCTCTCCTTCTCCAAAATTGTTTTGGCTATTTAGAGTTACTTGAAATTTCACATGAATTTTAGGATGGGTTTTTCAGTTTCTGCAAAAAACATTACTAGGATTTTGTTAGGCATTGATTGAATGTCTAGATTTCTTTGCATAGGATTGATATTTTAATAAGTTTTCCAATTCATAAATATGGGATGTGTTTCCATTTATAAAGATTTTTTAAAAAGTTTATTCATGAGAGAGACAGAGGGAGGGAGAGGCAGAGACATAGGCAGAGGGAGAAGCAGGTTCTATGCGGGGAGCCCCATGTGGGACTGGATCTTGGGACTTTGGCATCATGCCCTGAGCTGAAGGCAGATGCTCAACTGCTGAGCCAACCCAGGTGTCCCTGTGTTTCTGTTTATGTATGTCTTTCATTTTTCTCAGCAATATTTTGTTGTGTTTACTGAAGTATTTGATTTTTTTTTTTTGGTGAATTCTTAGGTATTTCATTCTTTTTTGATATTATAAATCAAATTATTTTTGTAATTTCCTTTTCAGATTATTTATTGGTGTATAGAAATGCAACTGATTTTGTATCCTGAGAATCTTGTATCTTCACACTTTCCTAAATTTATTTCTAAGAGCTGTTTTTATTATGGGGTTTTCTGTAATTATCCTCAGCAAACAGATCATTTTACTACTTTTCCAATTTGGATGCTTTTTATTTCTTGTCTAAATTATCTGACTAGAATGCCCAGTATTATGTTGACTAAAACTGGTGAAAGTGGGCATCATTTCCTTGTTCTGATTTTAGAGGAAATTCTTTCACCTTTGAGTATGATGTTTGCTGTGGGTTTTTCATATATGGCTTTTATTATGTTAAAATAGATTTTTATTTCTAGTTCTTTGAGTTGTTTTTTTTAAAATCATGAAAGGTGTTGAATTTTGTCAAATGTGTTTTCTGCATCAATTGAGGGGATTATGTGTTTGTTTTTTTTTTCTTCTTATTCTGTTAATGCAGTGTATTACATTGATCAGAGTTCATATGTTGAACAATCCTTGCATTTCAGGGATAAATCCCACTTAGTCGTGGTGTATATTCCTTTTAATATTGCTGTGGAATTCAGTTTGCTAGCATTTCACTGAGAATTTTTCCATCAGTGTTCATAAGGGATAGCAGTCTGTAGTTTTCTTGTAGTGTTTTTGTCTCCCTTTGGTATTAGTGTAATGGTGGCTTCTTGGATAAATTACAAAGTGTTTTTTACTCTTGAAGTTTTTGGAAAAATTTGAATAAGATTAGTATCATGCTCCAGTGAAGCAGTCAAGTTCAGGGAGATCTTCTTTGAGAAATTTTTGATTACTGATTCAGTCTTTTTACTGGTTATGTATCTATTCAGGTTTTCCATTTCTTCATGATTTGGTTTTGGTAGGTTTTGTGTTTCTAGGAATATGTCCATTTCATCTAGGTTATTCAGTTTGTTGGTGTATAATTATTCACAGTACTCTTATGCTTTTTATTTCTGTAGGATTGGCAATAATGTCCCAATTATTTCTGATTTTAGTAATTTGATTTTTCTCTTTTTTTCTTTAGTCCAGCTAAAGGTTTGTCAATTTTGTTGATGATTCTGAAGAGCCAACTTTTGGTTTCATTAATTCCCCCCCTTTCTATTCTCTATTTTGTTGCTTTCTGTTCTAATCTTTATTTCTAATATCTTTGGGTCTAATTTTTTTTTTCTAGTTTCTTAATTTGCAAAGTTAAGTGGTTGTTTTGAGGTCTTGTTTTTCAACGTAAGCATTTTTGGCTATACGTTTCCCCTCTTAGTTGTGTCCCGTGCGTTGGTACATTGTATTTTCATTTTCCTTCACATCTAAATATTGTCTAGTTTCCTTTGTGATTTATTTTTTAATCTGTTGGCATTAAAATATGTTTAGTTTCCACCATGTTGTGAATTGTCCACTTTCCTTCAGTAATTCCCAACATCATCTCTGTTGAGACTTAATCTCTAGCATAACATATGGTCTATTCTGGAAAATGTTTCATACTCACTTGAGAGAAATGTATATGCTGTTGTCAGAATGTTTTGTATATTTCTGCTTGATCTAGTTGGTTTATTGTGTTAGGTCCTCTGTTTCCTTCTGTCTTTATTTTTTTTTCCTTCTGTCTTTAAAGATATTTAAGTTCTGTCAGCTTTTGTTTCTTATATTTTGATCTGTCATTGGGTGTTTGCAATTGATTGCTTATTGCTGTAGTAAATCTTCTATTAAAATATTTTTTTGTCCCTTGTACCTTTGATTTTGAATTTATTGTATCTGACATTAGTATAGTCACTCCTCTCTTGATTACTGTTTGCAAGGATTATCTTTTTCCATCCTTTAACATTCAATCGATTTCTGTCTTTGGATCTAAAGTGAATCTCCTGTAGACAGCATATGATTGGATCATGTGTTTTTATCCATTCTGCCCATGTCTCTCTTGATTGGAGAGTTTAATCCATTTACATTTAAAATAATTACTGATAAGGAGGAACTTCTGTCGTTTTGCTATTTTCTGTTGCCTTATAGCTTTTTTTGTCCCTCATTTACTACATTATTACCTTTTGTATTTAGCTGATTCATTTTGTACTGAATTATTTAAATTATTTTCTTTAAATTTGAGAGTTATTTGGGGGGGTGATCATGGGGATTACATTTAATGTTCTAAAGTTATAGCACTAATTTGAATGTATATTAGCTTAACTTAAAACACATACAAAAACCTTGCTCCTTTATGCTGTTCCCACCCCTTTTGGTTACTGATGTTACAAAAATACATTTTTATACACCGTATTCCCAAAACATAAACTAATGCATTAGTCTCTTAAATTACATAGAAAACAAGATTTGGAGTTATAAACTAAAATTCTAATAATACTAGCTTTTGAAACAGCATTTTTTCTTTGTGCTACTCATAAGTCATGTAGAAAATAAAAAGTACAGCTATAAAGCATTATTATAATAACACTAGCTGGGGGAATCCCTGGGTGGCTCAGTGGTTTAGCACCTGCCTTCGGCCCAGGGTGTGATGCTGGAATCCCAGGATCGAGTCCTGTATCGGGCTTCCTGCATGGAGGCTGCTTCTCCCTCTGCCTGTATCTCTGCCTCTCTCTGTGTCTCTCATGATAAATAAATAAAAATAAAATCTTTAAAAAAAATAACACTAGTTGTTATTTGAACATGTATTTACCTTTATCAAGATGTTTATTTCTTTATGTGGCTATGGGTTACTGTCTAGTGTGCTTTTATTTTACTTTGCAGGATTCTATTGAGCATTACTTGAAAGGCAGGTCTAGTGGTAATGAAGTCCCCCACCTTTTTGTTTTTCTGGGAAGGTCTTAATTTTCCTCTCACTTTTGAAAAGTAGTTTTTTTGTTAAATATTGATTCATGGCTGACAGTTTTCTTTTTGTACTTTGAATATATTTGCTGACTGCCCTCTGTCCTCCAAAACTTCTGATGAGAAATCTGCTGTCATCTTACCCTTGTATGTGATGATTCAGCTTCTCTCATGCTGCTGTCAAGATTGTCTCTCTTGAAAATTAGATTATATAGTGTATATCTCTTTGAGTTCCCCTTACTTGGAATTCATTGACTTTCTCAGATGTTTGTGTTCATGTCTTTTATCAAATTTGGGAAGCATTTAGCTATTATTTCTCCAAGTATTCTACCCCTTGTTCTCCCTGTACTGGGACTTTCATGATACATGTAGATGTGTGTGTTGGTGTCCTACAGGTCCCTTAAGCCCTGTTCAGATCTCAGTCTTTTTTTCTTTCTGTTTGTTTCTCAGACTCCGTGGTCTACATTGCCCTATCTTTCAAGGTCACTGAGTTTTCTGCCTGCTAAAATCTGCCTTTGAATCCCTCAAGTGAATTTTTCATTTGTTATTATACTTTTCAGGTCAAGAATTTCTTTGTTTCCTAAGTCGATTTTCTCTTTGTGTTTTCCTCTCATTTATACATTTTCTTGACTCTCTCCATCTCCTTAGATCTTCATATGTCTTTTTGACATCTGTGTCTAGTATATTTGCCATCAAATCTTCTTCAGGGACAGTTTCTATTGATGAGTTTTTCCCTTTGAATGGGCCCTACTTTCCCGTTTCTTTGTATGCCTTGTAACTTTCTTCATTGTTGAAAATTGGACTTTGAATCTAATAATGTAGTAACCCTTGATAGCAAATTCTCCTCTATCCCCGAGGTTTTCTAATTTGTCATTGTGGTTTGAGATTGTTGTGGGCTGTTTTCTGTGCTGAGGATTAGGTTAGCCCGAACTGTAAATTCAAGGTCTTCTCATGTCTTTTCTGAGCCTTTCGGTGATCATGAGGAGTCATGTTCTAATTCACTTCATACATGCAGTTGTTTTTTGATGTGCTGGTCTTTAGTGTCTGGCTTTTAAAAGAGTAGAAACAAAAATGAAGGGATAAACAAGAGTGCTGGCCCTTTAAGTCCCCTGCAAGCTTAGCCCACTGGAGGGGATTGCAGCAGTGAGAGATGGTGCAACAGCAGTGACTGCTGGCTTCTGTCTGCATCTCTGTGATCAGAAGTAGCAGTGATCTGAGCCCAGATCTCCAATATTTGGAGTGCAGGGGTCTTTGTGTTCACTCTGGCTCTTACAGGCTGTTTCAGGAACACACGTAAAGAGAGATGGATAGCTGCTGGCTTGCTAAGAGTTGACACTGGCATAAATTAACTACAGTTTACCTTCTAATCTTGGCGGTGGTAACCCTTGAGAAGATCCTAGGGTTCCAGAATAGTTGCGTTGGGCATATTCTGCCAGTTGCAGCTACTGTCTAGGTAGGGGAACAGGTTCCTGTGTTTCATACTCTGCCAGCTTAGTAGAATCCTCCCCAGGTGTATGCATATTTTGAAATGTACTCGATACTGACAAATTGGAGCCTCTCCCCCTGTGACATAGGAAAGATTGTATGGATTTATATTCATATTAGCAGTTTATTGCAGTGCATATTTTCTGTCCAGGACAGCATTGGGCATGTTTAACCTTTTTTTTTTTTTTTTTTAAATTGAGGTATTGTTGACATGTAATGTCACATTAGTTTCAGATATATAATCTTTTTACTTCTGCTAATGTTGTAGTCAGAAAAAATTGATTTGCATTTATTAGAAGGAAATTTATATTCTGTGACTTGTGCTTGATATCATTATGACAAATGCTTTAAATTGGTTACAGTCCTCTATATTTGGTTTGAGGCTTGGAAAAATAGGAGAGAAAACAAAGGAATTGTAAATATGGCCACTCCTAGATCTTTACCTGTAATTTAGTTTTTTTTTTCCCCCCCCAGGATATTTTGCACAGTTTTTGAATGTGTTAATTTATATTTCAGCCTTATGATATCTTTATAGTAATGACCATGTTTTAA
Source organism: Canis lupus baileyi (assembly GCF_048164855.1). Lineage (NCBI taxonomy): Eukaryota > Metazoa > Chordata > Mammalia > Carnivora > Canidae > Canis > Canis lupus. The sequence goes on along the minus strand of NC_132843.1, from coordinate 17,384,788 downwards.
CTTTGTCTAGTTATTGTAATAACTATTTACAAAAAATCATGTATCTATAAAGGATTCTGTCATACAGTGTTAACAACAGTTCATGAGGTTATTTTGCAGATGAAGAAACTGAGGATTTTGAGAGATTAAGAAATTTGCCCAAACGTCTAGTACATTTTTTCAGTAATAATAAAAAGGGGAAAGGAATCTTAAGGTCACGTTCTGGCCTTGCAGCTGATTTGTTTAGTCATTTCATTAGCTGCAAAATGAAGATGATTTTTTTCCCTTTCTGTATTAGCAAATAGTGTCTAAATGCTAATTATGTTAATAGATAATAGCAATATTATTTTTAAACCTAGAAATGAACACTGAAGCAGAACAGCAGCTTCTCCATCATGCCAGAAACGGCAACGCTGAAGAAGTTAGACAGTTATTAGAAACTATGGAAAGGAATGAAGTAATTGCTGACATTAATTGCAAAGGTAAGCTTTGAGTGGATTTTTTAGCTTTCTTTGTGAGTATGCATGGTTCTGTCATTTATTTAGCACAATATTTTGATCTTGCTAGAAATACCCATCTCTGTCTAGAAAGAATCTTCATAAGAGTCAGTAAAAGGTCTCCCTAAATCAGGGAAATTGAAATCTAGTCTTAACATTTAGTGTCTGTGACAATTTTAGCAGCTACGAGAGTGATCCTGAGCCTACAAGATGCATGCTATGATAGGATATGGTAGTTAAAGCAGCAGGTTTGAATGTTGACTATACGCCCAGGGTCCTGTGAAGTACCTTATAGGTGGTGGTAGGTAGTATCTCTGACCTCACTGAGATTAGTGTTGTAGATTAATAGATCAGACTAGTCTATACTATACAGTATATACCAGAATATGGAATTCCAGTGTGTCATGAAATCCCATGGGCGAAGTATGAAACTGGAACTAGAAGAATTTGCTTCTTGGAGGAAATAATTCTAAGGTGATCTATGAAGAGTGTATAGGGCTTAATCAAGTGAAAATAGAAAAATGTTCAAAGGAGATACAGCATGTGTCAAAGTCCAAGGTGAGAGGCAGCCTAGGTGGCAAGGGCCTGGAGGCAGGAGGGGTTGAGGGATAAGGTTGGGTAGGTAAGTAGCAGCTAAATATTAACGCACTCTGTGTAGCAGGTTGTACATATTACACTCATGTGTGCAGAGAAATAGAATTTATCTTCTAAAATGGCTCTGATATTTCAACATGCACGTTTTCCTTCTTGGAGTATGGAGAACTAAATGTTAGTCCTCAAGCTCAATTGCTTTTTGATAAACGATTGGTCTTCCAGAGCCTCTCAACTCTTCTTGCCCCATCTCCCCTTAGGTGGCATTTAAATGTAAAGATGAGCCTTGTGTGTATCTATAGCCTTTGGTTCCTCAGTGACCCTTTTCTTCCTAGTGCTCTTTAAGTATATGTAGCTGAACTTGGGGACAAAGTCAAACTGGTGTCTCTGTTTGTCATACAAGTGGTGCTTCTTGGCTGTTACTTTGTGGCCACTTTGCAGGTGGGGGCTAGTGGCTGCTAGGCAATCTTTTCCTATCACCCGGATGCCACTTGCCTGTTCTTGGTGTTCCTACAGTTTATCTCCCTCTCTGGGCTCATGGCACCATGTCTCTGCATTTATGTCTCTCTCTCTCTCTCTCCCCCAGGCCTCTGTCCCAGATGCATATTTTATTCTGCTGTGTCACATTTTTCTCCTATCCTAAAGCGACAAACCTTCTGGCTTACCCACAGTGGGGAAGGAGTATTATCTTTGCAGCAGGGAGGAAATGATAATCTGAGTTTTCCAGAAAGCATGAGTTGGTTTTTGGTATGCTAAAGGAATTCTAAAAATCCTCTTGGTCCTTCAACAAAGACCAGTTCTTTTGGTTTTTTAAATTATTTATTTATTTATGATAGTCACACAAAGAGAGAGAGAGGCAGAGACATAGGCAGAGGGAGAAGCAGGCTCCATGCACCGGGAGCCTGATGTGGGATTTGATCCCGGGTCTCCAGGATCGTGCCCTGGGCCAAAGGCAGGCACCAAACCGCTGCGCCACCCAGGGATCCCAGCAAAGACCAGTTCTTAATCTTTATCTGGGGATGCTATTTTGAAGGCTAAAATTATTCCCGGCATTTGAAAATCCTAATAACCCTTTATTATCTACCCTTCCCACCCTCACCTGTGGTTATTTTGGGTTAACTGGTGGGAATCACCTTCTTGGAAATGTAAAATTGAAACAAATGTGAATGCTTTTTCAGAATTTTATTGTTATACCTGGCAGTCAGACTTTGTCTTAGGGCAGTTTAAAGGATTTACATAAAGGAATGACACCAGATGATGTGCAGTTCACCAGAAGAAGTGAATAGGGAAAGGTGGGACTGGATGTGAGCAGTGTTTCCTCATGAGGATCACCTGTGCCAGGCATTTCTAGGATTTCTTTTCTACTGATTTGTTTTTCCAAACCCTGAGAAATTGAGAAAATGGTGAAATGTACTATAATTCCTTAAAAATTAAAGCTTAACAATCAACATAGAGACATTATTTGTTGGAAGGAATTACTGCTGTCAAGTTGAAAGTAAGAGAAGGAAGCACTGACCTGCAGTTGAAGGTAAAGGCCAGTATTTGTAGGATCAGGGTACAAAGAAGGATCTAATCTGTTTTGCAGGTAGTTGTTGCTATAAGTGTGTGTTCTTGGTCCTGTTTTTTTGCAAATATTAATGTTTAGTTTTGTGCCTTTTCTTCCTTTTTTGACCTTGGGTTTCCCGTTGAGGCACCTGCCATCTTGGGCTTGTCTGGTTTGATCCAGCTTCTATGGAGTACTGCCAGGACAGGACTCTGACTTTCCTGGTTGCTGGCCTACCAATATCCTGTTAGAATTACCTACTTGCTCTGATAATTTTTTTTTTTTTTAAGATTTTATTTATTTATTCATGAGAGACACACAGAGAGAGGCAGAGACACAGGCAGAGGGAGAGGCAGGCTCCATGCAGGGAGCAGCCTGACTGGGACTTGATACCGGGTCCCCAGGATCACACCCTGGGCCGAAGGTGGCGCTAAACCGCTGAGCCACTGGGGCTGCCCTCTCTGATAATCTGCTAAGAAATACGTTTTGGAAGCAAAATTGTAACCCAGGTCCAAAAGTGCAATAGCACATGGCTCTGGGGGTCCCAAACAGACCAGGTTCAAGCACTCACCACTGACAAAATCCAAAGATGGAGAGGTGAGTGGTGGTGAAACAAGCAGGGAATTTATTTCAATGAGGCCAACACCAGAAGACAGTGGGCTAGTGTTTTCAAAGTGCTGAAAGCACTTCTAGATTTATATAAGGAAAATGTAGAACAAAGGTTGGTGAGTAGGTACAGCTGGGCAATAAAGAGTAAAGGGCAGTTGAATCATTGTCTTGGGATCCATCATGTGTTGTCAATATTAGGACAGTCCCTCTTTTTGAGGGGCTAGCTTGGTTCCCATTACAGGATGCTTTGCCTGCCAGGTCTTTTGCCTGAGTTAAAAAGTACAGACTGAGGTCAAAATAGAGGTAGTTAAGGCTACAACAGTGTCTTCTTTCGAAATAAGAACTTATGCTGGCCGTGTCTACATATGATTCTGTGGTGGTGTCCTGTCACCTTGTTGGAAATTCTCGATGTGAAGCTACTTAAATGTTATCCATAATATCTGCTGGTGTTTCCCAGTGTTACAACATTCTTTGTAGGGTACAGTTCTTTGTAAATATTCCTCAATTTGACATTTCTTATTTGTTGAACAAAATTTTTGGATATCCATGGTAAGTAGTAAAGAGTATAAAGAATGAAGTATTTTAACATAGGATTTTGGGAATTCCCATTTCTTGGTCCAGAATCTTACTTGGAAATCCTAGATGTGAGGAGACCAGTTCAGAATCTGATACAGTAACTTAGAGGAGACCATCATGGGTTAGCTGGGAGTAGAAGCAATGGGAATGGCAACAAGTAGGTATAATAAGCAGTTAGGAAGTAGAATCAATAGGACTAACTGAATGTGGGGGTTAAAAAGGAGAGAAGTGGCAAGAGTTTTGCTTATTTTTGACTTGAGAACGAAGGGAATAATGGCAGTTTGTTGAGGGGAAAAAAAAAGGGGGAGAAGAACTAGCTTTAGTGAGTATGTACAGTTGACCCTTGAACAACACAGGGTGAAGAAGCACCAACTTTTCTGCAGAGTAAAAAAAAAAAAAAAAAAAAAAAATCCGCATATAACTTTTGACTCCCCCAAAACGTAACTGTTAATAGCCTACTGTTGACTAGAAGCTTTACTGATAATAATCAATGAACATATATTGTATGTTATATATGTTATATATTGTATCCTTATAATAAAGTAAGCTAGAGAAAAGAAAATGTTAAGAAAATCCTAAGAAAAATACATTTAAAATGTTTATCGACTAACGTCTGTATGTAAGTGGACCCATACAGTTCAAAACTCATGTTGTTCAGGGGTCAACAGTGTACATATAAAATGACTGGTGAGCTCAGCTTTGCTCTTTTTGAGCACAAGCTATTTTGTGTCATCCAAATGGAGGTGTCTAGTAAGCAGCTGCAAAGGGGAATGTGGATTTTGAAGTCAGTAGTACATGAACAGTGAAAGCAGTGGAAAAAGGCCAGGAGAGATACATTATTGGAGATACCAGTAATGAAGGACTAATCGGACAGTGGAACTTCCAAAGATCCTGAGAGAAGTGCTGGAACAGGGAGAGGTGCAGGGCTGTGGCAGCCTGGAAGGCATGTGAGCTGTGTTGTCCAATGCTTTCCAGTGCTGTGGCAGCTGGAAAGTGCCCCTGGGATTTGGTGACAGTGTTGGCAGATTTAAACTTGAGGACCATTTGAATGACATGGTGGGAGATGAACCTTTTCTGCTCTGGGTGGTAGGAGGCTAACGGGAATGGAAGGGGATGGAAAGGGGAAGTGCAGGCAGAGCGGGAGGGGAGAGTGAAGACAGTAGCTGCAAGGAGAACAGGATCCGAGAGGGCTTTCGTTGCTCTTGGTTATAGTGAAGAGGAAGGGGTGGACGATAAAGGAGAAGAGTACCTGAAAAGCAGAAAGGGATGGAATCCAGGATATAGGATCTGGATTGGTCTTAGATAAGTCAGGAAAGAAGGATGGAAGAATGCCTATTGGTAGCAGTGAGATAGTAGATTTGGCTCTAGGAAGCCCAGGGAGTTCCATGAAAGCTTTTCTTCTCATTGTGAAGCTAAGAGACTGAGGCCCTTTGTGAAGGGGAGGTGTGTGGATAAGAGGCTTAAAGAGAATAGGGAGGACTTTTAAGTGCATGTTGCAGAATGTAGGAGAGACACCTGAATAGGGTATTATAAGGATTGCCAAGCAGAGTCTAGAGTCTAGCTGAAGTATAAGATCCTGAGTTTAAGGTGCCATGAATCTACAGGGTTCTGTTATTTTTCTTCTACCACTGTTCAGCCACCTGGGAATAGTTACAGAAAAATCAAGCTAACATACTTACCAGGCTTCGAGGTTTTTGTAGGCTACTGTGACAGTTATGGAGGGGATTGGCAAGGAAGTTGAAGTGAAGGATCAAGATGATGGATTTATTGAAGGAAGTAAAGGTGAAGGTGTTTACATATATGAGAACTGGTTAAAGAATGAAGGGCTGATTCAATTGCATAAGTCTGGAAGGATACCTATGTGAACAAGCCAGAAAGAGGGCAGTTGGTGAGCTCAGAGATGATGACATCTAGGCTCTGGCTATGGGACTGGGTGTGTCACATCAAGCAGAGGCCAAGTTTGCAGGAAATGAGGGAAGCTGAGAAACTGAGAGACCAGGATACTAAATAAGTAGTAGACACCCCTAAGACAGTGGCACGGTTTGCATGGGGAGAAAGACTGTTGCCTAGAGTTACTTGGTGAGGGGTGAACCGGTGGGATACTGCTGGATGGCGGCAGAGAAGGTGTTTGAGACTTAATGGCAGAAGTCTCAAAAGAGGTTTGCAATGTGAGTGGAGTCCTTGACTAGAGATAGCATTGGGTTTTGATGCGGTGGCTCATTTGGCTTCTGTTGTGTGAGGATCAGTGGATGTGTGGGAATTGTCTGGGGAAGCTCCACCTGAGGGATACAGGAGAGTCCTTGTCCTCAGAAAGAGCTAGGTTTCAGTTGAGAACAGAAAGTAAGAGAAACATTCCATGAAATAGACTGTGGCTCTAGAATTTATTGACTCTAGATTATAGGTTCTAGAGGGCACATGTCTTAGAGGAAACAATTGTGGGAATTTGGGTAAGTGGCAAACAATCACAAGACACTATTGGTGGTATCAGTCCCTTGGGGAGCTGTCAGAAGCTTGTTCTGGGTGCATTGAGGCTGGTTGGTGTCTGGGTTTCTGTTGGCTCAAAATCTAAAATCCAGGAAGTGAGGGCAGCCATTAAACCCTAGTCCCTCCCAAGGAGTGCCCCTTGGGGGGCAGCATGCCCCTAGGCTCTGGTAGACCCTCCAGGGTGCTGGGCTTTAGAATTCAATAGGCTGTATGCTCTTATGCCTGATTTGGAATTTTGATAACCTTCTGGAGGTCTCCCAGCTCTAAGCTATAGTACCCTATTATTTTTTTTTCTTTCTGAATTGATTTGTATAGTACATTTTCATCACACACAATTACTCTATACCTCTCCTCAGCAAGGATCCAACATTTCATTGCTCTTAACTTTGGTTCTTGTTGTTTAGTTGGACTCTACCGCTCTCGTAACCCATATCCTCATTATTTGAGATTTTTATCTGAAGTCAGGACTCCATTTTCTGTCTCTATCTGCAGAGCTAACAACTTTCCAAATGCTGCAGAAGGGATTCTTTATCAATTCCATCTTTCTGTCCACTCTTATAACATGGTACAGGTTTTCTTGTCTTTTTCTTTCTTTTGTTTTTTTTTTTTTTGCTTTAATATATTTATGCATATAAACAGAAAACAGTAAAAAGTTCTCAGGAACCCTCTCCTCACACACCATGAATAATAATGTTGGTGAACAGTGAACAGAAAGAGAAATTGACGCAGAAAATTATTGCTGTTATCACAAGTCATTGTATTCCACAGTACCTTTTAAAACAGTTTGTATTTATCTTGTATTAATATTTGTTAATTCCAAGCCTCATCGGGTTTTAATTTTATAAGGTAAAGGATATATCCTTAACTAGGAAACTAAGAAAGATACATAGCTCTCTGGTCATTTTGCCTGCATTCAAAACACCAGGTTGTATACATCCATTTGTTCACCAAACATTCATAAAATGAACACTAACTTTTGACTAGTCATGTTTAACTTCTCTGGGTATACCCTACTGCCTGGATTATGACATGTAAAATTTTTTAAATTTTTATTTAAATTAACATATAATGTATTACTGGTTTCAGAAGTAGAGATCAGTGATTCATCAGCCTAGTATAATAACCAGTGCTCATTCCATCCATTGCCCTCCACATACATACAAACACACCCCACATCATCTTTATCCATTCATCTGATACACATCTGGGCTCTTTCTGTAGTTTGGCTCTTATGGACATCCCTGCTATAAACACTGGAGTGCAGGTGCCCTTTCAGATCATTAAATTTGTATCTTTCGGATAAATACCTACTAGTGTAATTGCTAGGTCATAGGTTAGCTCTATTTTCAACTTTTTGAGGAACCTCCTTACTGATTTCCAGACTGCACCAGGTATGGCACAGGTTTTCAAAAGGAGATGTTTTTCATGAAATACTGTGCTGAGAGGACCAGGTCTTTGCTAGATGATGGCAAGATTTTTAAAGATTCAAAACCTTGGAGTCAATTAGAGATCATTTACTTTGAATATGACCCCCCATGGTGTCTCTTTCTACCTTTTTAAGAATGAGGATATAGGGGATTCCTGGGTAGCTCAGTGGTTTAGCGCCTGCCTTTGGCCCAGGGCACTATCCTGGAGTCCCAGGATCGAGTCCCACGTCGGGCTCCTGGCATGGAGCCTGCCTCTCCCTCTGCCTGTGTTTCTGCCTCTCTCTATCATAAATAAATAAAAATCTTAAAAAAAAAAAAAAATGAGGACATTGAGTTAAGAGAGTGACACCAGAATCTGGGGCTTATGTATTCTAATCATTATACTTGTTACATTTCTTACTGTGTCCTGTCTCTTGCCTATCATTCATCAGCAGTGCAATGTGAAGGGAAGATTGGCCAGTGAATGGGAATACCTTGCTAAAGAGAAATTTTTATTATAAAATTACCTGAATAGCAAGTAAAAATGCCTTATCTTTTTCCATTTTTAGGAAGAAGTAAGTCTAACTTGGGCTGGACACCTCTTCATCTGGCATGTTATTTTGGACATAAACAAGTGGTTCAGGATCTGTTAAAGGTACATTTATGGCTTAAGTTTTTAAATGAATAAAAGAAATATTACTGCTATGGAAATTATGAAAGTCTTAGAAAAGCCAACTAACCATAGTAGATTACTTAACACTAACACACTTAATTATTCTTTGCTAAAAAGTAGGTTAGCCTGATGACTGGTTAAAATTCTATTTTTTTTAGTCATTTGATTTTTCTATTGACTTTTTAAAATTGCAAAAGTGAATGTGTGAGTTAATGTGAAGATAATAGTTTTTAATATAACAGTTAAAAAAATAACCTAAGCACATCCTAAATGATTAAAAAAAAGATGCAAAAAAAAAAAAAGATGCAGAATCTCTTAATGAGCACCGTATGATTTAAGATCTCACATTTTTTCAATTCTGTGATAATGTTTCACTTTGATATTTCTGAAATTGCCTTAAAATTGGGCAGTACATTTAAGTAGTGGCTTTTTTTTTTTTTACTGAAAACTTACTAAATTGGTGGAGAAAATATGGTATTTTGTTCAGAATATTCTTTTTTCAATATGAGGGTTTCTAAAGTAGAGTGAAGGTCTGTAGATTTTTAAAGGAAAGCAGCTTTTTACTCTTCTACCTATTATGAAGTAGACTTTTATCTCTCTAGTAGCTTTACTGTTTTACTGTGAATTGAATTGAATTTTAGCATTGACAACCAATGAATATTAACATCATTTTACTTTTGAAATATTTAATATATTTTTTAGGTGCCTGACTGGCTCATTTGGTAGGGTACACAACTCTTAATCTCAGGGTTTTAAGTTCAAGCCCCATGTTGGGTGTTGAGATTACTTAAAAATAAAATATATATTTTTTAAAGAAATAATATATTTTTAGAGAATTATTTTCACCTTTATGTATTTCTTGACATGTGGAAGATGTCTAAAGTTTTCATGTTTGTCAGGCTGGTGCAGAAGTGAATGTATTGAATGACATGGGAGACACGCCGCTTCATCGAGCTGCCTTTACGGGACGAAAGGTGAAAACATTCCACATTTGGTGTTTGGGTGGAATATTTGGGAGAGCAGTCACATGTTTTTTTAAGACTCTATGAATAGGAACTGGGCGAAGCCACAACAAATACATAAACCAGCACTTTGGGTCAAAAGGCCACAAGCTCTTGGAATGAACGTGAGGTCAGGTATTTCCACTCTGGAATCCTGACAGGAGCTCTTTCAGTCCCTGCTCCTGTCCTCTAGGGATGGGGAACTCCTGATAGTTCTTTTTTTTTTTTTTTTTTTTTTAAACTGCTTCATTGAGGTAGAATTTTATGTTGCATAAAACTCACCTACTGTAAGCGCACATTTTGGTGATTCTTAGTACATTTACATAGCTGTGCAGCCAGCTCAGAACGTTTTCTCATGCCTCTTTATGTTTATTCCCTTCTGTTCTCCCCTGCCTCAGGCTGTCACTGATTGGTTTTCTATTTCAAGGATATCTGTCCTTTCTAGAAATGTCTTGTAATTGAAATCCTACAAACTTTTGTGTTTGGCTTCTTTAATTTAGCATGATACTGTTGAAGTTTATTCATGCCATAGAATCCATGTATCTGTGATTTCTTCTTTTTTATGACTGAATAACTTTCCATCTTATGGCTATATCACATTTTTTAATCCTTTCACTGTTCACTGGAAGGACTCTTTTCCCATTGTGTTGTCTTGGCACCCTTGTTGAAATGAATTGACCGTAAATTTCTAGACTTTCTGTTGTCTTCCTTTAATCTGAATCTATTGTTACATCAGTACTACATTGCTTTTATTACAGTAACTTTATAATTAAGTTTTGATATTGGGTGGTCTGAGTTTTCCAGCTGTGATTTAAATTATTTCGACTATTGTTAGTCAAAATAGTCCAGGGGTGCCTGTGTGGCTCAGTCAAGGTAAGCATCCGACTCCTGGTTTTTGGCTTAGGTAGTGATCTCAGGGTCATGAGATCCAGTCCAGCACTGGGCTCTGCACTCAGTGCAGAGTCTGCTTGAGCTTCTCTCTGCCTGCCCTGCCCAAAATAAATCTTTAAAAAAAACTGTATTTCCATATAAATTTTAGGATCATTTTAATTTCTACAAAAACACCTGTTGGCATTTTGATTGAGGTTGTGTTGTCTAGGGTCTATGGATCCATTTGGGAAGAATGGCCACTTTAACAATATTGAGTCATCCAATCCATAAATGGGAAATGCCTGTTCCTTTGTTTAGATCTTTAATTTCTATTGGCAGTGTTTGGTAGTTTTCAGTGTACAGATCTTATACTCCTGTTAAATTTATTTCCAGGCATTGTATTCTTTTTGATGCTATTTTGAATGGAATTTTTCTTTTAATTTCCTTTTCTGATTTCTTCTTGCAACTGTATAGATAGATAAGTTGATTTTGTTGTTAATCTATATATTGTGTCCCTGTTGTTGATCTGTATCCTTTATCCTTGCTGAATTTGTTCATTAGTTCTAGTAGGCTTTTGTAAATTCCATAGGATTTTCTCTACACTGGATCCTATCATCTACAAATAAACACAAATGTACTTCTTTTCCAGTCTGGATGCTTTCTTCTCTTATTTTACTAGATCTTAGTAAACTGTTGAATACATATGATGAAAGCAGAAATCCTTGTTTTTTGATCATAGGGGAATAGCATCTAGTTTTTTTACCAGTAAGTATGGTGTTTGTGGGTTTCTCTTAGATTCTCTTTATTAGGTTGAGGAAGTGTTACTCTATTTCTAGTTGGTTGAAAGTTTTTTTTTTCTCTAAGATTTTATTTATTTATTCATGAGAGACAGAGAGAGAGAGAGAGGCAGAGACACAGGCAGAGAGCCTGAAATGGGACTCGATCCTGGGTCTCCAGGATCATGCCCTGGGCTGAAGGTGGTGCTAAACCGCTGGGCCACCGGGCTGTCCTGGTTGAAAGTTTTTATCATGAATGAATGTCTAGTGCTTTTCCTGTCTTTTGAGATGAGCATGTGATTTTTTTCTTTAGTCTGTTAATATGGTATATTACATTAATTGATTTGGGGATTTTAAACATAGCTGTGTAAATCCCACTTGGTACTGGATAATGTCTTTACTGTGTTGCTGGATTCTCTTTGCTAACATTTTGCTAGGGCTTTCTTGGGTCTGTATTCATGAGAGATACTGCTTTATAGTCTTGTTTTCTTGATCTGTTTATTTGACTTTGGTAACAGGGTGATACTAACCTTATAGAATGAGTTGGAAAGTGTTCTTTTCTTCTGTTTTCTGAAATAGTTTGTAAAGGATTGGTGGTATTCTTTAAGTAGTTGATAGAATTCACCAGGTAAGCTATCTATGCTTGGACTCTCTAAGTGGGAAGATTGTAAATTACTAATAAGCCATCTATGGTTGGACTTTGTAAGTGGGAAGATTGTAAATTACTAATAAGCTATCTGTGCTTGGACTTTTCTGTGTGGGAAGATTTTAAATTACTGAAACAACTTAATTATTTTATGTAGGTCTGTTCTGATTTTCTGTTTCTTTGAGTCCACGGTGGTTATTTTATCTTTCTGGATTTTTTTTTTTTAATCTCACTTAAATTGTCTAATTTCTTGGCTTAAAGTTATTCAGGATGCTCTCCTGTGACTTTTCTGGCTATAGGGTTGGTAATGATAGTCCCTATTTCATTTGTTTTTGCTAATTGGTGTAATCTTTTTGTCTTGGTTAGTTTGGCTAAAGATTTATCAATTTTGTTGATCTTTTTCAAGAACTGACATTATTTTGATATTTTTTGTTCTGTTTATTTCATTTCTGTTCTTATTTCTCTTTTTTGGTTTTTAATTTCCTATTTTTTTTTTCCTTAAAGTGAAAGCTTATTGACTTGAGTTCTTTGTTCATTTCTAGTACACACATTTAAAGCTATAAATTTTCATTTTAGCTGTATACAATACATTTTTGACTTGTGTTTTTATTCTCATTTAAAATATTTTCTGACATTTTCGTCCCTTCTTCTTTGACCCAGAGGTTATTTAGAAGTATGTCTGCCACATATTTGGAGATTTCCCCCAAATTTCTTTCCATTATTGATTCCTAATTTTCCTTATGATCAGATAACATACTTTGAATTATTTATTGAAGAACATGAAATTCTTTTAAAATTTATTATGGGAGCACCTGGGTGGCTCTGTCAGTTAAGTATCTGACTCATGATTTCAGCTCAGGTCTTGATCTCAGGGTTGTGAGTTCAAGTTCCATGTTTGGCTCCATATTGGGCATGGAGCCTACTTAAAAAAATAATAAAATTTATTAGGAACTAGTGGTATAGCATTTGATCTGGGAGAATGTTTTTTGATTGCTTGAAAAGAATATATATTCTGTTTTGCGGGTGGAGCATTCTATAAATATCCATTGGCTTAGTTGATAGAGTTGTTCAAATCATTTATCCTTAACTGATTTTCTATTTGTTTTATGAAATATTGAGAGCGTTCTTTGAAGTATAACTATAATTCTGGAATTGTGTAGTTTCAATTCTGTCAGTTTTTGTTTCATGAATCTTGGAGCCCTATTAGGTCCATATCCATTTGTAATGGGGTTATATGGAATATATGGCAATATATCTTCCTCATGTATTGACCTTTTTTATCACTACAATGTTTTTGCCTTCAGTAATGTTTCTTGTCATAAAGTTTATTTTCTACCTGGTTAATATAGCTAGTCTAGCTGCCTTATGGTTACTGGTTACGTTTTATTTCAGGTGTACAACTCAGTGATTTGATAGGGTTATATATTATGCTATATTCACCACAAGTGTAGCTATCATCTGTCTCATTACATCACTATTACAGTATCATTGACTATATTCCTTATGCTCTGCTTTTGTTTCATTGACTTACTCATTCTGTAACTGGAGGTATGTATCTTCCTCTCCTCTTCATCCATTTTACCCACTTCCCAAACCCCTTCCCCTCTGGCAGCCATCAGTTCTCTGCATTTATAGTTCTGATTCTGCTTTTTGTTTGTTCATTCTTTTTAGACTCCTTTTATGAGTGTGGTCATAGCATATTTGTCTTTTTCAGTCTGACTTCACTTAGCATAATACTCTTTAGGTCCACCCATGTTGTTTCAAATGGTACAGTTGCCTCCTTTTTATGGCTGTATAATATTCCTGTGTGTGTGTGTGATCTTCTTTATCCATTCTTCTTTTTTATATCCATTCTTCTATTGACGGACACTTAGGTTGGTTCCATGTCCTGACTATTGTAAAGAATGCTGCAGCAAACAGGGACACATTTTTCGAGTTAGTATTTTCATTTTCCCTGGGTAAATGCTCAATAGTGGAATTATTGGATCACATAGTATTCTTATTTTTAATTTTTTGAGAAACCTCCATACTGTTTTCCACAGTGGCTGTACCTATTTACATTCCTACCGTCAATGAGTGCATGGGGGTTGCCAACACTTGTTTCCTGTCTTTTTGATTTTAGCCAGTCTGACCAGTGTGAGGTGATATTTCATTGTGGTTTTGATTTGCATTTCTGTAATAAGTGAAGTTGAACATCTTTTCAGTGTCTGCAGACCACCTGTTCAGTTGTGTGTTTTTATCTAGTCTGACAGTTTCTGCCTTTTGATTTAGTGTTGGGTCTATTTACAATTTTAATAATTTTTGGTTTACATCTTTGATTTTGTATTTGTTTTCTCTATGTCAGGTTTTTGTTCTTGTTCCTCCTTGACTGCCTTCTTTTCTGTTACAAAATATTATTAGTGTAAAATTTTAGTTCCTCTAGATATTAAACTTTCTGATCATGTTTATCACAGCAACTTCACACTCTTTATCTGCTAAATACAACATCTATGCCCACAGACAGTACATTTCTGTTATCTGCATTTCTCTTATGAGTTTCTTGTTTCTTTGCATGTCTCACAAGTTTTTATTGAAAACTGGATTTTTTAAAAAAGATTTTATTTGATAGAGAGTGCATGCACAAGCAGTGGGGGGAGGGTGGCAGGCAGAGGGAGAGAGAGAAGCAGGAAGCCTGATGCAGGGCTTGATCCCAAGACTCTGGGATCATGACCTGAGCCAAAGGCAGATGCTTAACTGACTGAGCCACCCAGGTACCCTGAAAACTGAACATTTTTTATAATGCATTTTAGCAACTCTGAATTCTGACTTGTCCACCTTCAGGTTATTTTTTTCCTTTTTTATTAATTTGTCTGATCTTCATCTGTGAAATCTGGAATATAAACCAGGCCTGCTGATAGCTCTTCTTTTTTTTTAAAAAAAAATTGTTTTAATGTTTTAACATGATTTCTGTTATGGACTGAATGTGTTCCCTTAAAATTCATATATTGTAATCCTGTCCCCCCAGTGTGATGCTATTAGGAGATAAAAAGTAGGTGAGGGATGGGAATAGCCTGTACCTTCAAGGCTAAAGATGCCTGATAAGCTCACCTGACATTCTAGTTCTATTGAATATGCCACTCAATTTGTTGTCTTTATTGAATACCCAGCACCGTGAAATGATTAATTTTGTTCAGTTTGAAGTCATTTTTTAAAGATTTTATTTTTATTTATTCATATGAGAGAGAGAGAGAGAGAGGCAGAGACACAGGCAGAGGGAGAAGCAGTCTCCATGCAAGGAGCCCAATGTGGGACTCAATCCTGGGACTCCAGGATCATGCCCTGGGCCAAAGGGGGGCGCTAAACCGCTGAGCCACCCAGGGATCCCCCAATTTTGTTCAGTTTTATACTCATTTTTCAAGATGACAGTTCTCTGAACTCTTCACACCACCATAGCCAAAAATTGCTTTACCTCTTTTTCTTGATTTTTTTCGATTATTTGAATGATCTCGTAAATGATCTATGATAGTTTTATTTGCTTACTGTCCATAGTTTAATATGCCTTAAGATTATTTAAAATCCTATATTAAACTTTATATGCATTTGTCACAAGTCAATAATTTGATTATATCATTTCATACTTTTTATTATGAGTAGATTTAACTAATTTTTGTGTGAATTACCATGAATGAACCTTGTATGTGCTTAATAAGCATATTTGAATTAGTATATTTTATACCATTACAGTCTATATGCTCATGTGTTGATACTGGTGAACCATATATGCAGTCTTGCTAAAGCTGAGAAAAATGTACTTTTTACAATAAAAAATAAAAATAGTGGGTAAATTGCTATACTTTATGGGATTTTAAAAATGAGCTTCAGATAGTGTAATTTGCCTGATCCATACATGAACTACTTGCTCGTATCTTCACAGCCTGCACTACTCCATTTTTCTTCTGTGTAAGCAAATTCTTGGGGTTGACTTGGATCATGAGATGGCATTCTTGACAGTGCAGCTCAGATGCTGTCTCTCTAAATACGACTTTCTGCAGCTGGGAGAAAACTGCTTTTCCAGATTTCCTGAGCGTATTACATCACTTTCATCTTCTACCCTATAGTTATTGTGTATATCTCTTTACTACTAGATTGAATTCATTTTAGTTTCAAAGAATTAACACACATCAAGTTTTAGTATCTTTGATAAGCACAGCACAGGTCTTTCTGCCTATCTCCACATACCTACCTCAGATCGGCTCATTCATCTGTACTTGGTTCTTCACGTTATTTGCCCGTTTCTGCTGTATTCTTGAACTTCAAACAGGAGACTCTGCTATAAATTGGGCCTTAGTTTGATTTGAACATATTAGCATATATATCATATTATCTCTTGTGTTAGAAAATTTAGCTGAAGCTAAATGGGTACCTCACACAGGAAACTTGAAAAATTTATGTGCTTAATGTTTAAGCATGATTGAATTTTGCAGAAAGTTTAATTTTCTAATTGTGCTTATGAAAGGAACCCAATTATCTTGTTCTGATGTGATCCTTTACTATGAATATAATTTATAATTTAAAACATGTTATGGTAGTGAGATTCAGTGATTTAATAACTAGAATGAGTTGAAAAGGGATTTGGTTTGTTATTAAAGTATTTTACATTCGTGTCCTTCAGAATGTATAAAATCTCCCTGAATTTCATGAAGGACCTTCTGGCTCTTCTTGGTAATTACTGACCCCTAGTGTTATCTAATCAAAATGTACCATAATTCTCAGATGTACTCAGCATTTGTTCTTTGGTTTTTCAAATGCAGTTAGAGTGCTGAAGTTTTTATATTTTTTATGATAATTATAAAATAGGGATACAATTGGTACAGTAAATAATTGGATTGTTGTACTAACCTTTATGTTGATTGACTATTTTCCAACAGAGCTAAGAATACATTTAAAATGAATGCTTCCTCTGTTGTGTGTGTGTCAGGAATTGTGTGTCTGTCACCTGGCATATAGAAGATACATATAATCCTGAGGTTCCTATAAGCTTCTCTATCTTGTTCCCTAACTTACCATCTCTCATGCTTAGGCATTAAATGCCTACTCTGTATCAGGCACTGCACAAATGACCTGATAGGTCTTGTTTCATTTAAAAGGAAATGACAACAATGAAATGTAGGCACAAACATTTCCATTTCTTGTAGTTTGGGCTTCCCAGGAATCCAGCTGAGTTGGAGATTAGTGTGTAACAGGTTAATTGGAATACTATGGGATCACATGTGTGTTGGGGGTGGCGTAGCAGAACTGGGCAGAGGCTGAAGTCAAGCAGTGGTGCACTCACCAGGGTTGCCTCAGCCAGGTGAGGGGAGCTCTGCAAGAGAGGTGACCCATCAAAGCTGTCCCAGTTTGAAGTAAGAGAGCTCAGCACTTAGTGATGGTCAGTCAGTAGGTATTGGCTGCCGTAGGAAGGGACATGACCTTGTGCGAGGCAGCTCTTCTTAGCTGAGTGGATACCTGGAGTGACTAAAGGTAGTGGCTGCCTCCTGGGCACTCCTAGCATCTAGGGTATTAAGTCATCTATTTCTCAGGGTGAGGCTGGGTGTTGTAGCACAGCTTCGATCATAGCTCACCCTTTATTCTGCTCAGATTTGCTTCTTCATAAGCTTCCAGCCACAGCCCCTTCAGGGTTCCAGTGGGCCATTCCCAGCTAGGAGGAACTTAGGAGGAGGAAGGATAGTGAGACAGACTATAGCGTTGCTGCAATTGACCTTTGGGCCACAACTGAATCCTCTTCTCCCTTCTCTGCTGTCTCTTCTAGATATATCCTTCCCTTGACTAGCACATCTGGTCTTCGTGGCTTATCCAGTGCTGTGACTCAGGCCCTCATCACTGGAGATCTGAGCAGGTCATGCCCTTCCTAAGTGTGGAGTTGCCACACTTGTTCATTATTGTCAAAACTAGACCTGGGAGGGGCACCTGGGTGACTCAGTGGTTGAGTGTATACCTTTGGCTCAGGTCGTGATCCCAGGATCCTGGGATCAAGTCCCGCATCAGGCTCCCCACAGGGAGCCTGCTTCTCCCTCTGCTTGTATCTCTACCTCTCTGTCTCTCATGAATAAATAACTAAAATCTTAAGAAAAAAACTGGACCAGGGAATACCAAGAGCTACCTAAGTGTATCATCTGCATGCCAAACATACTCCTCCATTTCCCCATTGTATATAGTCCTCCTTTCTTATGTTCAAGTTCAGTTACCTCTGCTAAAATGATGACGACTCCTGCCTCTCCTTTGTTACAGGAGCTGAGTGTTCAGGCACCCTTTCTCATCTTCTGGCATGTGAATCAGAGCATTATACTCAGATGCCCCCAGAACCTGAAGAAGCCAATCAGGCATTGTGCTTCCTTCTCTGTTTTGAGAAGTGCAAGATGGTATAATTTGTTTTTTACTTTGGAGACACTGTCCTGGCATTACCCAGACCACTGAACCCTTAAAAACAATATGGCATTGTCCCTGAATTCTTCCTAAGATTTATTTCCCACTCCCTGGAGCATTATATCTTAGCAAGGCTTTCAACATTCTAGTCTCTTCTTGTTCATCTGGTTTTATTAATATGTCATTGGTAAGATAGACCACTGTGATGGTCTGTAGGATGAACAAATGGCTCTGAGGCAAAACTGTAAATGTATACTTTGTCTATGAGAATATAAAGTGGTTTTGATCATTTTTTCCTAATCGGGAAAGAGTACACATAATGTCAAATTAGTTGCTATACCATGTCCTTAGGTAATATTAACTTGCTTGGAAAAGATAGCATGCTTTGCAGAGTGGCTATAATTGGGGCTATTTGAATTTATGGAAATCCTCGGTCTTCCTCCATATTCCATCTGGTTTTTGCAGTGTTAGACTGATGAATTAAATGGAAATAGTCTAAGAACCATCACTCCTACATTCTGAGGGTTTTTTTGTTTGTTTGTAGGCTCCATGCCCAGTGTGGAGTCCAGTATGGGACTTGAACTCACAACGCTGAGATTAAGACCTGAGCTGTGATCAAGAGTTGCACTTAACTGACTGAACCATCCAGATGCCCCTGCATTCTGAGGTTTTCAAGGATGGCACTGATCCAACCCATATAAGATACTAGTTTTAATTTATCTGGGCCAGGGGGCAAGGGAGGACAATTTCAGAGCCCTCCTTCTGGCCCTTAGACACCCAGGAATCCACACGAAACTGCCAACAACTTAGTGTGTCTGTTCCAATTGTGTATTCATGGACTGGGGAAGTGATTCCTGGATGTGATTGTGGACCTGCATGTACCATGAGCCAGACCTGAGCCAAGGTCTCATTTATTACCTTGTCCTCATGTATGCCCCCTTTCTAAAAGAGGGGCCAGATGGCACTTGGGGTCTCTCGGCATCAGTGTCAACTTGGACATTAGACCTAACAGTTCCTGAAATGTTTGGATATTCCCCTTTCCCCGGTGTAGCTACCTGGGTTTCATTAGTCCCTTTGGGAATAGTCTAGGAAATTGATGGCTTTGTACGTTTGATTTGGTGTTGCAAAATCTTTCCTTCCAGAATCTGGTCTCTCCTTTAATAGTTTTCAGTCCAAAATTGATTCAGGTCCAGAAACCGGACAAGGTGTCATGACTTCTTCAGAGACCGTCTTCAGCTTCTAACCATTCATCATTGACTTTTTTGACAGTACAAATTGAGTTTTTAACTTGGATGATTCCTAGCAGCATAACCAAAGCAGTGGCCCCTTACAAGTGTCAAAATGCCAGATACGCCTTTGCAGACAGAAGATTTTAAATAAGTGGACTTGCTAGACTGAACATAGTACATAAGATCATATTTTTTATTTTTGCCATATTTTTTATTATTTATTGTGCCAGATTTTTAATTTTTGTGCCTGGAAGGGCCTAGAGGATACATCATTCACCAAAGCAGGAAGAAATGACTGGTGAATAAGGCACCAACATCATTAAGACCCTTATTAAGGTTTGTCTTCTAAAGTCTAGGGCTTCCAGGAAATGACACTGCAGCCCTGATTCACCAATAGCAGTGGGGTATGCAGGGGATGTGTATCATAGGACCCTGAAATAGTAGAGGCTTG
Organism: Canis lupus baileyi; assembly: GCF_048164855.1. NCBI lineage: Eukaryota > Metazoa > Chordata > Mammalia > Carnivora > Canidae > Canis > Canis lupus. The sequence continues at coordinate 17,365,055 of NC_132843.1, read as the reverse complement.
GAGATGGCACCTCCACCTCAGAAGCCAGGTGGAAGCAATTACAGTAAGTAAGTACTGTAGCAAGTTCAGCAGGGTAAGATCGGGAGGACTGGCCTGCAGAGAGTTACAGAAATGGCTAACAAAATGGCATTCCTGAGGGCAAGTCACATGGGCATATGACAGCAGATACTACTTCTGTCATCTATTATGATTTTGTTTTGTTTTGTTTTGTTTTATACTCTTTTGATGGATTGAGAAGGTATCATGTCTTACCAATTCTTCAGTAGCTTATTACACATTCTTTAGACTTGGTATCACCCCATAGCCACTGGGTGCTCAGTTCTGTTTCTTCTTTTTTCAGACCCATTCCTCTCCCTCTCTTCAGTTTTTCCTCTTAGGTCAGTAGAGGTTAGCCAAATACTGTCTTCAAGTTTCTTATCTTTCTTGGCCAGTGTGCTCCCTGATGTCTACTGATGTCATTGAAGCATTCTTTATTTCTGTTACTAATGATTTTTATTTGTAGCATTTTCCTCTAACTCTTTATAGTTTCCACTTCAGTTGAAATTCTCTCATTATGTATGTAGTCCACCATTTCAACTAGACCTTTTAATGTAATAATCATAGTTACTTTAAATTCTGTGTCTGATCATTTCAGACACAGAATTTAATTTTGGTCATTTCTGTGTCATCCTGTTGATTGCTTTGTCTCTTGACAGTGGATCGTTTTTTTTCTGTTTTGTGTGTGTGTCTGGTAATTTTTATTGGAATGTTAAACTGTGTGTAAGCTAGTAGAGACAGGTAAATAGTTTGGGCTTGGAAATGGGCATACGTCTTAGTGTGGGAGGTTGGATCAGTCTAGCCTGGAGCACATCTGAGCTTGGGTTTTGTTGTTGCCATGGTTACCTTATGTGTACCAATGGCTTCAGATTTCTATTTCCAAATTTGGTATTGCCTCCATGTATGTTGTAGGCTGATTTTTCTGGAGAGTTTTTTTTTTTTTTTTTTTTTTCCCTTGATGTTCCTACTTCACTCTAAGCTTGAGGCCTTCCTAGCATGCCTTGTCCCTCAGAGAGCATTTCTCTCCATGCTGTTGCCTCTCCCTCATTAATTGACTACTCTTGCTTGTTCTCAGTACTTGGTAGTCTTGGGGTGAGAGGAGGGGGCAGAGTGAGTTGCAATTGTCCTGGTGGAGCCTATACATCTTAGGCCTTTTGTCCCTGTGTAAGGGACAGGAGTTTCTTAGATAGTTCTTTATCAGTGATCCTGCTCCTCCAGTAATAGGAGACCTTTAATGTATGGATCCTTGATTGTTTCCTGTCTCTCTCCTTGGTTGAAAGGGTCTTCACTGTGCCTTGTGGATGAAAGATTTGCTGCCTTTTCACAGCAGTGATACTTTTAAAGGAATAACATAAGGCAGAAAGGCTTGCCTCAGGCTTTATAAGCCTTCTCTGCAGCAGTGGTAGCTCCCTCCTCTGTGCCTGCATCATCAAGGGTAAGGCTTTCTCTGATCACCTGCCGGAATCCCCATCCCCTGCCTTTTTTTTTTTTTTTTTTAAGCACCAGGTGGAGGCCCATGGAGAAGAGTCTGCAGGTGGATAGGAGTTTCCCTTATACCTGTGGTTCGTAGAGGTTCTATATCCTTATGTTAGTGTTTCAGCAGGTAGCAATTCATTGAAATTTGCAGCTCAGTTCCTTTATCTGCTTGTTTGGCAGCCCCTGTCTTACACTCATACCTACCATGGGTGAGCAAGTGCTTACTTGAGGGCAGTTTCCTTAGATTTCAGACTATAGGCATATCTCAAAGATATTGCAGGTTTGTTGCCAGATAACTTCAATAAAGCAAATATTAAAACAGAGTTAAGTCAAATGAACTTTTTCGTATCCTAGTGCATATAAAATTTATGTTTATACTATAGTCTATTAAGTGTGCAGAAGCATTAGGTCTAATAAAACAATGTATATACCATAATTAAAAATTCTGTATTGCTAAAAAAAGGTTGTCATCTGAGCTTTTAGTGACTCATAATCTCTTTGCTGGGGGAGGATCCCACCTCCATGCTGATGGTGATTGATGAAGATTGGAATGGCTTTAGCAGTTTGTTTGAATAGGAGAAAATGAAATTTGCCACATAGATTAATTCTTTCTTTCACAGACCATTTCTCTGTGCATGTGATGCTGTTTGATAGCTTTTTACCCACAGTAGAACTTCTTTCAAAATCCTCTCAAACCCTGCCATCAGCTAAGTTTATGTAGTGTTTTAGATCATTTGTTGTCACTTCAGTCTTCATAGCATCTTCCCCGGGAGTAGATTCTATCTCAAGAAACTGCTTTCTTTGCTCATTCATAAGAAGAAACTCCTCATCTTTGAAATCTCTATCATGAAATTGCAGCAGTGCAGTCTCCCTTCTGATTCTAGTTCTTTTGCTGTTTCTGCCACAACTGCAGGGACTTCCTCCAGTCTGAAACCCCTTGAAGTCACCCATGAGGTTGGAATCAACTTCTTCCAAACTCCTATTAATGCTGATAGTATTTTGGCTGGTGCTTTTGAATCTCAAATGCTCTAAATGGCATCTAGAGTGGTGATTCCTTTCCAGAAAGTTTTCAATTTACTTTGTTCAGATCCATCAGAGGAATGAATCACTGTGGCAGCTAGGGCCTTAAGAAATGTATTTTTTTTAGTCCTAAGACTTAAAGTTGAAATTACTCCTTGATCTATGGGCTCAATAGATGTTATGTTAGCAGGCATGAAAACAATCTTAATTTTATTGTACATCCCCATCAAAGCTCTTGGGTAACCAGGTGCATTGTTAATAGGCAGTAGTATTTTGGGAAGAATCTTTTTTTCTGAGCAGTAGGTCTCAACAGTGGACTTAAAATATTTAGTCAGCCATTTGTAAAATAATATGCTGTCATCTAGGCTTTGTTGTTTTGTTTGTAGAGCAAATATCAAAACAGAGATTTAGCATAATTCCTATGGGCCCTAGGATTTTCAGAGTGGTCAATGACATTGGCTTCAGTTTAAGTCACCAGCTGCATTAGCCCCTAACAAGAGAGCCAGCCTGTCCTCTGGAGCTTTGAAGCCAGGCATTGACTTCTTTCTACCTGTGAAAGTCTAGATGGCATCTTCTTCCAAAACAAGGCTGTTTCATCTAGGTTAGAAATCAGTTGTTTAGTATAACCACTCATTAGTGACCTTAGCTAGAGCTTCTGGAACACTGGCTGCAGCTTCTCTCTCAGCACTTGCTGCTCCACCTTGTACTATGATGTCATGGAGACGGCTTCTTAAACCTTATGAACTCCCCTCTGCCAGCTTCAGACTTTTCTCCTGTAGCTTCCTCACCTCTCTCAGCCTTCATAGAATTGAAGAGAGCCAGGGCCTTGCTCTGGATTAGGCTTCAGTTTAAGGGATGTTGTGGCTGATTTGATCATCTGTTTAGACCACTCAGACTTGTCTCTGTCTCAGCAATAAGGCTGTTTCATTTTCTATTACTGTATGTTCATTGAAGTAACACTTTTAATTTCCTTCAAGAACTTTTCCTTTGTACTAACTACTTGGCTGTTTGGCCCAAGAGCCTAACTTTCAGCCTATCCAAGCTGTGGACATGTCTTCCTCATTAAGTTTAATTATTTCTGACCTTTGATTTAAAGAGAGAGGTGCGTGACTCTTTCACTTGAGTGAACCTTTAAGGGTCATTGTAGAGTTACTAACTTCAATATTGTCTAACTTTAATACTGTGTCTCAGGGACTAAGGAGGAGGCCCCAGGAGGAAGAGATGGGGAGTGGTTGATCCCTGGAGCCATCAAAATACACATAACATTTATTGATAAGTTTGCTGTCTTCCGTGGGCATGGTTCATGGTATCCCAAAACAATAACAATAGTAATGTTAAAGATTAGTGATCACAGATCATTATAACAAATATAATAATAGTGAAGAGGTTTGGGCACCTGGGTGGCTCAGTGGTTGAGTGTCTGCCTTTGGCTCAGGTCATGATCCCGGGGTCGTGGGATTGAGTCCTGCATCAGGTTCCCTGCAGGGAGCCTGCTTCTCTCTCTGCCTCATGCTCTGTGTTTCTCTCATGACTAAATAAAATCTTAAAAAAAAAAAAAAAGTGAAAAGTTTTTGAAATAATGTGAGAATTAGCAAAATGTGACACAGAAACATGAAGTAATCTAATGCTGTTGGAAAAATGGTTCTGATGGACTTGTTGGATGCAGGGTTGCTGTGAACCTTCAACTTGTGTGAAAAAACAACAAAAAACATGATCTGCAGTTGGTTGTCATGCCATCTCAGTTGCCTGGGTTCAGGCGAAGTAATCATTTTGTAGATGATCTGTTTTTTCCTCTTTTTAAAAAATTTTATTTGAAGGAGGGTGATGCACTTTCCAGCTTTCTAAATTCCAGGTGGAATGTGCAGGTCCCAGTTAATTTATGAAACAGTCTTTTCTTGTGGCAACTTCAGAGACTGTGATACCTAAGTGTTAAGTCGATCGTGTGTCTTTGCCTTACATGTAGCAGTTAATGTTTAGCATGTCTTAGCAGTCTTTAAGGGGCACTTGGGAAGTCAGTCAGTTATGCATCCCACTCTTAGTTTTGTCTCAGGTCATGATCTCAGGGTTGTGGGATCGAGCCCCATGTTGGGCTCTGTGCTCAGCATGGAGTTTGCTTGAGATTCTTTCTCTCTCTCTCTTCAGTCAATCAATCAATCAATCAATCAATCAATCAATCTTCTTTCTTAAAAAGGCAAAAAAAAAAAACTTTAAGATTTTACTTTGTGTGTGGCCTCTTAAAAAAAAATCTACATGTGACTGTGCATGTGTATTTCTATTCAGTTTTATCTTTTTGGAATTCCAGGTTACCTTATAGATAAAAGACTTTCATGATTAATTTTGTACTAATTTTTTGATTTTTTTTTTTTACCTATATTCTCTTATTTATTCCACTCCTGTTTTTTGAAAGTGATTGTCAAATCCACCATCTAGTCTTTCTATTGAATATTTAATTTGTTGTTAATTTTATTTTATTTTTTTATTTATTTATGATAGTCAGAGAGAGAGAGAGAGAGAGAGAGGCAGAGACATAGGCAGAGGGAGAAGCAGGCTCCATGCACCGGGAGCCTGATGTGGGATTCGATCCCGGGTCTCCAGGATCGTGCCCTGGGCCAAAGGCAGGCGCCAAACCGCTGCGCTACCCAGGGATCCCCTGTTGTTAATTTTAAAGAATATTTTTCTCTGAATATTCTTTTTTGTAGTCTTTATTTCTTAACAAGGAAATAATCTCATTTTCTGAGGATATTATGGGTTTTTTAAAGGTTTTCTCCATTTTTGTCTCAAGTTTTTTTTTTTTTTTTTTCCTCTGTCTCGGTCTTAGTCGTTTGTGTGCTGATCAGATCTCAAATCTCAAGTTGTAATGGGCTATCGATTCATGTTTAAGAGTGACATTTCTCAAAACTTGTAGAGATTCAGTAAGCATGAGTAATACTTGCTCACTTGTGGGCTTCATTGTAGGTTGAAGTTTGTTGAACTTGTATAGTAGATTGGTATGTCTTTGTACCTTTTTCATGATTTCATGTAACTGTATAACATGTACAGACCTTTGTGCTTCACATTTCCCATCTTTGTTTTTAATTTTTCTTGAAGATTTTATTTATTTAAGAGATAGAGTGTGTGTGCCAGAGAGCACAAGCAGGGAGAACAGCAGAAGGAGAGGGAGAAGCAGAGAGCCTAATGTGGGGCTCGACCCTGGGACCATGACCTGAGCTGAAGGCAGATGCTTAACTGACTGAGCCACCCAGGCACCCCAGATTTCCCATCTTTGAAAAGAGGTGTTATAATAGTATCTATCTCCTAGGATTTTTGTGAAAATTTAAATGAGTTAATAAAAGTAAAACTTTTAGAACAGTGTCTGTTACATAATTACATAGTAAATGTTAATTGAATATTGGGTATCATTATATCTTTCATTTGTTTAGAAATAATTGTCTTTTTAAATACCAAATCTAGCCTTAAATTTGCTCTTATTATGATCATAGGAAGTCATGCATCATTTTTCAGATGTACCTCTGTTGATGTTTTTTAGTAAAAATTTGGATTTTGAGGAATACTTTATTTGCCTAAGTATGGGAAATTGTTTCCATGTGTATGGATATTGGATAATTAAAACTTACCCTTTTAAGTCCCTAGCTTTTAAAAAGTAGAACTTTTTTTTTTTAAAAATGAGGTATAACTGGAGTGCCTGGCTAATTCAATCAGTGGAACATGCGACTCTTAATCTTGGGGTTGTGAGTTCAAGTCCTATGTTGGGTGTAGAGATTACTTAAAATCTTTTTTAAAAAATGAGGTATAATTGATTTGTAACATGCTAATTTCAGATGTACATTATATAAGGTTCATTATGTATTGCATAATCACAATAAGTATATAGTTAACATCTGTCACCATACAGTTACATTTTTTTTTCTTGTAAGAACTTTTAAGGTCTTTTAGCAACTTTCACATATTCAGTACAGTATTAACTATTAGCCACCATGCTGTACTTTACATCCCAATTACTTATTTACTTTATAACTGGAAATTTTGTACCTTTTGATCACCTTTGCTCATTTTGCCCATCCCCTATCCCCTGAATTGGGCAGTCATTAGTCTGTTCTATGAGTTTCATTTTGTTTTTAGATTTCTGTAAGTAACATAAAGTATTTGTTTTTTTTTTTTTCTGTGACTTACTCCCTTAGCATAATGTCCTTGTGTTCCATCCATGTTTTTGCAAATAGCAACATCCCTTTCTTTTTAATGGCTGGATATTATTCCATTTTATGTATATACTACAATTCCTTTATCCATCCATCCATTGATGGACATTTAGGTTGTTTCCCTATCTCGGCTATTGTAAATAATGCTGCAGTGAATGTTAGGTATGCTGATTTTTTTTTTTTTTTTAGTTAGTATTTTTGCTTTCTACGGAAATACCCAGAATAAATATCCAGAAGTGCAATTGCCTGATCATATGGTAGTTCTATTTTTAATTTTTTGAGGAACTTCCATACTATTTTCCTTAGCTGTACCAGTTCACATTCCCACCAACAGTGCACACAAATTCCCTTTTTTCCCCTACATCATCACCAACACTTGTTATTTTGGTAACTATAATTCTCAGAGGTGTGAGGTAATCTCATTGTGGTTCTGATTTATATTCACTGATGATTAGTGATGTTAAACGTCTTTTTTGTGTATGTCAACCATCTGTATGTCTTCTTTCAAAAAATGTCTATTTAAATTCTCTACTCATATATATATATATTTTTTTTAGATTTTTATTTTTGGATTGAGAGTTCCAGTAGGGGGAGGGGCAAAGGGAGAGAATCTTAAGCAGACTCCATGCTGAGCATGGAGCTCGATATGGGGCTTGATCCCATGACCCTGAGATCATGACCTGAACTGTAACCATGAGTCAGATGACTATCCAGGCACCCCCCCCTCTGCTCATCTTTTAATTGGATTGTTTTTCTACTATTGAGTTGTAGGAACTCTTTGGATATTAACTTATCAGATACATAATTTGCAGATTTTTTTTTCCCATTCAGTAGGTTCCCTTTTCATTTTGTGGATGGTTTATTTTGCTGTGCAGAAGCTTTTTTTTTTTTTTTTTTAACTTTTCATTTTTAATTTTTTACTTTTGGGGTCAAATCTAAAAAATCACTGCCAAGACATGTTAGGGAGATTACCACCTATGTTTCCTTCTAGGAGTTTAATGGTTTCTGGGTGGGAGCTAGTTTTTGTGTATAGTGTGATATGGTGGTCCAGTTTCATTCTTTTGCATGTGACTGTCCAGTTTTCCCAGCACCGTTTATTGAAGAGACTGTCCTTTCCCCATTGTGTGTTCTTGGCTCCTTTGTTATAAATTGGCCATACATGCATGGCATATTTTTTGATAGCTATATTTGAAATATTATAACACATCTCCCTGCTTTCTCTAATACAGTGTATCCACATAATGAAGCCCCTCTCCCCATAAAATATTCTGCTATTTTCCTTAGAATTATATTGAAGTTACAGCTCATTATTGAAGTAGGTTTCTTGAACTTCTGAATTCTAAGAGTTCAATGAGCATAATTTATGGAAGTTAATTCTTTTTTCTAACTTTGAAACATGAAATCTATGTTGAGATTGCTTTACAAGACGTAAAATTTTCATGTGGAATTTCTGTTAAAAGTAGACTTTTTTTTAAAGGGAGAGGGTGGGAGGGACAGAGGGGGAAGGAAAGGGAATTCCAAGCAGGCTTTATGCCCAGTGCAGAGCCAGAGATGGGGTCCAGTCTTAGAACTGTGAGATCATGACCTGAGCTGAAATCAAGAGTTGGACACTTAAACAACCAAGCCACTCAGGCGCCCCTGAAGTAGATTAGTTTTACAGGAAGAAAAATAGCTTTAGCAATCAACATGGGAATGGTCATAGCATACTACTACTCATAGTAGCCCAAAGGTGGATGCAGACTAAATATTTGTTAAATCTTTAAGGGATACATAGAATGTGGTATACCCATATGGTTGGAGTCTTACTCAGCAGCAGGAAGGAATAGAGTACTGATACATGCTGCAGCACTAAGGAACCTTGGAAATGTGCTGAGTGAAAGAAGCCAGACACAAAAGGCTGCCACATATTGAATAATTCTATTTGTAGAAATACTCTGAATAGGCAAATCTATAGAAGCAGAAGGTAGATTAGTGGTTGCCAGAGGTTTAGGGAAAAGAGGTTTGGGGAGTGGTTAATGGGTAAGATTTCTTTCTGGGATGATAAAATATTCTGAAATGAGCTAGTGATGATGGTACACAACTCTGAATATACTAAAAGCCACAGAATTGTGCACTTTAAAAGGGTGAAATTTATAGTATGTGAATTATGTCCTGAAGCTGTTATTTAAAAAAACAACCTGGGTATGGAAGTTTTTCAAGTGTTTCATCTGAGTTAGATGAGTTGTCTGATGAGCGCATAATAATGGTGCAGTGAGGGACTTCTCGGTGGCTCAGTGGTTGAGCCTCTGCCTGTGGCTTAGGTCATGATCATGGGGTCCTAGGATTGAGTCCTGCATTGGGTTCCTGGCAGGGAGCCTGCTTCTCCTTCTGCCTATGTCTCTGCTTCTCTGTGTGTCCCATGAAAGAATAAAAACAATCTTGAAAAAAAAAAAAAAAGGTACAGTGAGGGAATGACAGTTTGCAGAGCAGAGTGAATTAGGGCAGTTTAGGGGTGTGGTTCACAGTTATGTTAATTTTGTTTTGCTCTAACCTTTGTACTAGTAGACCTAACATACAATGTGGTGCCTATTTTTTTTTTAAAGAAGGAAAAAGACAGGGTATCAGACTAAAAGTAAATACTCCTCTTCTTAATGGGTAAATGCTACTTGAGGCAGGGTTGGAAGGGTACCTTCTCTGAGCAAGATGCATGTTTTAGTTCTGAATTTTAAAGAATATTATTAAAATGTATCTACTTTTCCTTTATCAACTTCCTTAGCACTTGATTATTTTGATTCTTTATAGTCTTTGTCCTGGCTCTCCTCATGAACAGATAGTTTTCTTAAAGGTCATCAGTGGTTTACTATTTTGAAGGCTTTCTGTTTTCAGTTTTTCTGTACCTATATTCTAACAAAGGTGATCACTTATCTGGGAGAAGATGTACGGTCTTGTTGTATATCTGGCTATGGTTCCTGTCTTTTTTCCTTTATCCTTCATTATGGGTATTCCTCTGACTTTTTTTTTCTTTTAAACCATCCTTCCCTTTTCCCTTGAAACTTTCCCCATAACAAAACCCATGTGCTTTTATAGCTTTATTATTTTCCCTGGAAGATTATGTAGAAATTTGTGTTTTGACCTCCCGCTTCTCTCCAGGCATCCACATCCTCTGTTGTGCTGCATGGTGGGCACACTTACCTGCCCTCAGGTTATCTTGAAATTTCATGTTTCTAAAGTGATACTCTTCTTCCTCTACATATGCTCCTTATACAGTATTTGAGTTGGTCATTGAAATACATTTTACTTTAAATCCTCCTTTTTGCTGTCTCCACTTGAGAACAAACTCCCTACTTTTTACCTGGACTGTGTCTCTGATTTTCTAATCTCTCCAATTTTCTAATTTTGTAGTTAGAATTTAATTCTACCCTGTGCAGGGATTCCCAGTCAGTATCCTAAAGTCAGCTCTGATTTGGGGATCCCTTTGCTATTCATTATCTAAGTTGGTTTCCTTCTTGTGGAGGGTCTTGCATAATGGTGAGAGCTTCAGCATGGTAAGTGAATAACAAGAGTGTGGAGAGCCATGGAAGGCTCAGAAGAGAACCACATCTTCAGCCGATGGAAGGCGTGCCTCTGAGGAGGAAGTGGATGGAGCCAGACTTCCATAGAGCACCACTGACTACGCAGGACTGGATTAGGAATTCCAGATCCTGGGAGATGAAGAGAAAGATGACAACTCATTGGTTACCATCTGGACAAAGTGGTTAAGAAGTCAGGATGGTCTTTAATTTTGGCATAGAGAAGCATAGTTAGGCTTACTTTTTTTCCTGAACATAAGAATAATGATCCTGCAACAGACTCTTAAAATTAAAAAACCTCTTCTACTCAAAAAGGCATTAAAAATCAGCACCGACCTAGCCGTTGGGATGTTTCATTGATGTCCCTGGATTAGAAATTCAGCCACTGGTCTCTTAAAATGCCTTCTATTTTCTAATTCTGTTTTGGGGAATAACAGCCTTTTCTAACATCATTTCTGCCTGAAAGCTTGTATTCCTTACCTGAGGGCTTCTGAAAAGACAGGTTGCTGGGCCCTGTCCTCAGCATTTCTGATTCATTGGGTCTGAGATGGGGCCTGAGAATTTACATTTCTGCAGATTTCATGGGTGATGCTAATACTGCAGGTCTAGGGAAGTACACTCTGAGAACTTTTGCTCTAAGTCTTATACAGTGATCTGACGATCGTTCTAACTTGAGGTCTGATGTCATTCCTCTGAAACCTTTCAAGCATATCCCTTTACCATTCAGAGAACCTGAGCTCTCTAAAATTGTATGTAACAACTCTTCACGCTCTACATTGCCCTGTTGCTTCTGTACCCTTTTTCCATGTTATTGAAGTATATTCTTTTTCCCTAATGGTATTTCTCTGTACCTTTGCTCATACCATTCACTCTCCCTTTGGGGATTTATATCATTCAAGCTCCCTGTTAGTCTTTATAGTCTTCCTGAAGATCATATCAGGATAATTGAACTCTGTGCAGTTGCAAAAATGGCATAAGACAATTAGATGAGGTATTAAATAGGATGAGAGATAACCTTGCTTAACTGAAATGTGCTATGTGCTACCAGTTTTGAGTAATTCTAATCATTATTTAAGCAACTTTGAGATTTTATACACTATACAGTTGACCCATCTAAAGTACACAATTCAGTGATTTGGATATGTTGACAGTCTTCTACAACCATCAACACAATCCATTTTAGAACATTGTCATCACCCCAAAAAGAAACCACATAATCCTGTAACTCTGTTACCCCTCCCCCTTACCCCAGGATATTACTAATCTGTCTATCTCTATGAATTTGCCTATTCTGGACATTTCATATAAATGGAATCATAGGATACATGGTCTTCTGCAACTGGCGCTTCTTTTACTTTGTATAATATTGTCAAGATTCATGACATGGCATATATTAATACTTCATTGTTTTTTCTTGACAAAGAATATGCCATTGTATGGACATTTGACCCACTCATCAGTTGATGGACATTTGGATGGTTTCCATTTTTCAGATACTATGAATAATGCTGCTCTGAACATTTATGTGTAAGATCTTGTAGTTCATTTCATTTCTCTTGGATATATACCTAGCAGTGGAATTGCTGCATCATATAGAATCTCTGTGCTTAGTATTTTGCAGAACTGTCAAATTTTTTTCCAAAGCATCTGCACCATTTTACATTCCCACTAGCATTGTTGTGAAGGTTCCAGTTTCTTCACATCCTCACCAACACTTGTTATCATCAGCCTTCTTAATTTTAGACATTATAATAGTTACCAAATATTATCTCATTTGGTTTTTATTTGTATTTCTGTAATGCAAATGTTGTGCATCTTTTTGTATGCTTATTGGCCATTCTTTAGAGAATGTCTATTGAAGTCCTTTGCCCATTCATTTAAAATACTTTTTTAAATTTGAAGACTTAAATTTTATAGAGCAGCTTCATGTTGACATCAAAATTCAGAGGAAGATAGAGACTTCTTACATGTGCTCTATCCCTACACATGCACAGCCTCCCCCATTATCAGCATCCTCCACCAGAGTGGACCATTTGTTGCAGCTGATGAACCTGCATTTGTTACAGCCGATGAACCTGTGTTAACACAACTGCCCATAGTCCATAGTTTACCTTAGGTTCAATCCTGTTTGAATTAGGACAAATATATAATATGCGTGTATCATTATACCATTTTACAGAGTATTTCCACTGCCTCTGTGCTCTGCTTACTTATTCTTCTCCTTATCCTAGCCTCTGGCAACTACTGATCTTTTTTTATTAATGTCTCTAGTTTTGACTTTTCCAGAATGTCTTCTAGTTGGAATCATATAGTATGCAGCCTGTGCATTTTTTAATCAGATTGGGTTTTTTTGTTGAGTTTTAGCGGTCATTTATATATCCTGGATATACATTTATCAGATATATGATTTGCAAATATTTTCTTCTATTCTCTGGATTACCTTTTCACTCTCTTGGTGTATACCCTTTGAGGTACAAGGTTTTAAATTTTAATATAGTTCAGTTTCTTTTTTCTTTTTTTGCCTGTACTTTTGGTAGCATAGCCAAAAAAAAAAAAATCATTATAGAATCCAATGTCTCGAAACTTTGTTGCTGTTTTCTTTTAGGATGTTTATTGTTTTAGATCTTACATTTAGGTCTTGGTCCATTTTGCTTTAATTTTTGTATATGGGGTAATGCACAAATCTGACTCCTTCCTTTCTTTTTTTTTTGCTTGGTGGATATCCAGTTTTCTCAGCACCATTTGTTGGAATTTTTCCTTTAGAATGGTCTTGGCACCCTTATTGAAAATCATTTTACCATATATGTGAGAGTTTATTTCTGGACACTCTTATTATGTTCCATTGGTTTATGTGTCTTTATGCCATTACCACAGTTTTGATTACTATAGCTTTGAGCTAAGTTTTGAAATTAGGCAGTGTGAGATCTTCATCTTATCTACCCTCCCCCCCCCCCCCCCCCCCCCGGCAAGTACTGATTGGCTTTTTAGGGTCCCTTGAGATTCCATAGGAATTGAAAGGTATTGCAATGAATTTATAGATTGTTTTGGGTGGTTTGCACATCTTAATATAAGTTTTAAATCTTACTACCTGTGTGCACTAGCTGCCTTGCATTTATGCTGTTTTTAATTCCCTTCAGCCGTGTCTTAAAGGTTTAGGGTCCAAGTCTTTTTGCCTTCATGGTTGAGTTTATTGCTAAGCATTTTATTTCTTTTGATGCCACTGTAAATGGAATTGTTTTTCTTAGTTTTCCAATTATTCATTTTATCTTTGCCTTTTTTTTTAAATTTTTATTTTATTTTATTTTATTTATTTATGATAGTCATACAGAGAGAGAGAGAGAGAGGGAGGCAGAGACATAGGCAGAGGGAGAAGCAGGCTCCATGCACCGGGAGCCCGACGTGGGATTCGATCCCGGGTCTCCAGGATCGCGCCCTGGGCCAAAGGCAGGTGCCAAACCGCTGCGCCACCCAGGGATCCCTCTTTGCCTATTTTTAAATTGGATTGTCTTTTTATTGAGTTGTAAAAGTGTTTTATTCTGGATACAAGTCCTCTATCTGATATATGATTTATAAATATTTTCTATCACTCTGTAGGTTGTTTTACATTCTTTTCTAGTACAAAAACACTTCCCCCAAAATGCTACCCTTAAGATGATAGGAAATGCTAAGATTTTATTAGAATTCATTTTATTAAAATATTAGACAATCATTTTTCTATTTTTAAATGTAATATATTTTATAGAATAGTAGTTAGCTGTATTATAATAATGTATTATATAGACAACTACATAAATACTATATCCTGGAAAATACATGATATATTGGAAAATGGGGGTATCACACAAGCAACTGTCATATAAGCAAAATTATATTTAAAAAAACAGCTTCAGGGGGATCCCTGGATGGCTCAGTGGTTTAGCGCCTGCCTTTGGCCCAGGGCGTGATCCTGGAGTCCCGGGATCGAGTCCCGTGTTGGGCTCCCGGCATGGGGCCTGCTTCTCCCTCTGCCTGTGTCTCTGTCTCTGTCTCTCTCTCTCTCTCTGTGTCTATCATGAATAAATAAATAAATCTTTTTTTTTTTTTTTTTTTTTTTTTTAAACAGCTTCAGGGGAGCCTGGGTGGCTCTGTCCGGATCTGAATCTTGGTTTCGTCTCAGGCCATGATTTCTCATGGGTTGTGAGATTGAGTTCCACATCGGGCTCCAGATTCCATGGGGGAGTCTGCTTGAAGATTTTCTCCTTCTGCCCCTCCCTCAACTCACGCTTTCTCTCTCTCCCTCCCTCTCTCTCTCTTTTTCTCTCAAATGAATAAATATTTTTTAAAAAAGTCTCAAACTTATGCATAAGAAAAAGGATTACAAAGAAATACACCAAAATGTTTATAGTGGTTATATAGTGACTAGGACGATGAGTATTTTGTTTTCTACTTATTTTGTGCTTTTTAGATGTATTCAAGCATTTCTTAGTACAAAAAATTTATGAAAAGAATATAGGAAATTTTTTTAACCAAAAGGAAAAATGTAACTCATGGATAAACATAACATGTAATGACACAGGATATCACTCTGTATATATCAGTGCACAATCAGCCTGACCATTAGAATAGCACTGTTTCATGTTGCCCTCATGTAGAATGAAAAAGGACATGTTGCCACCATCCTCTCTGTGGGTGCTATACATTCCAGTAACATTAAACATCAAATCTCTAATATGCTTCTGCAAATTTGCATTGTTCTGCATTTCTCCTGCCCTGTTGTATAAATGAACTGTACCAGTGGTACTGGACTTACATATGTTACCAATTAGTTTGAAATTCCTAAAAGCAGTTAACTGCTTAGAGTAAATGTGAATGATGGTTTGTTGTTGAATACTTTTTAAGGAGATTGCTTCATTACAAGCCATTCCTTTGGTAGTGTATCCTATCAGTCTATATCAATCACATTAGAAGATGATGTTCTGTATCTTATACACGTCAATTAAAAACCTAGGTCTGTGGGGCAGTTTTTTTTTTTTTCCCCAACAGGGGTTATATGAATAATGTTAAATGAATGTGTTACCTGCTATAATTTTAACAATGGCTTTGTTAACTTATACACTTAGTTTAACCACATGAATCAATTTGGTAGAACAATCAGATGATTACTTAAAAAATCAGTTATAGAAGTTTGTGTCAGATGTGGATTGGCAATTGTTTAGGCAAGCTTCAGTTATTACAGTTAGTTGAACTGTAATACCGTTGATTCTTGAATAACACAGGTGAAGGGGCACTGAGCCCCGCACAGTTGGGAATTTACATGTAACTTTGACTCTCCCAAAACTTAACTACTAAGAGCCTGCTGTTGACCAGAAGACTGATAACACACACAATTAATCAACACATATTTTGTATGTTATATGTGTTATATATACTCTATTCTTAGAGTAAAGGAAGCTAGAGAAAAGACAGTACTAAGAAAATACTAAGGAGAAAATACATTTACAGTAGTGTATTTATTTAGAAAATGTGCATCTGAGTGGACCTGCACTATTCAGTTGTGTGTTATGCAGGATGGGCTGTAGTGAGCTTCCTGTAGTTAGTGTAGTCCCTTACTGTATACATAATTGATGTGCTACATGGATTCCTGTGGTACTGGTGGCGATTATAGAAGCTTAGCAGTAATTAGCAATTTAGAAAAGGGATATCATACAATAAAGTTTTAGTTTAATAGCTAAAAACAGTTTCTCTGCCTTTTTTTTTTTTTTTAGGAATTGGTAATGCTTCTTTTAGAATATAATGCAGATGCTACTGTTGTTAATGGGAGTGGACAGACAGCAAAAGAAGTCACTTATGACAAAGAAATCAGAAACATGCTTGAAGGTAAACATTATGGATCTTAATATAAACAGCATTTACTTTAGCAATTGGCAAGGTAAAAAATGTATGTAGATAGCTTCTGGGATACCCAAATAGATGACACTGAGCTTATGCTCTAATGATAAGGTAATCTTGGAGTCTTTGATTAGCCACAAAATTAGGAATTTCCTCACACCCTCAAACTAAAACATTTTTAAAACTTGCCATTATGTTGTATGATCAAACCTTTAACAAAATAAAGCGTAGAGAAGGAGAAACCTGAGAAGGAATATAGCTAGTGAGCTGCAGAAGCCTCATAATGAAGGAATACAGAAGTGCAGGCTAGAGAAGCTGCAGGAGGTGCAGCTAGCAGGGAGGACCATCTGGCTGGCTCCATTGTCCTGAGGATGTCACTGTAGGACAGCAGCCAACAGTAATTTCTTGATGGATCAGCATCATTGTTAGGAACTTCAGGTATTAAATTCTGTTAAAGAGGATAGGAGTCTGCAGTAACTTGGAACAGTTTTTCTAAGAACAAAACAAACATTATGATGCTTATGTTGGGAGACTCTCATGTGTTAGGCCGTCCTCTGAATGGCCACAACTTTGCTATAATTACTATTTTATTTTTTTTTTGGTAGTATTTCTATGCTAGAGAAGAGATTTCTTAATTTCTACTTTATAATAGAAAGCACATATCTTGTGTTTCTTTGCTTTGTAATTCGGAGATAGGCAAGTTAATTTTGTATTTAAAGGGTATTTCTTAATTAGTATTTTTTAGCTATGTAAAAACCAGTATCTTTTTACTGCTTTCCAGTTGTTCCCTGAAAACTAAAATGTTCTCTTGTTTTCCAGTTCAAATAATGTCTGCTTGTTCAGAATCCTTAGTTCACTGTCTTAACTCACTCTTGCTTTTGTAATAAAACCCTTCCATTTAAAATGAACAAGCATATCAACATAAAACATCATCTGTAAGGCTCTATGTTATGTGATTTGGGGGAGATTGCACATATTACATGTGATCCCTGCCCTTTAATATATTGTGATCTGAGAGGACGAGGTCCTGTTCTTGACTGTGTCCTGTTATCTTATTATTTTTTTAAGTAATCTCTGTGTTCAACATAGGGCTTAAATTCATGGCCTTGAGATTAAGAATTGCATGTTCAACCCACTGAGCCAGCCAAGTGCCCCTGTCGTGTTAATTGTAACAAGATGAGAACCTGGAACTGAGGTTCTCCTATCAGAGTGGAATGTTAGTTTAATCTGACAAGTTGCCATTTGATGGGTCAATCATAAAGACCTGTTTTACTGCCTCCCCAAATCCAGAACTAATAAGGACAAGGGCTTAGTTGACTTATGGACATTATGATTTGTCAGCTAATAAGGTGCTGCCAGCCTGGGAAATGGAAGTAGAAACTTAATTGATTCTGCTCTGATGAGATCACGTTAGCCAGACAGAATTTGTGCATATAGCCTCAAATGGGCCAGACTTCAGGGAGTGCATCTAACTTTGAAGACTATAAGTAGAACAGAAACCACATGGTAGGATAATACATTAGAGATAGGAAATAGTCACAACCAAATCATACTTAAGTATATAAAGAACTGTTACATTGTGGTCTTATTTGTGCCAGACCAGAGCCAGGTTGACTAAGTTGGTGGAGTGCCAGGAAGTTATCTTTCAGTCCTGTGCATGTAATAATGGCTTGGGTTGCATTTCAAGGTATAGTGAGTTCGCATGATTGGAGTTACTTGGACAAGGGTAGATTACTATTTGTCAGGCACTAGAGAGGAATACCTTCTTCTGCATACCATTTGTCTTTCATTTTATTTTGAAAAGTTTCTAACCTATCGGAAAGTTTCAAGAATAGGACATGAACATGTCCTCTATTTAGATTCACCAGTCACATCCTTTTATATGTTATTTAATGTTATTTATTAATTTTAGTTTTTTTGCAGAATTGTTTATAATTTACAGTCACTAATTCTTTAGCTCTAAATATTTCAGTGTGTATCCTTTAAGAACAAGGATATCTTCTTATATAATCACACTAAAATGATCAATTTCAGAAAATACTAATATAATACATATAATTTATATTCAGATTTTTGTCAGTTGCCCAAATGTTCTTTGTAGAAGTTCCCCTTCAACCCATAATCCAATCCAGAATCTCATTGTGTTGTCACACTACTTTAGTGCCCTTTATCTAGAATAATTCCTTAGCTTTTGTCTGTCATGATCTTGACCGTTTTGAAGAAGGCAGATTGTAGAATTATTTGTAGATGTTTGTTTTTGTTTTTGTTTCGTTTTGGGTTTTTTGCTTTTCATATAATTAGATTCAGGATACGGATTTATGGCAGGAATGGAGAGGTTGTATCTTTCACCAGTGCATCACAGTAGGAGAATACATGATGTCATTTTGTTCTGTTACTGGTAATGTTATTTCTGATAACTCAGTGGTCCATGGTAAAGGTACTGCCCCTCCTTTGTAAGTAATAATCTGTGGGGAGAAAATATAAATTTCCTGTTTACCAATAATTTTTTTTTGACCAATCTTTTGATCAGTCATTTTAACATTCATAATTTCTGCCTTAAATCATTTATTACTATGGAGATTGCAAAATGGTGATTGCCTGTTGTTAAGTACATTTGCTAGGTTCTTGCCTGCATTTCAAGTATATTAAATGTATATGCACAGGTTAGCGTTTGGGTGCCTTCCTCTGAGGTGGAGAGGGAGTCTGGGTGTGGAAATAAAAACGTGAGAATAGGAGATGATGGTACATTGGGAATGTTAGTCATTTCTTAAAGCTAAACTAGTTCCAGTTATTGCTGTGTTTAAGATTGCAACCACAGTGTTGTCCCAGTCACTTGGTTCCCTAACCAGCGTTTTTTGTCCATGACTTGACTTCAGCTAGGAAGACCTGAGAAATCTTTTATAGTTTTACTCCCTTAAAGCCTTTGCACAGGATTTTGTGACATGTTTTAAGTGAGATGACTGAGCCTTTTTATAAGATAGCTGCTTTTTTTTTTTATATAAGCCAGAACAGAATAAAAACCTATCAAAAAGAGACCTTATTGCATATTCCAGTCTCTTAAATTGGATTGCCGGTTGCTCTCTTTCCCTGTAAGTGTAATTTAAGAAGCACAGTAGTGATGAGAGCATGGTCTCTAGAACCAGCCTGCCCAGGTTCAAATCCCAGCTCCTCTATTTCCAGCTGTATGACCTTGGTTTAATTCCTTAACTTCGGACACCTGGGTAGCTTCAGTTGTGATCCCGGAGTCCTGGGATTGAGTTGCATGGGTCTCCCCACAGGGAGCCTGATTCTCCCTAGGTCTCTGCCTCTCTGTGTGTGTCTCTCATGAATGAATGAATGAATGAATAAATAAATAAATAAAATCTTTAAAAAAAAATTCCTTAACTTCTTAGTGCCTCAGTTTCTTCATGTGTACAATCAGGGTAATAGTAACACCTACTTCATAGCATAGTTAGGATTTCATGAGTTAATATATTTTTTTCAAAATTTAATTTTAAAGTATAGTTGACCTACAATGTTCTGTTAGTTTCAGGTGTACAACATAGTGCTTCGACATAGTGCATATATGTTGCACAGGTGTTCACCATGATAAGTATAGTTATCATCTGTCACCATATAAGGTTATTACAGTAAGGACTGTATTCCATATGCTGTATTTTTTTCATCTCTGTGACTTATTTTATAACCAGAAGTTATTTTTTAAAGTGCTTTGAATAGCACTTGGCATGTAAGTGCTATAAAATTTGTTAAAATGTTATATTAGGTGGAAGTATAGAAGTATATATGAATCTACTTAGTTACACAGCTTGTACATCTTCCTACTGGTGCTATTTCTTACTGTTACTTTTCAGATTCTAAGGTTCTGGAAGGTATGAATGCTAGTCCTCAATGTATCTATCTTTCCAAGGCAGATCTGTAATAGTATTTCAGCATGCAAAAGTAAGTCATAATTATTTGTGATGGGTATTGTAGTAAGATACTTAAAGTCCTCTGAATTGAAAACATAACATCGTCTAAAGCTGAAAGAAGTTGAACTCTGCTATCTGAAATGTAAGGCATTAAGGATAACGATAAAGTCTTTAAATGCATTTGAATTCTAATTCAGAACATTGTGACTCCCCCCCCCCATTGATCGTTCATTCATATATCTTTGTAATGATTTTGCTAAAGGATTCTAACTGTACATTCCTTTTGCAGCTGTAGAAAGGACTCAACAAAGAAAGCTTGAAGAAGAACTTTTGGCAGCAGCAAGAGAGGGCAGAACAGCAGAACTCATAGCTCTGGTAAAACAGCAGCAACTATGTGTATTAGTTCTTTACCCTCCAGGAAGATTTTGACTTAATGTTAACTTTATGACTTAGTCCAGTTGCAGGACCAAAATCCTGGAGGTTATGATAGTTATAATAATAGTACAAAAATCCTTAAATATCCAAAAACACTTGGCATAATTATAGCTTAAGCAGGATATATTATAATGATTATATTTTTCTCTGAATTTCTGATTTAACCCCCACCTCCTACTGAAAACTTGGTGGATTAAGAAACTGATTTTTCAAGGCAGGTACTTAATGTAAGGATAATTTTTTTTCCAGATTAAGCCAATTTAAAATTGAAACAAAATGTAGGATCCAAAAAAGGAACAAGTTTCTCTAATTTTGATAAGCAGTAATTTCTGAAAGATAAGCTATACTTTTAGAAAGTAACATACACGGAAGGGACAATATTTGGGAATTTTATATCATGTTAGAATAGACTGAAAACTTTACCCATTTCTTTTTTTCCTTTTGAAGACCTACTTTCCAGTTTCCATTTTCCACTTAGTCTCATTAAACATGAAACCAAATTTGTTCTAAATTCAAGACTGAAGCATTGCCATTTGCTTTAAAGTTATTTCAGCTCATTTGAAAAGGCCTCTTTGGTTTCCAAGTAAAGTGCCTAAAACATTTTTTAAGCTTTGTGAAATGGAGACTATATTAAGAAGTTTTTGAAGCAGTCAGTTGGGAACAACAAATTCTATAGAACATTTAACATTTAACACACTTAACGTTTATGGTTTTAACTCTTCTGAATGACTGTCTATGGTAGGCTGCTTTGTACTTCTGTCCCAAGTGTGAGTCACAAGACTGGTAGAAGCGAGCACATCTTAGTGAAATCTCAGTGTCCAGGGGTGGGTGGGGTGGCTTTGGTGTAGTGTGTGGTGTCTGTTGTCAGGGGAATGTGGGACCTGAGATCTCCTGGCAACCTGAGGACAAACGTGGAGAGAGATGCGGACTCACTGGTTTAGTGGGCAAGAAGCTCTTGACTTCCTAGAGCTATGGTCTTCATCAGGTCTGTAGTTGGAGCGTCCACCAGATTATTCAGTAACACCTTAATGTGCTTTATAGGAGAAAGTCTATATTTGACATGTAATTCTGCATTGCTTTTTTTTTTCTTCATTTGTTAGCTCAACAGGCCTAATCCTCCTGATGTTAATTGTTCGGATCAGTTAGGAAATACACCCTTGCATTGTGCAGCTTACCGTGCTCATAAGCAGTGTGCCTTAAAACTTCTAAAAAGTGGAGCTGACCCAAATCTGAAGAACAAAAATGGTAAGCATGTCAGTAAAAGCCTTTGTTGGTCATTTTGAAGCTATAAAAATAAGTCAGTGCCATATAAAATTGCTTTGTTTTAGTATCCAGCCTTTGTTAAACTCTATGGCCCTTACTTAATTTTGAAGTCAAGGCATTCACACAAAAGAAAAAAAATAAACTAATTTCCTTCCTAGTTTGAGTTAACTGTTTAGTAATACCTACTCCATAGAAGGCAGTAGATTAAGATAGAGTTCCACCCTTGAGAGAAAAAAAAATACAGTTGATTCTCATTATTTAAAGTAGTTATATTCTGCCAATTGTGAACAGAGAATTAACGAATACTGAGCCATTCCTTCTAAGGAAAATACAGAGTTAGGTTCCGAGAGGCTCTGGTCACAACATTTTTATATTGATTAGTACATAACCTTGTTTTGTATGTATTTCTTTTAATAACATCTTATTTAACGTATATTGTTAATTCATGAACGTGGGAGCTTTTGCCAACAGCACTATCACTCATGCCTGGGCAGAGTTAGTCTGATACAATATATTGTCCATAAAGCACATCGCAGCCCTCTTGTAATTAGGAACTCTAGATAACAGTTCAATGCCATATTTGGTGGCCAGTTTCAACAGCAAAACAAAAAGCAAAAATATTGAAAACGCGGCATTAGGTAGACTGTGATGGGGAAAGTTGTTTACTGTGTGAGAACTGAAACAAGAAGGCAGAGTGTCACCTTGTTCTTTACCACTTTGGACTTGCCTGTGAATGACCAAGAAACTGTAGTAAGTATTGATTTTAGGGTTACAAATTTTAGAAATAGGCACATCTGCAAGTATGGAATGTATAAGTAATGAGTTTCAACTCTACATGCGTGACAGTATCAGAGATGGGATCAGATAACCACAAGAGAAGCTATGACAGGTGTCTTGGGTATTCAGAGGGGGAACACTGGATTAGTGCCATTACCATTTTTTAGGATGCCTCCCTCTGCCTAGCATCATTAGGACCTGACTTGGCAGTGGTCCACCACAACCCTCTGTTCACCTCCATGATTGCCAAAATTATACTCCATGGTAATTGTTGGCATATGTTACTGCATCCCATGAGACTGGATTCCTAAAGGCAGGGCTAATACTTCACTGTCTGGTTTAGCTGGGACCTAGAGTAATGTATAGCATGTGACACCTTCTACATGTTGCATGTTTGTTAAAGATTTGAGTAATTAGAAATGGCTTCATGAAGGAATAGATACTTAATATGGACTGAAGTCCTTGTAGGATTTAAAAAAAATCCTCTCTAAATACTTGTATCTCTAACAAAAGGCCCTATCCATATATATTTTTTTCTTTTCAAATATAAACGGATACCTGTGTGGCTCAGTGGTTGAATGTTTGCCTTTGACTCAGGGCATCCTGGGTTTCTAGGATTGAATTCTGCATTGGGCTCCCTGCAGGGAGCCTGCTTCTCTCTCTGCCTATGTCTCTGCCACACTCTCTGTGTTTCTCATGAATAAATAAATAAAATCTTTAAAAAAAATCATTAAATTTTGGAAAGGGTATTCAAAGCAGAGCGAAGATTATAACAAAGTCATTAAGGTAAAAAATTCAAGTTACATTTAGATGACATCCTCAGTTTAGCACATCCACACACATGAAGAGGAGCACTACTTGGTAATCCTATGCATGCAGATTAGGCTTGCATGGTGGAAAGCCTTATTATATGCCAGATCATTTTACCCCTTAATTTGGAAGTTCAGGGGACCATGATAAGGAAATAGAGGAATAGTAGAGAGATAAAATACTTTTTTTTTTTTTTTAAGTTTTTTAAAAATAAGGACCATATTGACCTGGTCTTAGGTGAGAGGTAGTTAGGGCCTGAACTTTTATTGACCTCAATAGGAGTAGAAAGGAAAAAAGAAAATTGAATTCTCTGCTTCCCTCTCTTCCTTTTGGCCCTTATACTATAGACTGGCACTATCCAGTAGGTATATAACAAGAGCCACATACATAATCTTAAGTTTTCTAGTAACCACATTTAAAAAGTAAAAAATGATGAAATTTGTTTTAATGTGCTTTATTTAAAACAGTATATCCAAAAAACCATGTGAACATTTAATCAGTGAAAAATAGATTTTTACATCCCCTTTTTGATACTAAGTCTTTGAAATCTGGTGTGTTATTTTACACTTAACAGCACATCTTAGTTTGAGCTAGCCATATTTCAAACCACTGCATAACTACATGTGGTTAGTGTCCACTATAATGGACATAACAGTTCTAGGCATACCAAACTATTTGAGTCTATGGTTAACCATGCTTTCCTTACCATGTGTGTGCTCTTCTCCCTGCCAGAAATGCATTTTTCCTGCTTGTATATTTGGTAAACTCTAGTCTCACTTTAAGAGTTAGCTCAAATTGTCTTCCCCAGAGAGGCTTTCCCTGTATCTGTAGGATAAATATAGGTTCTTCCTGTAATAAAAGAAGAGAAACCAGGCAATAGAGAAGGGAAAGCACTCAGGAGATGTGAGGGAAATACCAGTTCTATGGAAGTCAAAGGAAGAGAGAATGTGGAGTTAAGGGAAGGGTGTATTTGTTGTCATATGCAACTTAGCTACTACAGGTGTCTTGGGCATTCAGACTGAAAAAGATAAACATTTAGACAAGGCTGTGGAATTGAGTGACTCAGTGCCCAAAGGTCTTTTCTGAAAGGGTAGTGTCCACTGGGTAGTTGAGCAACAGCTAGGTTAGAGGTAAGGATTGAGTAGGCAGTGAGGAAGCTAAGGCAGCACTACTTATCTGCTTCTTTGCAATATTTACGAACAGAAGGAATGGTTTCATGGCCAAGAGGAAGATTTTTTTAGGCAGAGGGATTTCAGCATGTTTTTAAAGTTAGAGGACTAATGTAATAGAAAAAGAGCTTGATGATTTAATTGTGACAGTAAGAAAATGTAACTTTAAAAAATGCAATGCTTTGGTAACAGCAGAAAAAGGAACATGTTCCAATTGAAGGACATTAAAGAAGACCTAAAAATGGAGAGACCTACCATGTTCTTGGTGGGAAAAACTCAGCATTAAAAAGCTAACAGTTCTCTCCAAATTAATTCAAAGCAACCCCAGGCAGAATCCTCAAAGGGTTTTCATAGGACTTGACTACCTACCTTTCATTTATATAGAAAAGTCCAGGGCAATGAATTTTAAAATGGAAGAGAAGCAGAGGGGTTTGTCCTGCTGGATAAAAAGACTAATTCTGAACCTATGAGAAGTAAAACATTCCTTTATTTAACAAATATGTATTGTTTATGTGCTAGATACTATTCTGGGGACTAGGGATCTAGAGCATTGGGGTGGGGGGAAGCAAATTCCTGCTTTCTGGGAGCTTACATTTTAATAGGAAAGGGCCAATTAAAAGCAAAAATTATATCAGATGAGATTTGTGCTAGGAGAGGGGAAAAAGGTAGAGAAGGGGGGGGCAGGAATTAGAAGTGTGTTGGGTGTGAGACGTCTGGATGGCTCACGGGTTGAGCATCTGGCATGATCCTGGGTCCAGGGATCCAGTCCCATGTTGGGCTCCCTGCAAGGAGCCCGCTTCTCCCTCTGTCTGTGTCTCTGCCTCTCTCTGTCTCTCATGAATAAATAAAATCTTTTTAAAAAAGTGTATTGGGTTTATAGAGGGTTGCTACTTTGTGAAAGGTGGCAGGAAAAGCTCTGTGAGAACAGTAAGACTTGAAGTGAGGGGAACAAGCAGTGTCAATATCTGGGCAATGAGGATGGCCATAGGCAGTGGACATGAGGAGTATATGTGATGTGTGTCATGAAAAGCAAGGAGACTAGTATGTCCAGAGTAGCGAGGAAGAGAGTGGTCAGAGGAGGAGGTTAGAGAGGCAGTGGGAACTGGATGATGAAAGGCTTTGAGGGTTATTTTAAGAATTGTGGCTCCTACTCTTTGTGAGATGGGAAGATGTGGCAGGGTTTAGAATGCAGCAATGATGTGATCAGACTTAGGTTCTAAAAAATGATCATTGATTGTTTTGAGAATAGATCCTAGGGAGACAAGGAGGAAAAAGGGAAGCAGTTAGGCTATTGGAATAATCAGGTCAGAGAAGATATTGGCTTGGATCAAGATAGCTGCCATACCAATGGTTGTAAGTGGTTGTATATATATATTAATTATAATATGTGTATTTTGAAGGCAGAGTGGTCAGGATTTTCTGATGGCTTGGGTATGTGAGATATGAGAAAGACAGGAATCAAGGGTGACTTTACAGTCTTCTAGTCGAAGACCTGGAAAAACGGAATTTCCAGTTACTGAGAAGGTAAGAGTGGAGAGTAGGGTAGACTAACAATGGCTGGAATTAGAAGTTTGGTTTTTAAGCTCTTTAAAATTTGAAATACTATTCTACAATCTAAGTAAGACATCAGAAGTAGAAGTTTGTGCTTAGGAGAGAGCTCTCTAAAAATTTGGGAACTGTCAGCATACAGAGTTAGTAATGGAATGGATATCACTTAGATCTTGATATTAGGGTAGATGAAGATGAACAGATAGTTTGGAAATTAAACATGTATATATGGGAGCTTGGTAGAAGACAAAGGTAGCATGAAGAGTGGATGAGGAAAGAACTAAGTAAATAATGGTGGGGCAGTTAGCTGTCTACATAGTAATAGGTGATTTTAGATACCCATCATCTATTGGATACTAAATTCCAGCTAGTTTAAACCTAGTCTACTGCAGCCAAGAAAAAGAAAAGGCATCCAAGTTGATAAGGAAGAAGTCAAATTTTCACTATTTGCAGATGACATACTATACATATAACTCTAAAGAATCTACCGGAAAACTACTGACACGGATAAATGATTCAGTAAAGGTGCAGGATACAAAATTAATATACATAAATCTATTACATTTCTATAATAATGAAGAAGCAGAGAAATTAAGAAAACAGTTCTATTTATAATTGCACCAAAAATTATAAAATGCCTGGGAATAAACTTAACCAAGGAGGTTACTTCAAAAACTAAAATACCAACGAGAAAGAGCTGAAGATGGCACAAATGGAAAGATATTCCATACTCCTAGATTAGAACTAATATTAAAATGTATATACTACCCAAAGCAATCTACAGATTTAATGCAATCTCTATCAAAATAACATTTTGGGGCACCTGGGTGGCTCAGTCAAACTTCTGTCTCTTTTTACTTATTAGAGAGCGAGAGCATGTGTGAGTGGGGGGAGGGGCAGAGGGGAAGACTGATGCAGGGTCAGATCATAGGACCCTGAGATTTTGACAGGATCTGAAACCAAGAGTAAGACGCTTAAACAACCAACCCACCTAAGCGCCCTGCATCTATCTCTTGACTTCAGTTCAGATCATGGTCTCAGGGTTGTGAGATCAAGCGCCCTGCATCGATCTCTACACACGGTCTCTGCACAGGGCATGGAGTCTGTGTAAGATTCCCTCTCCCTCTCCTCCTGCCCCTCCCCTGTGCCCCTTCTAAAATAGAACAAATAATTCTAAAATTTGTATGAAATCACGAAAGACCCTAAAAAAGCCAGAGCAATCTGGAGAAAGAAGAAAAATTTTTTTAGGTATCACAATTCCAGATTTCAAGATCTACCACAAAGTTCTAGTGATCAAAGCAGTATGATACTGGCACAAAAATAGACACAGGTATCAGTGGAACAGCATAGAGAGCCCAGAAATAAACCCATACTTCTGTGGTCAATCTATGATAAAGGAGGCACAAAATGGGGAAAAGGTATCTGGAATATATACAGAACCATTAAAACTCAGTGGTAAGAGAATTCAATTTCAAAAAGGTTCAGACACTCCTTGAAAAATCTATGGATGGCAGAAAAGCATATGACTAAAGACTTCACATAGAAGTATAAACCTAAAATAAAACGCATTCACATGAAAAAACATTCATATAAACACCAGTGGGTATGTACTATGTTGTTTATTTCAGCTCCTTAAAATAGTAAAAACGTGGAGATAAGTCTGAGTACTTAAGTAAACTGGTTTGATTTGATACTTACAGCAGTACTAAAATAAGATGGGAGCTACATATATATTGTTGTGGATAAAGGAAAACTGTTGAATAAAGAAAGCAGAATGATAGATACAACATACTCTTACAAATAATACATTAAAATCATATTTAACATTTAAAAGCACTTTATGGCTACATTTCCCTATAATGAAAGTAGAAAGATATGCCTTTAAGATTTAAAGATGTGCATTAAGGTTTAAGAATCATGAAAAACAAAATAATAAAACTGGAAAAAATTGATTACCTTTTAAAATCAATAGTCATTTTACAGAATGATTTAACATTGAAGGGTAAACTTTTAAGTCTTTATTTTTTAGTTTTTTAGAAAGATTTTATTTATTCATGAGAAACAGAGAGAGGGAGGCAGAGACATAGAAGGAGACGCAGTCTCCCCGCAAGGAGCATGATGTGGGACTCGATCCCAGGACCCTGGGGTCACCACCTGAGCCAAAGACAGATGCTCAACCACTGAGCCACTTAGGTGCCCCTTATTCCACTTAACATATAGTGTACAATTAGTTTCAGGTGTATAGTATAGTGATGCAACACTTCCAGAGAACACCTGGTGTTCATCACAGGTACATTCCTTAATCCCCACCTCCCTTCTGATAACCATCAGTTTGTGCTCTATAGTTAAGAGTCTGTTTCTTGGATTACTTCTTTTTTTCTGCCTTTGCATGTTTAATTTACTGCTTAAATTCCCCATATGAATGAAGTTATATGGTATATGTCTTTTCCTGACTTACTTCACTTAACATAATATATGTCCTTGCAAATGCCAAGCTTTCATTTTTTATGGCTGAGTAATATTCCATTGTGTGTATGTATTTGTATATCCCACATCTGCTTTATCCATTCATCAGTGGATACTTGGGCTGTTTCCACAGTTCGGCTGTTGTAGATAATGCTGCTCTAAACATTGGGGTGCATGTATCCCTTTGAATTAGTATTTTTTTTATTTGAGTAAATACCTACTAGTGCAATTGCTGGTTGATAGCATAATTCTATTTTTGACTTTTTTTTTTAAGATTTTATTTATTCATGATAGACATAGGGAGAGAGAGAGGCAGAGGTAGAGACACAGGCAGAAGGAGAAGCAGGCTCCGTGCTAGGAGCCTGAAACGATATTCGATCCCGGGACTCCAGGATCACGCCCTGGGCCAAAGGCAGGTGCTGAACTGCTGAGCCACCCAGGGATCCCCTATTTTTAACTTTTTGAGCAACATCCATACTGTTTTCCAGAGTGGCTGCACTAGTTTTCATTCCCACCAACATTGTAGGAAGGTTCCTCTTTCTCCACATCCTTGCCAACACCTGTTGTTTTTTCTGTTTTAGCCATTCTGATAGATGTAAGGTGATGTATCATTGTAGTTTTGATTTGTGTTTTCCTGATTAGTGATGTTGAACATCTTGTCATGTGCCTGTTGGCCATTTCTCTTTTGGAGAAATGTCTGGTCACATCTTCTACTATTTTTGAATTGGATTATCATCTTTTGAATGTTGAGTTTTATAAGTTCTGTGTATATTTTGGACACTGACTCTTTATCAGATATGACATTTGCAAATACTTCCATTCTGTAGGTTGCCTGTTAGTTTTACTATTTCCTTTGCTGTGCAGAAGCTTTTTATTTTGATATAGTTCCATCAGTTTATTTTTGCTTTTGTTTTTCTTTGCCTCAGGACATTACCTAGAGAGAAGTTGCTGTGGCTGATGTCAGAGAACTTACTGCCTCTGCTCTCTTCTAGAATTTTTAGTTTCAGAAGTCTTTAATTCACTTTGAGTTTATTTTTGTGTATGGTGTAGAAAGTGGTCCAGTTTCGTTCTTTTGCGTGTTTCTGTCCGGTTTTTCCAATATCATTTGTTGAAGAGACATTCTCTTTCCCATTGTATAGCCTTTCCTGCTTTGTCGAAGATTAATTGACTCTATAATTGTGAGTTCATTTCTGGGTTTTCTATTCTGTTCTCTTGATCTATGTGACTGTTTTTGTGTCAGTACCATACTGTTTTGATTACTACATCATCGTAACTTGAAGTCCAGAATTGTGATGCCTCCAGTTTCTTCTTTTTCAGTGTTGCTTTGCCTATTCAGGATCTTTTGTGGTTCCATACAAATCTTCGGATTATTTGTTCTAGCTCTGTGAAAAATGCTGTTGGTATTTTGACAGAGATTGCATTAAATGTGTAGATTGCTTTGGATAGTACAGACATTTTAGCAATATTCTTCAATCCATGAACACAAATGTCTATCCATTTTTTTGTGTCGTCTTCAGTTTCTTTCATCAGTGTTGTATAGTTTTCAGAGTACAGGTCTTCTACTTCCCTGATTAGGTTTATTCCTAGATATCTTACTGCTTTTGGTGCAATTGTAAATGAGAGTGAATCCTTAATTTCTCTTCCTGTTGCTTCATTATGGGTGTATAGAAATATAACAAATTTCTGTATGTCAATTTTTATATCCTGCAGCCTTATTGATCAATTCTGGCAGTTTTTTGTTAGAGTCTTTAGGGTGTTATATATTTAGTATCATTTCATCTGCAAATAGTGAAAGTTTGACTTCTTCCTTGCCAATTTGGATATCTTTTTGTTTTTGTTGTCTGATTGCTGCGGCCAGGACTTCTAGGACTATGTAAGTAAAAGTTGTGAGAGTGAACATCCCTATTTTGCTCCTGACCATCATGAAAAGCTCTCAATTTTTCCCTCTTTAGGATGATATTAGCTGTGAGTTTTTCATATATGGTCTTTCTTATGTTGAGGCATGTTGCCTCTAAACCTACTTTGTTGAGGTTTTTTTCTCATGGGTGGATGTTTTACCTTGTCAAATGTTCTTTCTACATCTACTGAAATCACATGGTTATTCTCTTTTCTTGTATTAATGTGATAGATTATGTTGACTGATTTGCAAATATTGAGCTACTCTTGTAATCCAGGAGTAAATTCCACTTGCTCATAGTGAATGATTTTTTTAAAATATAAGATTCAGTTTGCTAGTATTTTATTGAGCATTTTTATATCTATGTTCATCGGGGATATTAGCCTCTAGGTTGTCTTTCTTTAGTGGTGTCTTTATCTGGTTGTGGTATCAGGGTAACATTGGCCTCGTAGAATGAATTTGGAAATTTTCCTTCCATTTCTATTTTTTGGAATAGTTTGACAAGAGTAGATAATAACTCTTTAAATGTTTCGTAGAATTCCCTTGTGAAGCTGTCTGGTCCTGGACTTCTGTTTGTTGGGAGATTTTTGATTACTGATTCAGTTTCTTTGCTGCTTATCAGTCTAGTCTGTTCAAGTTTTCTTTTTCTTACTGTTTCACTTTTGGTAATTTATATGTTTCTAGGAATTTATCCATGTCTTGTACATTGTCCAGTTTGTTGGCATATAGTTTTCCATAATCTCATAATTGTTTGTATTACTTTGGTGGTGTTTGTTATTTCTCTTCTCATTTGTGATTTTATTTGGTTCCTTTCTCTTTCTTTGTGATAAGTCTGGCTAGAGGTTTATCTTATTTTTCCAAAGAGCCAGCCTCATTTCACTGATTTGTTATATTGTTTTTAAAATTTCTGTATCATTTATTTATGCTCTAATTCTTATTATTTTCTTACTTTTGCTGGCTTTAGGCTTTGTTCTTTTTCCAGCTTCTTTAGGTGTAAGGCTAGGTTGTTTATTTGAAATTTTTATTACTTTTTGAGGTAGACATGTATTGCTATATAATTCCCTCTTAGGACCATTTTGCTGCATCCCAAAGGTTTTGGACTGTTGTGTTTTCATTTTTGTATGTTTCCATGTATTTTTAAAATTTCTTCTTTGATTTCCTGATGGATCCATTCATTATTTAGTAGCATATTGTTTAACCTTCATGTATTTGTGATCTTTCCAGACTTTTTCTGAAGGGTAAACTTGTAAAAGTAATGGAAAGGGTGGGTACAGATACCTGGAGAGGATTTCCCTAGCAGGGCTCTATGACTACAGAGCAATGGGAACACCTGTGTTACATAATTTAAATTTTATCCACTAATTATTAAGAACTAAAGTTATTTTCTTGGGAATTAAGCAAAGGAATCCTAGAAATGCTAGAAGAGTCAGAAACTGAAAATTAATGTTAACAGTATGATTCCTAGTGTCTTTACCAATTTCCCAAAGACTTGGATAGTTTTTCTTTGTGGTGGTTTGTAATGTTCTTCCTTCAAAATTTAGATTCAAGGGACACTTGGGTGGCTCAGTGGTTGAGCTTCTGCCTTTGGTTTGGGTCGTGTTCCCAGGGTCCTGGGATCAAGTTCTACATGGGGCTCCCTTGCAAAGAGCCTGCTTCTCCCTCTGCCTATGTCTCTACCTCTCTCTCTGTGTCTCTCATGAATAAATAAATAAAGTTTTTTTTTAAAAATGAAGATTCAAAAAGCATTCCAATGTAACAGGAATTATAATAGTCCTATGCAAATATCAGTCTAAACTGAAGTAATATCCCTGTAAACATAAAAAATTTGACTATTGGTGTTTAAATATACTTTTACCCTATGGTTCATATTAGTAATCAAAGTTAAACTTTCTCGTTAAAGTTTTTTTATTTCCTTTTTTTTAAAGACTTTATTACTTGAGAGAGCACATGCATGAGCAGGGGGGTGCAGGGCAGAGGGAGAAGCAGACTCCCTACTGAGCAGGGCACTCATTGCGGGACCCCAGGATCATGACCTGAGCCAACGATAGATGCTTAACCAACTGAGTCCCCCAGGCACCCTATTAAAGTGTTCTTGATAAAAATCAAGATGGTACCTTCTGAGAAAGTTTTCTTTTAAAGTCATATTGTCTGCATTATAGAAAAAGTTTTAAAAATTGATTTAAAATATTATTTAAATCTTTGTTTCTTTGGCATATTGTACAACTTTTTCATTTTCATACCTATTTTAGAACAGTTTTTTAAAAATTACAAAACTAATGCTTATGCTCAAAATGAGGGAAATGAAGGCACCAACAAAGTGGAATCACCTATGACCCAAATATCCATAAAGATTTAGCTTTTAGTTGTTAGTTATTCTCTGGTAGATCAAAAGTTTTAAAAGTTTAAAATAATAGGGGTGCCTAGGCAGCCTAGCCAGTTGGGCATCTGACTCTTGATCTCAGCTCAGATCCAATCTCAGGATCGTGGGTTCAAGTCCCACAGTGGGGTCTGCACTGGGTTTGAAGCCTACTTAAAAATTTTTTTTTTAATTTAAAATAATAAATACCAACTTAGAATAGGCAAAAGAAGATCATATATTATTAATACCAAAATACAGAGGTATCTGATGATATTACAAAGCAGGCATCAGAAGGCATGGAATCAGGAACCAGAAGCTGTTAGGAATCAAGAAGGCTGCCACTCTTTGTATGTGTATCTTTCTCTGACTTCTTGGTCTCTCATTTCTTTTAGCAGATCAGTTTTCCAGTGTACGCACTGGAAGATGGCTGCCCTGAACTGCAGTTAGTAAACCAGGATCTCCTAACCTCAGTTGTAAATTTCAGTGGGAGATAATCCTATGGCACCCACTGTCTTAGGCGCCTGCCTCTGCTACATTCAGCTGGAGCTCTGGGGGCAGGGCCTTATCATGCAGACATAGCTGCTAAGGCCTCAGACAATGTGTGAAAGAGTGAGGGCTGGCAAATGCCTCAGAAAGTGTCTACTCTTTTTGTGTTATGGCTTGTAAATAGAGTTGACATATTCAAATATCAACAGTTTTTCCATATTGTCTCCAGAAGCATAGCCTTCATGGCTCACCTTCTGAATAATATGTCATGTGGATATGTTTATCACCCCAAACTGTTGTATGTATGAATGATATGTACAAGTATTTGTTTTTCTACCACTAAGTTTTCCCAGTCTTTTTTTTCCCTTTCATTCAACATTGTATTTTCATCCTAATTTGTTGATCCTCTTCTTTGATTTCTTTGGGCACTTACAGACTTAAGTAGAGATTTGGTAAATATTTGATTGTTTTCTCCCAGCTTATCTATAATCACTTTCATTCATTAAGCAAATGCTGAGCCTCTACTGTGTGCTAAGAACTATTGTAGGTGTTGGAAATCCAAGGGTGAACAAAACCCGAGAGTCTCCACACTCTCAGCTTATGTCCTAGTGGGAGGAGATAGAAAAATGTAAACACATACGCAATGTCAGGCGATGAGGTGCAGAAAAATAAAACCGAATGAAGGGGCTAGAGAGTGATGGTGTGGGGAGGGGGCTGTTGGAAAAGGTGTGAGAGAAGGCTTCTTTGAGCACAGAGCTGAGTTAAGGAGTGAGGCCTGAGGCTTTCTGGCAGAAGAACATTGAAAACCAAGGGCAAGCAAGTATAAAAACTTTGGGGTGGGAGAGCAGTGGCATATTTGAAGAAGAAAGCTGTCAGGATGCCTAGAGCAAGGCAAGTGGGGAAGAGGAGTAAAGTCAGGAATGTTAGCTGGAGACCCAGCCTTGTTTGTGGGTGTGGTTGCAGGGTTTTAAGTGGGTAAGCGCTGTGTGGGGCAATGTTAGGATGTGAGACTATCGGATTGCTAATCACTTTATACCTTGAATCAAGCAGTCTTTCCTTTTCCATTGTTTTTTGACTTTCTCCTACATTTTAAGAATTTCTGTTCTTTTCCGTTTTCTTTCGTTGCTTCATCTGTCTCTTGCAAGTATCTCACTTTTTAATGATTGTTTTTGTAATGTGTTGATATCTGATAAGGTTTCTCTTTTTTGAGGATTGTCTTTGATATTCTTATCTGTTTATTCTCCCAGATGGCATTTAAATAATATTTTTAGGTTCTTAGTAAAAATACTGTTGGTATGTTATTGAAATCACATTCTGTATAAGTTCCTTTGCAGAATATTGACATTTTTATTTAGTGTTCTCACTAAAGGACAGATTTATATCATAGAAAAATTTAAATATTAGATCATTCCTGGTTTTTATTTTGTTGTGATTGATAATAGATGATGTGCAATTTTGAAATGACTGGCTGGTTATGGTGCTTATCTGGGTAAGGAGCTATTTCATTCAGTTCAAAAAGCATTTAATTCTTACTGTGTGTCAGGCACTTTAGGCATTGAATCTAGAAATGAAGGCTCAGTCCTGGGATTTCAGCTAAGTTGGCCGGAGTTCAGAATTTATTTTTGGTGTTAGGGCAGAATTTTGTGAAAGAAATCATTGTCATCCTCCTCTTCACCTAAAGGAATAATTTCTCAAAAGTGCCCTGTATATAGAATAAAAATAACAGTTGGCAGGTGTTTTTATAAGACCTCTTTCTATATGCTCGCTAGAAAACTTAAAGTGGCTATTAATTTCCCAGTTAACACTTTAAAAAGTTTTTCCCCACTAAAGTAATATATAACCAGTTCACATTTTTACCTATTAGCAGTCCTATAAATCTACCTCTAAAATCTGAAACCCATGAACTTATCTCCATATTTTCCACTCTCTTCATTTTATATACGACTCTCTAGTCCAAACCACTATTCTCTTTCACCTGGACTATTGATACTGCTTTGTTAACTATTCTCCCTGCTTTTCTCTTACAACATTTACAAGGCATTTTCCACACTGTAGCCACAGGGATCTTTAAAAAAAAAAAAAACAACTTTATTTATGGAAGTTACCAAAACTTAAAAAATAGAATAGTATAATTAATATCCTCATCACTCTCTTTCAGAAATTCTCGATACTAGCTACTCTCCAGTTATTGTTACTTTGTGTATAAATATTTCAGTATTAGGGCACCTGGCTGGCTCAGTCAGAGCATGTGACTCTCTTTTTTTTTTTTTAATTTTTATTTATTTATGATAGTCACACACAGAGAGAAAGAGGCAGAGACACAGGCAGAGGGAGGAGCAGGCTACATGCACCGGGAGCCCGACATGGGATTCGATCCCGGGTCTCCAGGATCACGCCCTGGGCCAAAGGCAGGTGCCAAACCAATGCGCCACCCAGGGATCCGAGCATGTGACTCTTGATCCTCAGGTTTTGAGTTCAAGCTCTATGCTGGGTGTAAAGATTACTTAAAATCTTAAAAAAGTATATTTTAGCATATTTATAAAAGGGCTTTTTTTTTTTAAAGATTTTATTTATTTATTCATAGAGATGCAAAGAGAGAGAGAGAGGCAGAGACACAGGCAGAGGGAGAAGCAGGCTCCATGCAGAGTCCCATCGAGTGGGACTCGATCCAGGGTCTCCAGATCACGCCCTGGGCTGCAGGCGGCGCTAAACTGCTGCGCCACCGGGGCTGCCCTATAAAAGGGCTTTTTAAAAATTATAACCACATGATGGTTGCACAGCTCTGAATATACAGAAAACCGTTGATTTGTATATTTTAAGTGGGTGAATTATATGGTATCTAAAAAAGACCTCAACAAAGCCGTTAAAAAAACAGCCACAATAACATTATCTTCTTACTAACAATTTTACAAAATCACCAAATAGTCAAAGTTCACATTTCCCCTATTATCTAAATATGTTTAAAACTGTCAAAGTGTTTAAAAAAAAAATCAGTCCAGTCATGTTACTCTTTTTCTTAAAACCCCGTTCAGTGGCTTTTTATCATATTTAATATAACCCAAATCCCTGTACTGACTCTGACTCAAAGATCTGACCTACAAAGCCCTGACCTGATATGGCTTCTTTCTACCTTTTTTCGGTCTCTCTTGCCCACTAAATTGTTTCTGCCTTAAATGCTGTTCCATCTGCTAGAATGCCCTTCCCCTATATTTTCTCAAGGCCAGATCCTTCCTTTCAATTTAAACACCTTTTCCTCAGAAAGGCCTACCTTGATCAGTTGCCCAGTCTCCAGTCTAAAGTGATATCCTAATCCTTCTCTATCTTATCACTCACTTAAGTATCAGCATAGCATGGTTTATTATCTACCTTGTAATGTTTTTTTAGAGATATATTTTATTTTTTATTTTTAAAGATTTTATTTATGAGAGAGAGAGAAAGAGAGGTGCAGAGACACAGGCAGAGGGAGAAGCAGGCCCCATGCAGGGAGCCTGATGTGGGACACGATCTTGGGAACCCAGGATCACACCCGTTGGGCTGAAGGCAGGCGCTAAAGTGCTGAGCCACCCAGGGATCCCAAATTTATTTATTTTAGAGAAAGAATTTCAAACAGACTCCCTGCTGAGCACAGACCTTGACATGGGGCTTGATCCTAGGACCCTCAGATTGTGACCTGAGCCGAAATCAAGAGCTGGATGCCTAACCAACTGAGCCACACAAGTGCCCCTCTGCTATGTACTTTTTATTAATGTACTGTCTTTTTTCCTTTTTTCTGTGCTTTCCCTCCCTCCTCCTTTTTTGTCATGTTCACTGCTGCATTTCCAGTGCCTAAAATATTAATTGCTAATAAACCCTCATTAGGAGAAATTCTTACAAAAACTGCCTAACATCATATATTAGTTGTTTGGTATTTATAAAAAGGTTCTTTGATCAGACATCAAAAAAGAATGAAATCTTGCCATTTGTAACATCATGGATGGAACTAGAGTGTATTATATTAAATGAAGTTATTCAGAGAAAGAAAAATATGATTTCATTCATATGTGGTATTTAAGAAAAAAACAAAAACAAAAACAGATGATCTTAGGGGAAGGGAAGGAAAAATAAGAGAAGAATAGGGAGGCAAACCGGAAGAGACTCTTAACTATAGAGAACAAACTGAGGGTTGCTGGAGGGGAGGGGGTGGGGTGGGTGGATGGGTGATGGGCTAGATGGATGATGGGCATTGAGGAGGGCACTTGTGATGAGCACTGTGTGTTACATGTAAGTGATGAATCACTGAATTCTACTCTTAAAACCAGTACTACACTATATGTTAACTAACTTGAATTTATTTATTTATTTAGGAATTTAAGTATTTATTCATGAGACAGATATTATATATAGAGAGAGAAGGGGGGGAGGGGTAGGCAAGCAGTGGGAGAAGCAGGCTCCATGCCGGGAGCCTGATATGGGACTCAATCCCAGGACTCCAGGATCACGCCCTGGGCAGAAGGCAGGTGCTAAACCACTGAGCCACCCAGTCGTCCCCTAACTTGAATTTAAATTAAAAAAAAAAAAGTTATTTGATAGAATATATTGCCTTACTGCATAAACAGAGCTCCAGTTAGATATGTTACTTTGAAAGTGCCATTTTCTATGGCCAGGTTAGGAGAGGACTTTTTTTTTTTTTTTTTGGCTAGCTTGCTTCATATAGTGGCCTGCCTACTTCAGAACTCAAAAAAGTAACTTTAACAAATTCTGTTTTTGTTGTTTAGCAAAACATAGAGCGCTTGCATGTATAACATTGCAGAAGTTACCATAATGCCTTGCTGGTTTTGTTCTCTATTATCACTTTTTTCTTTTGTTCTCAGTGTGGACCATCACGCTTTTAGCTTGTGAGCTTTCTCTGCTACCTATTCTCTGGTGAAGCAGCTTAGAAGTGGCTGTGGTAGGCTGAATAATGGCCCCCTAAAGATGTGATTAGTTAAGTATCTTGAGATAGGGAGAGAGTCCTGAACTATCCAGCTGGGCCCAGTGTAATCACAATTGTCCTTAAAGGGAGAAGGCAGGAGGATCAGAACCTTGGGAGAGAAAACTTAAGGATGGAAGCAGTGTTTCGAGTGATGTGCCTTGAAAAGGGGGGGGACTGCAAATCAAGTGATGTAGGGGACTCTAGAAACTGGATAGGGGCAAGAAAATGGAGTGTCCCCTAGAGCCACCAGAAGGAGTGAAATCCTGTATATACCTTCATTTTGGCCCCAGTGATTTTGGTTTCAGACTTCTGACTTCCCAAACTACATAAAAATTGTGTTGTTTGAAGCCACTATATGTGGTACTTTGCTACTACGATGATTTAAATAAAGTAAGAAGGCTTGAAGGATCACGGAACCTGTACAGTGTTCTGAGGTCCATCTTGTTTACTAGTTTAATAGCTACGAGAATGGGGGCCAGGAAGAGTTGAGATGGCAACTTAAGGTGCGTAATGTGGGGTGGGGTGGAGAAGAAAAAGATGTGGTTTTTGGAATAATGAAAGAATATTATATGCTGTAATGGTAGTATCTATTTTATATACAATTAAACTCTTGATTTTTTTTTTTCCCCTTGTGTTTTACACAGATCAGAAACCCCTTGACCTTGCTCAGGGTGCTGAAATGAAACACATTCTTATTGGTAATAAGGTATGTAGTAATGGACTACTTGCACATGATCATTTTTAGAAAAAGATTTTGGATTCTTGAAATATATGGATAGCATTTTTCATGAAAACATATTTTCATAGGTTGTCTACAAAGTGTTGAAACGATATGAAGGCCCTCTCTGGAAGGTAAGTGGGGATGATGTATTTATGTATAAAACTGGAAAGAGGGTCACCTGGGTGGCTCAGTCAGTTAAGTAGCTGTATTCAGCTCAGTTCATGATCCCAGGGTCCTGGGATCGAGCCCTGCATCAGGCTCCCTGCTCAGCAGGGAGTCGGCTTCTCCCACTCTCACTCCCACTCCCCCTCTCCCTGCTTCTGTGCAACTTGTGCATGAGCACTCTGTCTCTGTCAAATAAATAATTTTTTTTTTAAAAAAAGGAAAGAATTCTCAGGTGCTCCATTTTTGTTAAAAAAATTTAAATATTCTGACTTAATCATTCATGGATCTTACAACATAAATCATTTCCTCTAGCGCTGGACTTTATCAGGCTTCCATTTGCTGTAACAATTGCTGTCTTTTGTGTTGATAGCCTGACACTTTTAGGTGACCAAGCTTCTACAGAACAGAGTGGGAGAACATATTTTTTTCTTAATTGTAGAATCATAGTGTTTTTGTTATGACTGTTGAACGAAGGAGGACTTAATAGGAATTTAGTATTTGAATTGTCACAGAGCACACATTGAAAATCTTTCTGGTTCTAAAAATTTCTTTGCATTTTGGGAGTTCAATGTTTTCTAGAATTAACTATTTTAGAGCATGTATTTTCATTTGCATTTGCAAGCACTCCTCTATATTTATTTATGCACAAGTGTTTATGTTGTATGAAATCAGAACACTTTTTTTCAGCAGTTCATTCCATACTTTGTCTTTGAAGTCCCCAAATGAAAATTTTCCTGTAAATATCCCTGAGTAATATTGTCAGAACTATAAACTGTGTTCATTGTTGATCTTGTTAGTATGGCATTTCTTCTCTTCCTGTCTCCCTGTAGTGAGTGGTACGTTTTCATTACTGCACTTAGTACCTTAGTTTATGTTTGATTTTTTTTTCTTAACAATTTAATTTATTTGAGAGTGAGCAAGAGTGAGCATGGGGAGGAGGGAAGAGGGGAGAGGAACAAGCAGACTTCATGCTGAGCATGGAGCCTGGTGCGGGGCTTGATCCCAAAACCCTGAGATCATGACTTGAGCCAAAGGCAGGTGCTTAACCTACTGAGCCACCCAGGCGTCCCCATGTTTGATCATTTTTTATTTTATTTTATTTTATTTTATTTTATTTTATTTTATTTTATTTTATTTTATTTTATATTTTATTTTATTATTTTATTTTACTTATTTTATTTTTTTATTTTATTTTATTTTTTTATTTTATTTTTTTATTTTATTTTATTTTATTTTTTTATTTTATTTTATTTTATTTTTTTATTTTATTTTATTTTATTTTTTTATTTTATTTTATTTTATTTTATTTTATTTTATTTTATTTTATTTTATTTTATTTTATTTTATTTTTTTATTTTATTTATTTATTTTATTTTATTTTATTTTATTTTATTTTAGCTTATTTTATTTTATTTTAGCTTATTTTATTTTATTTTAGCTTATTTTATTTTTTTGATCATTTTTTAATGTTTAGTAGTACTGTCTAGATGAAAGACTACAATAGAACTCTGATAACTTAATTTTTATCAGTCAGATATTTGAATCTAGATGTGTCAGCTTGGAAAATCTTTGCCATTTTTCCCCTTAGAGTTCAAGGTTTTTTGGCTGGAGACTATTCTGGGTAGTGTTAGAACATGGAGTCCTTTCATGGTATCGGAAACAGTAAGTATTATGACCCTGATACTTACTAAATTTCATTATCTAAATTCTGAAAGATTAAAAGTTGCTGCTTATCTCTTTTCCTTTTGTCTTGATAATTTAATATTTATTTTGAAGGCCTGATGCAGTCCGTAACATTTATCGCCAGGGATGCAAACACCTAACTCAAGCAGTATGCACGGTAGGATGACACATGGATCTTTTGCTCAAATCATGAAATCAATTTTTGCAAGTGATTGCCCCAAATTATTTTTATAAGCTGCCTTGTAAAATCTTGGGGATAGAAGGCACTTATATATATATATATATTTTTTTTTTGAGAACAAGTAAAATTATGGAATCTGTTTTAAAAATATCAGTTTTTGTTTATCTCTGCATATTGTGGGATGAGACATGAGTTATCTGAAAACAAAAGAGCCTTTAACATTTTGTGTGTGTGTATATTCTCACATATATATGTATGTGTATATCTACATATTATGTTATACATGTATACGTATATATATATATATATATATATATATATATATATATACATGGCTAAATTGGGATAATGAAAGTTTTTCTAGTGTTAAAATTTAAAGTCTGTGTCAAAATTGGGATTCCTAGGTTCTCATTGTTCACTGTTCATACTTTCACCAACCAGGAGAAAAAGTGAGTCTCTCCTCTTTAGAGATTAGTCTAAGTCTGGAACCTAGACATGCTTTCTTATTTCCTACTTCAGATCCTTTAGGGTTGTCAACTTATTTTGGCAGTCCATCTGCTCTTGAGAGCACAGCACCTGCCTTTCTCAGGGTGAACACCCCCAGAAGATCAGAAATTCCCCTTGGGGAGTCCCAGACTTGTCACATTCTGCAGCAGTATAGCCTAATTACACAGCCAGCCCTTCAGTGTCCTACTCCTTCCTCCTTTCACATTAGACCAAAGAGCCAGGGTCATTTCTCTGATTTTATCTGTGTAATTTTTTTTTTTTTTTTCTCTTTCGGTGAAATCCTGGCCATTCTCTTCTGTTCCTTCTATAAACTCTTTTACTTAATACCCAACTTTTTCCTCATTTGGGCCCTTTATCTCATTCTTGTTTTCTTTAAATCAAAATACCAATGAGTTGCTCCATTTACCCTTTTAAAATTTCTGGCTCTTTAACTTCTGTGAAATTGGTTAGCTCCTGCTATATTATTATCAATGCAAGCTAA
This sequence comes from Canis lupus baileyi, assembly GCF_048164855.1. NCBI lineage: Eukaryota > Metazoa > Chordata > Mammalia > Carnivora > Canidae > Canis > Canis lupus. Next base: position 17,323,104 of record NC_132843.1, on the reverse strand, counting down.
TGAGCATTCACTGTGTGGCTGCTATAAAGCACTCTGTTTGCTCTGTAGTTCCTTAAGATAAAATCTTAGATTATTGATCTGAGATCTTTTTTTCTAATAGAAGTGTTTATAGCTGTTAGTTTCTTAATTTTTTCATTTTGCAGTTCAGTGGCATTAAGTACATGTGTATTATTTTGCAGCGATCAGCACCATCCATCTCCAGAACTCTTTTCTTCTTCCCAAACTAAAACTCTTTACCCATCAGTCACTAACTCCTCTCCTATTTATAGGCCCTGGCAGCCACCATTCTACTTGTTGTCTCTGAGTTTGACCTTGCTGGATACCTCGCATAAGTGGAATCATGCAGTATTTGTCCTTTTGTGACTGGCTTATTTCACTTAGCCTCAGGGTTCATCCATGTTACAGCTTGTGTCAGAATTTCTTTCCTTTTTGAAAAAATTTAGTTGTGGTAAAAAAGCCCCTAACATAAAATGTACTATGTTAATGGGTTTTAAGTGTTATAGTTCAGTAGATTGAACTCTATTTACTTTGTTGTGCAACAGATCTCTGGAATTTCTTCATCTTTCAAAACTGAAATTATACCCATTGAGCAACTAACTGCCTATTTCCCCTACCTTTCATGCCTGGCGGCTATTGTTCTACTTTTTGTTTCTAGGAGTTTGACTACTTTAGATGCCTCTTATAAGTGGAATCATACAGTATTTGTCTTTTTATGACTGCCTTACTAAACTTAGTCTGATATCCTCAAGATTGATCCATGCTATAGAATGACAGGGTTTATTTAAGGCTGAGTAATATTCCACTGTATGTTACAGACCACATTTCTTGATGCATTCATTTGCCAGTGGGTATTTGAATTGCTTCCACCTCTTGGCAATTGTGAAAAATGCTGCAGTGAACATGTGCAAATATCTCTTCAATTCTTTTGATTGCAGACCTAGAAGTGGAATTGCTGAATGATATGGTAGTTCTATTTTTAACTTTTTGAGGAATTTCATGCTGTTTTCCATAGCAGCTGCCCCATCTTATGTTCATACCAACAATGTACAAGGGTTCCAGTTTCACTTTCTCCACATCCTCATCAGCACTTCTTTTCTTTTCTTTTGTTTTTTAATATTGACCATCCTAATGAGTGTGAAGTGGTATGTAATTGTGGTTTGATTTGCGTTTCTCTTTTGACTGGTGATGTTGAGCATCTTTTCGTGTGCTGCTTGGATATCCTATATTATCTTTGGAGAAATACCATTTTAAGCCCTTTGCCCATTTTTTAATTGGGCTGTTTGGATTTTTGTTGATGTTGAGTTATAGGAGTTCTTTGTATGTTTTGGATATTAACCCTTTATCCGTATATGATTTGCAAATATTTTCTCCCATTCTGTGGATTGCCTTTATACTCTGTTAGTAGTGCTCTTTGATACATAGGAGTTTTTAATTTTTTTTTTAATTTTTATTTATTTATGATAGAGAGAGAGAGAGAGAGAGAGGCAGAGACACAGGCAGAGGGAGAAGCAGGCTCCATGCACCGGGAGCCCGACGTGGGATTCGATCCCGAGTCTCCAGGATCGCGCCCTGGGCCAAAGGCAGGCGCCAAACCGCTGCGCCACCAGGGATCCCGGAGTTTTTAATTTTGATGTAGTTGAGTTTATCTATTTTTTCTTCTATCACTTGTGTCATGTCCAAGAAGTCATTGCTAAGTCCATTGCTAAGAAGCTTTATCCCTATGTTTCCTTATGAATTTTATAGTTTAAGCTCTGATGTTGAGTGATAGGTTTCTCTTGAGGCCTTTCTCTTTGGTTTGCAGATAGCTGCCTTGTTGCAATTCTCCCATGGCTTTTTCTTTGTGTGCAGGCATCGGTTTCTTTTCCTCTATTAAGGATGCCAGTCTTACTGAATTAGGGCCCCACTCTTTTGAGCTCATTTAATCTTAATTTCCTCTTTGGAGGCACCATTTACAAATACAGTCTCATTGAGGGTTGGGGGTTCAACATATGAATTTGGAGAGGACACAGTTCAGTCCATAGCAGTCACTGTAGTCACTCTAACTCTTGTATGGATACTGTTTACACTGTGTATCTTTTTCCCTCCTTTTACTTTCACCCTGTTTATGTGCTTAGCTCTAAAGTAAGTTTCTTATAGAGAGCATACAGTTGTATTTGGTATTTTTATCCAGTTTGGCAACCTCTACCTTGTGATAGGAATGTTTGTTGAGGGGCACCTGGCTGTCTCAGTCAGTGGAGAATGTGACTTTTGATCTAGGAGTTGTGAGTTTGAGCCCCATGTTGAGTATAGGGATTACTTAAAAATAAAATCTTAAAAAAAAGAGGAATGTTTAATTATACTTAATGTTATTGATGTGGTTGGATTTCTGTCATTTTGCTGTTTGCTTCTATACTCATTTTGTTATTCTTTATTCTTCCTCTTCTACATAAATATGTATTTCTCCTGTACCATTTCCTTTTGTTTGTATTTTACAATATCTTAAAGTTATTTCTTAGTGGTTGCACTAGATATTCCAGTATGCATCTTAATCTGTCAGAAACTATTACTTCATATTTAATATGCTTTAATATATGTTCCACTTTCTACCCTTACCTTTGTGTTATTGTTATATATATCATGACTACATGTTTAAAACTCAACAATACAGTGTTATATCTATTGCTTTATACAAATTTGTGTGTTTGTTTTAAAATACTTTTATTGAACTATTCACATCATATATGGTTCACCCACTTAAAATGATCCAATGATTTTTTTGTATGGACAGAGGCTTGTGCATTCATAACCATAATCCATTTTAGAACGTTTCTGTAATTCCACAAAGAAACTTCATACCCGTTGGCAATCATACCTCATTGCTTCCTCCCACCCCCTAGGCAATCATTAATATCTGTCTCTCTAAATTTGCCTATTCTGGACATTTCATATAATATATGGTCTTTTGTTTCTGGATTCTTTTGCTTAGCATGTTTGCAAGGTTCATCCATATTATAGCATGTATCATTACTTCAGTGCTTTTATGGCTAAATAATATTCCACTGTGTGGATAGACAGTACTTATCGATTCATCAGTTAATGAATATTTGGGTTGATTTTACTTTTTGGCTGTTATGAATGATACACTGAGCATTAGTGTATAGGTTTTTATGTGGATACAAGTTAATCTGTGCTCTTAAAAAGAGAACAGAAGAGAAAAAAATAAATTTATAGAGAGAGTCTTTTATCATAACTCATGTTTTTACCATTTCTAGCTTGGTTTATTTTTTTTGCTGGATGTATGGGGTCATTTCCTTGCTCCAGCTTAGCTCCATTCCTTCCTTTATCCTTTGTCCTATTATTGTCATATGTACGGTACCGCACTATGATGTTACAAGCTCAGCCATACAATTTTACAGTTGTATAAATTCCTTTAAATTATTCCAGAGAAGATACATATTTTAGAATTACCTATGCAATTAACTTCTCCAGTTTTTTTTTTTTTTTTCTTGTTTGGTGTTACTTTCTTTTAGCTTGAAGAACTTTTTTAAAATTCTTTTTTGTTAGGCACACCTAATAAATTGTCTCAGTGCTTTTTTATTTGGTAGTATATTTTGCCTTCATTTTAGGACAATATTTTTACAAGACAGAGAAATTTTCTTTCAGCACTTTGAATATGTCATCCTGTTACCTCTGTCCTCCATTGTTTTCCATGAAAGTCAGCTGTGAATTGTACTGGGCTTCCCCTGTATTTGATGTGTCCTTTTTCTCATAACTTAAAATATTTTCTGGTTTTGGGTGTCAACAGTTTGACTAAGATGTGTCTAGGTACAGATCGCTCTGGATTTATCCTACGGGAATTTATTGGACTTCTTGAATGTGTAATGTTTCCATTGAACTTGGGAAATTTTCAACCATTATTTCTTTAACTTGGGAAATTTTCAACCATTATTTCTTTAAATATTTTTTTCAGCCTTTTTTCTCTCCTTCTGTGACTTTGTCTGTTGGTATATGTCATAATGCCCCACAGTGATTTGTTTTTCTCCCTTCCATCTCACATCATCTCTTGAGTGAATTTTTCATTTCAATTCTTGTAATTTTCAATTCCAAAATTTCCACTTGGTTCTTTTTCATAAATTGCATATTTTTATTGATATTTTCTATTTGATAAGTTATTGTCATTATACTTTAATTATTAAATATGATTTGCCTTAGTTTTTGAACATTTTTCTGCGGGTTTTTTTTAAATGTCTGGCTCAGGGCAGCCCTGATGGCTCAGTGGTTTACCGCTGCCTTCAGCCCAGGGCCTGATCCTGGAGACCCAGGGTCGAGTCCCACATTGGGCTTCCTGCATGGAGCCTGCTTCTCCCTCTGCCTGTGTCTCTGTGCCGCCCCCCCCCCCCCACCCATGTATCTCTCATGAATAAATAAATAAAATCTTTAAAAAAAATGTCTGGCTCACTTGCCAGTTTGTTGCTTGGCTCATTATATTTAGACCTCATTTTCTGTGATGTTGGCTTTTCCTGATTGCTTGCTACCAAGATTGCTGTTTTTTGACAAAGCCCTAGGCTTGGAATTTTCAAGACCCTATTCTAAATAAAGTCAGCTTCAGTATTTAAAGCTTGCCTCATCATGTTACAGTTAGCCACAGAGCTAGGAGGAGAGGGTAATGGAGCATACTCAGGCTAAAACTCCATCCATATCTACTATTCTTACTGAGAGATTTAGTAGATTTTTCTTGAATAAATGCTTTTCAGTATGTTGTCTTTCATCAATTTTCAGTGTTGGGGGATGGTTGTCTTATTTGGTATTGCATTAAATATATAGATTTACTTGGGAAAGATTGTAACTTTAGCAATATTAAGACCTCTAAGGTATGAACATTTTTCTCTCTCCTTTATTGAAATCTTCTTTAATTTCCTTCTGTAGTATCTTATATTTTATGCTAAATTTATTCTTGCATGTTTATTTTTTGAAGCTGTTATTACAGACTTCAAATTTTCATTTTCTATTTTTTGCTGCTATTATAATTTTGTTTTGAGTATTGCAACCTTGCTAAATTCCCTTACTAGTTTTAGTAGCTTTTTTTGCAGATTCCTCAGGGTCTCTTACATGCACAATCATGTTAACTGCAAATAAAGATTGTTATATTTATTTACAATTCATATGCCTTTTCTTTCTTATCCTTTATTGTACTGGATTAGACCTTTGGTACAATTTTGAATAGAATTGGTGAGAGCCAACTTTCTTTTGTTTTGTATTAGGTACAAAGCATTGAGCCTTTCATTACTGAGTTATTAGCTATAAATTTTTTATAGATGCCCTTAATCTGCTTTAGGAAGTTACTTTTATTTCCTAATTTACTGAGAGCCCTTGTCATGAGAATCTGTTGGATTTTATTAAATGCTTTTTGCATATTATCATAGAGTTTTACTCATTCTATTAATATGGTTAATTACACTGATAGATTTTAAGGTGTTAATAAACCAGTCATACTGCTGGGATAAATTTCAGTTAGTCATGATATATTATAATTTTAATAAATTGTTTTCTAATATTTTGTTAAGAATTTTTGCTTCTTTGTTCCTGATGGATATTGGTTTATATTTCTCTTGTGATATTTTTGTGTGGTTTTGGAATCCTGGAAACACTGGTCTCATATAATGAATTAGAAATATTTCTTCTCAGTTTTTGCAAAAGTTTTTGTAGGATTAGGTTTATTTCTTTCCTAAATGCTGATCTAATTCATGGGCCAGAAGGTTGGTTGTTTTGTTTTGTTTTTATGGGAGGGATTGTAATTACAAATTTCTTCAGTTGTTAAAAAGCTTTTTCAAATTTTCCCTCTCGGGTTGATGTTTGTAATTTTTGCCTTTCAAAAAATTTGTCCATTTTCTTAGGTTATCAAACTTTTTGTTACTAATACTCCCTTATGTTTTTAATGTTCGTATGCTAGGTAGTATTGTGCCCTTTTTCATTTTTTTTACATTAGTAATTTGTGTCTTGTCTTTTTCTTCTCTAATATGGCTAGCAGTTTATCAATTTTATTGATCTTTTCAAAGAACTAGTTCTGGATTTTGTGAATTTTTTATTTTTCTATCGATTTTTATTCTTTAAAAAAATTTCTCTATGCTTTGGGTTTAATTTGCTTTTATTAGTTTCTCAAGGCCAAAGCTTAGATTATTAAGGCCTATATTCTTTACTAATAAAGCCATTTATAGTTATACTTTTGCCTTTGAAACTGTTGTAGTTTCATGCAGCTAATTTTGGTATATTTTCATAGTGATCTAGTTCAAAATATTTGCTAATTTCTGTTAGAAATGTCTTTGAACCAACGAATATTTATAGGTGTGTTTAATTTCCAAGTAACTGGGGTTTTTATGATTGATCTGTTTCTGATTTATAATTTCATTTTGGTCATTGAATGTATCCTATGTAATTTCTGTCCTATCAAATGCATTGAGACTTGCTTGATGACTCAGTATATGGGTTATCCCAGGAAAGGCACTTGAAAATAATGTGTATTTTGCTGTTATTGGATGTAAAGTCCTGTAAATACTCAGTTATGGTGGTTGATAGTGTTGTTGAGATCTGTGTTTTTGCTGATTTTTGGCTAATTGTATCAACTGTTGAGAGAGACATCAAGATATCCAGATATGCTTGTGGAATTGTCCATTTCTCAGTTATTGATCACATACACACCAATGTTGTCTTCCTGGTGAATTTACTCTTTTATTATTATATATATTATATGGTAGCCCTCTTTATCTCCTGTAATATATTTTGAAATCTATTTTGAAATCTATTTTGCCCAACATTAATATAACCACTCAGGCCTTCTTAGGCTTATTGTTTGCATAGTTATCTTTTTCTATTCATTTCCTTTTAACTTATATATCTTTATTTTCTATCTGGTGTAGATAGTATATATGGGTTTCTATTAACCATTCTGAAAATCTTGCCTTTTAATTAGACTTCTTTTGAGAATATGTTCCACTTTCTGCTTCATATATCAGGTGATTTTGTATTGTATCCTTAATGTTATGAATGTTAAGTTCTGGGAATTCCGGTGTCTGTTATTTTTCTCTGTTAAATATTATTTCCATTGTTTGAGCAGGTCATTTTCTTAGCTGGATTTAGGTTGTAAACTCTATTTCTTGGGCGGCAGCTCTGGTCTGCATTTAGATAGGTTGTACTTAAGTGACTGCTTTGAGTCTTTTCTCAGCTGTGAACAGAGTTTGGGGATCCCGTTTTTCCCTTGGAAGATTACCTGACTCTCCTTAGTATTTATGGCTCTCTGGCTTTCCTTTATTTATTCTCAAAGACAGAAAGACTGTGGGTTTTTCCACCTGGGCCCATGCTGCTTTTGTGCCACCCTGTGAACTGCATGTCTCAGTTGAAAAACTTGGGGATTTAGTTATTTCCTTTTCTCCAAGAGCATGTGCATTCCTTGTCAGAGTCTGTCAACTTTTGTTCACTCTCCAGTTCTCCAGCAGTTGCCCTTTTATTTTTTTAAAGACTTTATCCATTTTGAGAAAGAGCGAGTGAGAGCATGAGCAGGGATGGGAGGGACAGAGAGAGAGAAAGAATCCCAAGCAGACAACACACCCAGCACAGAGCCCAATGCTGGGCTCAACCTCATGACCCCTAGATCAGGACCAGAGCCAAAATCAAGAGTCGGATACCCAACCAATGGAGCCACCCAGGCAGTTGCTTTTTATAGTTGTTTTCTGCAAGGAGAGTGGTACTCTTGTAGGGTCGTGAAGTAGAAGAAGTCTATCGTTTTCCATTTTTAAATCTCCTCACTTTTTAAACTTATATTTCAATGAGACATATTTTTTCTTTCCTCCCCCCTCCACCTTTTTTAAAATTAATCTCAAATGTGCTTGTTCTTTTACACTCAGTTCAAATATTTTGTACACTCAGCTCAAAGAAAAGGTTCAGGAGAATGGTATGAATAGGAAATAGGAGCTGTGGTATTTAAAGGGTTTTATAGCCTAAGTGCATGCTAAGATTTTAAATATAAAGGATAAAACTAAAACTACATATGTAATGGACTATTAGTATTTACCTTGAGTAACTAAGAATGTGAAAGCCAGATCTTTTCAAAGATAAGCTCAAATGCTTGTGATATTCCCAGTGCATCATTTTTTCCCCCAATTTTTACCAGTTTGTATTTTAAATGTTCAATTGGATATAATTAAGTTGTTAATACTATTATGTATTGTATGTACTGTTTTTTTATATATGTGTGTATATGTGTGTGTATATATGTATATACATACACATACATACATACATGTTGGGTTCTATTTTATGTGCATGAATGATATGTTTTACTGACTTCTTATATCCAAGGTAAAATCCACTGATAGCTGCCTCTTCTTTATTAAATGCTTTGATGACACTATTCATGGCTTCAGGGTTCCTAAGAATAGCCTTCAGCAGTCAAGAGAGGTAATTTTATGGATTCACTTATCTTTCATAAAACTTAATATTTAAAAACAAAGAATATAAGATCAATTCAATATTAATGTCTAAAATCTTTTTGACTATCTTTTTAATGGCTATTATATGAAGATTGAAATTTTGCTTATGAAAATTTCTTTATCAACATGTATCTACAGGTATTATCTGTTCATAATTATTTTTATTACTTTGATTTTGTGACTGTAAGGGGCCCATACTGGTTTTGGGGGAAAAAAAATCCTAAATGATTTTGTAATCTGCCTCTTAATTTATAGGTGCAGAAGCTGAAGCCAATAAGAATGAAATGCTCTCTCAAGGTCACACAGTTTACAAGTGACAAAATCTGGCTTCAGCTTAGGGGTTCTGATTTATTACAGTATAGCCTCTGTCTTCCTTTGTGGTAAATTGAATAGCAGCATCAAGCAGAAAAATTGAGATTTATGGGACAGAAATTCATAGTGCAGGTATTTAATGGAGACTCCATATTCCTTAGATTAAAGGAGTATCTGTAGACCTGTCTTGTTTTTGTAAATCACGTAAGGGGTTAAAACAATCTGTTTTCCAAAGTGGTTAACTTTGGCCTTGCAAAGAATCCTAAACAAACTAAATCCTGACTGTTTGACCATATAATAAAGTGGTAAAATTTGACCTTGAGAAATGCTATAAGAAATGAGGAGGAAGTAACACATATTTTTAGGGCAAATATTTTTTTGGTGAAATCACTGATATTTTAAAAACCATAAAAGCTAAAGCATCATGGCAGTTGTTGGCTTTCTTATGACTCGATTGCAAGTCAGTAGAATTATATTTCTGAATATATTGGTATACAAGAGCATATCCAACAGTGTTGAGAACCTATAATTTTAAGTGAAAAAATTTCCACTCATTACTCAGTTTTTATAGTGTATGTATTAATATTATTAAATATGTAAACTTAAAGATATATTTTTAAAGTATTAGGAAAATTTTTTTTTATCCAGAACTGTGGACAAGAGACATGCATCATTATTTTGTTGTTGGTTGGTCTGGGTTTCCTTTGGTTTTTAGAGCCTATAATATTTTCTACGTGTAAATATATGCTTTCCAAATCATTGTCCTATTATCTCTTTTGAGTAAAAATGCATTTCACTTTTATTTAAATTCTTGTATTATTTCAGGACTGGCTGGAAGCAATAGAAGATCATTCTGCTTATAGCACTCACTACTGTTCCCAGGACCAGCTGACTGATGATGAAGAGGAAGATACAGTTTCATCTGTAGACTTGAAAGAATCCTTAGAGGTATATAGAAAAACTGAATCTAACTTTTATAGCTAACTCTGTCACCAAGATTTTTTTTTTTCAAATGTGAGGTTTTGAAATTAAGAAATCTGACAACAATGGAAATAGTATTGCTCTTTGTCCAGTAATGTTTTATGCTATTTATAATGTCTATTATGATGATACTGTCAAATGTCTCTATAGATGATGCTCTTAAGATATATGTATCTTTTTTTGGTTAAAATTTTTCCATTGCTATAATCAGATTGTCATTCTGTTTGAAAACTGCTGCCAGCAGGGGGAGCATGCAGAGCTGGAGTTGGTACCCTTTATGACTTCACTGCATATTTCAGTTTAAATAGTGCAACCATAGTGATACCTTTCCTGGCTGGTAGTTTCATTTAAAATCACTTGTAATCTGTAACTTCATTGATTAGAGGTAAGATAAAGCATAAGTAATCAAAAGATAGGCCTTTATATGAAGTGACATCAATATCTTAGTCATAGAGAAATACCAGCATATGTTATTGAGATGAAATAGGTATTTTTTTTTTTTCTGGCCATCAGTTTTCTGGCTGTGCCATTTAAATGGGAATTGGATGGAGGTGGAGGGGAGTGCCTGGGTGGCTCAGTCATTTAAGGTCTGCCTTTGGCTCAGGTCATGATCCCAGAGTATGCTTCTCCCTCTGCCTACTTGTGTGTGCATACTCTCTCTCTCCCTGCCTCCTCTGTCAAAGAAATAAAATCTTAAAAAAAAAAAAAAAAGTGGGAATTGAGTTTAGAAGAGTTAGAACTACAAAAGGATGATGGAGTTTCAATCCAAATCATTATGTCAGAACATACCAAGTTGCCTACTAAATTTAATCTTTTTTTTAATTGAATAAACTGCTTGCAGGATTTGAATGTTTCTAAATCAACAAGTTTAAGTTTGCTAATACTTAAGGAGTTTTATTGACTTAAGGACCTATAAACTTAAATAAGAAAGATTTTGGCTTTTTTGATCCCTAATCTTATTTTATGATAGAACTTTAAAAAATTTGAGCTCTTCCATGTTTTGTTGAAGACATTCCCCAGAATTTATTGACACTCACTTTGCCAATAATACTTCTAATTTTTAAAGCCTAATGTGTAGCGTGACACCATAAACAATTTTCAGATCCGTGAACTTTGCAAAAGTAACACCTACTAGAGCATCTAAATAACATTAAAACTGTTTGGGTAAATATAGAAAGTTGAAATATTTATGGCCAAAATCGTGAAACAAGTTAAAAAAAAAAAGCCAAAAACTGTACTAAATATTTTAAGTTTTAGTCAGTATTCCCTAAGTAAAAAGAAATGCTTTTCTATTTATCTTCAAAATAAGGTAAATGATAAAGCCTGGAAGGACTTACAGAGCATACCAATATCTTTCCTAGGATTATGGGATTTTAAGACATTTTAAATGGAAACTACCAGGAAAATAAAAGCATACTAACTTGATTTTCATTAAAAAAACTTTCTTGGGCAGCCCCGGTGGCTCAGCCGTGTAGCACTGCCTTCAGCCCAGGGTGTGATTCTGGAGACTGGGGATTGAGTCTCATGTCGGGCTCCCTGCATGGAGCCTGCTTCTCCCTCTGCCTGTGTTTCTGCCTTCTCTCTCTCTCTTTGTGTCTCTCATGAATAAATACATAAAATCTTAAAAAAAAAAAAAAAAAAAAAACTTTCTTGAAAAAATGTTTCTTCTCTGGCATAGTTTTCAATTTTTCATGTTATCAACTTCAACTGTACCTTTTATATTACTATTTTGAATATCATGCTTTTATGTTAACTTTAAAACTATGAAGTTTTTGCCTTCTAGATTTTAGAGCACCTAAAGTCAGTGAGAAGTTATAGTAGTGTTTAGCACTTTCATGTTCTGCAGTTTATAAACCTCTCTCTGTTCAACAGAATTTGAATGCTAATTCTGTGACTCTTTGACTCTATCTCAACTCCTGAAGATTGATCCCAAAATAGGTTAAAATCTGAAAAGAGCTGTGAAGTATGTTGAATTGTACTGGTTCCTGAATGCCTTTGATCATTGGATTCTTAAGTTGTAAGAATATTCTGGGACCTATTTGTGGAATGAGATCTATTCTAGATGTTTATAGACTTTCTAAAGGAAATTAGGAACGCTAGGACTAGCATACTCTAAAACCATCTGAATCGACATAAAACTAACTTTATTTCCTCAACATAGTTTTGGATAAGACATTATGGGGAAAAAAAACAAATGTCCACAGTGAAAAAGTGACCATATTTTATGATGTTTTTGGTCTCATTTTATCTCCATCCAAAATGAGAACCTCCAAAAGTTGAAAACCATTTTTCTCTTATCTCTCTCACTGCCCTGAGGTAGGTCTCCAGGGAGAAAAGTATAAGACAAATCATAGAGATATCAGCCTATGGTTGTTGCCTTAATGACAACTTGAAAATATTTCAAATATAAAAATGGGAAGACAAATTCAAGCATAGTGTTGGTTGAAATGTACTGTCTAGTATGAAAGCTACTAGACACATTTAGCAATTTTAATTAGAATTAACTCATTTTAACTCAACATAATTCCAGTGCCCAGTAGTCACATGTGGCTACCACTTTGGACAGTACAGTATAGAATGCTTTCATCATTCTAGAAAGTTCTGTGGAACAGAACTGGGATAGGTTCGTTCTTAGATCTGGGGAGGGGGCACAAGCAAAGAGAGGGTTTCATTTGTTGGTGATATAGGTTGTTGATTCTATAGGATCTGACCTCAGTGTTATAAGGAGTAATGAGAAGATGCTAAATTTTAATCAAATAAGAAAGTGATATGCTTTTCTGATTTAAGAATAAATGATGCCTAATTAAAATGAATGTACAGGAAGATAAATGTACATCCACACAGGGCTAATAAAGATTGGTACATTCAATGCAAGAACCAGACAGATTTATATATATTGATATGTTTAAGATTTATGGTTAAGTGAATAGGGCAAAGTATAAAATGATGTATTTAAAATGCTACTACTTGGGAGAAAAAAAAGGATATATATACACACATTTGTTTTTGTTTTAAAGATTTTATTTATTCATGAGAGACAGAGGCAGAGACCTAGGCAGAGGGAAAAGCAGGCTCCCCACAGGGAGCCTAGTGCAGTATTCGATCCCAGGACTCCGACCCTGAGCCAAAGGCAGATAGATGCTCAACCACTGAGCCACCCAGGCATCCCATATACACATTTGTGTAGGCTTAGATCATCCCTGGCAAGATGAGAAATTATTAGCAGTGGTTTCTTTGAGGCTGATAAAGGAGGAAAACAGGGACTCCAGGACTGATATATATGAGATAGAATTTCCGTTTTCTCTATATATTTTCATTTAATTTTTAAATTTTGTTTAAATATCTGTTGCAAAATAACACATTGATATAATGACAGAGCAGGGCCATGATGATCCCCAGGTAACCAAGAAGAATAAATGTGCTATGGACTGACTTAGATTGAGGGAGATGGCTTTGGCTGGAGGTAGAAGCCTTGGAGGTGAGCACTGGGGCACCAGTACTTGTAATCCTGGCTGTTTGCTTGCAAAGAGGATAATGTCATCAGGGTGCTACAATATATTCTCTGAAAAGTTCATGTATAGTAAAATGAATGCATTTTCTGTCTTTAATCTGATATGTTCTGACAAATGTATATACCCTTTGTAACCACCACTTCTCTCAAGATAGAGACTTTTTTTCACCTCAGAAAGGTCCCTGGGGTGCCCTCCTAGGCAGTGCCCTTCACCTCCATGTCAGGCAGCCAACTGATCTGCTTTCTGTCATTATAGGTGGTATCAGTTTTGCCTGTTCTAGAATTTATGTAATAGGAGTCATATTGCATGTGCTCATTGGTACCTGTATTTTGCTCACGATGTTGTATCAGTGGTTCATCCCTTTGAATTGCTTGGGTAGAGGCAGTCTGCTCTGTTCTTAATTAACCAAATGTGGATTGTCTGTAGCAAATAGCCTGAATTTATGACCTCTCTCCTACCCTGTTCAGTGCTCCCTAGCCCTTGATAATACACTTTTGAGCTGTTTTTCTAAGCCAGGGATAATAAAGTGGTTTAACATCAAGTTAAACAAAACTGCTGATATTTGGATGGGCAGGAGGAGGAGCAGGAGGCCTGTTGTGAATGTGCTCAGCTGCTCACCTGGGTGCCTCCTGCCCTTTGGGCCTTGTGCCTGTAGATACGATTCTGTTCTTGAGTTCTGTGCCCAGATTACTTAGATTTAAAATGCCGTCACATTTTGGGTATTAGGTCATTGCGCATAGTGGAATCCTGTTTATGTAGAATAAAAAACAAAAGATTAAAACCTAAAATAATGTCTGACATAAGGGGGACTGGCCTAGAAGTTCAGACACCATGCTGGGCTCTGCAAAGAACTCCAGGACATTAACCTTCATAAATGGATTTTTAGGTTTTTCTAACATAACTGGTAGCTGCTAAGGGGAAATTATAGCAAATTGGAGAATGTGTACATTTTATTGTACTGATAACCTCTTTCTGTTCTTTATACCTTTAAAACCACACCCAGTGTTTAGAACAGAAGACACCTGTACCTAACTATGAAACAATGTATAAATTGAATCTTCTCCAGCTGACCTAATATGTATCTTTTAAAACAAGTAAATCTTTGATCAGGGAAGCTCTTTATAATAACTGTCAGGTAGATAGGCTAAGGGAAAATGAAAGAGATTCAGGTATTTGAGGATGATGTTAGGGAGAATGTTCTTATCTTTATTACCCCGGGAACTCTTAACCATGTTTATTACAGATACCCAGTCTGCAGATGAAGCCAGTGCTTGCTTTGATGCATCCCGCTAATTTTTACCATAGGAAGAAGAGAAAACAGTAGCATTGACTTGCGTATGGCAGGAGGATTAAATATGTAGAGAGTGGAAATGACAATTTCTGTTAATAAATTATGAGTGATACATTTTGTTGCAGTGCCTCCAGATCAACTTTTTTTCCCTGCCTTCAACCTGTACTTATGGGCTATGACTGAAAAAGTGATCCAGCATACCATTTCTCTTTCTGTGGTGGTTTAAATTTGTAGTCATAGGTATTTTCCCTCCTGGAAAAAAATGAATTATATTTTTATAGTTGTTAGAGCTCTCAACACAGAGTAATGTAGATTTTAAGGAGAACATTGCCTGTCACTAATGTGGTACCATGAATAATTCTGCTGTGGTTGAGCTTCATAAACACTAAAAATTTTATAAGGTGAAAAAGGAGAAAAGGCTACTTACCTGTGTCACTTGTCATGTAGGACTGATTTGGGAGGAGCAAAAATGTTTAGTGATGAGTCAGTTGGTATTGGGAGTACAAAGTGGGGGGGGGTGGAATTCATAAGGATAAGTACATTACTCTATCTACAAAAATGTGATTCTAATATTAAACTCAGGGTTCTCAGAATAAACATTTTTTATTGCCATAACCAACTGACTCTACAAAAATAATTTTCTTGCTTATTTTTCCTCTTAAAAGGGAAACTATAAATAAAACTAACATCAAAATTACACTGTTAATATAATAAATGTATTTACCTGATTTTTCATTTCGGACTTCCAAATCCTGACTAAGATGGGGTGGAACTTCTGTCCTAAAATCCTGTTTTGCTTTTAGGGATCTAAAAATGTACAAATTTCAAGTTACAAGAATGCTTTGTATAATTGACATTATCTTATTTTTTATAAGCTTTGACTTACTAAGAAAATGTCCATATTGGTTTGCTTATGTGGACTTAAGTGGCTGAATGAAAATCAGCTTGTGGTTTATAAATATTAGTATCACCTAGATTTTTCTTTAACAAGAACAGTTTTTAAGATATATTCTTAAGGGAAGGCATTTTATAATTCCTCAATGAATTTAATCAAGTCTACAAAAAAGATTAATCGGGAGAAATCTAACTCAGTTGTATATGATATAATGAGTTCTTAGAAGCAATAAATGCAGTTGGACATTGTTTACATGACAAATGTTGAATGTATTTAAAATTTAGAAACATTTGTTTTTTAAATCTGTATATGATTAACTAAATGCAATGTTCAGTTTCTGAGGAAATTTCTTTTTCTCTGTCAGGAATATATCTTAATTATTGTGGTACATCAATGTATGAACTTAAAGTTTTGATAGAGACATTAAAGCATGTGTACGATAAAAATTCTTGATTAATAAGTTTTAATATTGTTTTTTGTTTTTGTTTTCCCAGAAAGCACAAACATGCCAACAGAAACTAGATAGGGAAATTTCCAACTTTCTGAAAATGATTAAGGAGTGTGACATGGCTAAAGGTAAAAAAAAAAAAAAAAGTTGGGGGGCATACTACCAAATAACACCTACTGTTTAATACAACCCATTATCATAGATGTTGATCCTTTGTAGTTTTGTTGGCTATACATGTTAGATAACTTTAAGTTTTAATTTAGAATTATGTTTGATAAGACTATTTTGAAATTTTAGAAAAGCTATTAAAATCATGGAGGAGGCTTGGTTTGTAGTTAATATTTTATTCTTTTAAGAAAAAAAGAAAAAAGTTAACATTTTGATGCCAAAAATTTATTTTGGCTACATAATGAGAATCCTACTTATGAATCCCAGAAGACTTGGATTTTAGAATCAAACTGACTTGGTTTAAATTCTTGAACTGCCACTTACCAGTTGTTACTTTGAAGAATACATTTAACTTCTCTAAGCCTCAGGTTCCCCATCTGTATATGAAGGGGTTGGTTGTTCTCAGTCTTGGCCTTCTACAATTCTACGAATGTATATGTGACCTTGACTATCTAGTGGTTAACCTGCCTTTTACTAGTAACTCTTTATGTCTTCAGTCTCCACTGATTATGAATCATCCAGCGTTAACTATAAATACTCCAAAAGTCAAAATAATATACAATACAAAATCAAAAGTCCAATACAAAAATTACATATTGAGAAAGAAGTATTACATTGTAAGTTAAAAACTGCTTCTTAGACTTTAGATTCCTAACCATTGCTTTAGATTTCAGCTATGATGGGTTTATAAGTACATTCACTGAAATATAATTAATTCAGTTGTCTGAGTTTAACTATCAGTTTTAATCACAAACTAGTTTCCCTCTGTAGACTTATCAGTTCAGTTTATATGTGTCCAGGTAATGATGCAAAGAAATGCTAATGTTAGAATAAACTGAACACAAATATTTTATATCTGTCCAAATGGACCTCAAGCATCCCTTTATGTCAGTTGCATAAACATTTATTTGTATCACTGATGATAGCTTTGAGAATGACAGCAGTTAAGTCATTTTGATTATTGAGGGCTGGAATACTATATAACTTAGCACTCTTCATCCCCGATGGACTTTTTAAATAAGAGGAGCTTTATTAGATATAATTCACAGTTTAAAATTTACCTGTGTGAAGTGTACCCTTCAGTGATTTTTAATATATTTACAGTTATGCAACTGTGACCACCAGTGAGCTTTTAAAACACCATCTTCAAGAACCATCAAAAATAAAAAGAGATACTGACATTTTAAAAGATGTAGAAAATGTCCAGAGTTAGATGAAATATAAGGATTAATTCCTTTAACATGGACCAAAGAAAGAAATTACATTAGAACTACAACCAACCAAGTTAAGTTCTTTTTTTTGTTCTTTTTTAAACTTTGAGTCAGATCTCTTGGTTCAGATCTATTTCATGTTAGTCATGACATGTCACTCATAACGATGGTATGCATCATTTGTGTTTTTAGAGATGCATAATACTTAATATCACTAAAGAGATAATTCATTTTGAACAATGCCATCTGGGAAACTTCAAGATGTTTATGTTCTTACAATGTTATTTCATATATCTACAATGAAACTCAATGGATTTATACACAATTATAAATATTATTTCCTGAAAGATGAATGTAGATAGGTAAATTTGCATGTTTTATAAATAGTAAATAGGATTAAGATGATTTCACGAATGGGATTAAAGAGTTGATGGTAACTCATTTACCTCAATGCCAAGAGATTGTACAGAGTAATCTTGCACCATGCGTTTTGTTGCTGATAGATAGTAGCTGATAGATACATATTCTGCTCCAAACTGTCTACATAGTTTGCCAATAACTTCTTAAAATGAAAAACTAAAATGTCTGTGAACAGAATCGAGGCCTTGTGGTTGTGATTGTTAGTTGTCTTATATTGCTACAAAATTATGTGAACTTTAATTTACTTACTACTCCCTTACCACTTATTCCAACTGTTTTGGCTCTGTGTCCCCTTAAATCCAGGTCTCTGCAGCAGCCTCCCCTGTGGTCTCCCTTCATTCTATCCTTAAAGGGAATCCAAAGGCTTTTAGGAACTCTTACAGCTCAGATCCTGTGAAATACTGCACTGTTGCTGCCAGATTAATTTTAGAACGGTACTATTTTGATCATAATTTTTTTCCCATTGAAAAAAATGTTTCATGGGTCTTTGAAAGTATAGAATAAAATACAAAGTCTTTATCCTGGCATTTAAGGACTTTCATAGCCCAATCACAAACTCATTTTTCAATTACAGATCTTCCTCAACTGTGTCCTAATAAGACCATTGTAAAGTGAGAATCTCATAAGTTGAAAATGAATTTAATATACCCAACCTACTGAGCATCATAGCTTAGCCTAGTCTACCTTGAACATGCTCAAAACATTTCCAATAGCCAGCAGTTGGGCAAAATCATCTAATACAAAACTTTTTTTTTTGTAAGATTTTATTTATTATTTGAGAGAAAAAGCGTGCACACATGCAAACATGCTTTAGAGCATGAGTGTGGGGGAGGAACAGAGTGGGAGAGAGAGGGAAAGGGAGAGACTCCCAAGCAGACTCAGTGCTGAGCATGGAGCCAGGAGGAGGGCTCAATCCCATGACCCTACCATCATGACCTGAGGTGAAACCAAGAGTCAGAGGCTTAACCAATTGAGTGTGTGCCCAAAGCCTGTTTTGTAATAAAATGTTAAATATCATGTAATTTATCAACTACTGTACTGAAAGTGAAAAGAGAATAAATATCTTGAGTACAGAACGGTTTTAAGTTAATCAGTGGTTTACTCTGGTGATGATTTGGCTGATTGGGAGCTATGGCCCCACTGCCCTGCATCACAAGAGATTTTCACACTGTGTACTGCTAACCCAGGCAAAGATCAAAATTCAGAATTTGAAGTATGGTTTCTACTGAATCTGTTTTGTGTTCATACCACCATTAAAAAAAAATCCCAAGTCAAACCACTGTAAGTTGAAGACCATCTGTATTCATTCTCTGTTTTGGTCCAAAATATCTTCTCTTAATACCTTATTTCCTTAAACCTAATTTCTATCTGGATTAATCCCAGAATTTATATATCCAGCATTGGCAACATATCCTTCAAGGTTCAGTGAATGTGGTACTAAAACCTCTACTCTTTTAGCTTTATCAAGAGCCTGATTACAAAAACAAAATCACCCAAACTAATAAAACTTTTGGAAGACTTTCTAAAGGCCAGTAGTCTGTTCTTCCATAAAACTCTATTACCTACCATAGAATTCTTGGAAGTGGAATTAGTGAGTTAAAGCATATTAACATTTGTGTGCCTGTTGATATATTGCTAAATTACTTTCTAAAAAAGACTTTAATAGGCCAGCTTCAATACATACACTCTATTGCATGTTACTAAATGTATATAGCGAGTCCCTGGTTAAAGAAATTGGAATGAATATTTTGGCAAATTGAATTTAAAATAAAAATAAAAAAGATAATGGGAAATATAATTCTTAAAAAAATAAAAGATTAGAATGATTTCAGTTATTTAAAAGAAAAAAAATCTTAAAGGAAAAGCACTTTTGTTTAACCTACTTAAAACTCTGCTCAAAATCTCAGTTTTGAGTAAACACACTTCTCACTTCCTTCACTGTTGCCAATGAGGCCCAAACCATCATTGTCTTTCACACAGCGTGGAAACAGTCTCCTAAGTGGCCCTCAGATTCTACCCCTGCCCCTCCCATCCTTGCCCCAGGGACCCTTTAAGACATCAGTGTATAAGGTTCTTTGCTCAAAACACCTGGTAGATTACAGGTCATCTAACTAAGAATGAAAAACAAAGTCCTTCTAATAACCCCCACACCCTTCTAGTCCTTTTTGACTTCTCTGTCCTGATCTAGTTGCCTCTGCCTACTCGTCTTCCAGCCTCACTGGCCTTCTGGCTGCCCCTCGAATAGACTGGCCATACTCCTGCCTCATATCTGGGCCATGCTAGCCCTCTGCCTGGAAGTCTTTTCTCTCTGATACTCATGTCCTCACCTACCCTAGTCTTTAACAGAACCTTCTGGCTAAAGACTACAGACTTCTGATTGGACTCTGCAAAAGAGAGACCCTGTCAGGGGATTGGTGGAGGGGGTGAGAACAGTGAGGTGTTGTCCTCCCTCCCCTTAGCCTGGCTGCCTGGGGTATAATAGCACCATTGGGTTCCTGCCCCTGTCTGAAGCTCCCCCCCTCCCCCCATGACTCCAGCTCCTGCTTGGCTTAGAGATACTGTCCAGTCCTTTTGCCTTTCTGTTCCAGGATGGCAACTGTCTTGCATGCCAGTCTGTTAGTACACTTGCCCTCCCCTACTTTGTGTGTCATCTTTTTCAAAGAAGTTTTCAGGTGCCCTTTCTGTTTGCCAGCCACTTCCTTCCAGGACCCTTACCAATACCTCATTCTGGCCAAACTTGCAACTCCCCTTAACACTTGCTATTCCCCTACCTTGCTTTGTTTTCTTTTTTGTCACTTATCAAACTTGCTGTGTGTGGGGGTGGGGAGAGAGTGTGTGTAGTTGATTGTCTCTCCTATTAGAATATAAACTCCACGAAGGCAGGAACTTTTGTCTGTTTTATTTGCCGATTGTCTTCAGCACCTTAACAGCGTGACACATGTGGGCACTTGCCATATATACAGTTGACTCTTGAACAGCATGGGTTTGAATTGCATGAGTCCACTTATATGTAGCTTTTTTTTTCTTTAATTCAGCACAGTACTGCGAATGTATTTCTATTTTTTTAACCTCTTCTCTCTGGCTTTTACTCCATTGTAAGAATACAGTATATAATACAGCATATGAAATACATGTTAATTGAGTGTATTATCGATAAGGCTTCTGGTCAACAGTAGGTTCTTAGTAGTTAAGTTTCAGGGGAATCAAACATTATATGTGGATTTTTAACTGCAAGGGGGTCAGTGTCCCAACTCCCATGTTGTTCAAGGGTCAACTGTTTTGAGTGAATGAAATGAATGACTCCTTACCTAGCTTATAAATTGATAACTTCTTTTGAACTCAGAAACAAGTACTAAATTTGTTTTGTCAAATTACTATATAGATTATACAAGTGAGCACTGAACCTGCTACATGACAGCCATGCAGTCAGTGATGGATACAGAGCCTCTCGCCTCTCTGGAGTTCCCCTTAATCACAATTCTGATAGGATCTTCTCAGGACTGTTTTCTATACTATTTGAAAATAATATAGATATTTTAGGTATGTTTGCTTTATTGGACGTTATATTTATTACTTTTTTAAAGATTTTATTTATTTATTCATGAGACAGAGAGGCAGAGACACAGGCAGAGGGAGAAGCAGGCTCCATGCAGGGAGCTTGATGTGGACTCAATCCTGGGACTCCAGGATCAAACGCCCAGAGCTGAAAGCAGGCGCTAAACCGCTGAGCCACCCAGGGATCCCCCTGGACATTACATTTAGCAATAAAAGCATTGTTCAAGTTCCAACTCAAAAAAATTCAACCTCTTCTCAGACTCTGCTCCATTATTCCATCCCATAATAGTTATTCCTTTCTCTGAATATTTAACATTTTTTAAGTGTCTGGATAATTTGTTTACTATCTATGTCTTATAACATCCCTGATACCTTTTTATTTTCCCTTAACTCTACTGTAATTCATTTAACACTTGCTGTTTTGAACTTTATACTCTCCATTGCAGCCAGTGCAGATTATATAGATATAGACAGAATGGTTTAATAGTACTTGTTTAGTGGGTGATTGCGTTCACCCTGGTCGTCTTAATTTGAACAACAAAAAACATTTATATCCTCATATAGGGACCTCTCAGTTTTTTTTCAAGTTACAGTTTTATGTAAAGGTTTTAGAAGGTCAGTTGATTTTTTTTTTTTTTTTAAAGATTGTATTTATTTATTCATGAGAGACACAGAAGGAGAGAGGGGCGGAGACACAGGCAGAGGGAGAAGCAGGCTCCCTTCAGGGACCCTGACTGGGACTCGATCCCGGGTCTCCAGGATCATGCCCTGGGCTGAAGGCAGCACTAAACCAACCGCTAAGCCACCGGGGCTGCCCGGTCAGTTGATTTTTTATATGCAGATATCATTTTCTTTTTTTGAGGAGAGAGTACTGATTTTCTTGAGGCATGTATATAATTCCAATTAGGTGTGAAAGTCAGTTTTTAAAATGCCTCTTGGCATGCAGGTTAGCATGTCTCTTATGTACGTAGTCAGATGAATTGCCATTTTTTCCTTCACCCAAAAAAAAACAAAAACAAAAACATAAGGCTTCATGAAGAGGATGCCATTTGAACTTGGCCTTGAACAAAAAAGGTGTAAGTGGAGAAACGTCTGAATATGAATAATTATTCCAGTATTTGAAGAAGAGGATATATCTTGAACAAAGGTTTGGAGGCAGTAAAGTAAGAGTATTTCTAGGAAAACAAGTATTTTCAGGAAAGCAGTCTGGCTGAAACTGATTTAGTTTATAGAGTGTCTTAAATGTTGGCTAGTGAGTGTGGACTTTTTCCATATTAGGGGAACAATGGAGGTCATTCGTAATAGGTTTAGTTTGCCAGCCTAACAAGAAATAAGTATTTCCCCAATAGTTTTAAAACTTACCCAATTAAAAATTGTGTTATCATGAAAATGGCAGATTGTGAGCTTTTTATATATGTTTCTAAAGTTAAGCTTTTCACCTAAGATCTTCTAGCATCTTTTCTGAGCTCAAAACTTTTTTTGCACAAAAATATGACATTTTTCCTCCAAATTAAGTGTCCAATTCTTATAGTAGGCCAAATATGGTTACATACTGGTCTTTTTACATTTGTTCATTACAACTTCGTCTCTAATAATTGGCTAAAATATATTTGCATTGATTCCCAGTTGGTAACTTTTCTAGAAGCCTGGTGGCTTTATTTCTTTTTATGTAACAATATGCAAACATCATCCTATAAGAAAGAAGCATGCCACTGTGAACCAACTGGCGCCTGATATGCTGCCCTGGCACTAGAGTATCAGTTCTTATATAGACCTACTGTGCAAGTTACAGTTCATTTCAAAATCTTGCTTGAACACCAGAGTATCAGAGAAATTAGCTAACTTGACTCTTTTGGACAAAAGAATTTGATGCACTCTCAATAATGGATTCTTAAAAGTCAATAGATATTTCTTGGGGTATCTTTTAAAAGGTTACAGGATCTGTTTTATTTAAAATTCTGAAGTTCATAAAAATTTGACATTTAAAATTTCATGCTAATCAACAAGTATATAAAAGTGTTAAATATCCCAAACACACAAAATTGTAGATGATTAAGCATGTGATGGTATTTAATTGAAAAAAAATACATCCATGAATGACTATGCTTGCATCTTCTTACCATTTGTGCCATGAAAGTGGAAAATTACTAGATTACCCAGAGCATTTATGGAAGGCAGAGGCTGTGCCTGATTTTTTTGTACATCCCCTCACCGTACTCAATCCACAGCTCTGTGTGAGACATCTGTTGAGGTACTATTTAAGTCCTATGGCATCTGGCATATGGTATTCTTTTTTGCTATTTAGCAACTAAAGAATAAATCTTCACAATGTGTATCGAAGATTCAAAATGAAAAATATGTAAAATCAAATTTATTTTAGGATATAGTAGTTTTCAATTGTTTGGGTGTTCTTTTTTGTTTGGGTGTTATTAAGAATAGCTAACACTAAAAAAAAAAAGAATAGCTAACACTAGGAAACTATTCAATAAAATGAAAAATAGAATAAAATGACATTTGGTATTTATATCCAGATAATAGTGACAGGTTGTTCATACCTTCATTCACTTACCTTTTCCTTTTGTTGCCTGCCCATTTTGCCTTAGGAGTTTTGAGGAATAATTTTTCCAAGAAGAGGACTTTTCTTTGCTAAAATAAATCACATTCCTATAGAAATCTTAGAGAATGAACAATAGCTATGATTTTATCACCTAGAAATAATGGCTGTAAATCATTTGGTATATGTTCTTGGTAGATTTTATTTTCCTTTCCACTTTCCATTTGAAAATATTTGTATCTTGAAGGGACCCACTGTTTTATGGCCTGATAATAGCAAATTGCTGGCATTTGAATTTGATTACTTTTGCTTATTGACCTTATTTACTGTGTTATAAGAATCATGTTCTAAGTGAATCAAGATTATTTAAGACAGAGGGTGGTATATATTTGTCTTTTTCCTTTTAAGTTATTCTTAGATGAAAGTCTTTCTTAATATTTATATTTGATAGAAGGGACACATTTAAAGGATCTAAGTGTATAATTAACACAAAGGTCTAAACTATTTGAACTAAGAGCATTTCTCTAGCATTAATCTAGACACAGGATATGACATTTTACTTGTTTTTTAAGTGATATATGTGTATTTTTCAGCTTTCTCTTGTCAGCATTCTGTTTTTGTTTTGGGTAGGCTTTTGTTTTGTTTTTTGTTTTTTATTTTTGTTTTTGTAATGGGTAAGTGGATTAAGATTTCCTTAGGGAAGTAGGGAAGGTAGTTGATATTACCATTTCTTGTTCCCAACTTCTATTCTGAAAGATACTGGCTTCCAGAGGGACACATTTGTAAGAGTGAAAATACCTATTTCATGCCAGACATTTGTCCCATAAATACTAGAGAAAGTTGAGTTAATGCCACCTTTAGGTGTTAGCCATCATGTCAACTGCCGTATTATTTTTAGTTCTTGGCTTTTGAATAAAATTACTTATCTACTATAGAATATCATGAAAGGAAATATTAATCCACTGCTTTTCTTAAACATTATATTATTATTCCTGTAAACTTTTAAAAATATTTTTAAGTTTTATTTTTTTAGTCCTTACTCTTCTCCTTGCAGGATATTGGCCTTTCTAGGACAAGGTTTCATCTTTTCTTTTACATACCAATTTATGTGCCTTGTGTATAGTAGGTGCTAATAACAATGCTCAAGGAATATACAATATGCTTTGTTTAGGCAGCTAGCTGGAAGGAAACATGAAGTTAGTAGACATAAAAATGTTAGTGGTGCCTGGCTGGCTCAGTAGAGCATGCAACTCTTAATCTCGGGGTCCTGAGTTTAAGCTCCACAGTGGATATAGAGATTACTTTTAAAAAACAGTGATTTCAAAAATATTTATGGTCTTAAAATCCCACTAATTTTATTTATTTTTATTTTTAGACATGCTTCCATCATTTCTTCAGAAAGTTGAAGTTGTCTCTGAAGCTTCTAGAGAAACTTGTGTAGCTTTGAGTGATTGCCTTAATCTCTTCACTAAACAAGAAGGGGTAGGTAGTTTGGAATCGAATTTTTTAATAATTGGGTGTCACATACTAGATCATCCAGTAAATCACTGCTTTCAAATTGTCCAAAGGTAGGAGAAAATAGTCTTAACAAAGAAATTGAAAGCTTTGTTTTCACTAAAATTTGGAGAAATCTTTCATTCTTGAGTAAGCAGGATGATTCTGAAGTAACTTGTGTTCATATCTAATTTACTTAAATAGCTGTATTTATCAACCATGGTTTAAAGTTCTACTCAGAGTTCTTGTGGCATTTCAACAAGAGGGTTGTGAAAATATTGTAGAAACCAAAGGTTTTATGTGAAAAATACATGATACTTGTATTTAGTAAATAAAGCGATATCACACTTACCTATGTGAACTCTCAGTGGATTAAATATCTTATGTTCTTTACCGCCTGCTCTCTCCCATTTACAAAATTGCCATTTACTTTTCCAAATATTAGAGTGGTAAGTTTACCCGTTAGTAATTCTTTTTCCGAGGATTGAAAAGTTGTAAAGATGTGTTTTGGCTGTCTGGACTAGAATTTTTCTTGTTTTATTTTTTTCCCCTTTCTTGTTTTCATGATGGTAATGCAAGTCAAGCAGCCATAGGCTTTCTTTTCCATTTTATTAATTTCTACATATATGTTTAGTCTTCAACTTTTTCTTTTTTATTTTATTTTTTTTTATTTTTAAAGATTTTATTTATTTATTCATAGAGGCACAGAGAGAGAATGAGAGGCAGAGACACAGGCAGGAGGAGAAGCAGGCTCCATGCAGAGAGCCTGACGTGGGACTCGATCCAGGGTCTCCAGGACCACGCCCTGGGCTGCAGGCGGTGTTAAACCGCTGTGCCACCGGGGCTGCCCAGTCTTCAACTTTTTAGATTAAGACACCATATTTCTTATTCTTGTTACAATTTATTTGTAACTTTTAATTTGATAATTAGGTTTTGGGTAAAACAAGATAGATAAAAATGGTTTTATATGTTTCATATGTAAAGATCTAAAATGTGATTACAATGGAAGCTTTGGAAATTCACATAAAATTTTTTAAATGCCAGGTTTGTTATGTACACAACAAATTTCATATTTTATTTGGAGAAAAAAGTATATGAGTAATCTGAAATTCATTTAAAATAAACTTAGAGAAAGTCTTTAACAATTTTATTAACTATCACAGGAAAACATAATTGTTCATTAAAACCTTTAAATGGTTGATTCTTCCAATACTGTTTGAAAACAGTCCCTCTCAGCATTTGTATTTTTGGTGATTTCATATTCTAGCTTATTTAAATGAGGCATGATTTCATGATCTAAATAAATCTAAATAGTATTTAGAAGATTTTTGAAATGAACAAATTATGTCTAGGGATTCAGGTAATATTTAATACATTGTAATACTAAATTTCATTAACATCTCTTATATGGCACCTGGTGGATGGATCAAATGTCTTTGTTTTAGAGGTGTATAGTTTCAAGGTAAATGCTAGATTAAAAGTAATTTAATTACGTCTAGAAGCCAGCCTATGCTAATTTTTAAACTGTTTGCTTAAAAATATAGCCTAGGTAATTACTTCTCTGAAAATCCAGATGTGCAAGAGTGTATTAGCTTCAAGTTTAGGCTAATTAGACTTCTAAATTTGTCATGAGGATTAAATAACAAAATGTATGCAAAATACTTAGCATAGTTCCTGACACATAGTAAGCCCTGAGTAAAAATCAACAATTATTATTGTCGGATACTGTTTAATTATTAACGCTTGTGACTCCTTTTTTTCTGATGGCATTTTGGAGCTTTTGTGTCTTTAGCACTGAATTCAACTCGTTTTGGGAGGAGGAGGTATTGTCTAAAGAAAATTTGAGTATTTGTAAATGATTGTGTTCTCTTCATCCTTATTATTCAAGTGACAAAGGCTACTTACGTTCTCTGAACCTTGATATTTTTATCTTTCAAATAAAGGAGACCATATAGTAAGTCATTAACAGCACTAGTCTGAAAGTCTAATGGACGTTTTTATAATCTGTCTTTTCCCTAACCTACTGTGGGGAAGTTCTGTAAAATGAAAATGTATAGACACCTCAGTGTCAGGTGTGGGGATCAAATGTATATAGATGAATAATATGTATATAGAGCATATTAACATACTGTGGTACACAGTACTCATTTAGGAAATGGCATTTGTTGCTTCATACTTTCAGAGTATCTTTAAGATTCTTTTTCAGTAATGCTATAAATATTAAATATCAACTCTGTGAGGTTCTCAACAGAATTCATTCTGAGAAAAAGGATTATAGACAAACGGGCCCCCAAATATTTAAAAGACAAAATGTGATCATTGAAGTTAGTTTTTCATGTGGCTAAGACCTACAACATGGGACTTTAATAGTGTACTTGAGGTACGAGAGCAGAATAATTTGACATTATAATGCCTTATTTATCTGGAATCAAATTATATATCTATTATCTAGAAATTTTGTTAACAGTCCTAAGTTTTGAATTCAGAGACTGGGTCTGATTCCATGCTTTGCTCCTTAATCTTTCTTTGCTACAGTTTTCATATACAGTTTCCTTTTTAAAGTGGCAACCAACCAAAAAAGAATGTTTTGAAAAATAAGTATGATCATCTTGGCAAACACCCTATAAACTATACCTGGCACATAATGGGGATCCAGTAGGTCTAAGTGATCCCAGCCCCCACAGTAGCAAAACTGTTTTTATTGAAATCTTTTGATGACAGTTATTCTGAATGTTATACATTTACATCTTATGCTAAATTTTTAACACTTATCTTTTCTAGGTGATTGTCCTTTTGTCCTTTTTTCTATGTTCATAATTACTCTGTGTCTTAATACACAGATGTCTTCAGGGGGTAATGTTTATAGAACTGTGTAATTTGACTAAATGGCCCAGTCCTGCTAATGCTCTTGAATTCACTTTTGCTATTTATGGGTTTAAAATTTTTTTCTGTTGATTTTTAGATCGA
The DNA here is from genome assembly GCF_048164855.1 of Canis lupus baileyi. Lineage (NCBI taxonomy): Eukaryota > Metazoa > Chordata > Mammalia > Carnivora > Canidae > Canis > Canis lupus. The sequence continues at coordinate 17,294,834 of NC_132843.1, read as the reverse complement.
CTGTGTGTCTGTCTGTACCAGTGGACTACTGATCCCTTCTGATTTATTCTTTCTAATGTTGTTTACTAAAAAGAAAACCAGATAATCAAACTTGCTGGTAAAACTATGTCCACAGTAAGAGCAAGCTGGCTCTGCATGAGAAACATAGGGGTTTATAATGAACACAGGTTCCTGGATTTGGAGCTTTGTAGTTCTGTGGTATGTGAATATTCTCTGCTTATTTGGGGATGCTCTGATAGGACCCAGATAGTCAACGTTTTCCATAGACCTCTACATAAATGGGGTGGATTATGGATGCATATTTTACTTGCAAATAACACTCTTTTGTTGAAAAAAAAAATCCTGCAATATAGAAAGCAACCTGTAAAGCTTGTGATTGACTTACTAAAGGGAAACTTACCAGGTGTTTTTAGGGTTGGGGAAACATTAGAGAATGTGAGTGCCTTCATTTGTCTTTACCTTTGTTTGAGAGTTCTATTCAAAAAGCTAGTGGGGCACCTGGCTGGCTCATTTGGTAGAGCACAGAGCTTTTAATCTCAGGCCCATGAGTTCAAGCCCCACATTGGGCATGGAATCTACTTAAAAGAAAAAAAAAATTCAAAGGCTAGAAACTGGCTTCATGAATTTATGTTTGTTTCTGTACTTTTCCTCACTAGAAGGTGGTATCAGAAGTGGCTAAAACGTCACATAGTGCCATCATTGGTCCCTTTCTTGTTTGGCATATTATTGAGCTCCCTCTGATATTAGTCAAACCAGTTTTTCCAAAGTAGGAACTTGCTTATTGAAAATTAGTGTAAGCTCACTCATAAAATCCTTTATGCTGCTTTTTTTTTTTTTTTAAGATTTTATTTATTCATGAGAAAGACAGAGACAGAGAGGGAGAAGCAGGCTTCCTGCGGGAAGCCTGATATGGGACTCGATCCTGGGACCCTAGGATCATGCCCTGAGCCTAAGGTAGATGCTCCACCACAGAGCCACCCAGGGTGCCCCTACTTTATGCTTCTGTGTTAAAATTCCTGACCGCTAAAGAGCTGTAACCCAAATGTATGATTGGGATGACAGTGGTGGTGAGTTTGTCGTGTAATGGAGACATCTGGACCTTCAGTTGGACCAACCAAAAGGTAGTGCAACTTGGGACCAAATGCTGGTATCTTTGGAGAGAAGCTCCTCCTGTGAGCTTCCAGCTCTATGAAGTCGAGGTCACTAATATTCCTAGTCTCTTGGGCTGTTCAAGATAACTCCTTTAGTTATCTCTTTCATTTTTTATTGTTTATACCTTTTGGGCCTTTACCTCTGTCTTCTCTTCAGTCTCCTCCTTTCCCTCTGCTCTGAGCAAAATTCTGTATTAAACATGGAGGCAGTGCCTGCATTTGCTGCCAGTTCCTTGCCACTCCCAACCCCCAGTTCCCTATCTTATTCTTTCCTTTCCTTGGCATCTGTCTCCTTCCATCCTGTTTCAAAAACAGCTCCTCTCTTTTGCATTCTCTACTCCCTTACAGCTTCTGTCTCCTTACATTCCTTTCCAGTTCTATTTTGGAAATGTGATACTTTCTGTTTCTACTTCTTTATTCCTCAACTAGCCCACTGAAACCATGCTTGCCAAAAATCTGCTTACTGCTAAATCAGAGGATACCCTTAAATTACCTTGCTTGTCCTGTGACAGGTCTGGCATTTGACTACTCCTTGCTTTTTGGAGTTCTTCTCAGTGATTTCCGTGGTGCCTACCTCTTCTGGCTTCTCTTTCCTTTAGAGCAGCTCCTCCTCAGGTTTCTTTTGAAGCATCTTTTCTTCTGCCTGTGCCTTGAGTGTCAGTGTCCCTGGTTTCTGTGGGTGGCCTTCTCACTCAGCATTCTCCTTGGATGATCATAGGCATTTCTGCAAACAGAAATCCATGATGACTCCAATATCTCCACCTTAGATCTCTCCTGAGCTGTGAACCAGTATATCCAGCTGCCTTTTGAACACACATATGGTTATATCACAGGCATTTCAAAACCAGTGTGTCTAAAGCTGAATTATCCATTCAACTCAGAGTTAGAATTACCACCTATCCAGGAACCCAAGCCAAGATCATGGGAGCTATTCTCAGTTCATCCTTCTTCCTTATCCCCCCCCCCCCCCTTTTATCAGGTTCTGTCATTTTTACTCCCTGTCTCTCAGCTGTCTGTCTCCCTGTTCTCCCTCTCCTCCCACCCAGCACTCAGCTCCTGCACTGCCACTTTGTGAGGACAGAGCTCTCAGGATTGCTCTGTTGGATGACTGCCACCATTTCCTCATCCCAGGTTCCACCCTTCGGAACTGGTTTAGATATCCCTCCTATTCTGGGTCCTTTCTGTTGTAGCACTTAACACATTGTATCATTATATATTTACTTGTCTGATTATATATTATGTATTGACTAAAAAGCCCCTTAAGTAAGCAACTGTATCTGTTATTTTTGTAGCATCTGTGTCTAGTATAGTACTTGTCATGTAGTAGGCAGTTAATAAATATCTAAATGAATGCATAATGAATGTACAAAGGAAAGAATACAAAGATCAGACCAATCAGGGTCTACTCTCTGCTGTCTTGACCTTAAGCAAATTAATACATGTTTGGGAATTTCACTTCCAAATCTGAGAGAATACAGATGAGTTATTTTATGTGAAATTCCTCAATACAGTGCCTGGCACAGTTTAGGTTCTTTGTAAATTGCCTTCTAAAACATGTTATTTTTACTGCCTAGTACTACTTTTGTAGGCTGAATTCATTCTCTAATTTTTAAAACCCAGGAGGAAGATTCTGTAGCAGCTGCATTTAGTGCCAAATGTGAGTTTTCACAATACCATTTAGTTATCAGTTTAGAATGGGGGAGGAGGGAAGCAAACTGACTTTTCAAAGACACCATGAAACCTCATTGACATTAATTCCAGATTTTCTAGTGTACTGTTGTATCATCTTTTACACATTTTATATCTGTAGCGTAGTTACAGCCACCGCTGTTGGAACAGCAAACTTAAAGTACCCTAGGATCTTGTCAAAGAAATAGTTTGGTTCAGTATTACTCTGCTCCCTAAAGTTTGAGGACAGGTTAATACTGTTTAAAACGAATACTGTTTATTTATTTATTATTTTACAAAATACTGTTTAGAACAAAAAGTTATGTGTGCCCCATCCCTATCAGAGCTTAATAGTTAACTAGAAATTTTATTATCCTGAACATCTTACTTAGTGTAATATTTATGTGGTGGGTTTTACTGTCCTTTGAATCTCTGTCTACCCTTCAAGCCTGGCTGGAATAAAAAAACCATCTATTTCATATAAGTAGGTTTCACATCAATAGGATTAATACCATTGTTTTCCTCATTGCTCAAATGGTAGCTTAGAAAGTGCTTAAAAAAATAAATGCATGAAGTCTAGTTCAATCTTTGTAATGGAATCAGAAACATTCAGTGAAAGCCTGACTAAGGGTCAGTTACCTTTGAGGCGCAAGAGACCAAAGAGGATTCCTCCGCTTTTCCCCAGGGGCGGGCTGGCTCTTTAGAAGTTGTCAGGGCAGGCGTCGCCGGGAGAGGGCTTGAGCACCCAGCCCGCTCTAGGACCTCGCAGGAGCCTCCTTGGGATGCACGCAGAGCTCGAGTAGCAGTTTCCTTACTTCCTTCCCTAGAACTGCGGGCCAGGGGTCTGCCCGTTGCTCGGAGGGGCTGTGTGCAGGCTCCCGTCGTCCCGGGCAGGTCCCTACCTGCGCCTCGGCGGAGCGGGCCCGCGGGAGGGGGGCCGGGGGAGGAGGGACTGGACGACGACAGCGGCAGCGCGGAGCCGCCTGCTGCAGGCCATTCGCCGCGCTGCTGCTCGCACTCTCCCCGGCGAGCCCTGGAGGAGGGCGGCTCTGGCTCTGCGGCGAGGGGCGCTGCACGGACCTCTGGTGGCCTGAGGGCCAGAGCGGGAGTCCTGGGCCGCCCCGCTCCTTGACCTCGCCGGAGCCCAGGGCGGGCCGAGCAAAGGTGACTTAGGGAGACCTTGCGGTGCCGCCCAGGGTCTCGCCTCCGGGCTGGGCTGGAGGGGAGGCGGAGGAACAGGAACAGGCCAAGCGCGTTTGTGCTGGAGCTGCCCAGGGAGCGCAGGGCGGAGCGCGCCGGCGGGGATCCCCAGATCCGGCCCAGGTGGGTGAGTGCGTGTGCCCCCTGGGGGCTTTGCGCGGTCAGCCTCGGGACGGCAGAGGACGCTGGGGGGGGAAGTGGGGGAGGGCAGCCAGACGACATCTAGGGATGTGAGTAGATCCAAGAATAGTTGGACGCGTGAGTGCAGCCTCGGGCGAGTGGGGAGGGGTGCGTGAAGCCGGGACCCTCGCAGCCTGGCCAGGGTCTTCCTTGCCGCCTGTGTACTTGTGTCGGGTTCCCACAGGGAGAGCCACTGGGGGGAAAGGCAGTGGACAGCTCCCCCCCCCCCCCCCCAGCTAAATATTGGTAGTAGGTCAAGTGGGGCCGGAGTGGGAGGAGTAAGGCAGTGAAAGACATTATTGTCCTAAATAACCTTCCAAGTTAGTGATTTTTTGCATGTCTCTGCCCTGGCTGACATTGAGATGAACTTACCATCCGCTGTGTGAGGCCGCTAAAATTCCAAGGAAACGCATGAGTGGATTAAAGAGAAAAAGGGAAAATTATACTGGGGTTGAGGAGTGGGGAGGGAGAGAGCTTTTAACTTTGTTTTGATTAGGATTTTTGATTACTCATAGGCTTTCTTTGTAGCCTAAACCAGTGGAGAATCACGTTCCCTAGCATTCAGAGCATGTGGCTAGTTGTTTTTGTGTTTTTTGTTGTGCTGGTTTTTTCTGGATTTGGAGAGAGGGTAGTAAGAAAGGAAAGATGCCAGAGAGGAGCATAGTACAGCTTTTGAGAGTTATTAAAGCTATTAAAAGTTTCTTAATTTCAATTAGGCTCAAAGATGGAATGAAGGCATTTTGTTTTAAAGACATGGAGTAACTTAGGAATCTTTTTCAAAAGAGAAAAATGCTTGAAATGTGTGTTGGTGGAAGAATGTGTAGGCTAGAATATGGGGATCTAAATGTAAATTTTCTTTTCAGTTTGAGGACACACTGAAGTTAATCGCTGGTCCAAATAATGTTTGATTTCAGCGAGAAGCTGATAACTTTGGTAGTTAGGTTGGTTTTGACTGAGTAGATATTCTATCTGAACATGATGACCAGAGAGGTATTTCAGCTTTTGTCCTGGTACTACTTTTACTAGACTGGGATCTTAAAGGCATTTGTGTCATTGTGAATATGATAGCAAGACTCTGGTCTCCCCTCTTTAGAACCTCTTTAAAAGTTAATTTTAGGGAATTTCATTGAGGGTGAAAGTGACCTACATAATCTCTGTTCCTTCGCTTGTGCATCTTGCAAAATGAGGGAAAATTAAAAAGCTCATTAGATTTTCCATATTAAAAGCACATGCATGTACTACTACAGGGTAATATATAAAGTCAAGCATGTTTAGAATATTGTACAGAAGATAACTGATAAAGTAATTATGCAATAGTATGTGCTCTGAGCTTTGTACAATTTATATTTGTCATCTGTATTCTTTTAATAGGCTTTTATGAATTAGTATCTTAGTATTCAAATATATAGTTATGTTTTTAAGCTCTGTGAGGATCATAAAAATTTTTAATTCCTTTAAAAATTAGAAATCTAGATTTTTTTTTTTTTTACTTGGTCCATAATTTTATTCCTAAACTTTCAGCTTGTATGTATAGTCAGGAAATAGACTACAAGTTAATTTTGGAAACAGGTAGGATGTAAGTTAAATGTTCTTACTGTTTTTAAAAGTTTTTAATATGAAGTTTATGTAGCATGAAGCAGGTTTCATTTTGATAACTTGTGAAGTATTTGAACAAAAATACTTAAGATTGTAATTATTTCAGCAGTATGAAAAAAGAGTGTGTGTGTGTGTGATTTTAGCCTTGTCATGCTTGGTATGACCCCGGATCTTTTCCTGATAACTTTTTGTATCACAGTGGTACCAAGTCTGTAACCTGCATGCAATTGTATTTGACTTGTATTCCTATTAGTACAGTGCCTAATTTTTATGCTATCTGATGAATTTTGCATGAGTTATAGGCAGACATAATTTTCCTTTCATTTTAACTTGAGTAATAAGGCTATAACCCATATACATTTTTATAATGCTCCACCATTGATTGATATCTATTATTTTATGTAAAAACTTCCTTAATAAGTATTTACATAGTGTTTACCTCGTCAGGTATCTTGCTAAACCAGTCAAGGCTAGATGAATAGAAGGGTTTTCTTGAAAAGTTTTATCAAATATGCCTAAAGAGGAATGCCCAAGGTAAGTTAGAATGAGTGAAAGATTTTAATCAGGGGAGAGATTTAATCAGATTTGCTCCTTATGAGAAGGATTAGAGGAAGTCCTCAAAACAGGGTGACCAGGTGCAGGAATTCAAGAGAGAGATAATCAGAGTCTGAACCTAGCTGGTGGCTACCAAAGATAACCTCCTAGGAGCTGATGATAGTTGAATAAGTGAGGAATGAAGGAGAAGATGGAGTCCTAGCTGACTCCCAGGCTTACGGTGGATAAATCATTGGATGGAAGGTGACTAAAGGAGGGAGTAAAGGGAGTAGGGGGAGGATGAGTTCACCTTCCTACATGATGACATCCAAATAAGGGCAGCCTTACTCATCCAATAAAAATTTACAGATCGTTGGTATTGGAGGTCACCTACATAAACATGGAACTTGTTCAGTAAAGAATATCACCCAGGAGACATACAGCTTAAAAAGTTTGAAATCAAAGGATTGAATACTGATATTAAAAGACACGTGAGAGAAAAGAAAGCCCGTGGACAGCACTAAGCAGCAACAGCTGGAGAGGCAGGAAAAGTCCAGAACAGTGGAGGCCAGTGGGGACAATTGGGTCGAAATTTTGAGGTAACAAACTAAGATGTGTTCACTATTGGTCTTTGATGAGGGGAGTTCTAGAAGCATGACCTAGGGAGAAGCTAAATGGCAATAAGCAGCAGATTAAATGGGAAGCGAAAAAGTAGAAATAATGAAGACAGACTGATTTGGTTTCTATAGACAGTCATAATCTATGAATAACTACAGTTTTGTTTGTTTGTTTCTTTCAATTCTTACATCTCATTTTCATGTTCCTAATGTATTGGCCAGGTCCTTTAGGACAGTGGTGAACAGAAGCTGAGATGGTGGGAATCAATCCTTGTTTTTTAAAAAAGGCACAGTTCTAACTTCCAACGACTCACTATTAAGAGTGATACTTAGTAAATACCATTTCCTAGAATAACAAAGTTCTTTTTCATTCTTATATTGTTGAGTTTTTTTTTTTTTAAATCATGAAAGGGGGTTCCATTTTATCATATTCTTTCTGCATTTAATAAGAATCATAAGGTTTTTCTTTATTAAAGTGGCAAATTTATGTTTTTTTTTTTTCAAATTATATTTTTAGACTTTTTAAATGATAAGCCATCTTTGTTTACCTGGAATAAACCTAATTTGGTCATTGTATTATCTTTAACGTTCACCTCAATTTGGTTTATTTGGATTTTAGCATCTATTTATGAGTGAGATTGGCTTTTAATTTCTTTGTTTTGTTCTCATCAGTCTTTAGTATCCAGGTTTTACTGGCTTCATAAAGCCAGTAAAGTATTCTTTACTGGATACTGGAGTATTCTTTATTGGAGAATACTGTAGTATTCTCTTTTTATCCTGGAAGAGCTTATATAAAATTAAAGTGATCTGTTCCTTCTTGTAAAGTTATCTTTCTGAGATTTTTTTAAACTATTAGTTAGAAATATTTAATGGTTATAGGACTATTTTAGTTTTCTGTTTCTTGTTGGGTCAATTTTAACAAGTTAATTATTTTCCATTTAAGTTTTGAAATTTATTGTTATAAGGCTGTTCATTGTAGTCTTATATTGTCTTTTTAACTTATTTTGGATCTGTAATTACATATTTTTTCCTGATGTTTTCCATTTTTTTCCTAATATTTATTTGGATCTTCCAATAAATTTCTCTTTAAAATGAGTCTCTTTAAGGCTTGGTTTATTGGAATATTTTTCAAAGAACTCTCTTTAGCTTTGTTATTTGTTTCATCTTTTTAATTTTTTTTTAAATTTTTATTTATTTATGATAGTCACAGAGAGAGAGGCAGAGACACAGGCAGAGGGAGAAGCAGGCTCCATGCACCGGGAGCCCGACGTGGGATTCGATCCTGGGTCTCCAGGATCGCGCCCTGGGCCAAAGGCAGGCGCTAAACCGCTGCACCACCCAGGGATCCCCCTCATCTTTTTAATTTTTATAGTTACCTCTATCACTTTCAGTTTATTTTTTCCCCTAATATCTCTACATTTATTATTCTCTTGTCTCTTTGAAGTGGATAATTTTTTCAAAATTTATTTTCCATATTTCAAGTTGTATGTTTTGTAATTCTAGTATTTTATAATTGAGTTAATATATTTCTGGCAGCTTTATCCATGACTTTGATTTTCTTACAGACTTTAATAATGCATTCCTAGACTTCAGTTTTCCAGACTGAGGACTGCTTACATATGTAGAGTACTGCCCTTTTGATATTTAAAACATGTAAAACTTTTGCCGGGGTTTTAACTACTTCCATTTTTTTTTTTTTTTTTCTGTCTCTTACCTGACTCTTGTTTTCATTGGTTGGCATTTCTGTTTCCTTTCCAGACTTGCTTCTCACTTTCTTCCTCTTTTCTTCACCTTCACAACTTCTTTTCTGACTCTTGACAGTCTGCATGGTGGGAGAATGATCATTATTCCCTTGCTTTCTCTCTCTTTTTTTCAATGTCTTTCCAATGTTCTCCCCCATACTAAGAGGATTTTTCTATGATCTGATCAGTTTACTCCACCTTGCTTTTTTCCTCACAGCCTTGGCTCCAGCACCAAAGGTGAGAAAGTAGATAAACTGTATCTGATTTTCTTAAGATGCTCAGAGGTTCACCTTTACTTACTATATGATCTTTGTTAACTCCTCACATAATCTATCCAACTACTGATGATGATGTCAGGGGACTATGGACAGGGCCTAGGAAGAAAGCATAGATGGTAGACTATAGATCTGCTCTTATTTGGAGTCCTGAGGCACAGACTCCAGGATTAATGACCCTCCTCTTCTTGCTGTATGACTCTGGGTGACTTATTCCAAGGCCTCATATTCCTCCTCTGTAACACAGAATTAACACAGACCCTTTCCCTCTACTTCAGGAGTTGCTGTGAGACTTGAGTGGTGTAAGGATAAAGCCATTAGTTTTATGAGACAATCTTTCCTTTATTTTCAGAAAAATATCTTGAAAGGATTTTGCGCTCAATTCAGGGACAGAGAAGTAGAGTAAAAGTGGTTTGTGGCATGGGGTGCTGGATCAAAGAAACCCTGATGGGAAGCAATAGGTGTCATAGGAATGAGAGGAAGCACAGAAGTTGTGCTCAGTGGTTGAGATTCAGGAGAGGTGTCTGTTCTCTGGTAGATGGGGTTTTTCATCTGGTGGCGAAATATAATCCTATAGTAACATTGTTACCTATTTATTACTTGCTACATTCATGATACTACCTTTTTGAGCTTATATGAGATACCACCCTTCACTTAAAATAATGTTTCTACAAAGGAGATTTTGTTGTTAATTAAAAATTAAACTTGTGAAATATCTTACTTGCAAGAGAAATGATTTAGTTTTGAATTTTTTCATTTATTTTTGTTATTGTAGTTTATATTATGGATTAGTTGAAAATTTCAAAGTCATAGAATCAGTCTTAGATTGTAAAGCATCTAGTCTGGTGATCCTCAAAGATTTCACTGGGGCCTAAAGGCAGATACATAAGATGTAGACTATATATAAGACAAAAGTAAAAGCACCTTATCTGCTAAGGCACCTTCATAAAACACAGTTTGAAATGGTGATGTAATTGATCTGTTCATCTTTGTTTTACAAATAAGGAGAGAAAGGCTTGAAGAGAGAGGCAGCTACTTCCCCACGTTTTTGTAGCTAAGTGGGGGCTACACTTAGAGCTAAGTCCGGTATTCTGCCTCCAAATTGAGGAACAACCCCACTGTATCACACACAACCTGAATTAGGAAAACTTATGCATTAAAGAAGATAGTCCTCCTTGTTTCAAAGCTGACGTGGCCATCTACTAGCTAATTTCTCAATTTGACAAAAGGATACCAACTTTAGAAATAAGCAAATGGCCGAGTATATTGCAGTGTCTTCAGGTTTTGCACATAATACCTGTATTCCAGGCTCTCAGCGGGAGATGCTGTCTTTTTTTTTTTTGAAAATTTTACTTGAGAGAGGTCACATTTTTAGAAGATACTGAATTCATCCGTTTTTCCAAATATTCTGTATTTTGTCCTAAAATTAGACTGTCAGAATGCTATAGCCTGAGCTATATTTTCTTAATTTTCTGAAAACTAGCCCTTGCCGAGTTGTAAATTGGAATTACTCGCTCAATTTCTATTGAGGGGCATCTCAAAAAAAAAAATTAGCTTTAATGAAATTATTATTTTGCCCTTTAATACTCTTATTCCCCTATATATTACCCTGAAAAAGAAATTAGAGCTAAGGGCAAAGAGGGAGTTTGTTTTCCCTAAAGAACTGATACATTTTTTTTCCTTGTGGACAATTAAAAGGGCATAATTGTATTTCTCTTTCTGTTTTGGCCTTAAGAGAATTCAGAGCCAGATTAGTGGCTTGTCCGCAGTATCTGTGGTAGGCTCCATCATTTGTAGGTCCTACCCTACTGCCCTATTAGAAATATAGCCTCCCAGTTGGAAATCACTGGATGACAGCATTCTCTTGTGAATTACTTAAATGTGGTTGTACTCCAGAGTCCATTCAAGTGTGATGATTGTGTTTTGGGATTTATCTGCAAGTAGTAAATACTAAGTAAATAGTTGTTATATAGTGTTAGAACTAGATATGTACTCCATACTGTGGTTTTCTTTTATGTGGAGGATATATGCATTTTGGCATTAAATGACTTTGTAATAGTTTCAAGGGCCAAAGTTAAAATATATGGCAAATGTTAAATTGAACCCTCCCTTTTTTTTTTCATATTCATGCAAATCAGACTTACTATGTATTTTAGACCAATATTTGGAAAAGGGTTTTCCTTTTTTTTTTTTTTTTTTGTGGTAAAATACAGAGAGCATAAAATTTATCATTACTGTTTGTAAATGCATAGTTCAGTAACATTAGGAACCTTGTGTTATGCAGCCATCACCATCATCTAGATCTCTTTCCATCTCTTAGTTTCATCTACTCTGAAACTCTCTACCCATTAAACAGCAATTCCCCATTCTCTTCTTCCCCCAGCCCTTGGCAACCACCATTCTTACTAGCTGTCTCCCTGAATTTGACCACTTTAGGAACCTCCAATAGGTGGAATTACTCTGTCCTTTTGTGCCTGCTTCATCTCACTTATCATAATGCCTTTGGGTTCATCCACATTGTATGGCAGGTGTCAGAATTTTCTTCCTCTTTAAGGTTGAATGATACTCCGTTGTGTGTATACACACATTTTCCTTAACCGTTCATGCATCCATGTTGCACTTGTGTTGATGCCTTTTGTCTGTTGTGAATAATGCTGCTATGAACGTTGAGTATACAGATACGTTTTTGTGTCTCCACTTTCAGTTCCTGTGATGATGAACTCAGAAGTGGAATTCCTGGATCATATAGTTCTCTTTTTCATTTTTGGAGGACTTGTACTGTTTTTGTAGTGGCTACACCATTTTACATTTCTACTAACAGTGCATAAGGATATTGTTCTATATCCTATCCAACAGTTGTTTTTCTCTTGTTGTTTTGATATAGTAGCCATCCTGGATGGGTGAGAAGTATGGAAAAAGTTTTTGTGATAAGTAAAGTTAGTCACTTTTAGATCCAAATGTCAATCCCAGGGTTGGCAGACTGTCTCTTCCTACATCATTCCATAATTGCTCTGCAGAGCCATGATTTTCTTTTATTTTTAAGACCATTGAAAAGTTGCCCTGTTGAAGTGTGGTAGAGGGCACACAGTCTCCCGGGTGTCCTCTCTTTTTCCCTCCAGTTAAAAAAAAGCAGCTGCATAAAGCAAGGATGATTCTTGGTTTCTGTGGACTTAAGACTTGGCTTAGGTCTAAATATCAATATTTTACCTTTATTTTCATTATCTTTCTGTACTTTAGATAGCACATGTTGCCTTGCCATTGTATTTTGAAAGATCATTGCTTAATTGAGAAGAATTTTATCTTCTGTACAGAGTCAGCATAGGAAAACTTAAGATATATTTGAATCACCACAGATATAAAATATGAAACAAAGAAATTGATATACTTAGGTCAAGCCTACCTTCACCTGTCCATGGGAACTAATAAAGTAATATATCAAAAGCAGAAAATGATTAACCTGAGCATTAGAATTGAACAGAGAATTTAACGTATTCTGTAAGGAAATTATTATTTGATCTTTAGCCATATTGAGTATAAAATTTCTATAAACCTTGAAGTCAATGGAAAATTTTAAAAATAAGATAGAAAATTGGGGAAAATATAACCACAAAGTTATCAAAAGGATCTTAGAGGGTCATTGAATTTTCTTCCATTTGCAAGAATCCTCTGTTTAGCTTCCTGCCTAGCTAGACCGTCATTTTACATGCTTATGAACGCTGTCATCAATGGATATACAGGCAGTGTACTCCAGTACTTACAAGCTTCGTGTCTGAGTCACACAGACCTGGTTTGAATACCAGCTCTGTCACTTAAGTTATGTGATCCTAGGCGGATCATGTAATCTCAAGAAGCTTGAGTTTCATCATTGTTTACAGCACCTACCTCATAGGATTGTGGGAGGATTGTATGAGCTAGTATGCTAAGTATTTATCGTAACATTTGGCATAAACACAGCTAGATACCAGCTCCTGCACTTCCTGCTGATACTACTACTATTATACATGAATTTTCTCTTACGACCACCCATTCCACTGTAGGAAGGTTAAACCTTACGTTAAGGTGAAGCTTATTCCATTTTTCTTTTAATTCATGTCTGCATTCTGCAGTACCACAAAAACATGTTCTGTCTCCTGTGACAATACTTCAGCTAGTTGGATCAACCAGTAAATTCTTTTTCTCCCAGGCCAAGCGTCTCCAAGTTCTTTTAACTGTCAGGCTTTCCAGATCCTTCCTTTTCTTATTCTTCAATGATCTCTGTTTTTTTCTAAAAGTGCATCATCCCGAAACAAAGTTAGTGTTCCACATGAAGTTTGAGTGCAGAACGTGGTACCTCTCAGTTGGCTTTCCATCCAATTGGAGGAAAAGAGTCTTGATTGCTATGGTAGTAGTAGCCTACAGAGCCCTGTGGGAAGGGCCCTGCTAGCCTACCTCTCAGCCTCTCCTATGCTATGCTTAGTATATACCCCCTCCCATCCAACCAATCTGCTTTGTTCTGAGGACAGCAGTCCCCTTCTGTTCCACAGACTTAAGAGCCTGTTCCTGCCTCAAAACATTCACTGTTCCTTTTCCTGGAACATGTTTCTCCCAGGTCCTTGCTTGATTTTTTTCCCTTACTTTTTAAGCCTTTAACTCAGTTGGAACCTGATCATGAGTTCTCTGGTCATCCTGTCTCCCAGGCCTTTCCTTCCCTTCCCAACTTCATTTTTGCTTTCAGTATTTTCTGCCACACTAAACACACTAAACATTTTTACTTATTGGTTTCCCCCCAGTAGACTGTAAGTTCTTTGAGCACAGGGATTTTTAGTCTATTTTGTTCATTGGTGACCCTCTGCAGCCTGTAATGGTGTAGGTGGTTGATGAATATTTGTTGCTTGAAAAGCAGAACTCCTCTTTATGTATTAGAGCACAAGCACAAGTCAGGGGAGGGGCAGAGGAAGAGGGAGCAGCAGACTCCTGCTGAGCAGGGAGCCCCATTGATTGTTGTGGGGCTGGATCCCAGGACCCTGGGATCATGACCTGAGTAGAAGGCTGACACTTAACTCACTGAGCTACCCAGGCGCCCCCCAAAACAAAAAATTTTAAGTGTTCCTTTTGAAGGGAAAATAAGCCACATTCATTATTTTAGGACTTTGGAGATTTTCACCTCATTTTGTTTGCTTCATCAATATTTTATTTTACATGTAATTTTATGTGCTCAAAAGATTTTTATCTTCTGTAAACTCGAATACAGATTTTTAAAACAAGAATATTTGTTCTTTAACTAAATCTTAACAGAGCTTCCTGAGTAGAGAGCTTAAGATAAATTATCTTTCCAACTTAGAATGGCCAGACTCCCAAACCCGCTGCTTGATCTCTTCCGAGGGCCCTCCAAAGATGGTTTTCTCTTTGTGCCATGACTTGAAAACTTAGGAAGCACTGCTTTAAGATATTTTAAATGTTTTTTTTTCAGATGGAGTTACAATCCACTGAACTGTGATTCTAGCGTATTTTAGTGTTTGTTTTTGCCCTAGGTTGAGAACTATGAAAGCACTTGTTAAAACAATAAAACATCAAAATTCTGTAAAAATCAGGTTATCATCTTCCTGAACTTAATGTTCCACATACATAGATGTTTCCAGAGACCAAGCTGAAGGCATTAGAAAAAATAGAGTTGGATGTCAAGGTGTAGCTGTATAGTGAAATGGTCAGCAGCAACAGCAGGAGAGCTGCTTATACTTGCAACAACATGAGTGGTTCTGAAAAACATTGTACTTAGTGAGAGAAGCCAGATACAAAAGAATGCATCATACATGATTCCATTTATTTGAAATCAAGAACAGACAAACCTAAAGCATGGCTCTGGAAATCAGAGCAGTGGTTGCTGAGGCGGGGGTGGGGGGTGGGGGGGGGTGGGGGGGGTGGTTGGAGAACGGGAGAGTGACTACAAAGGAGCCCAGGAGAATTGGGGGCAGGGCTAGAAATAATCTATCTTTGTAGTGGTGCTGGTTACATGGGGGTGTACTTGTGAAAATTCACTGAACTATACATTTAAAATGGATTTTACTGTGTAAATTTTTTTAAAAAATCACTTAAAAATTAGATTTGGTAGGTGTTGCTTCTGTGTATAACTTTCTGGAGTTATTTTCATCAACGGACCTCTCAACTACAGAGGACTTGAATAACTCAAAATAAGATTTGTTTAGATTATGATTAAACTTCTCTGCTTTTAAAAATGATTGTTTATACCTCTTGTGGCCTATCTTGAAAAAAATTTATTTCGAGGATACATAAAATATATAAATCTGTGGTGAGTGATTATGTAACAGTAAGCTATTTTTAGGTGGAAGCTTTGCAACCATAATGAGACAGGAGTGTGCTTAACAGAATCTCAGTTGGGATTTTCATACTAGATGCCTCAGAAGGCCATGCATTCTGCACTGTTTGAGAGTACCTTTCAAACATTTTGTGTTTGATGCAATGCCAATTTTTTGCAAATTTGATGCAAACATTAATTCTTGAGTAGACATACTTAAAGGAATTTTTCTAATTGTAAAGTTAGAGATATGTGGAAGATGCACAGAAATGTACAGAAAGCTATTTTCTGCTAAACATGGAGAGAAATATGAAAACCAGAGCCCAGCAAACCACTGGTGGGATTTTTCTGTGTTTTGGTTTATGTGTGTTGGCAAACACACAAATGCAGTATATGTATCTGTTTAATATTCTACATGGTTTTCAGTAGCATCAGAGTGAATATTTTTTTCAGACATATTCTTTGAAACATGTTTGCAGGCAGACTGGGTGGCTTAGGGGTTTAGCGCCGCCTTCAGCCCAGGGAATGATTCTGGAGACCCAGGATCGAAGTCCCACGTCAGGTTCCCTGCATGGAGCCTACTTCTCCCTCTGCCTGTGTCTCTGCCTCTCTCTTTCTCTCTGTGTCTCTCAAGAATAAATAAATCTTAAAAAAAAAAAAAACATGTTTGCATTATCAATATATGAGTAATATTTTATCCCCTTACTCTTGCCAAATACTGTTTTTTATATAATTTTATTGACCTATAATTGATGTACAGTAAACTGCACATATTTAAGTGTAACTTTTGATGTGTTTACAGTAGTGAAACCATCACTCCAATCAAGATAAAGAATACTTCTGTTATTTCCAGAAGTTTGTTCCTGCCTTTTGTAATACCCCCCACTTTCCCACCTACCCCAATACACAGGCACTATTTATCAACTTTTATCACTAGGGATCAGTGGGAGTTTTCTAGAATTTTACATAAATGGAATCCTACAGTTTGTACTTTTTTGGAGGTGTAGGAGGTTTGGCTTCATATTCATCCATGTTGCACAAATCGCTAGCTCATTCCTTTTCATTGCTGAATAGTTATCCATTTCATAATGTACTTTTTTTTTTTAAACCTATTGACTTATGGATTGTTTCTAGCTTTTGGCTATTGCAAATAAAGGTATTAGTATTTGTACAAGTCTTCAGTGGACATAATGTTGCATTTCATTTAGGTAAATAACCTAGGAATAAGTAGAATGGCCAGGTCATATGGGAAATGAATGTTTATGGGGCTTTTAATTTTTTTTTTTTTTTTTTAGTTTTTTAATTTTTAAAAAATTGAAGTAGAATTCACAAGACATAAAAATAACTGTTTTGAGTGTGGAATTCAATGGCACTTAGTAAAGCACAGGGTTGTGCAACCATCACCTCTATCTACTTGCACAACAATTTTCATCACTTCAGAAGGGAACTTTGTACCCAGGAAGCTGGCACTCCCCATCCCCTGAAAATGACTACCTGTATTTTGTCCCTATGGACTTGCCTGTTTTCAGCGTTTCACATAAATGAGTCATACACTGTGTGAACTTCTGATGTCTGGCTTTTCACTTACATACTGTTTTTGATCTTCATGCTCATAGTACTATGTATCAGTACTTTGTTCCTTTTTATAGCTGGATAGTTTTCCATTGTATGTATATAACACATTTATTCATTCATTTGTGGATATTTGGATTGTTCCCAGCTTTTGGCTGTTGGGAATAGTGCTGCTTTGAACATTTTTGTATAGGTATTTGTTTGAACACATGTCTGTTCTTTTGGGAATATATATAAGAGCAAGTTTCCTAGGTTGTATGGTGGTTTTATGTTTAGCTTTTTGAGGAATCACCAAACTGTTTTCTACTACATGTACCATTTTATGTCCCCATTAGCAGTGCACAAGGGTTCATTTTCTCCACATCCTTGTCAATACTTGTTGTTTTCCATTTTTAATTTTTAATTTTTTTTTTAAGATTGATTGATTTTAGAGACTAGGAGTATCAGAGAGCCTGATGTGGGGCTGGATCTCATGACAATGAGATCATCGCCTAAGCTGAAAACCAAGAGTTAGATGCTCAACTGATTGCACCATCCAGGAGCCCCTTTATTTTCCCTTTTTTTTTTTTAAAAAAAAAAAAAAGGTCATCCTAGTGGGTATAAAGTGCTGTCTCAATGATTTGCATTCTGTAATGCCTGAGGGTGTTGAGTATCTTTTCATACATTTGTTGGCCATTTGTATATTTAGAGAAATGTCTGCTCAAATCATTTGTCCGTTTTTAAATTGGGTGGTCATTCTATTGCTGAGGTATAGGAGTTCCTGATAGTCTCCATACAAGTCCTTTATTGGTTACGTGATTTACAGATATTTTCTCTTGCTTGCCTTTCTCTTAACATTATCTTTTGAAAAGCAAAATTTTTGATATTGATGATGTCCAAGGTTTTTTTTTTTTGTATATATATTGCTTTTTCTGACCTATTCAAGAAATCTTTGCCAAGCCCATAGTTGCTAAGATTTTCTCCTGTATTTTCTTCCAGAAGCGGCCTAATTTTAGCTTTATGTTTGGGTCTGTACACCCATTAAGAGATAGATTTTGTTTTTGTTCTCTTTTTGATATATGAGGAGAAACTAGAGTCCTAAATAAACAGAGATATCCTTATTTGTATCAGAAGACTCAGTATTGTTAAGATGTTTGGTCTCCCTAAATTGATTTATAGAGTCAAAGTAATCCCAGGCAGAATTCCAGCAAGGTTTTTTGGTTTTGTTTTATTTTGGTAGAAATTGATAAACTGATTCTCAAATTTATATTAGAAATGCAAAGGGCCTTATAATAACTAAACCAGTTTTGAATGAGAACAAAGTCAGGGGCACCTGGGTGGCTCAGTGGTTGAGTGTATGGGGCTCAATCCCACAACCCTCAGATCATGACCTGAGCTGAAATCAAGAGTTGGATGCTTAACTGACTGAGCCATCTAGGCTCCCCACATTATTAGTATTATCTTTAATCTGAAGTTCTTTGCAGTGGTCTTTATGATAATAGGTGTATTTTGGGAGTTAATATAGTCTGTAAATCTTCATAACCAAGCTTTACTAATCTGTAGCATATGACAGTATCCTGAAGTTACTCTGCATCTTGTACCTTACCCTTGGCCATGTGGCATGTGGACCATGGGAGGGCATGGTTGTCCATCTGTATATTTCCTACATGTGTATATCATATCTTTATTTTTTTGACTAATATTTGTCTAATTTTTTTTGACAAAAATAAATACAAAAGACTTTCTAATACTTAGTGGTTACACACACTCTATTTAGAGACTAACCAAAGGCAAGAAGGAGCTACTGAAAAGCTTTAAGAAGTAATGTTGGATTTGCATTTTTAATATATGAGCTGGGTAGGAATGTGAAGTGTCTTTTTCTCACATTGTAATCTCAGGGTATAATCTCTCCTTGGATTAACCAGTCTCTTATTCTACTTCGTATCCCCAGCACTTTACTTTGGAAGAGTAGTAGGTGTTCAGTAAACATTTTTTAACTAAATGGAAATTCTCTGAAGTCAGTAATTCTTATCAGGAACCACATCCGAATAATCTGTAGCACTTTGGGAAAAAAAATTACATGTACTAATGTTAGTATTAGCATTAAACAGGAAACTCCAAGCTACCTAACATTAGCTTAAATAAGTTAGAGATTCTTTATCCATCTTAAAGAAGATAGGAGTTGGGCAATATGAGCCTAGGATAGTAGTTTCAGATGTTAGGGGCTATTCCATATATCAAATGATGGTCAGCAGGAAGGAGCAAAGGGCCAAAATAGATGTGTGCCCTTTCCTTTAAGGAGATCTGGTGAATTCCCCACAATACTTGTATTCTTTGTGGGCAGAACTTAGTCATATGGCCCCAGGTGCCAGAGAGACTGAAAAATAATCTTTTAGCTGGAGAGCATTATAGCCAGCTAACAAATTGGGATTCTTCTATAGATAGTGGGAGAAATTAGCAATTTCTGTAATAGTACACAAACCTTGTTCATTCTTGGAAGTCTTGATTCAGTTGGTCTGGGCTAAAATTAGGCCTTCTACTTAAAACAAAAAAACAAAAAACAACCAAACAGATCGTATTAGCTGATCTAGATATACTCTTCATGATGGAGAACCGTGGCTCTAAGCCAGGTTTTGAACAGGACAGATCTACTCATTCTTGGAATGAGAAATCTTTCTCCTGGTGAGCATGGATCCAGCACGTTTCTAATCTGCCTTATGAATTTGACATTTTACAGTGATGTAATCCCTGACAGGGGTCCAAGTGATGGTTTTAACAGATGTTTTGTTGTAGTCCAGGTCAGTCTGCTTCACACACTCCGCCCCCATTTTCCTGGTCCACCAACCTGATAACCATTACCTTCCTGGACACACCCTCCCCCAATCTCCCTAAAGTGAAACCCGCTGTTTTCTGAGACTTATGATCACTTATTTCCATCACAATGTTATTGTCACACCGTGGATTGGAAAGCTTATGGGATTTGAAGTTAAAAGATCTTGGTTGCAGTTCTTATTCCTCTAACCTATGGCAAGGAACTTAAACTTTATGATCTTCAGTTTATACACATACACACATACTCATAGGGTTGTTAAGATTTAATGAACTAATAGTATGTAAAAGTGCCTTTTAAACTGTAAAACGCTATACAAATAATCAGTTGTAGATATAAAATTAGTCCTGTGTACAGAACCATGGTTCATACAAATGCTTATGAAATTCTTTTTTTCTTTTTTTTCTCAATGAACTCATAATGAAGTTAATAAGATTTTTTAGAGACATTTCTGTTGAGGGCCCTGCACTTGAGTTTCTTGGTAAACATTGAAATATAGATACTAGATGAAAAGAGAATTTATCCAAAAGAATTATTTTGCATTGCTTCAATGCCCCCTCTACCTTTCTTGTTATTATGTACCTTAATGTTTATTCATTTTAAAATACTGTTTCAATGCTTATTTTTAGGGATATTCCAGGAACCATTCTTTGCAGTAGGAAATTCAGTTATGAACAGATATTTGATGGGGTTAAAAAGACATGATTCAGAAAGTATTTGAAAAAATTTCAGAATCTTTATTAAATAGGCTGATTTAGAATTTTACCCTTAATATAGTCAACACCAATTTATTACATTACATTGAAAGTTGTTTAAAGTGTGTTTAATATATACCATTACATGTCAATTTAGCATTCTGTTGTATACATGATGATACATGAAAATTTTTTGAATCTTTTAATATACTATAAAGTAGAATATTATATATTGGAAATTATGCATTGAACTGTGCATAGTACTTTTAGGAATATAATCCTGTAAGTGCTACTTCTGGAATAGAAAGTAAACATACTTGTGGAAACTTCAGTGTAGATACACCTTATATAAGTGTTATAATTGTGGTCAAATGATTGATCTTTGCAATTGAAAGAGAAATTTATTTATGAGACCTTACTTGTACCAAGTTATTTTAAGTACAAGAATCATTGAACAAGGCAGTGGAGTAAATACATGTTGAATCTGCTGTTGGAAGTATACTGTGGAAGTGAATTGTTCTACATTGTTATATTGTTTGTATGTATTACTAGTTTCTCATTGATGTTATTTCTTTGAGACATTATTTTTAAATCAGTCTGACAAAAATAAGTACTTTTGTACTTATTCCTGAGTTTGTATTCCTCCCAGTATCATTACCACATTGCTTTTAAAAACCTCCATTTATTTTTCAAATATTTCTTCAGTGCCTGTTTATTGGGCTCTTTCCTATACATAGGAGTAGCCAGTTATCCCCCAAATTCCTCCTTGATTTAAATGTCTAAAGATATACTTGGAAGTGACTTTAATATATTACTAGCAGAAACTGTTAGCAGTTTAACAAGTTCCATTGAGGTTATTTTACTTAGAGTATGTCAGTAAGTCAACAACCAGATACAGGCCCTCATCTTCTTTCTCAAGGCAGAACCTAAGGGCAGAGAGGCACGGAGGTAATTCCTAGTGGGATTTCCTTTTTCTCTTGTCTTGAGCCAAATTGAGGAAGATAGCAATGCCAATAAGAAAGGGACATTTTTTAATGATGCAAGAGCCAGTGGCCATTGACTTTAAGCAACAGGAAAATGAACAGCTGCCTTGTTCTAGGCTGACCAGGTTAGTGTGAATGAGGCTTTAAAAGGCCTTAGAAATGATCATTTTTTATCGCAGGGAGAACTCTTTTATGTTGTGTATGTTAAGAGACTAGAGGATTCTTACTACATCACATGCTGGGATCATTAAGTTGGTAACCTCTTTGTTATTCTCTATATTTCGTATATTCATGTTGAAGCAAAAGCAGTTAGGACAAAACTTTATTACCCGTATCTACCCATCTAAATCTGTGCACATCTACCCTCTGCCTTTTTTCTTGCAGCTAAGGATGAACTTTTCCATGCCCTGACAAAGGCCAACTATATGTGGATTACATCCCATCCTTTTAGCAAATTTGAGAACATCATTCCAGCCGTCCTGTCCTCTCACTCCCACATCATTAATTACCCCTGCTCTATTGAATCTTTCCCATCAGGATAGAAACTTGCTGAGTTGTCTTCCATAATAAAGCCTTGTTGACTTTCCTGTCCCCTTCCAGCAATTGCCCCAGTAGTCGTCTTCCCTTTTTAGCAAAACTTCTTAGGTTTGGGCTATACTCTCCAGGTTTCCTCTCTTTTTTCTTGGCCCGCTCCAGTCAGGTCTTTTGTCTTCAGTATCCTTTCAAACTCTGCTGAAACTGCCCATGTTAAGTTCACCATCGATCCCGTCACCAAACCTAGAGGTCCTTTTTCCTAGTTCCCATATTTATTGTTGGTGTTTGACATGGTTGATGCCTAAATCCTCTTTGAAAAGTTCTCAGATGCTTACAGGACACCACATACACCTAGTTTTCCTTCTGTATCTCTTCGTCTCTCCTTTTGTTTCCTTGTACTGGTTCTTTTATCAGAAGAAAAGTAAGTCTTTGGATTTCTTCCTTTTTACACCGCACTTTCTCCCTCAGTGATTCCTTACAGCTTCCTTATTCTTTCAGCTCATAATATATTTGCAAAATACTTCCAGAGTTCTATTTCCAGCCTGGACCTCTTCCTTGAACACCTGATTTGATGTCTGTCTACTTGACACCTACACTTGGATGTCTGATAGCATCTCATACCTACCATATTTGAAAGGAGTTCCCAATTGTCCCCATTCCTTCTGCAGTCTTCCCTGTTTTAGGTAACGATGGCTCTATCTTTAGTTGCTTAGGCCAAAACTGTGAAATCATCCTTGATTTTTTTTTTTTTTAACGTATCCTATAGGCAGGCACCCTGTCAGCAAATTATTTAGGCCTTCTTACAAAGCGTATTCAGAATCTCACTACTTAAGAACACTTTTGTTGCTCTTACCCATCTCTTACCTAGACTGTTTTAGCAGCCTCTTAAGGGATCTTATTGATTTGACTCTTGACCTCTCCCTGGTTCTCCATGAGGTCAGCCAGGGAGATTGTATTCAGTTGTAGATCAGACAACTTTACTTCTGCTCAGAGCCCCTCCATCAGTTTCCCATCCCACAGATTGAAAGCCAGGGTTCTTAAAGGCCACCTGCAAGCTTTCTGCAGTCCTTTCCTGCTGCAACTGCCTTGTGTAGCCTGCCTCCTCTCCAGACTGTATCAAGCAGATCTGCTTCAATCCCTGAAGCATATTTATTCCTAAATAAGTATCTTTTTTAATAATGGAAAGGACAGAAGAAAAGTCTTCGGGAACATCAGGAAATGCATCACACTTGGAAAGGCGGTATTGGGATGGCACAGAAGAGCATTAGAATCCATGAAAACTTCAAACAATAATGTGTGTAAAGATGCTTTGTAAATCCATAAAACAAAGTATGTCTACACGCTGTGTTCCTGAGGCTATATATTATCACACTTGATTGTGCCTCAGACATGGGCTCAGACCTTAATTTTCCTGGACCTTGGAGGTGAGGTGGTCATTCAGCCTGACACTGCATTTAGAAGTAACTCTGACAGTCATTCACATGAGCTCCATCCTCCTACAGCGAAACAATTAGGTAGTCTTCTGGGAGCAGAAGAGGCTTTACCAACAATAAAGGACCAGGCCCACTTTAACAGCTATGTGGCCACAGCAGAGAGTCATCTAAAGCACACATAACTTAAAAAGTTTTGAAGTCCATCTAGTGTTGGTCCCATAACCACAAAAATAAGTGTCAATGTAATTCCTTACCTGAGAGAGAAAATTAGACATTTTAAATTCAGGTCTAGTATTTCAGTGTTAAGCTAATACATTCTGTGTTCATGTAGCCATACATCAATCACAAGGAGTAAGGCTGATGCTATTTAGCTGATGGGAGTGTGGCCAGTTGAAAGAGCTTTACTAGATTGATCAAGGCCAGAATCTCCTCTAACCTGTAATTGGATAATTGGACACAGTATTCTGTGAATACTCTCGCCTACTCCCCACCTAGTAGTGTGTTTTTCCCAGATTTAATTATTGTCTCTGTCCAACTTAGCTTCTGTGGAACATGGGGAAATAGAGTACTTAATAGAAGGAGAGTAGATAAAATGTGTGTACTGGCTAGCATGTAACTTTAAAACTCTTGATTCTTTAGCCTGCATCTGCTCACTGTTAGTGTGACGAACACTTTGGAAGTCTTCATTGTGAATTTCCAACTGCCAGCATGAAATGGAGTGAGATATAAGATGATCATGTTGCTGTGGTTTGAGAAGACTCTAGTGGAAAAGCTTGTATTTGCATTAATCTAAAGCAATACAGACGTGGATATGGGTTTATTATTAAGAGTATGATGGTTTAGTTCTTAAATTATTCCTAGTAAGTACGACATTTATGTTTGCTATGTTACATGTTAATTTTTGTTACGGGAAAGTTACAGGGCTGAGGGTATACATTTTATATTTGAATTTTATATTTAATTTGAAAAAATGTCACTCATATTCTAGAAAGGTTCTTATGTAATTATAAACATATATGTTGGGCTTCTGCAGTAATTTTTAAATGCCAGGTTGTCTCCTGGTGTTTCTGAAATACTGAGAGTGTAGAGGATTTGAAATTACATTATTCCAGTGATCTAACTGGCTAAATGGTATCGATGGCAGTTAAGTGTGATCCTAGATGCTTCTCTAAAGCAATAAAGAGCTCTTTACTGTAGTTTCTGTGATGTATGTACCTACTCTCAGGTACATCACTGTACATGATGAAAGCAATTGTCATTTTGTGTGTAATTTTAGAGTAAGATGCCTTGAAACAAGTACAAATGCAGTCAGATCAACAAGTTAAAAACAAGGTAAGAGCTAGAATAGTGGTGAGAGTCTCTTCTGTTTCTGCTTCCCACCCCTTTCACTCCTCTTAAGAACAAGTGAGAACATATGTCCAAGTAGCAGAAATGAAGTGGTGCTTATTTTAGATGGATAAAGGATAAATTGGATTTTGAATAAGATTTTGTTGAGGGAACATGGTATTTGGGGGCCTTGATCATTTCTTTTGCCACTATTCTAAAATCTAGGCGTATGTAGGTATAAAACTAATGTATTTGTGAACTAGAAGCATTAATTTAATTGATTCGTATATTGAAAGGTTCAGTGTCAACAGTGCGCTTGCATTTTGATATTTGAAAAGTTAAAAAGCTAAAGATAGCAGGAGCAGGTAGGCAGGGTGAAGGAGCTTGGATCCTCCTGCAGTGGTATTTTTGGAATCTACATATATAACAGGGCTATAAAGATCTTTTCCATTTCAAGAAAGGATCACTTTGGACATTGTGCTCAATTTTGTAGTCCTTGTTTACAGATAAATGAATTGTCTAACCCATGAAATGAGGGAGAACAATTTGTTTTGTTTTGTTTTTTAAGTTGACTCCAGCCGTAATCAGAATATTTCCTCCTTTGGAGATAAAAATATAGATTATAGGAGTATTTGTAAGTATTTTACAGTTTCTTAAAAACTGTAATTATGTAAGTATTTAATCTTTTTATTTCTGCATGTTTTTGCTTATTTACTATTTATTGCTCTTATTGTGTGATCACAAAAAATAAGTCAATAATCTGATAATCTCATTACTGTAATGATAAAAACTAAGGTGCCTGAGGACTGGAACTGTTCCCAAGATGATAAAGGTTTTACTCTATTTCTGTTAGGAACTTAGGATTTCAATAAGGCTGTATTTTTTTTTTAATTTTTATTTATTTATGATAGTCACACACAGAGAGAGAGAGAGGCAGAGACACAGGCCGAGGGAGAAGCAGGCTCCATGTACTGGGAGCCCGACATGGGATTCGATCCCGGGTCTCCAGGATCGTGCCCTGGGCCAAAGGCAGGCGCTAAACCGCTGCACCACCCAGGGTTCCCAATAAGGCTGTATTTTTAAGTTCTGTCCAGGACTCTCAGTGTTGAACCTGATGTGGCTCTCAGCAACTCAGGGCTGCAGAGGAGTCTGGTGTCAGAATCACAGGGAGGAGAATGTGCTGGGGATGTCAGGAGGTGAAAGGGTGAGATTCAGCAGAGAGACTAATTCAGGGAGCAGCTGAGTGGGCTCTGTGACTCCCAAGCCCCAGACACTGAACTTGAAACCTATAGGAGGTTGTAGAGTCTCCCTATTCGGTGCTTCTCAAACTGTTGGAACAGCCCCTGCTGTGGATAGAGGAGAAAGGAAGCCATAGTGCTCCTGATTCTACCAGTGTCACCCAGCGCAGCTTTCTAAAACATCTGTTTCCTGTCTTGGGGTTATTTTTGAGAAAGGTTCTGCTCTGCTAAAGTTAAAAAATATATATATAAGTAAATAAAGGTTGAAGGCTACTGATAGAAGATTCCACTGTTGTCTAATTTTTAGGTGAAGCAGCTAAGGAACACGAGATTCCTAGAGTTCTGATGCCAAGATGGGTAAAACTGTTCGCATCAAATCTAGCACCTGCTCTGTTGTAGGAGGATTGGCTTACCTAAATTTCAGGAGGTGTTAACTGCACAGGTTGAGATGCTGTTGTATTTAGGCAGGAGGATAGATTATCTTATTAAAAGATGAAAAATCAAACCAGGTTTTGCCTTTTTTATAATCCCTTTTTGTTGTTAGTATAATAAATTCAAGGTAAAATATGGAACTGTAACCAAAATATGGAATTGAAAAATGGAAATCAAAATGTCATTGCCTGGCTACTCATTTCCTTTCATTTGAGATATAAGCTATTTTGGAAGTAAATTGGAGGATTCTGTCTTAAGCTTTTTTCTTTCTTTGCTTTTTTATTTAATTTTCTTTTTTAAGAGCATGTGAGTGGGGTGGGGGGCGAGGGTATAGAGAGACTATCTTGAGCAGACTCCCCATTAAATGCAAGCCCAACATGTGACTCCATCTCCCCACCCTGAGATCAAGATTTGAGCTGAAATCAGATGTCGGACACTTAACCTACTAAGCCACCCAGGCGTCCCGATGGTATCTTATGTTTTAGTGTGGTACACATTTTAATACTCAGAATGGCTTTAATTATTTTGTTCAAAAACTGGCTTAATTTCATGATTAATATTGAGAGACTATATTTTTAAAAAACTTGTGAATTGGCTCATGTTGATCATCTTGATCCTTTGAGCCAAATTTGCTAGTCTTAATCCGTTTTCATGAGCTAGAGCTGTTGTAAGAAAAGGCTCCATGGGAAGAACAGAATTGGTTTAGTAATTGTGCTCATTCATCCGTGTGTGTATATCACACGACTGTTTTCATTTCTGTTGTTGCAGTTGAACTAGATCAAAAGCAAATAAATTTTACCTCCTCCTGCATAAGTTGATGTCTCCTGTCACTCTGAAGTCTTTTTTTTTTTTTAATATCTGTTTTCTTCTAGGTGAGGAATTTTAAATTGGAACAAGAACAAGAAAAAAACAAAATTTTGTCAGAAGCACTGGAGACTCTGGCCACCGAGCATCATGAATTAGAGCGGTCTCTGGTTGAAGGCTCACCTCCTCGAAGCATCCTCAGTGAGGACGAGTTCTATGATGCGCTGTCAGGTAACGCTAGCATCCTACCATCTGTGTTGTTGGCGATTGGAAGCCCAGCACCTAGATGTCTTTGGAGGGTAGATGTCATCTAGAGTGTGGTGGACTGAGCAGATGTAACACTACCGCTCCCCACACCATCTGTCTTCTGTTCTGTTATTGAGGCAGGAAGCTGAAAGTTGAGAATGAGCCTGTCTCCATTTATGGTGTATGCTAAGCTAGGGAGGGAGTGCTAAAGAATTTGATTTTTTTTTCTCTTGTATTCAGCGTCCATTAAATACATCCTAGTGCCAGGTGCTATTGCATATTTAAGGATAGAGAAAGTTAACTGTTGTCAGAGAGTACTCTGTACCCTCAGAGGATGCAAATAAGTAACACGAGGTTACAGTAAGTACAGTGTGTCGAGTGCCACTGTAGAGGTGAGACCAGGGTGTGGCTAGAGCAGATGAAAAGCAGTGCTTAATTTTGCCTCAGAAATAAATGCCAAAAAGCTCATACTGATGAGCGCGGACTCCCATTACCAAAATTGGAATCCTAACTCTGACATTTGCTGGCTGCATGACCCTGGATAAGTTCTGTAACCCTTCTGGTTTTCCGTTTACACCTATTTAAAATAGGGATGAGTAGATTGTCGATATCAATAGGCTGAGGCAGGATTAAACTAGTTCCTATTTTAAAAATATGTTTAGAACCTGCCTGATACGTACTAGGGGCTCCAGAAATAGACATGTCAGGAGGAGGACTCCCCTGGGAGGGGGTGGCCCACTGAGTGGTTCTGCCTTTGAGGGATTGACAGAGTTTTTGAGGGTGGTAAGGGTGGGGGAGTGGCTGGAGGTGAGCAAGGCTGAGAACCTCTAACGTGAGGCAATCAAGTTCTTAGAGAATAGATGGATCTGTGCAATTACTCGTCGCCTGGAACTTGACCACAGAAGCAGGAGACCCTGGTGGATAGCAGGTGTGAAAGGATCACATTCAGAATAAAGGAAGCACCCCAAGGAGAGGCAATAGAAATGAAAACTAAAGATTGGGTTAAGGAGATTAAAAACAGTGTGATCATATAAGACAGAGAAAATGATTGTTTGGTGGGCTTTTGGAGAAGAGATTCATTATGAGAGAAGCGGCAAATAGGGCCTTTATTTGTGGGATGTGTGAAATAAATAATGGGAAAAGTAATTTTAATAGCCAGATTTAGGAATAATTAAAAGAAAGATACTGATGATGATGATGTTACTTAGAAAAGGCATTTGTGAAAGGAGTGACTCATTGGGAAGAGAAAGTAAAGCTAGGATTTGGAAGCAGTGGGATGAGTGACCAGGCATAGGAAGTGTTTAACATGACTGAGGGAGGTGGGAGAAGAGGGGGAATAACATTGAAGGCTGCAGACATTTTTTCACACCTACCCTGTGCCAAGTCCAGTAGTGTCATGTCCTGTATTCCTTCTGTCGGGGGCATCCAAAAGGGAAAGTCACTAGAGGGATCATAGGATTAAGTACAAAGAGGTCTGAATATAATAGAGCCCAGATGCTTCAGGTGCTCATCCTTTGTGTTCTTTTTTTTTTTTTTTTTTTAAAGAAAATGTTAAGAAAAATTGTGATAAACAATGTAAAAGTATGTGCATTACTCTGTGAAAGTTTCCCTTCATCCCTTATCCTAATTATGCACTCTTTCTTGGAAGGTCTTACTGACAGCCTTTTAGATTCTCTTCCAGGCCCTTTTTAAGGCAGTCCCACGTATGTGTGCACATGTACGTATGGCTTTGTTTTGTTGTAAATCAGGAGCAGAAGTAGCTGTATGATCATTCGGGGTCTGCGTTTTCATGTAACAACATAACTTGGAAATCTTTCCCATTGGTAGTACAACTCTAAGTCGTTCTTTCTAAAGGTTGTGTGGCAGTCCAGGATGTGATTCACCACTGTTTTCTTGATCATTCTCTCCTTGATAGACATTTAGCAGCTTCTGTCATCTTTCTGCTTCTCAGTCATATTTTAGCACTCAAAACACTCTCCAAAATCATCTCCTCTGGGAGGAAGAGATAAAAAAGAACTATAGTCCCTAGGTGACCCTTGGCAAGTATATTGCAGTTCAAGTGCCAATTCAGACTGGTTTGCAGGACCTGCTGCTTTAGGGTTTGCTGTGTTGAGAGGGATCCTGAGGCCAAGTTCAGGAGCCTAGGTCAATCAGCCTGTTCTACCATGGTTGTAGAAATGAAGGAGGGGACAGGTGCCATGCCTTTGCTCCTTCCTGCCCTGAGTGACCCCCCCTGAGTTTTGGTATATTTGCCTGAACAGAGTACCCTTTCTGTAGCCACTCCTACTGTTTCCTACTAGAAATCTTGAAAGTCATTTGATGCAGTGTTATAACTGCATTAAGATTAAGCCAGATGCCCCAGGTTCAAGGCCTTTTTTTTTTTTGGGGGGGGGGGTTCAAGTCTTGAACTGCTGATAGCCGAGCCATATAATTCATTGAGATCATAAAAGCCATCATTTGGGAATGACTTTCTCTTCTCACTACAGTCTTTACACATCAACCTCCACTCCTGCTTCCTTCTTCCTTTCTGTTGCAAAAGAAGAAATGTCCCTCCTCAGTTAAAGCCATCCCCTCCTCATTTGTGCATGTACCCCTTTCCTGGCACCTTCTCAAGGACTTCTGTTTGGTTATTGTTCTTCCACCTTCACTTTCAATACTGCATCATTTTAAGTACTGACTTAAAATTCCTGTAATCATTTCCTATTGCTGCTGTAGAAAATTACCACAACTGTGCTTAAACAGTGCAGATTTATTTTCTTATAGTCCTGGAGGTCAGAAGTCTCAAAGTCAGGGTCTTGATTAGGGCTGTGCTTCTTATAGAGGTTCTGGGAGAGAATCTATTTCCTCAGCCTTTTTAGTTTCTAGAGATCACCTGTATCCGTTGACTTGAGGCCCCATCCTTCCTCGTCAAAGGCAGCAGTGTGACATCTTCCAGGCTCTGTCTCTGCCTCTGACTTTTCTCCCTTACGTTTTAAAGGACCTTAGGGATCACAGTGGGCCCACCCAGGTAATCCAGGGTGACCTCCCCACTTCAAGGCCCTCAGCTCAATCATGTCGGCAGAGTCCTCTTACCTTGTGAGGTAATATTTCCACTGGTTTTCAGAGGCTAGGACATGGACATGTTTTGGGGACCGTTAGTCTGACTACCACAATTCCCAAATTGACAGCTCTAACCCTGACCTCTTGATCTCTTGTTAGAGACTTATATACTTAGCTGTCAGCTGGATAAATAAATGTATTTTTTCTCCTAGATGATCCTTCTCTTTTTCCTCTCGGTGTTGCCTAGCTTTAGTAAATGGCACCTCTCTCCTCTCCTAAAGCTAGAAGCCTAGGAGTGGTTTGTGATATTCATGTGCCATATCAATGAAACCTAGCTTAAAGCTTGTCCGTTTCTGTCTTAAAATCATACCTGGAAGCCATGTATGTTCTGTTACTATAGGGTCAAAAGCTGGGGCTGGAGGCTGTTGATAAATTATTGGTCTGCCAAGTCCTATATCTTTTGGAAAGTTACTTCACTTTTGTGTGCCTCATTACTTCATCTGCAGATGGATCATGAGCTTATCATGATAAATATTTATACTTAAAACAGCGTCTGGCACACTAAGCACTTATTATCACCTGTGCTGTACCCACTCTTGTCCAGCTGCTTAATTACCATGCTTCCAGCCTTGCCCTCCTGAAGTTCACTCTATACACACTATCCATAGTGATACTTTGCAGACTGACACTTTGCAGACTGTCACCTCATTGCATTCCCCTGCCTAAAATCCTGTGGTGGCTTCTCATTGCACTGAAAATAAAAATCAAACTCCTTAACAGGCCTTCAAGGCTCTTGACATGGTCCACATTCTGCCTGTGTCCTCAAATCAGCCTTGTTGCCTTACTCCCTTCACTTACTGTGTTAGCCATACCAGGCTTCTCCAACCCTGAAACATGGTAGTGACAGCAGGCTACTAGACGTGGATTTAAATAAGACCAAACGTATGCAAACCTATATTTCATTTAAAGCTAATTTTTAATTGCTGACTCATAGTAAAAGATTAAATCAAGCTAATATTTAAGAGATATAAAAAGATTCTTAAAGAGTCTTCTCTTAAAATATTCATAAATTATTTTGACAAAATGTTTAATTTTCTTTTTAAAAGTTGCTTACAACTTCTGTTACTTCCTTTAAAAAACAGGATAATATTATTTGTTTAGACTTAAAGTCCATGTAACTTCCCGTTTTCTCTTAGCTGCTTTTCCCTTATCATGTCCCTTTAGGTTTTTGCAGATAAGCAGGATCAATGAAAATCTAATACAGTGTGGTTGAGAAAAAACCTTGGTGTAACCATACAGTATAGCCTAATTTTTCCAGCCCAATGGGATCTCTTGATCATTTTTACATTACTTTTCAAGTATGCACAGTGACTAAAGATTTCATAAAATTCCCTTAAGCAAACAGATTTCTTATTCACAATTTTGTTGAATTCTGTTGTGTAATATGAGTTAAAAGGAGCAACATCTAATTTTGTGTGTGTGTGTATATGTATGGATGTATGTGTGTTTAAGAAAAGTAATGGTTGAGTGAAATTGCTGATCTTACCATAAAGTGACCACGTCCTGGTATAGGGGCCTAACAGTCATGCACACTGAAGCAAAAAAGATGTAAGAAGAAACTAAAGGAAAACTGGTTCTGTTGGAAAAATGCTGTACTGCAAGGGAAAGAAGTATAGAAATAATAGAACCACTTTAGGGAAGAAGAAAGTGGTTCCTTCTTCATATTCCTACCCCCCCCCCCTTTTTAAGATTTTATTTATGAGAGACACACAGAGAGAGGCAGAGACACAGGCAGAGGGAGAAGCAGGCTCCCTGCAGGGAGCCCAACATGGGACTCGATCCCAGGTCTCCAGGATCATGCTCTTGGCCGAAGGCAGACGCTCAACTGCTGAGCCACCCAGGCGTCCCATATTCCTACCCTTTCTGTTTCACTTTTGCTCTATTGCTCCCCTCTTCTCCTACCAGAGCTTTCAAATACCTCTAGATTACCTCCTTCCCTGAGCTGTCTTTCCTCACTCCCCTGGCAGAATTAATAATTTCTTTAGTGCTCACTCACTGACACCTCTTTCATAGGCTCTTCATTGTACTGTACTGGTCTTTGTATGACCATGGTTACCTTATCTTTTTAGATCCCCGAGTTCCTCTCTAAATATGGGATGCAGGTTTTGAACATATGCCACTGATATTTCTGTCCTCCCTAAAAATGCATTGGTATTCGATACAAGAGAATTGGTCTTGCTTGCTGATTTCATATGGTCTTCGTGCTCCACTTTGGATTCTGTGTGGGAGAAGAGAGATGCAAGGAGTGAGCCGGGGTGAGATGGTATCAAAGCATAAAATTTGTGCTTGAGGAAATTAACAATCCAGTTTGGGCTCTGAGACGTGCTCACAGAAAGGAGAGGGGAATGAAAAAGTTGCTAAGGGGGAGGGACAATTCAGGGTGCTTGACTTCGTGAATCTCTAGTAATCTTCTGGGAATTATTTTTGAAACATCTGTTACCAGTTAAATAATTCTGTGGCTGTTATTTTGTAGAACTGGTCTGACTGAGATGGCAGTTTCACCAAAATTCTTGCCTTTTGGATATTATAACTTCAAAATATATTGGTTTTCTTGCTGTCTGTTCATTTTCCTTTTTAGAAACATGTTGAGATCAGTTGCTCAAAAAAGGCTTTCTTGCTAGGTTTTCCTCTTAATGCTATTTTGGTTGAAATGTGCATGAATAATGCATACAATCCAATAGTGTAGACTGGCAAAACCAATAGAGAGTTATGTCATGAAATTGAAGCCAGTTTTAGCATTTCTCATCAGTTGCAGGGGTGGGTGCTCATGTCTTTTTAAGTCAGAACTTCAAAATGAGAAGTGGTCACATAACAATTTGGGTTTTGTCTGGAGGAAAGTAACACAGAACCAATTATGACCTCTGTCAAATAGAGTTTAATTCAGTAAGTATTACAGGTCACAGTGGAGAAAAGTGATACCATCTCCACTGACATTTGACATACAGAAGACATAGGGTCTGACCAAAGTGGTCATTGTTCCCAGGCCCAGTGTTGTCTTCTCCTACAGCTTATTTTTATTTATTTTTATTTATTTATTTATTTATTTTTTTTTACAGCTTATTTTTAAACTGGCTATCCGTCCCTTTCTTATCCGGCCCTCTTCTGTGTGTCTTTACTGTAGGCTGCACCGGCCTGGTGCTTGGCGATACCACCCACCTCTGTATTCTTGGCACTTACTTCTCTCTTGTTCCCCCCCCCTCCTCCTTCTGAGAATTAGCCACAGTGCCTTGTTCTTGCCCTTTTTCTTGTTAAGTAACTTTTTGTGTATTCTTCCCTTATATCCTCAACAACACTACATTTCTCTTAAGGGCAGAGACCTTGTGGTATTTAACTTTTGTATCTTCTCTACTGCCCAATACAAAACATATTAATTAGTTGATGTGATAGACGGCAAATCGAGTACCACAGAATATGGCTCTTAACAGCTTCCATTTGAAACATGAAACATTCTAGAGAAAATCCAATAAGTGGCAGGGGCTCTGAATCTAGCTTTGTGTTTGTTGCATTAAAAAACTATCCAGCAGCTTCCTTATATTATATTTGTGCTATAGGTAGACACTGCTGAGTATAATTTATCCTTTAGGTTTTGGGTTGACCTTCTGGGTCCATCTTCATTTTCTGAAATGTTTTTATTGACTAAATTGATATCTTCATTAAATATTTATTGTAAGCCACGTGCACTTTGTACTGTCCTTAGCATTGAGAGGATTTCATTAACCAGATGTATCTACTGAGTGCCCACTGTGTGTCAGGTGCTTTGTTAGGCACAGTGATACCAAGATAGGAAAGATCTGGTCCCTCAATCTGGGGGATTCACGGTCAGTCTAGGGCAAGAGATGAACGTGTGGAAAGACAGTGTCAGTATAATGTACAAGGGATCTGGCCCTCCACCCCAGCTGCTCACTGCCAAGACTGGACCTTGGAGTTTGCCTTTCTCAGGAACTGTGTCAGCACCATCCTATCTGTATGGCCCACAGCTTGACGCTTGTCTCCTATCTTTGGACCCACTCTCTTAGAAACCTTGATCCCAACATTGCTTTGACTGTACCATATCATCTCCATCTTTACCCCACCCGCCACTCCACATGTGCCCTCACGTCCTGTCCGCCTTTGAGGCCTAGCTTTCATGGGGCAACATGGGATCAGTCCCCTGCCTTGTACTCTGCTGATAGGATATCACACCATCCCTCTCCTCTTGCCAGCCTCAGCCCTCAAGGGACTAGGTGAGGCTGGAGGCATAGCCAGGGCCATGCTGGTGGCTCTGGCTGTAAGCCCATGGCACTAGAGCCCATGTGTGCTCTTTTGCTGCCCCGAGGTCCTATTCCATTTCTGTAGTCCATTGCTTTCACATGCTGCTTTCATGCTTATCTCACCAGTAACTTCTTTTCCATCCTGTGCCACTGAGGACATTGTTTACGGCACTGAGAAGCTTCCGATGTTCCCACTGTCACAGCCCTCACACACCTGGATGTGTCCATATGTGTGTATCTTCCGCCTTTTCTGCTTTGCCTTG
The DNA here is from genome assembly GCF_048164855.1 of Canis lupus baileyi. Taxonomy (NCBI): domain Eukaryota; kingdom Metazoa; phylum Chordata; class Mammalia; order Carnivora; family Canidae; genus Canis; species Canis lupus. Next base: position 17,259,895 of record NC_132843.1, on the reverse strand, counting down.
ATGACTATTATGTCCCTGTCTGAAACCACCCTCCCCTTGTGCCTGGGATTCTCCTCGGGCCTACAGGAGGACGTCTGTGCAGCTCCTCCTCTTCCCCAGGTAATTGGTTATTCCTCATTCCCATCAGTGCTCTTGTCTTTAAAATGCTAAATCTGTTAAAAATACCTCTGATCCCAGAGTCCTCTCCTTCCTTACCATTATCTTCTGCTTATATGTTTGTTTCCACTACTGCATGCAGTGCTCTCAACCAGATCACCGCTGGACTGCACTCAGCTGCCTGATTGAGTGCCACTTTCTCAGTTTTCTTTTTCTTTCTTGACCTCTCATCAGCACGTAAAGTTTGTGATTACACCCTCCCTCTTAGAACATTTTCTTTACTTAGCTTCCAGAATATCACATTTGTGATATCACATTCTGTTTCCTTTGCTAGTCCTTTTGCATCCTTCCAACTTCTGATACTAGAGTGTTGCAGGGGTCAGGCAGGAACCTCTTTTCTGTCCCTGCTTAGTTCTAGGTCCTTTTTTCTCCAACTGCAGTCTGATGGTTAGCATCAGCATCACCTGGGAACTTGATGGAAATGGAGAACCCAAGGCCTCAGTTCATATCTAGTGAATAAAAATCTACATGTTTTTCAACTCTGAAGGTTCATACAGACATTAAAGCTTGAGCAACATTGCCTAACGTGGCTTCATGGTAGTCTTGTGCCTTGAAATATTGTCTGTATTCTGATAAATCCATAATTCTGTATCTCCAGCCTTTGTCTTCCCTCTGAACTCAGACTTCTGTCTAAATATCCACGTAGCATATTCACTTAAATGTCTAAGATAGCTCCTATGTGTCATAAAATGTCCTAAAGAGAACTCTAGCTTTCTACTCAAACCTTGCCCCTTCTGCAGTCTTTTGCATTTTGGTAGATGGAAGATCTGTCTTTCCAGGTGCTTTGCCCAAGGCTGGGAACCTTTGACTTATCCTTCACAGACAGTTTTATTTTTATGTGTCACATCCACCTTCAGTCCATCAACAAATTCTATTAGATGTACCTTTGAAATACATCAGGGGGCACCGAGTGGTGCAGTTGGTTAAACATCTGATTCTTGATTTTGGCTTAGGTCATGATCTCAGGGTCATGAGATGGAGCCCCGTGTCAAACTTTGTGCTGAACTTGGAACCTGCTTGTGATTCTCTCCTTCTTCCTCAGCCCCTTCCTCTCCCCTTCCTGCTCATGCTCTCTCTTAAAAAAATCTGGCCACTTGCCATATTAGACTCTTATCACCCAGATCCACACCCCCACCATCTCTCGCCTGGATTGTCACAGTGATTTTCTGACTGCTTTCTCTGCCTGCACCCTTATCTGCAGCAGTGTTCTAAACCCAGTATTCACAGATCATTCTGAAACATGAATCAGTTCACATCAATTTTCTGTACGGAAACTTCCAATGGCTTTGCTTGTTAGCTGGAATAAAAGCCAAAGTCCTACACAGTCTGGCCCTCTGCCACTGTTCTGAAGTCTGCTTCTCCCCGTCACTTTTGTCCCTCTGACCTCAGTGTTAGTTCTTGAACTTGCCAAGCATGTTCTCCCTCAGACTTTTTCTTTTCTTTCTTAGATTCAAGTTAGTTAACATATCATGTTGTATTGGTTTCAGGTGTAGAATTTAGTGATTTATCACTTACGTAAAGCACCCAGTGCTCATCACAAGTGCCCTCCTTAATGCCCATCAACCAGCTCACCCATCCTGCAACCCCTCCCCTCCTCCAGCAACCCTCAGTTTGTTTCCAATGATTAAGAGACTCCTACGGTTTGTCTCCCTCTCTGATTTCATCTTGTTTTATTTTTCTTCTCTTCCCCTGTGATTCTCTGTTTTGTTTCTTAAATTCCACATATGAGTGAGATTATATGATAATTGTTTTTTCCCTGATTACTTATTTTGCTTAGCATAATATCTTCCAGTTCCAGGAGCACATGGGCAGCTCAGTGGTTGAGCATCTGCCTTTGGCTCAATCCTGGGGTCCTGGGATCAAGTCCTGCATCAGGCTCCCCATGGGAAGCCTGCTTCTCCCTCTGCCTATGTTTTTGCCTCTCTCTCTCTCTTTCATGAATAAATTTAACCCCCCCCAAAAAAAAACCCCTAAAAAAATACCCTCTAGTTCCATCCACTGTTGCAAATGGCAATATTTCTTTTTTTTTTTTTTTTTGATGGCTGAGTCATATTCTATTGTACAGATATACCACATCACCTTTATCAAATACATCTGTCGATGGACATCTGGGCTCTTTCCATATTTTGGCTCTTGTTGCTGCTATAAACATTGGGGTTCATGTGTTCCCTCGAATCTCTTTATATCCTTTGGGGTAAATACCTAGAAGTGTAATTGTTAGGTCATAGGGTAGCTCTCTTATAACTTTTTGAGAAATCTCTATGTAGTTTTCCAGAGTGGCTGTACCAGCTTGTATTCCCACCAACAGTGTAAAGGGTTCCTCTTTCTCTGCATCCTCCCCAGCATCTGTTGTTTTCTCAGTTGTTAATTTTACATTCTGAGAGGTGTAAGGTGGTATCTTATGGTTTTGATTTGTATTTCCCTGTTGATGAGTGATGTTGAACATTTTATCCTGCATCTGTTAGCCATTTTATGTCTTTGGAAAAGTGACCGTGTCTTTTACCCATTTCTTAACTGAATTATTTATTTTTGGGGTGTTGAGTTTGGTAAGTTCTTTATAGATTCTGGATACTAGCCCTTTATCTGGTATGTCATTTGCAAATACCTTCTCTCATTCCATAGGTTTCCTTTTAGTTTTGTTGACTGTTTCCTTTGCAGTGCAGAAGCTTTTTATTTTGATGAGATCCCAATAGTTCATTTTTGCTTTTGTTTCCCTTGCCACCAGAGACATGTCTTGCTGTGGCCTAGATCAAAGAGGTTGCTGCCTGTTTTCTCCTCTAGGATTTTGATAGTTTTCTGTCTCACAGATGTTCATTCATTTTGAATTTATTTTTTGTATGCTGTAAGGAAGTGGTCCAGTTTAATTCTGCATGTGGCTATCCAGGTTTCCTAACACCGTTTGTTGAAGAGACTTCCTTTTTCCATTGGATATACTTTCCTGCTTTGTCAAAGATGAGTTGACCATATAGTTGTGAGTCCATTTCTGGATTCTCTATTCTGTTCCATTGATCTATGTGACTGTTTTTGTGCAGTACTATACTGTCTTGATGATTACAGTTTTATAATACAGCTTGAAGTCTGGAATTGTGATGCCTCCCGCTTTTCTTTTTCAACATTACTTTGGCTATTCAGGGTCTTTTCTAGTTACATACAAATTTTAGGATTATTTGTTCTAGCTCTGTGAAAAATGCTGGTGTTATTTTGATGGAATTGCATTGATTGTGTAGATTGCTTTGGGTAGTATAGACATTTTGACAATATTTGTTCTTCCAATCCATGAGTATAGGATGTTTTTTCTTTGTGTCATCTTGAGTTTCTTCCATAAGTGTTCTATAGTTTTCAGCGTACAGACTTTTTACCTCTTTGGTTAGCTTTATTTCTAGGTGTCTCATGGTTTTAGATGCAGTTGGAATAGGATCAATTCCTTGATTTCTCTTTCTCCTGCTTCATTATTGGTATATAGAAATGCAGCAGATTTCTGTACGTTGATTTTATCTCAACCTACAGAAACTTCAACTTTGCTGAATTCATGAATCAGTTCTACTAGTTTTTGGTGAAGTCTTTTGGGTTTTCTACACAGTATCATGTTGTCTGTGAAGAGTGAAAGTTTGACTTCTTGCCAATTTGGATAGCTTTTATTTCTTTTTGTTGTCTGATTGCTTAGGCTAGGATTCCAGTACTATATTAAACAACAGTGGTGAGAGTGGACATCTGTGTCATGTTCCTGACCATAGAGGAAAAGCTCTCGGTTTTTTCCCAATGAGGATGAAATTAGCTGTGGGTCTTTCATATATGGCCTTTATGAAGTCGAGGTATATTCCTTCCATACCTGCTTTCTTGAGGGTTTCTATCAAGAAAGAATGCTGTATTTTGTCAAATGCTTTTTCTGCATCTATTGAGAAGATCTTCTCATATGGTTCTTAGCCTTTCTTTTATTAATTTGATGTATCATGTTGGTTGCTTTGTAGATATTGAACCACCCCTGAAGCCGAGGAATAAATCCCACTTGATCATAGTGAATAGTCCTTTTAATGTATGGTGGGATTCCATTAGCTAGTATCTTACTGAGAATTTTTACATCCATGTTCATCAGAAATACTGGTCTGTAATTCTCCTTTTAGTGGGGTCTGTGTCTGGTTTTGGAATGAAGGTAATGCTAGCCTTGTGGAATGAATTTGGAGGTTATCATTCCATTTCTATTGTTTGGAACAGTTTTAGAAGAGTAACTATTAATTTTTCTTTAAAAAATTGGTAGAGTTCCCCTGAGAAGCCATCCGGCCCTGGACTCTTGTTTGTTGAGAGATTTCTGATAACTACTTCAAATTTTTCTCTGGTTATGGGTCTGTTGAAATTTTCTATTTCTTCCTGTTTCAGTTTTGGTAATTTATGTTTCTAAGAATTTATCCGTTTCTTCCAGATTGCCCAATTTGTTGGCATATAATTGGTCATAATAATTGTTTGTATTTCTGTAGTGTTGGTTGTGATCTCTCCCCTTTCAGTTCGTGATTTTATTTATTTTGAGTCCCTTCTCATTTTGATAAATCTGGCTAGGGGTTTATCAGTTTTGTTAATTCTTTCAAAGAATCAGCTCCCAGTCTCGTTGATCTGTTCTATTTTTTTTTTTTTTTTTGATTTCTATATCCTTTATTTCTGCTCTGCTCTTGATTTTTTCTCTTCTGGTTTTAGGCTTTATTTGCTGTTCTTTTCCAGCTTCTTTAGATTTAAGGTTAGGTTGTGTACTTGAGATTTTTCTTGCTTCTTGAGGAAGGCCTGAATTGCTATGTAGTTCCCTCTTGTGACCTCCTTTGCTGCGTCCCAAAGGTTTTGGACTGTCATGTTTTCATTTTCATTTGCTTCCATGTATTTTTTTTATTTCTTTTTTAATTTCCTGGTTAACCCATTCATAATTTTAAAAGGATATTCTTTAACCTCCCTTGTGGACTTCCCAAATTTTTTCTTGTGACTTCAAGTTTCATAGCGTTGTGGCCTGAAAATATGCATAGTGTGATCTCAGACCTTTGCTTTTCATTATCTCCTTTGACTAGAACTGTCTTACCCCAGATATCTACAGTACTTGCTCCCTCACTTCCTTCTTATTCAGAAAGATCCTCACCCAACAATGTTTATCCCTTCCCCCCCCTTTTTTTGCCCTTAAAAAAAAAAAGCACCTTTCACATAGTATTCATTTGTTTGTTGATCTCCTACAATTAGAATGTATGCTCCTCAGTCAGGACAGGATTTTGTTTAGTTAACTGTTGTATTCCCCCCTGCCCCAGGATGGTGCTAGACGAAGAAAGGGGTGCTCAACAAATATTTGTTGAATAAGTAATGAGTTCTGCCAGATGGTATGTCAGGAGGGTTACAGAAATTCAGAGGAGAGTCTGCTAACTGCTTGAGAAAGTTGGGCAAGGCATCACGTTCAAAGAGTGTTTTGAAGAGTGAGTAAGGAGTTCTTCAGACAGATATGACGGGATAGAATATCTTTATGGAAGAGGACAATACATGCAAAGATAAAGAAAAATAGTTTTCAAAACCCCATGAAATACGGTAAGGCCAAAGCAGAGATGAGTGATTAGGGTGCTGAGAAGTAGTGACAGGATGAAGCCAAGAAGGTAATTTAGGACCAGCTAGTAATGAGTCTTATGATAAGTTTGTGCTCAAGAATTTGAATTTTAGAGACGCCTGGTGGCTCAGTGGTTTAGTGGCTGTCTTTGGCCCAGGGCGTCAACCCAGAATCCCAGGATCAAGTCCCATATCAGGCTCCCTTCATGGAGCCTGCTTCTCCCTCTGCCTGTATCTCTGCCTCTCTCTCTCTCTCTCTCTCTCTGTGTCTCTCTCTGGGTCTCTCATGAATAAATAAAATCTTTTAAAAAGAAAAAGAACTTGAATTTTAGGTGGTGGTGGGGAGCCAACAGACATAATTATTAGAGGGGCATCTGATTAGTGTTTTATAAAGATTCATATTTTTCTGAAGTAAACATTAGAGAATTCTTATAATTACATTATACTAAGAATTGGGAGTTCAAAGAAAATAAGACCTGGTCTCTACTCAGGAGTTCACATTTTAGTAGAGTATTTGTGTTATAGGAGTAAAGATTGATTCTAGGTCCTGGTGTCCTAGATAAGAAATGACAAATTTGAATAAAAGCAATTTAAGTGAGAATGGAAAGTTTCAGTTCTTTTTCTCTTTATTCTTTCATGAACACATATCTTTGACCTTTGCTTAGGGGTCAGGAGCTTCCTCAGGGAAGCCTGGTGGACTTTCTTGACTTGATCAGATCCCCACTCGCAGGCTCTCTGCAATATTTTCCCATGTTGAAATTTTGTACAATTATTTGGTTTTTGTCAGCCTGTCCATCAACCAGATCATACATTCCGTGAGGAACTCTGCATCCCTAGCAGCTAGCACAGAGTCTGGCATGCATTAGGAATTCAAATATTTGAGTGAATGGAATTTTGACACCTATTTTTAAGGCCAAAATAACTGAACTTGAAGAGTACGTAGTTGGTTGTGGAGGAGAAGGATATATTTAGGATTCCCATCTCTTTTGGCACCATGCTTTGTCCCCTTCTACATACATCCCTTGTCTTGGTGAATGTATCACCATCTTCCCACTGTGAAAACTACAAATGTGTAAGTTGTCTTTTACACCTTTGCTCACCCCTCTGGTAAACTGAGGCACTGTCAGGTAGGACTGCAGTTCTCCTTAGGACTCCAGAGACTAGGGTGGTACACATCTAACAGGTTTGGCTGCTACTAGTCTTTGTCTCTGACCAGCCATCCCTCCTGTGGCATGTTGTCAGGTATGGGAGGCTGAAAAGTGGCCCCCATGGAAAGGTTCACCTTCTAATCCTCAGAACCTATAACCTTTTTTTGGAAAAAAAAAAATATCTTGGCTGATGTAATTAAGGATTTTGAGATGAGGAGATGATCTTGGCTTATCTGAGTGGGACCTAAATGCCGGCAGCAGTATCCAGTAACAGAAAGCCAGAGGTGCTGTGAAGGCGGAGACAGGGACTAGAGTGAAGTGGCCACAGGCCCAGAGCTGGAAGACTTGAGGAATGTATTCTCCCCTAGTGCCCCCAGAGGGACAGTGGTCCTGCCAATACCAATACTCCCCTGGTGCTTTTGGTCCTAGGAAGGTGTTTGGATTTCTGGCCTCCAAAATTACAAAGAACTAAATTTTTGATGTTTTTAAGCCACCAAGTTTGTGGTGATTGTTAGTAATTGTTAGACTGGCCAAGGGAATCTGATAGATCAGAGCTGTCTGTAAAGTCTAAAACTGATCTCATTACTTCCTGAAAAAACATGCCCATTACTACAGGTTAAGTCCAAACTCTGTGATCTCATTCACTTTAAAGCTTCAGCTCTGATGATCACATCTTTTCCCTCCAGCCACCCTTCTCTCTAGCTATCCCAGGTATTCTTGGACACACACTTGTTCTTTCAGGCTTTAGGACTGTTTGCTGTTGTTCCCCTCACACCTATTTTTCTCTTTTTCGGCCTTAAACTGGCCTTTATCATTGCAGCTCAAATGTCATTTCTGCTTGGAAATGTACCCTGATTCTCTTAAAGTGACTTCTTCAACTGTTCCCACAAATGCTCTATATAAACATATGTTTACTTATGTGTCTTACTGATTGGAGTTTGAATACTTGGCGGAAATCAACCTTGTCTCCTTAATCTTCCTGCACTATTTTAGCAGCTAGTTCTTTACCTGGTGCGTAGTAGATACTTGGTAAACATTAATTTATTAAGTTGAAGTCACAAGAAAATAGTTTGTTTTATAACTATGGATTATTCTGTAACTGGTCTTCGTTCTAGAGTTATTTTCTTTGTAGAATGAATGCATATGTGACCTCCTCGAAAATAATTTTAAGACAAACTGGAAGCTCTGGATTTAATAGTGAAAGTAGAAGCTTGTAAGACTCCCAGTAGTTCACACACTGTGGTTTGTGGAAGTTCTTCATCTTCAATTACGTGTGCAGATTTTACAAGTTGTAGAAAACAGTAGATTTAGTTGCTTGGGGAACAGCCAATACCTTTAAGAAACTCTGTCCTGTGCAACACTATACCATTTGGTTGATTTTGACCTTGGACATCGTTCAGGGAGGATATGTCTAGAATGTCTCTCACTCTTGATGCTTGCTGCCAAGGTTCTGTTTCAAGCTTTTGTCACTTCCTTAGTAAGTTATTGTAGTAGCTTCTTGGCAGCCCCTTCTAGACTTATTCTGACTTCAGTTTATAATTCATTTTAAATGTGGTTGGTTTTTATTTTCTTTGTGTTCTTTATATTTACTATGTTATTTTTGAGTTTACACAATTGTCCCTTAAAGCGAAATTTAAATTTGGTGCGGGTATTTTAAGCTTGGGTTACTTTGGGTTACTATAGACATTTTTAGAATATGCCTGGTATGTGGGAGGCCAACAATAAAAGTATTAAATTGAATGTGTGTATCTCCTGACCATTTCCTGTTACCTTAAGTAAGAGGGGAAAGGTTATTTGGACCATATCCACAGTTCTTCCAGGTCTCACTCCTTTGTACTATTTGTTCTCAAGCTTGTTTTTTCAAAGGTCATGTAAAAAAAAAAAAAAAAAAGTTGATCAGGATAACATAAGAATTGTTGGCATGTTTACGCTAAACTTCATGACCTCTTTTAACCTTTTAATAGGAGGAAAACTCAAAATGTAGGATAGGGTTAATGATCCTCTTAATTCTGAGGGTTTTTTTTGTTTGTTTTGTTTTTTAAAGATTTTATTTATTGATTCATAGACACAGAGAGAAAGAGGCAGAGACACAGGCAGAGGGAGAAGCGGGCTCCATGCGGGGAGCCCGATGTGGGACTCGATCCCAGGTCCCCTGTGTCCCAGGTCACACCCCAGGCTGCAGGCGGCGCCAAACCGCTGCGCCACTGGGGCTGCCCCAATTCTGAGGTTTTTAAAAATACTTTATCAAGGTATGAGTGACCTACAAACAGCTGTACATATTTAATATATAAAATTGTGATGAGGAATGTTTAAAGTCACATTAATGCAGTCAAAGCCGTTGGTTTCCATGCTATTTGGATGAGAGTGAAGAAATTGTAAAGTGAAAGGAGATTGTGTTCAAAATAATTCTGAGTCCTAATGTGGACAGAGATTTCAAGATCTAGGCCTTTGGAGATTTGCCACATTAAAACAGACTTTCCATTAATACTGCTGTTTTCCTTGAGAAAATAATTAGGTGTAGTTTCTACTTTAAATACTTGTCTGTAGGCTAAAGAATTTATCTTGTAAAACATAGTCTTTGTTCTTCGGAGTATTTTTCTGACAATTTTTCTATAAAATTAATTATCAATTAAGCCACCATCCTTTTGTGACTAGGTAGGAATAAACAAAGAGCTACAAATAAGGCAACATGAAGTGTTCCCTTTCTCATCGTTACTTGGTGCTATACCAGTTTCCCTAGTTGCCCATCAAAAGTTCAGTAAATAATGTAGGGCTATTTCATAAATTACCTTACCCAGTTTCTCAGAGGTGATGAAGTATCCTGACAATTTGGGGCAGCCTTAGTTATTATAGAAGCACATATGTTTGTGAGGGAAAATGCTGTGGGAAATAGAATGGTGAAGGGCTAGCCCCGTCTGAAATCTAGCTGTATGTATTGCTCGAATACATATCTTTTGCTGCGTTTGGAAATGTGTCTGCTGGGCAGCCCTGGTGGCTCAGCTGTTTAGCGCCTGCCTTCAGCCCAGGGCGTGATCCTGGAGACCCGGGATCGAGTCCCACATTGGGCTCCCTACATGGGGCCTGCTTCTCCCTCTGCCTGTGTCTGCGCCCCTCTCTCTCTCACGAATAAATAAATAAAACCTTAAAAAAAAAAAAAAAAAAAAAGGAAATACGTCTGTAGAAAAATCAACCCGTCTTGCTTCTGTGTCGTTTTGATTTTCAGTGGCATTGAAGTGAGAGATAACAGGACCACAATAGACTTCATGCATCCAGATGATAGATCTTGGCTTGACAGGTTTTTGTGTGCTTATTTGTTTGAGTTTTGTTTTTTTTGTGTGTGTGTGTGTTTTTGTAGCAATGTACACATAACCTAAAACTTGGCATTTTTGCCATTTTTAAGTATCCAGTTGGGTGGCATTGAGTATATTCACATTGTTGCACAGCGGTTCCTGCCCCCCATCTCCACAGTTCTTAAGTCATCCCAGACTGAAAGTGAAACTCCCAACTTCGTACTCAGTAAAGACTCCTCATCTCCCGCCTGTGTTTCTTTTTAAAGCAGGAATATTGTGGCCTCTTGCTATTACCAGAGCTCTGTAACCACCACAATGTAGGCAGTAAGCACTCTCTCCAAGTGCTTTATGCTTTCCACCGAGATATTACTATCTTGCCCATGAGCATTGGATGATAGATAATGTCTGGTTCATTCGATAATTATATGTATGGGCAAAACTGAAAAACCTGAAGTTTTAAGATTGAGATTTAAGATCTCAGAAGTGCTTAGATTTATCACTGATGGATTAGTACAGGGAGATTTGAAAATTACTTCTTTGTCAGGCTTTACCTTGCTCAATGAACCTCCACAGTGGCTATGGCCTTTTCCATATTTAGCTAAACATGTTTGAATTTAAATCTATCTAAAACTAGGAGTCTCCATATGCACTGATGATCCACTGAAGACAGACTAGTGTGACTAATGCTACGAAGGCAGAGTCTTTTAAGAATGACTCCCTTTTGCCAATAAAGTAAGTCCCAAACTATTTCCCACTGTGTATATTAGACATCTCTGTTCATAGTATTAGAAGTAATGAGCTTTTGTTCTTAAGCACCTAGTTTTCATCTCAAGAGCACCATAAATTGTGTTACTGATCATGTTTCTTACTCTACCTTGCTCTACCTGGAATGCTCAGAGACAGGTCTGTGATTTACACCTCGTGGGTATACAGAACCTCCTGATACGCATTGGGATGCCACCCTGTTTCTTGCTTTATTTTATACTCTTGTCCCACTACCTGCCTGCCTTTTTATTCATCTTATATAGTCAGCTTTGCAAGCGACTCATAGATTCATTTCCATGCAACCGCTCCTACTACTATTCCTTTGTTATAGCTTCAGCTCCCATCTTTCCCAGTACTTCACTTCTGTGTTCTGCTGTTCTGTTTGCTTGGAAAAAGTCCTCTATTTTAACCCTCTCCCTGGCCCCCACTTTTACTTCTGTCACCTTACAGCTCAATCATCAGTCAGTCCTTTCCAGACACCTCATCCTTTACTCTGTAAAATGGCTGATCCCTCCGATGTGGCCTACTGTCCCCATTCTTCTTCTGTTATTTACCTAGAAAACTTTACTAAACTCAGGTGTTCACAGAACTGTCCACCTTTGCTAGACCCTGGGCCGGGACCAGATCTTACAGTTCTTTGACTCCCAGTGCCTGCACTTGCTAAGAATATGGGAGGAATGAATTAAGCAGTGTCAGATACTGTGGATGAGTTTGTAATTCTTTAAGAATTGAGAAAATGACCATTGGACTTTACAGTATTCAGGTCATTGGTGACCTTTGTTAGAGCCCTCCTAGGGGATGGGTGGGGATAGCCTGTTGTCTGTTGTAGAGAGGAAAGGAGGTTGGCAGGAAGGATTGAAGGAAGGCAGGGGTGGAAGAACTGGGAGAAAGGGAGTGGAGGAGAGAGAGGGAGAGGGGGAGTCAGGTTGTACAGCTGGCCATGGAGGGCGAGGGTCTGTGCTGCCATCTGATGGTGTATCTCTAGGGGCCACACTTGGCAGTCCTGTTAGCATGAATGAAGGTTGTAGGTCTTCAGCTTACGCTCACTAAATTGAAATCTTGTTTTGGAAAACATCTACTTCATAGACACTCTTAACTGCCTTACCTCTCGTTTGGTGTTTACTATGTATCTGCTTTTTGTTAAGGATTTTCTTTTTCGGTGAATATATGTCTTCTGATTTGTAGCTCTTAAACAGCAAACACATTGTCCTGTGCATAGTGCTGTGTAATAAATGCCTGAGGTTTTTTGCTTCAGTGCTTTCTGTTTTCATGACATCTGAATTATAAAGTACTAATAATGCATCTTAAATAATACTAACCAATACAGACACAGCTATTTTGTTTGACTCTTCAAATTCTTAATTTTTTTCATATGAAATAAATTTGAAAATGTAGGTGTGAAAAATCCACCCCCAACTCACTACCTAAGAGGACTCTTGTCATCTTTGATACAGGATTTGCTCAGACAGCTGCTTCTGAACGATACTCTTACCTCCACCTGAGTACCAGTCTCTTTTTGTAAAGATTTACCTGAAGCACCACCTCTCCCATAAGGTCTTTCCCGATACCCATCTCCTTAGCCCAGAAAATTGACTGATCCCCTTACTTCAGTGTGCCCTAGACAGACTTCTGTTATTTTACTGCTCCTCCTCTGTATGGTCCTTCTGAACCAGCCTGGTCTATCTTATGACTAAAGTTATTTTTTTCCTCTATCTTTTAGAGTTCCAAAATGGTAACTTGATTATTTTTGACTTCGTATTTTGCTAAAAGCATTTTTCTGTTTTATTGTTTTTGTAAGTATAATTTTAACAACTAATTTCACCTCAAGGGCAGCTGTCCTTTGTTATTGGCTATTCAGGTTATCTAATTTTTTTCAATAAAAAAATCATTGCTGCCTGCTAAAACTGACTATGAAAAACAAGTCTCTTCAAATTTATTATTAAAGTATCTGCTTCTTTGTTAAAAGGTATATGACTGAACAAAGGTATATTTTCAGAAATTCCAGTAAAATTATATTTACAGGAAAAAAATAACTTTACTGGCATTGAAAGACTTTAAATAATTTAACATCATCCAAAGAGTCCAGAATTCAGAACTCAAGATGTACTGTCCAACCTGCAATTGTATTTGTCCAAAACTCACTATTGTGATGTTCCCTGACTTGCAGTGGTTCATCTTATGATTTTTCTACTTTATGGTAATGTGAGAACTATATGCATTCAATAAAAACCATACTTCAAATTTTGTTTTTTTATTTTATTTTATTTTTATTTTTTTCATACTTCAAATTTTAAATATGGATCTTTTCTGGAGCTAGTGCTAGCCAAGAATAGGGAACCATGGCTCCCAGTCAGCCACGTAGTCACGAGAGTAAACAACCAATAGGCTGGCAAGTGTTCTATACCCAGACAACCATTTTGTTTTTCAGTACAGCATTCAGTAAATTACTTTATTATAAAATAGGCTTTGTGTCCGATGATTTTGCCTAACTGTTGGCTAATGTAAGTGAGCACATTTAAGGTAGGCTAGGCTGAGCTGTGATATTGGGCAGGTTGGATGTATAAATGCATTTTTGACATTTATTTTTTTACTTAATATTTTAAACTTACGATGAATTAATTGGGACGTAACCCCATTGTAAGTCAAGGAAGATCCATAATTAACCTAATGTGATAAAAATAAGATTCCTTAATGTTGACTAAGTTATAGAATGCTGCAGAGGGAAAAGAAGGCACTAAAAAATTTGGTTTCCTGAACAGTTTAGCTATAATATAAGCAGAGGGTCAATAAATTCATTTAAGGAAGTTTGCTTGAATGTCTGTCAGAGTGCTTCTCCAGAGCTGAGGACAGATGAGTGTCTGCTTAAGAGGGAAGTTAAAAGTTACCTTGAGTTTATATTTTAATAAAAATGTAGGCACAATTTAATTTTGGGGGGAGATTGCTGCATTGAACTGAAATCTATAGAACATGAAATGAGTCAGAAGACCTAGGTTCAAATCCTGGTTCGCCTAACTCAAAAACCATGAGCCCATCAGCACACTAGTTAACCCCATAAGTCTTGCAGTGCTGTCACCAGGCACCCTGGAAATGCTAAAAGGAGATGAATAATGTGATCATGCCTGAAAACTATAATGTGTTGTATAAAAATAAGTTGTCTTAGTATTCCCAAACAGGCAGATGGCTGTACCCTGAATACATAGCCAATTAGGAACGTGGTATTTCTATCCTAAAAATGCCTGCCTGATAATTGGATTTTATATGGACACTGAGCTTTAGCTCTTGAGCATTTAAATAATGTCATACCAGAAGAAGTATTTTTTGAAATATTTTAAAACTACCTTTGCTTTTGTGTCTATAGTATCAGATATAACTTAAACTTCCCTAAAGTATAGCCACTATAGCTTTTTCCTTATACGTGTATTTTAAAAAATGAATGCTTGGTTGGTAAGTTACACTTAAGATGCTTTAAAAGACAGTGTAAAAAGAGAAATGGAGCAGGGGGAGATTACCGAATGTGATTTCTTAAAGAATTGGGTAATCTTTGGAAATCTCTTGTAATATGTAAGATATTTAACAGTAAGTTTATATAAGCCTGTATCTGTTTCATAAATCCACCTTAGCCTTATTGGGTGCAGGTTCATTGAAATCCCCAAGGATGTGGTTAACGGATGGATTGTTGAAGGACAAAGTAGGCTGCTTAAGTTTCAAAGCCTAATGCATTGTTACTGCAGCCTCACACCCAAGTTCAGCTCATTGACTATGAACCTGCTCTGTCACAGAGTCCGAGTCCGAGTGGTCCCTGAGTAGACTGGAAGCAGTGACGGCGTGCTCCTTGGACGAGAAAGGAGAGCACTTGAGCAGTAGAAAACACAGAATGTCAGAAGGAAAAGATTGTGGTGGTGGAGATGCTCTCTCCAATGGCATCAAAAAACACAGGTAGGATAGTCTTTAATGGTTACTTACCATGGCTGACTTATAAAATACTTGCGGTTCATAAAGCAAAGCATGCCTTCTCTTTGTTTCTCCTCCCCTCTGTGTTAGACATTTATATTGCTGTTACCACCTCAGAGAAAGGATCTAGCTTACATATTTTGTTCATTTAAGAGAAGAACATCTGTACTTGTAGGAACAAAGCATAAAATTTGGTGTTAGCAACCATGGTTTCTGGGAACATAAATCCTTTGGTTGACGATTTAGATAGGCTCTTCAGAACTGCCCATTGCAATTGATGCTGGGCTCCTTTTTTCATCATACATCTTTTATGGCTCTGCCTCCCCGTGCTATTTTAGTTTCTCGACATTTGATCTTCTTGTTGGTTTTATAAAGAGGGAATGGTAATATTGCCTGCCTGTTGATACAATTTAGTTACATTTAAACAAAGACTTTTATTAAGACCCAGGGTTTGTTGAACAGATCCATTTTACACTGTCTAATAACATTAGTATCTTTTTATTCCCTTGATGATTTCATCCTAGAGATTGTCCCAAATTAATGAGACACAGCAGACGTCCCAGCTCTCCGGTTTCAGCATGAGTGTACAGACACAGTGGCATATGTGTCTGCTGGTATTCATAAGATATTTTACCAAATTATGGGTTAAGGACATATCCTGGGGTCATTATAAAAAGCACTTTGGCGATAAGAAGTTATTAACAGTTAATTTCTACAAGATAGTTTTTGTTTGTTTAGTATTTGTAGGTTGTGTAACTCTGACTTCATTTCTGTACCATGATTCTGGTCCCAGTTGGTCTTAATTATTGTTCTCCCAGGAAAAAAATGTACATATCCTTTCTGATTTATGTGTATTTGCCCCTTACTAAGAAAAATGTCTTAATTTATGCCTATTTTGAAAACATTAGTGAGTTACAGGTAATGAACTAATTAAAACCAGAGTTTTATTTTGTTTGGTGAGAAGGGTGTCCTCTAAACATACTTTATGATGGAGGGTGCTGTTGCAGATTACGTGGCTAGCAGTGAGTGTCTTTCCCGATTGTCTTCTGCAGTTTCTGTCTGTTCTTTTGGGAGTCTGGAGCTAATAAGTTCTGAATAGGACATGAAATCCCTACCAGGAAACTGGGCAGGCCTACCAGTCTTACATCATGATGGTCTAGGGGGAGCACAGGTGAAATCTTTGGGTATGAGAAACTTACAAATAGCTGAAATAATAGTTAAAATAGCAAAAAGAGCCACTGTTCTTAGATGCCCTTCTATCTTAGGGCAGGAGAGACATTTTTCTGTTGCTTTTCAGGACTCAGGAGCCCTAGTATGTGTGCTTTCATCCTAACAGTAGTTACTGTGCAATTGACAGAAATGTATTATACTATATTGATATATTCTGTGTTGTGTCTTAGTCAAGCCCAGAATGGTAAAATGAGAAGAAAGTTAAGGTGAAATTGTTCAAAAATCAGGGCAGATCACTAAGAAAAACTACAAAGGAATGCAGCTAGTGACCTCACCAGAGAAGTTAAAAGTTAAAGTTAAAAAGATAAATGAGCTGCAACTTATTAAGCTTATAAATGTAATAAAATATTCTTTAGTTATTTAAAAGAAAAAAGGACAGTTTAGGAAATCGTCAGCAGTCAGATATATGAGAAAAACAACAGTTTCCTATTTTAAAAAGTAATTGTTATGGGGATTTTTTTAAAGCCCATCTTTTCCATAACCTTCTTTCTAATCAAATAAACAGAGCATATACCACAAATAATTTAAAGGTTTCCTTTCAGAATAGGAAAGTAAGTGGAGTGTTCGATGTTACCAAATTCCTCTTGCCTGTGCCCTCAATTGCATTATACATAATCTGCATTTATATTGGGCAGTTATTAGGATAATATGAAGAACAATTTGAATCAGTAGTAATTTTGGTGATGCTTTTAGAAAAGCAGATATAGAGGCCCCTGCGTGGCTCAGCCAGTTAAGCATCCAGCTCTTGATTTTGGCTCAGATCATGATCCTCAGGGTCATGAGATGGATCCCCGGATTGGGCTCTGTGCTCAGTGCAGAATCTGCTTGTCCCTCTCCTGCTGCTCCTCCTGCTTGTGTTCTTTTCCTCTCAGATGGGTGGGGTGGGGAATAGAGGGGGAGGGTTGAATTGCTTTGCAGAAAATTAGCCTACTCCTTGCTACAGCCAGGATTATATTTACAGGGCTTCTTGTCATTGTGGCTCTGTCCCACAGGATCAGTTCTCTCCTCTTGGACTAAATTATGAAATGTATTCAGAGCTCTAATCTTTTAACCTGTTAGCAGTTTGACCCAAGTTTTTACATTTGATAAAAATGCTGATATTTATTATATTTATTTCATCCTGTCTCTGGATGTGCTATAAAAGATACTAATGTAGACTAGAGTGTGAAACATTGCATCTATGTTAGGATTCTGTAAATGTTATTTACTGTATCAATAGCATTAACAAAAGGAGAGAAATATAGCATCATCCTAATAGATACAAAGCAGGGCCACCTGAGTGGCTCAGTTGGTTGAGGATTGGACTTTGTGATTTCAGCTCAGGTCATGATCTCATCGGTTATGACATAGAGCCCCATGTTGGGCTCCATACTCACTATGGAGTCTGCTTGAGATTATCTCTCTCTGTTCTTCCCCCTGCTCACACTCTCTCCCTAAAAAATAAATTAAAAATCTTTAAGAAAAATAAGTCATTCGTGATTAATATCTTAGCAAACCACAAATAGAAGAGAACCTCTCTAATTAAAAGTTACAAGAAACAAATTATGAAATATTAAGCACAGTAATTATGATTATCAGGAAAAAGACAAGAATGCTGTCATTTTTGCTATTCAGCATTATTTGGAGGCTGTAATCAGAGATCTAACATACCTAGGAGATTTAGAAATAAACAGAACCATTAGTATCTACAGACATATTGTCAGAGGTGGTAAGGAAGTTTGGCAAGGTTGCTTTCACACAAAATCAGCTTCTTCCATTTCTGTGTACCATCAACAGACAAACTGCAGCTAAATCTGGGAGCATTAGTGTTGAACATACCAAGTCTCATACCTAGGAATAGATCTTAGCAAAAAATGTAATATTAAAACTTACTGAAAGACCTAAAGCTTATTAAGAAAGCAAATACATTGTCCTAAAGATGCTTTTGCCAAACTGATCTGCAAATTCAATGTAATTTTAATTAAAATCTCAATGCCCTTTTCCTTGGAAGTTGAAACATGGGGTTCTGAAATATATATTTAGGCACATATTTAGGCACACAGGGTTTTGAGGAGCCAAGATGCTGCTCAAGGACCAGATTGGGGGAAAGGAAGACATTTGTTCTACCACATGTCAAGACTGATTGTAAATCTTTAGTGCAGAATTGTCCTAGAGGCAGACTGACCTGTAGGATGAAAATAACAAGGTCCAAGACCGACCCACACATGTAGGAAACCTGATACACATAGTAGACCTTGCATAGCAGGTCAGCGAGAGGAAGAATGAATTGTTAGGTAAGTGATGCTGAGATAATCATTTAATGTGGACCCTCCAAAAAACCCAAAGGGGAAACATAACCTTCTTTCATATACACAAATATAAATAAGTTCTAGATGAACCAAACACTTAAATGTGAAAGAGCACAACTTAAAAACTTTTAGAAGGAAATACACAGTATCAACAGTTTTGATATAGGGAAGAAGGTCTTACGACAGAAATGTGATAGGGACTAAGTTTATATCTGATTCTAGTTAATGTACTTGTATTTATATTAACATATTTACTTGAATAAAGCCTTCTATTCTTTAGTAAATGTGGCTACAAATTACAAAGATTTATTTTGCTGAAATGGCAGATTACGACTCCAGATGATCATTTATTCTTTATTTACCCTCCGTGACTGCTTTAGAATTGAATTATTAGGTCACCAAATAACAGCTGTCTTCTGTTTAGAAGTCATACAAAGAATATGGTGTCAAGTTGAAGTCAAACCTAAAACAATAACTTCCAAGAAGTAAGATTATATTGAAAAAATGTTGTTAGTGATAAAAATTATTCAACTTTGAATACATCTAATCACTAGAATAAAACCATCTTGGTTTTGAAATCTCCCTGCAGATACAGGACAGATTATCTGCTTTCAGACTTGATTAGGTCAGGGCACAGAGTTAATAACAAGTCACTACCCCCACCCCAGATGTCCTCTGGTGCCCTGTGCAGAAAAAAAATATTCGTCTGTCAGGAAATGTTTGTGGTAGCTCCCTATTGTCATGTGGTGATCAGGGTCACGTTAGAGTCCAGATACATCTCTGATTTTCAAAAGACCCGGAGTTGTGGAAGAAAGCACAAGAGCCTGCCCAGAATTAACCAGATTTGTGGTAAGGCCAATGGGCTGGAGGGACCAGTGGTTCCAAGGACATGGTGAATCTACACTCTTAGCGTTCTCTTTACCTTAGAGTCCTTAACTTGCTCTGGAAAGGAGAGGACTGTAATTGTTTTTGTTTTGTTTTGTTTTTTTGTTGTTGTTGTTGTTTTGTTTTTTGTTTTTTCATTAAAAAATTTAAAAAAGAGTATCACTGAAACACACAGTGCTACTCTGGAGCCTACCTGTTTAACAAGCTAGACACATGCAGGTCTCAGCAGCCTGTGAGAGAAAAGTGCTAGAGGTGGAGAACAGTGAGAAGCAGTAGAGGAGGATGCTTGACTCTCCTATGAGACACAGAATTTGGGCGAGGGTACTGCTGAGTGCACAGGAAGCAGGCCTGGCTGTCCTGAAACTGCAGCTGGCTATCGGAGCAGCAGAGATTGGACCTCTGGGGCAGATTGGCAATTTTGATTACATGTGACACCCACCTCTCCAACAAAAACATGTTTGGGGGGGATCCCTGGGTGGCGCAGCGGTTTGGCGCCTGCCTTTGGCCCAGGGTGCGATCCTGGAGACCCGGGATCGAATCCCACATCGGGCTCCCGGTGCATGGAGCCTGCTTCTCCCTCTGCCTGTGTCTCTGCCCCTCTCTCTCTCTCTCTCTCTCTCTCTCTCTCTTTCTCTGTGTGTGTGTGTGTGTGTGTGTGTGTGTGTGTGACTATCATTAAAAAAAAAAAAAAAAAAAATGTTTGGGAATTCCTGGACCAGAAAGAGATTGGCAGGTGGGGACTAGGCACCCAACAAAAAGCATGCAAATGCAGAATAACAAGCTGTTAGGCTATGGAGTCACTTGAGGATATATTACAAAGGAAATGACAAAGCCAGTAGGGGGTCTAGATTTTTTTTTTAAGATTTTATTTATTTATTCATGAGAGACAGAGAGAGAGAGAGAGAGAGATGAGAGGCAGAGACACAGGCAGAGGGAGAAGCAGGCTCCATGCAGGGAGCCCAATGTGGGACTCCATCCTGAGATTCCAGGACCACACCCTGAGCCAAAGGCAGGCACTAAACCCCTCAGCCATCCAGGGATCCCCTGGGGGTCTAGATTGTTGATAATTATCTTCACAGAATTTACTGCCAGAAATACCCCCAGGAAAGCTGAGACATCTTTTCACAGAGTCCCCCTCTTTCAGCCCTAAGAAGAGAGACTCTTTGAAAAACAGGTGCTGAGGCCCACCAAACCACCTCCTTATTTTGCCCTGACCCCTAAAACACCTCCTTTGGGCTTGGAGTTCTTTAAAACACTGTTGGAAAAACATAAGATCTTACCAGTTGTAGCATTCTGTAAGGAAATGATAGTGAGATATACACTTTTACCTGATTCCAAGAGCTCATCAAATCTATTCTAGATTAGTGATTTTTTTTTTTTTTTTTTCTGGGCAGATGAGAGTAGTTTTCTAGGGCAGCCATAATCTGCAAGGCTAGGCTTGAGTGACCAAAATAACAAATAGCTAATGATTTGTGTTGTTTGCTTTAGACATGAAGAGTAAAGAATACATTTTCTGGCACATAATCCCATTTTAGAAACTTTATGAGAGTTTTCAAACATACATACAAGTAGAATCGTGTAAAGAACCGCTCGTACCCCTCATTCATCTTCAGCATCTATTGTGTGCCCCACTTTGTTTCATCTCCAGACCTCCCCCACCTCCTATACTGTAAGAAGTTATCTTAAAAATTATGTCAAATCCAAAATACAGTTTCATCTTTAATTTAGTGTGAATCTTTAAAACATTGGGACTCTTCTAAAACCATTATGATACCTGAAAAATCAGTATCTTTTAATTATCCTCAGACAGGTAATACTCCATTTTTCCTGATTGTCTTATAACTGCCACTTAATAATTAAATCTAAAATGTCATTTAATAATAAAAATCCAGAAGGTCCACATACTGCATTTGGTTTACATGTCTCTTCAATCTCTCCTAATCTCTAGATTTATTCTCCACTTCCCCATTTTTTTCTTGCCATTTACGGAAAAAACCTGGTCATTTGTCCTGTAGAGTAACCCCACAATCTGATTATTGCTGGTTGCATTCCCATGGTGTCATTTGACATATTCTTTTACTCCTGAATTGCCTGTAAACAGATGGTTATGTAGAGAGGCTTAACCAGATGTAGGCTTGAATTGTTTGGGACAAAGTGCTTCATAGGTATACCTCCTGTTACGTTCACCAGTAGCACACATTGGCTGATTTTCCTTTTTTTTTTTTTTTTAAATGAGGTTGATTTCCTGGGGTGTCAGGCATTTTCAGTCGATACATCCATGATGAATGAAGTTGCCCAATAGCCTTGAACCTAATGATTTTAGCAGCCACTGTTGATCAATGTCTATCTACATCCTTGTTTTATTACGGTCTGCAGAATAGTTGTATTACATTTCTATCATTCCTTCTCCTTAGATAGAACTGAAAAAAGTTCCTATTATCTCTTTTCAGAATATGTTGGCTCCCTAACATCCTCTAGAGGTGATACATGAAAACACGCATTGGATTGCATAAATCTACTGTAGTAATTTTTCCCATCTTTGGTCAGAAGGAACCCCTTTGTGTCCTTTTGACAGGGCCTCAGTTAGGTTTTTGTTTTTGTTTTTGTTTTTCTTTTGAGGTATAATCTTAAAACACTAATTCAGTTGTCTTTGATAGCTGCTTTGCTTTCTAATACAGAGAGATGTTTCAAGCTTATCTGGTATGCTTCCTGCCCCAGATTCTAGTCAGCTTTTTATCTAACGAGCCACATTTCATTTTAGTGGGAAATAATATTTAGCTGTAACAGTCTGGGTATTAAGAGTGCTCAGTACTAGCAGGTTGGCCACAGTTCCCAGTCCTTTTCGTTGAAGAGACGTGAACCACCCTCCCTCTCCATCCCCCAGAAAGGAAAAGTGCTTCATAAGGTCATACCAATATATTTCCAGTTAAAACTTTAGATTCTAGGGTTTCCCTCTTAATTCCTTTGACTTTATTTGTATTTCATGGTTCCTAATGACATTTATATAATTACCTCTTTGAGTCTAGTATGTTCTGCACACACATACTCACATAGAAATACTGTTACTAGCAGCAGGGTTGCTGAAAAGAATTTCAGATTTCAGTTCCTTTTCATACATTCTGTCTGGGATGTACAGTCAGTGTTATGTTTGAAGGTCAGTTTCTGTGTGGTTAAACTACTAACTTGTTACACAGATAGGTTTGTTTCATATGCCTTTGGGTTTTAGAGATACCCTTTTGACTTAGTTTTTTTTTTTTTTTTTATAGTTCAGTGAAATATTTACATGATTTCAAAGCCAAAAATACAAAACAAGGTATGTTTAGAAAAATCTAGTTTTCATTCTTTTTCCCTCAATGTTATTTCCTTCCTCCCCCCAGATGTAATCATTGTTACAATCTCCTAAGTAGTGTTTAATATAAGCAGTGTTAAGATATATTCGTATTCCTTTTTTAAGTATAAAAGATAGAGTGCAACTTTGCTTTTTTGTTTTTTTCACTCAACATATGCTAATTCCAATTCTTTTGGTCTCACATTCCTTGATATTAATCAGTTGGGTTATTTTTTTTCCAACACTTAAAAATTGCAAATGTGTGTGTGTCTACACATGCATATTTAGAGTAGGGATGATTCTCTTTAAAATTTTTAATTGAGGATGCATTCATATGTTTCAAAGTTCAGAAATGTGTAATAGGGCATACTTTGCAAATTTTACCTCACTTTTTAAGCTAGCCATGCATCTTCCTTTCCTCAAATGGAATCATTATTATTACATATAATATTGTTTCTTCATATAAGTGCTAGAAAATGCGTACATATAGTTCTTGACCCTGCTTTTAAGTGTGTGTGTGTGTGTGTGTATATATATACATACATATATATATAAAAGTATTCAACAAAATATATATTCAATTCTATTCAAGATGCTGAGGTTACAAAAATGAACAAAGTCCTTCGTCCTGTGGAGTTTCCTTTTCTGAGCTGAGGGAGATTTAACACCTTTCTGTGTATTTAAGGTTTATTTGTATTTCTTTTTCTGTGAGTTGCACTTGTGCCCATTTTCTATAGGAGTGTTAAACTCACCAATTTTCAGTACTCTATAGTATCATTGGAGAAACTAGCTTTTAAATGTAATGGGCTTTTTTCCATGTTTGCTGAAGGGAAAGATAATTCTTAGAATTTTTAATTCTTAACACATAGTGGAAAATACATTTACTAAAACTTTAATAAATGACACTGTTAATCCTATTTTTGTTTCTGAATTTTACACACATATGTATATATGCTCTTTGAGGGGTGCTGGGTGACTCAGTCAGTTAAGCATCTGCCTTGGGCTCAGATCATGGTTCTGGGAATGAGCCCTGCTCATGGGAATCCTGCTTCTCCTTCTCCTCCTCACTTGTGCTCTCTCTCACTGTCTCTCTCTCTCTCTCTCTCTCTCTCAAATAAGATCTTTAAAAAAAAGAAAGAAAGAAGAAAGGAAGGAAGGAAGGAAGGAAGGAAGGAAAGAAAGAAATAAGTGAATTAGAACAATGTAGGTATTAAGAGCTACCTGGGTTTGAATCCGATATCTACCACGTTTCTGACCTAAGCAAGTTATATATTTTTTTGAAACTCAATTTCCTCATCTGTGAAATGGATGTAATAACAGGGCCTGCCTTACTGGTTTATGATAATTAAAGAGATAATCAGTGCTAAGCACTCTTAGTGATTTTTGGCTAATTAAATGTCAGGTGCTGTTACAAGTAGAAAACTGATAAACCCTCAGCAAAAACAGATAAGTGGAATAGTTTTCTTCCTTTCTTTTAACTTAAAAGGTCTTTGGATGCGTTTAAGAAGTTTACATTGTCCTTTGAAAATGAAATTTGGGGAAGAGGTAGCTGAAATGAAAGTGTTGATCTTGGAATAACATTATTACCTTTGGTAAATGTGAAATAAGGAAAATTGTCCCCACGTTTAAGGTCTCCTGTGGTTGATTTCCATTATATTTTACAACGATACAGTTAAACTGAAACATGGCTTTTCTTTCTATTGTGAGTAGAAAGGTGTGCCTGGCCTCCATAAAGCTGGTTGTAAACTTATATTGTCAGAAGTGTAAACAAGAGGTGACTGGAGGCTTAAAGCTCTGTTGTTCATTCCTTGGTCCCTTGAGATTACTTTCCCCACACAGAGATCTCATTACTTCTCCTTTTGATCCCTAGGCTTTTTGAATCTCTTAGGTAAATATCCAATTCCTATTTCAAGTTTGCTTTATATATACTTATATAATCCTCAGAATATCAAAAGGAAGAAGTTAACTGTTTAATAAAATGGACATTCTTGCTTGGCATCTTGCTCTATTTGGACATACACCCTCCAGGTGAACACAGGGTTTTGAATCCCTAGGAAATATCTTTCAAGATAACTTAGTCTTTTAATGCCCTGCCTTTTTCTCCTTACTTGATACATTTCTTAGTTCCAGTAATTCATGTGTTAGAAATCTATCTTGACTTCTGATCCATATGGGACTTGGTCTTTACAAATATATTGAAGTATCTCCTTCCCATCGGAGCTGTGCTAATCTAAATTTTGCCTAAAGGAGAAAGCTGCCTCTGGGGACAGACAGTTTTTCAGTATTGTTTGCTTTGCTTTGTTAGCTTAGGAGGAACTTTCCTCTTTCAGGAAACATCATATATGATAACAAGGATTTCCAAGGTAAAATAAACTGAGAAGTAATTGCTTTAAAAATACTGAGTTCCTTTAACAGTTTGTTCCTCTTTGCACCATTAAATCTTCAGAGAAACATGGTTTTTATACAACTCTTTCAAAACTTATTGACTGCTTAAAATATAATATATCCTAATCATAGAATATAATCTGTTGAGTCATGTTGCTGTAACACGATGTGGAGGCAGGATTTGAAATCTTAGGTTGAAATTCCATGTTGCCATTGTAAATATTCTCAAAGCCAGTTCCTTGTAAATTCAGCAGTGACTCCCATAAATTACATATCCTGGTTCTTAACCAGGAAATGTTGTGCCAGTGCATCTGACAATGTGGAAAATGTAAATAACTGTTATCAAGAATGCATACTATTATGATGGAATAATGATCTAAGTAGATAATGTAATACATGGTACAGCAGGGTACAGCCAACTTCTGGGAAGAGGTGAGAGAGAACATAACATCACACCAGGGCTGAAGTAAAGTAGTGTCCTTGCTGGACCATAGGAGAGCACGTTTGAGGCAGTTAGCTATTCTCAGGAAAACAGGCTTCTGTGGGTGAACCTTACCACAGTAGATAAGTGATAACCATAGATTCTTCACAGTATTCTTTTGCTTTGGTGCTTTGGCATTTTCAGTCTCTTAATACCTTAAGTATATTGCTACACATTCTAGTAGCTGAATGTATGACCTGATCAGAAGGTGATTAAGAACCATCAGCGTAATGTGCTTTCTCTTCTCTTTAGAGTTTTGTTCTGGCTCTGTGACATAGCTTTAGTAAGCATGTAATCTTTCCATACCTCAGCTGCTTGCTCTCTAAAGTGGGCAGTGTCCCACAGAAGTACAGTCGGGGTAGCAGGATGGCTAGAACCTGGGTCTGTCAGTTTCTGAAGCTGCTGTCTTCCAAATATATTATATCAACTTCAAACCCAGGGCTGTTTACAATATTCTGCACAATATTAATGGCTATAGCTCACATTTGAGTTATAAATTGATGTATATAAAGTACTTTTACAAGCTCGATAGCTTTTGATTCACGAACTATCTATCAGTTATAGGAAGGGCAGGGATTATCATATCCTCAATTTTATGAATGAAGAAATTGAATCGCAGAAAGTTTTATTTTTTTTATTAGTGTTCAGTTTGCCAACATATAGCATAACACCCAGTGCTCATCCTGTCCAGTGCCCCCCTCAGTGCCCATCACCCAGTCACCCCATCCCCCCGCCCACCTCCCCTTCTACTACCCCTTGTTCATTTCCCAGAGTTAGGTGTCTCTCATGTTCTGTCTCCCTCACTGATATTTCCCACTCATTTTCTCTCCTTTCCCCTTTATTCCCTTTCACTAATTTTTATATTCCCCAAATGAATGAGACCATATGTTTGTCCTTCTCCAATTGACTTACTTCACTCAGCATAATACCCTCCAGTTCCATCCACGTCGAAGCAAATGGTGGGTATTTGTCGTTTCTAAAGGCTGAGTAATATTCCATTGTATACATAGACCACATCTTCTTTATCCATTCATCTTTTGATGGACGCTGAGGCTCCTTCCACAGTTGGCTATTGTGGACATTGCTGCTATGAACATTGGGGTGCAGGTGTCCCAGCATTTCACTGCATCTGTATCTTTGGGGTAAATCCCCAGCAGGAATCACAGAAAATTTAATTAACTTGTCCCAAATCACTTAGCCAATCAATGATAGGATCTGCGCTCAAACCAGGTTTCCTAATTTCAGAGCCTCTATGCTTTTCTTAAAATTTAGAATCTTTATAGATATTTAGAATAACAGAAATTTATATACCTAGACAAAGGCTTCTTAGTCTGAAATTTAAGATAATTTGTCCCAGTCTTTAATTCAGTTCTGCTTGTTTCTTTTATGTAATAATTTACTATGAATGAACAACATAGTTCCAAAGCCTTTATTAAGCATGTTTCTGGTGTTGGCTCAATGCTGGATGGTATTACAAATTAAAATGGACATGCAACCTTATAAATTTCTGGGCCTTTGTAAGTTTCCACTTGTATTAACATGAGCATGCAAAAGAACACATGAACATATTGAAAGTTCTGCCAATTTTAAACAGATCTGGTATCTGTTCTTAAGCAGTCCTAGAGGGGAAAAAAAAAATCATTTTCTTTTCCTTTAACCTCCATTATCTACTGACTTCCTGCCAAAGGTAGAGTACTCCAAAGGATGCAGGAATAATTACAGGTGTAATGTTTTTGTAGAAATGACTTGTTTTTCCTCAGCAATTATACATTGTCTTATTAGTGAAAACCAAGCGTTTTTTTTTTTTTTTTCCTTCAGTATATGATTGATATAATCTGTCAGAACAAGAAAATATCAGAAGGCCAGGTATACTACTTGGATCTGATTGTGCATTTTAGGGTACTGTGTAGTCTTTCTTAGCAGAAGAAACCTACTTAGGAAAGAGGAAGAATGCTATCATTTACAGTACAGGTATTCCACTATGCCCAAAGCAATCAGAAAGGAAACCAAAGGGAAACTAACATACATTTTGAATAACACCATGGAGGTTATTATATGTCACAGAGCAGGAAGGAACTAGAAATTCAACTATCCCTAGAAATTCTGTCTTGATGGTAAGCAGTCAGAAGCATCTCAGATCATTTAAAAAAAAAAAAAAAAAAAAGGAAGTTAAATCAGGCTGTTGAACTGGCTAAAGCAGATCACAAATTGTTATAGTCATTCTAAAAATGTAGGTGTGGCTTAAAGGGAAATAAGCCTAAAAGGTCCAGATCCATGGAAAGGGAGTGGTATTGGCACCTCTATCATGCAGTCCACCTTCGCTTCTCTTTGTGTCTTGTAACTATTTTTTGCATAGTCCCCCACTCTTGTTTCAGGGATCCAAAGCACTTGTCTACAATGTTCAGGTAACATACAGCCCATTAAACACATTCTTGCTCCAGAGTTGTGTTCAAGGATCAGCTGTGGTCATTATGTACTCAGATCTACTCTGGGTTCTCACCATGCCTTGCACTGCCTATCCAGTGAGAGCATATTTCAGGTTCCAAGACAGTACATTCCTTAGTATAAAGTCTAAGAAAATGCTTTTTCTTTCTTTAAGGAAAAAAAAAAAAAGTCTGATATAGGCAGGAAAGTTGTATTTTCCTTGCCCTGCCAACAAAATTGCTAGCAATAAAACAGTCCCATTTCCTTTATGAAATGTGGGGAAATATTAGAAGATTCTGCTCACCATCTTGATGACTTTCTGCTCCTTAGCTGTTCACATTCTGAGGCTTAGGTAAGTAAGCCTTTTTGTGAGACAGGAAGGAAGATCATTGGCTCTGTTCTATGCCATACACACCATGGCATTTCATCAGTTTCTGTGTCATTAAAACCACTTCCTCTAGGTCAAAACGGCCTTACCACGATTTGCTTACTTTGCTTCATGTCAGTTACTTCATATCTGTTCTAGTACCTATTGCATGAAATCTAGTTACTCCTAGAGATAAGGATGAGAATCCTGTCCCTGGGCGAAGAAGGTCCATTTTTCTGTCCTTCCTCTCAACTAATGCTGAGCACTGTGAAGTAGGCCTAAAGTGACGGGTCCAGCTGCCCAAAAGGACATCTTTCAAAACCGAAAGACTAGTTCCTAGGTACAGTAGTCCCTCTTAATCTGCAGGGCAGCGGGTACTTTCTAAGATCACCAGTGGGTATCTGAAACCACAGGTAGTACCAAACCCTATGTACACTATGTTTTTTTCTATACATACACACCTGTGATAAATTTATAAATTAGGCACAGTAAAAGATTAATAGGAAATTACAATATGCTGTAATGAAAGGTATGTGAATGTATTCTTATGTCAAGATGGCTTACTATACTGTATTCATCCTTTTAGTGATGATGTAAGATGATAAAAATGCCTTCATGAAAAGGTGTGAGGTGAATGACTTAAGTATTATGACATAGCATTAGGCTGCTATTGACTTTGTGACAATAAATCAGGAGGATCTCTGCTTTCAGACATTGAAATTGCTGCAGAAAGTGAAACCACGAATCAGGGGAGACTACTTTAAGTTCTCATCAGTCTGTTTTGGCTTGGAAATGTGATGATTTTATAGGCTCTCCTGTTAATTCAGTAGTGGTGATACTAACAGGAGTAGGAAGTAAACTTACTATGTTACTAAATTGATCAGTGAATCCTAAATTTTAGAAAGCCAGCATGAAAACAGTCTGAAATTCTGAATATGTGATTTTGACTTAAAATCAAAACAAGTAAAATGTCTCATAAAACAACTATAACTATCTAACCTCTTTGCTATGCAGAGCCAGATTATTTTTTGGTTAGGTTTTATTTATTCACAAGATACACAGATAGAGAGGCAGAGAGAGAAGCAGACTCCATGCAGAGAGCCCGATGTTGGACTCAATTATGGGACTCTGGGATCACACCCTGGGCTGAAGGCAAACGCTTACCCACTGAGCCACCCAGGCATCCTCAGAGCCAGATTTACTAAAATTTATTAATCATAAACATTTTCTAATTTAAAAAATGAAAAATCTCAAGTTAGAAAAATATATAGCAAAATCAAATAGTAATATTTAGTAACTACATAAAATTATCCCAGTAAACTTAAAATAAGAAACTAAGTTGTTAGATTTTTTAAAAGATGTGCAATAATTAGAAAGGCATATGACTAGTCTTAAAGTTCTCTTAGACTTGTACCAACTTGCTTCCAAGATTCGAGGCTAATTTTAGCTGGAGATGTCTCAGAGCAGGTTAAATAGCCAGCTGTCAGCTAACCCCATCACCTTCACATCTGACTCAGCCCTAAGTCATGGCACTGGCTGATAAGAGGCTTCAGAATGGCATTCTAGTTATGCAGAGAAAACTGAATTCAAACTTGGAAGTTGGTAGAAGGTACATTACAGTATCAGTCATGCAAGAAAAGGTTTGTAAGTGATGCGGTCTTTTTTTTTAAAGACCTGTCAAAGCTCACTTTTATTAAAATGAAGATAGGTAGGATTTTGGGGATTTAACTCCCCTGTGTAGGTAAATCTTACGTATTTTAATTATGTTGACTTTAATATATTAAGTTTATAAAATATTTCATATATAAGATACATTCAAAGACCTTTCCCCTCCAAAGATCTTAAATCTCCATATGTATTACAATTACAATTTTTTTAAAGATTTTATTTATTCATGAGAGACCCACAGAGAGAGAGAGAGAGAGAGAGGCAGAGACATAGGCAGAGGGAGAAGCAGGCCCTGTTCAGGGAGCCCGATGTGGGACCAGATCCCGGGACTCCTGGACCATACTTTGGGCCAAAGACAGGCGCTAAACCACCGAGCCACCCAGGGATCCCCCTAAATTACAATTTTAATTAATGTTACATGACTAAGGAACAACTATTTTTAAGACTATGGAAATAAATCTTAACTTCGGAGGGTAAACCTTATTTTCTTTAATTGTAAGACAGTATGATTTTCATAATATCAGATTGAAGCAATTGAGGCTGAAATTCTTTTGAGTTGAGTGGCTGAAGAAACTAGTTTTACTCCCAGATTTAAACATTAAGATAATATGAAAAGCCATATTAATTTTTTTAGGCAATTAGGTAAACTACTATAGATGAATTATAGTTGGAAATTTTTAGTTTTATCTTATTAAAATACTTAATATTGGCTTCAAATATCTTCATGATTTCTTTTTTTTTTTTTAATTTTTATTTATTTATGATAGTCACAGAGAGAGAGAGAGAGAGAGAGAGAGAGGCAGAGACATAGGCAGAGGGAGAAGCAGGCTCCATGCACCGGGAGCCCGATGTGGGATTCGATCCCGGGTCTCCAGGATCCCGCCCTGGGCCAAAGGCAGGCACCAAACCGCTGTGCCACCCAGGGATCCCTCTTAATGATTTCTAATCTCTTTAAAGCTATTTAGATGAAGAAGCACCAGGTTTTAAAGCAGAATCCAGAAAATGACCTTGTTCTTGTGATGGTATGTTCTTTTTTGTTTTTGTTTTTGTTTTTTTTTTAAAGGGAGAGGGCCCAAGAGAGAGGGTTGGGGAGGGGAAAAGTAGAGGGAGAGAGAATCTTTTTTTTTTTTTTTTTGAGAGAGAATCTTAAACAGGTTGCACGCCCAGTGCAGAGCCCCACTCCTGGCTTGATCACATGACCCTGAGACGATGACCTGGGCTGAAATCAAGAGTAGGATGCTTAACCCACTGAGCCATCCTGGTGCCCTCAGAAAATTTTGAAACAGAAGTATCTCAACTATAAATGTTCTTAAATATTTTATTGATCCTGCCTTCTGTTATCCCCAAAACCAGTCATAGTAGTTGAAATTCAATGAGTATTTGTGAAATGAATGTTTGTAGGTTTTTTTAATTTTCACTTGATAATTTTTAAAAATTTTTGTTGTAGTTGACATATAATGTTATACTAGTCTTAGGTGGACAACAGTGATTCAACATTTCTGTAATGCTCACCACAATAAGTCTAGTTACCATCACCATACAACATTATTGTAGTATTATTGACTGTCTTCCCTATGCTTCCTTTTTATCCCTGTGGATCATTTTTTTTTAACTGGAAGTATATACCTCTTAATCATCTTCTCTTATTTTGCCTATCCTCCACCTCCCTCTTCTCTGGCAACCACCAGTTTGTTCTCTACATTTATGACTCTGTTGCTGTTTTATTTGTTCATTTGTCATGAGTGGAATCATGTGGTATTTGTCTTTCTCTAACAGTTTTCACTTAGCATAATATGCTCTAGGCCCATCCACATTATCACAAACAGCAAGAGCTCATTCTTTCTTATGACTGAGTAATATTCCATTATATATACACCACATCTTCTTTATCCATTTACCAGTGGACACTTAGGTTGCCTCCATATCTTGGCTATTGTGATAATGCTGCAATGAATATGGGGGTGTGTATATCTTTGAATTAGTGTTTTGGTTTCTTCAGAAAAATACCTAGAAGTGAATTGCTGGATCACCTGGTAGTTCTATTTTTAATTTTTTAAGGAACCTCCATACTGTTCTCCACAGTGGCTACACCAATTTACATACCAACCAACAATGCATGAAGATTCCCTTTTCTCCACATCCTTGCCAACATTTGTCATTTCTAGTCTTTTTGATAATGGCTGTTCTGATGGATGTGAGGTGATATATCATTGTGGTTTTGATTTGCATTTGTATGATGAGTGATGTTGAGTGTCTTTTCATGTGTCTTACCCATCTGTATGTTGTTTTTGGAAAAGTATTAAGGTCTTCTGCCCGCTTTTACTTTTTTTTGTGTGTTTGTGTTGTGTAAGTTCTTTATACATTTTGGATATTAACCCCTTACCCAGATATAATATTTGCAAATACCTTCTTTCACTTATTTTGTTGATGATTTCCTTTGCAAAAGCTTTTCATTTTGATGTAGTACCAATAGTTTGCTTTTGTTGCCCTAGTCTGAGGAGACATATCAAAAAAAATACTACTAAGACTGATGTTCAAGAGTCTATTGCTTGTGTTTTCTTCTAGGAGTTTTATGGTTTCCAGTCTTACATTTAAGCTTTTAATCCAGTTTGGTTTTGTATATGGTGTAAGAAAGTGTTCAGTTTTATTTTTTTATATGTAGCTATTCAGTTTTCCCAGCACCATTTATTGAGGAGACTGTCTTTTCTCCATTGTATGTTCTTGCCTCTTTCGTGGTAGATTTATTGACCATATAGACATGGGTTTATTTCTGGGCTCTCTGTTCTACTGATTTGAGTCTTTTTGTGCCAGTATCCCACTGTTTTGATTACCGTAGCTTTGGTGGTATATTTTGAAATCAGGGAGCGTGATACCTATAGCTTCTTTTCCAATATTGCTTTGGCAGTTTGGGGTCTTGTGTGGTTCCAAGCAAATTTTAAGATTTTTTGTTCTAGCTCTGTGGAGCTTGTCACTGGTATTTTGATAGAGACTACACTGAATCTGTAAATAACTTGGGGTATTACAGACATTTTGGTAATATTAGTTGTTCCAGCCTATGAACATGGAGTATCTTTCCATTTACATGTGTCATTGACAGTTTCCTGCATCAGTATCTTACAGTTTTCAGAGCATAAGTCTTTCACCAAATTGGTTAAATTTATTCCTAGTAATTTTTATTCTTTTTGATGAAGTTATAAATGAGATATTTAAAATTTCTCTTTCTGCTACTTCATTATTAGTATAAAAAATGACATATTTCTTTGTATTTTGTACACTGCAACTTGACTATATCAATTCTAATGGTTTTTTTGGTAGAGTCTTTAGGGTTTTCTCTATATAGTATCAGGTCATCTGCTGATAGTGACAGTTTTACTTCTTCATTAACCAATTGGATGACATTTTTTCTTGTCTGATTGCTGTGGCTGGGACTTGCAGTACTATGTTGAATGAAAATAATGAGAGAGGGCATCTTTGTTTTATTTCTGATTGTAAAATTTCCAGCTTTTCACCGTGTAATATGATATTAGCTGTGTGTTTATCATATATAGTCTTTATCATGTGAGGTATGATTCCTGTATACCACCACGTTGTTGAGAGTTTTTGTCATAAATGGATGTTTTATTTTGTCAGATGCTTTTTCTGCATCTATTGAGATAAGCATATGAGTTTCACCCTTCATTTTGTTAATATGGTGTATCATATTGATTGATTTGTGGATATTGAACCATCCTGCATCCCTGGAATAAATCCCACTTGATCATGCTGTATAATCCTTTTAATGTATTGTTAAATTTGACTTGCTAATACTTTGTTGAGAATTTTTACATCTTTGTTCTTCAGGGATATATTGGCCTGTAATTTTCTTTTTTTGTAGTGTCTTTGTCTGGCTTTGGTACCAGGGTAATTCTGGCCTCAGAACAAACCTGGAAATGTTCCTTCCTCTTCCATTTTTTGGAATAGTTTGAGAAATATAGGTATTAACTCTTTAAATGTTTTATAGAATTCAGCTGTGATTCATTTGGTTCTGAACTTTTGTTGGGAGTTTGATTGCTAATTCATTTTTATTACTTCTGTTTGTTCAGATTTTTGGTTTCTGATTCAGTCTTGGAAGATTGTCTGTTTCTAGGAATTTAACCATTTCTTCTAGAGTGTTCAATTTGTTGGCAGATAATTGCAATAGTTTCTTACAGCCTCTTGTATTTCTGTGGTGTTGGCTGTGGTTTTTCTTCTTTGATTTCTGATTTTATTTGGGGGGTGCTTTCTTTTTTTCTTGAGGCTGGCTAAAAGTTTATTTTCTCTACCTATTCAAAGAACTATCTCTTATTTTCATTGATCTTTTCTATTATCTTTCTGGTTTCTATTTCATTTATTTACACTCTGATGTTTGTTTTATTATTTATTTATTTGCTTGCTTGCTTATAGTAACTTCGGGCTTTGTTCTTCCTATAGTTCTGTTTTTTTCTTCCTATAATTCTTTTAGCTGTAAGATTAAATTATTTGAGATATTTCTTTTTAAGGAGGGCCTGTATCACTATAAGCTTCCTTAATAGAACTGCTTATGCTGTACTCCTAGATTTTGGAACATTGCGTTAACATTTTTATTTGTCTCAAAGTAATTTTTGATTTCCTGTTTGATTTCTTTGTTGACCTTCCATTGTTTAGTAGAACTTTGTTTACCCCTCATGCATTTTTTTCCAGTTTTTTCTTGTCATTGATTCTAGTTTCATACTGTTGTAGTCGTGGGGCACTTAGGTTGTGCAGTCAGTTAAGCTGTCAGCTCTTGGTTTCAGCTCAGGTCATGAGATTGAGTCCCATGTCACGCTGTGTGCTAAGCACAGAGTCTGCTTAAGATTCTCTTTTCCTCTCTCTCTGCCTGCTCTGCCCCTGCTTTCTCTCAAATAAATAAATCTTAAAAAAAAAAACTTCATAACGGTTATAGTTGCAAAATATACTTGACATGGTTTATCTTAAATCTATTGTTTTATGGCCTATCTTGTGATCTACCTGGAGAATATTCCATGTCCACTTGAAAAGATTGTATATTTGGGGATGGAGTGTTCTCTACATACCTGTTGAGTCCATATGGTCTAACGTGTCATTAGGCCACTGTTTTTTCTTTGATTTATATATATATATAGTCTGGATGATCTGTCATGATACTACTCTTATTTTTATTTGGAAAATGGAGTTATTTCTTCATTAAAAATGTCAATTTAACATGGATCATACTGTAATTAAATGAGTTAATAACTAAAAATTGTTTTAGAACTTTTTTCTAATATAGTTAGTAGTGGTAGTTATAATCCACAGTAAAAGATAACTCTTTGTGTCCTCAGTAATTTTTAAGAGTTAAATCGATCTTCAGAACAAAAAGTTTGAGAAATGCTGATCTGTACCAGTAAATTACATTGTCGGTTCTTTTTGTTTCTTTGTTGAAATAAAATGTGTATACGGTGAAATTCACAGATCTTAAATATAGGATTTGATGGGTTTTGGCAAATACACCTACCCATGTAACTAACACCCTAGTCAAGACACAGAACCTTTCCATCACTCCAGAAATTTCCCTCTGCCTTCCAGTCAGTCCTCATCCTCCACAGACCCTCACTGTTCTGATTTGTTACTGTACATCAATCTTAGCTGTTCTTAAAGTACATTATATATGGACTCATTGCAGTATATATTTCTTTTGAGACTAACTTTAATCACTCAACATAATGCTTCTAAGATTCATTCCTATTGTGTGTATCTGTGTTGTTTTTTTATTGTCGTGTGGCTGAATGTGCTATAATTTGCTTATCTGTATAGACTTGTTGACAGGTATTAGGGGTGTTTCTAGTTTGAAAGTGTTACGAATAAAGCTGCTTTAAATGTTCATACATGCATCTTTTTTATGGACATGCTTTCATTCTCTTCATTATATAGGAACCGAGTTTTGGGAGTCCTTAGGGCAAGTGTATGTTTAAGTCTATGAAATGTAACTGAACTGTTTCAAAGTCATTACATCATTTCTCAACACTATTGTGACACTTTCAGGTGCTCCTTGTACTCACTAACCTTTGTTGTTTTATTGATATAACATAGTATCTCATTGTGGTTTTAATTTACATTTCCTAAATGATTTTGCGTGCTTGTTTATGTTGGTTAGCCATTTTTATATCTTTTGTGAGGTATCAGAAAGTTTTGCCTACTTTAAATTGTGTCTTTGTCTTACTGACTTGTAGAAATTCTATTTATATTCTGGATATAATCCTTTATCAAATATACATAGCACGAATATTTTCTCATAGTTTGAGACTTGCCTTTCCATTTGTTTAATGATGAACAGATGCTTTTAATATCTTATACTGGAGTTTTTAATTTTAATGAAATCCACGTTGTAATTTTTCTTGTTTACCTTAAGGCTTTTTGTTGTCTTCTCTAGGAATCTTTTTTTTTAAATTAATTAATTAATTATTGTTGTTATTTTTTTCTAGGAATCTTTATCCCAAACTTTGAACCACTACCTGTGGCACTCTCTAGTGTCACAGAACATGTGTGTTGTTCAGGTTAACTTCCTTAGTTTCTCAAAGTATACAAATAGCTTTTTAAAATCATTGTTACTGTGGAAGAATTATTTTGTATTAAAAATGCACTGTGGGGCAGTTTATTCAACACAGATTCCTAATTAATAGAAAAATAACTGGCATAAAGTTTATCTCAGAAACATTGACTATCTGTTGTGTTCTAATTGCCAGTTCAACAAAGCTTAGAATTTAGTGAATAATAAGAATTGAAGTAATTCTGGAACAACAGCCTTCCATGTTCTCAAGAAATAAATGGAGAGGTGAATAAGAGTGCATGTAGAAACTTACCCTTTCAGATATTAGAGAGAATGAATTGCACCTCCTATAGTTCTTTGTTCTAACCAGGAGCTAAGGGGTAGAAAGAAGTAGTACATTTCCAAAAATGAAACTTGATACTTTTTGCATAACTTGTAAATATGTTCCCCCAGTGATGAGAATGCATTTACCCAAGTGATACTTCTTTAAACATGACTTGCTTTCACCTTTTTTTTTTTTTTCAAATATTTTATTTATTTATTCATGAGAGACACAGAGAGAGGCAGAGACATAGACAGAGGGAGAAGCAGGCTCCATGCAGGGAGCCCAACATGGGATTCGATCCCAGGTCCCCAGGATCACGCCCTGGGCTGAAGGTGGCGATAAACCACTGAGCCACCTGGGCTTTCACCCTTTCTTAAAGATATTTATGAACTGTATTCCAGATGGACCATGTAAAAAATGTTTCAAGTAAGATTATCCATAATTTGTGAAAATGAAATGACTTTTTTATTACAGCCATAATTGACTCTTGTAACATTATTTTAAAATCTAATTTCAATTTTGTGAATTTAATTTTATAGTTTATTTCCAGCGGCAGTCTCCTTTGGAAAACTATTTCAGTTTGGGTGATTAGTAAGCATCAGTTGTATAATAGAAATTAAAGATGATTAGATTCAACTATAAGCTTTGTTCGTTAGACTTATACAGTTGATCCTTGAACAACATGGGTTTAAACTGTGGGTCCACTTGTATGTGGATTTTTTCAATCAACACCATGCCGTACTATGAATGTATTTTCTCTCTCGTGATATTCTTAACATTTTTTCAAGCTTACTTTATTGTAAGAATATAGTATATAATACATATAACATACAAAATATGTGCTAAACTGTTTATGTTATCCATAAGGCTTCTGGTCCAATAGTGGACTATTAGCGGTTAAGTTTTGGGAAGTCAGAAGTTATACACAGATCTTAAGCTGTGTGTGGGGGGGGGGCGGTTGGCATCCATAACCCCTTGGTTGTTCAAAGGTCACCTGTATTTAAATTGAGACTTGAGGAAGAAAGGATTTGGGTGGAGGGAGAAGAATTCTGTTAGTTGAGAAGAGTTATATAGTAAGTACATTCTGCAAATAGATATACACAGATAAGTTCAAAATATGTAATATAAGTATGCATACAAATTTTCAGCATTACAGTTAAAGATGTATTAAAATTGTTCTATGAAATTATTTTCTTAGATATTTAGTTCATTGATTTGATCTTGAATCAAACATGAGAATTAGATTTTTTGCTTTTCTGAATATCCAAATGAATATTCTACTTAAATTTATGATTCCCTCAATATTTAATATGAACAAATGTTTAAGTGTTAAGTACAAGTAAAAATATGTGTTAAGAAATCTGGTTTTGAAAATGTTTTCTTAAGTGACTTAGAGTAGAATTTGATTGTGTTCTTCATACTTCACTTGCTACTTACCCATATCTTTTTTTTCACTGTTTTTCTTTCTTTGGCCCATTTTAACTTGAGATGTTAGGGAAAACCACTAATTTTAATACACTGAGCATGTGGTAAATGCAAGATACTCTGTACTGTGAGGGATACAGAGGAGAATAAGACAATCCCTAATCTCGGGGAGATCACACTTCAGTGAGTGGGAGACATGTACACAAATAATGGGATAAATGAAGATAGGGAAAATAAAGAATTGTGAAATTAAGCAGTGTGTGAACACTAGCCTACCTCGGTGTTTTACATTATTAAAATGTAAGAGCTGCTTTTAAAATCCCCTTGCTGACAAGCAGCATGTTTGGTTCTTGATCATTTCTCAGATAGGTGCTGGAGAGAGACCTCAAGGGAGGAGGACCCATGCTTAAAGTCTCCCCGGAGTGATGTGTTTGATGAAAGGAGGTACCTTCTAGCCTGAAGATAGGAATCGGATTATTTTAAAAACACTGTCCTCAGCCCACCGGTATCCTGTCACAAGAGAGACCATTGGCTAAAGCAGTCATTGTCCTGCAGTGATTATTAATGGAATGATGAATTGTTTTTATCTTGTCCATAGAGAAAATAGTGAAAGATATCTATTTGTTTCAAATATAGATTATGATATAACTTGTATCGCCTCCCCAGACTTGGTTTGGCAAATTATACTATAAACAGGATCAGAAGACCAGGATAGATTTTGGAAAAAGTTTTCTGCAATGTAGGTGGTAAGTAAAATATTTATAATATGCAGAAAGCTCATACAAATTGAGAAGCTAATTTAGTAGGGAGATGATATCGCCAATGACTATGAATGTTTTCATACTAATTTTTATAAAAATACATATTTTATAAAAATAACAAGAAAAGTTTAAAATTTGTTAAGACTGATGTACAGGTAAGACTCTGAAACTTGGTTGCCGTGAGACTCTGAACTGTCCCAGGCATTAGTCTGTTCTCAGTACAGATTTAGCTGCTGCCAGATAAGGTGATTGTACAGCTGTGTAGTCTGGACTTGGAGGTTTGCCGCAGGTTGTGCAGGTAGGCTGTGACGAGAGTGTGGGCAGTGGCCCTGGTGGCATCCTGTGATTCTCTTCTATTCTCTGTGAGAAAGAGCCCACACTTGAGGATAATGCTATTTCAGGAAGCATTCAGCAAGACCTGTGTGGCTCATGTGGCCTCCTGAAAGAAGCAAACCTGAAAATCATCAAACACCTGGCATCTCCTTTCAGCCAAAGCTTAAGTTCGCCTGCCTTCATTTTAAAATATCTTTTCTACTTTTTTTCCAAGTCTTCATGAGCAAAGAGCATTGTTCTGTGTTTACCAGAGCTATCCATGGAGCAAGAGCAGGAAGACAGTGGGCCTGGTATCCATCAGGTAGATTGGGAGGCTGTGTCAGGCTGAGCCTTACATACAGTTTCTGCCATGTAAGACTACCTTAAAGACTTGGGGGATTGTGATGTCCTGAACTTGACCAGCTTTTTTTTTTTTTTTTCAGAATAAGGGAGATTCTAGCACAGCATTTGTTAGTCACACTTCATGAATAATTTGGTTCAGTTTGGGGTCTGTCCTCAGCACTGGGTAGGCGGGGAGTAATGGGATAACGCACTGAACCATTTGTATTACACAGATAGAACCACTGTGGTGGGACTTCTCCCTCAAAACTAGTTATTGTGCTGTTGTGCAGATCGTCGTAATGTCATCTGTATGCTTGAAAATAGAACCAGGACATATCACTCTCAGTCCCTGGTACAGGGTGTTTTCTCTCTGTGTGAAGAAAAAAAGGAAGCATAGAATTCAGGATATAATGACTCTCAGAAAGACTACAAGGGAAGAGAATAATCAATCTATGGTTTTAGCCTGATAGCTACTCTCCTCTGTTCTTACTTCTTCTGCCTGAACTAATACCTCCTTCATCTAGTATCAATAGGGATTTTTTTTTCTTTTGTCCTGGTGGGGGTAGTGAAATTTTTAAATATAGAAACATATCCTTTTCAGTATAAATCATTTAAAAAGTTTTAAATTTGCTACCTAATGATTAAAAAATTTTATTGTCTCTCCTTTAAGTAATACTGTGGAAGACTTAGCATTTTCTTAATGATTAGGTTATGAACTGTCTCCCATTGATTTAGACTCCCATGTTTGAATGATTTTTGTTTTTTCCCCTGCAGACTTAGAAGCAATCACAAAAATCCAGCATGTCCAGTTGTAGCTACTAGCCACCTGTGGTTTTTGAACATTTGAAATGTGGCTAGTGTGAGACAGAATATTTAGTCTTAATTAATACAAGTTTAAATTGTAAAAATGAAGCTATTTTTTCATTAAGTGACATTTTATTGTTTTGGTAAGGCTAGACTTCACTTTAACTTGAAAATTGAGCTAAATTGAGATGTGCTCTAAGTGTAAAATACACATTGAATTTTAAAGACTTAAGATGGGAATAAATGTAAAAGTATCTCAATTTTTTATGTTGATTACATGTCGAGATGCAAATATTTTGGTCCTCAGAATATTACATTAGCCGACAGGCAAAACCATCTAATGCAAAACCTTGTTTATAATAAAATGTTGAATATCCCCTGTAATTTATTGAATATTGTACTACCAGGGAAAAACAGAATGGTTGTGTGAGTGCAGAATGGTTGTAAGTGTATTGTTTGTTTACCCTTGTGACTGTGTGGCTGACCTGGGGGATGGAGCTCCCACTATCTGGCATCATGAGAGATTATCAACTTGTTGTTAGCCTGGGAAAAGATCAGAATTCAAAATTTGAAGTATGGTTACTAGTAGATGCATATCACTTCTCACTCCATCATAATGGATGCCTTTGATTTGTTTGTCTTGTCTAAATTGCTCCAGCTAGGACATTGAGTATTCTCTTAAATACAAGTGGTGAGAGTAGGCATCCTTGCCTTCCTGGTTCCCAATCTTAGAGGAAACGCTTTTAGTTTCTTTCCAATGAGTGTAACGTTAGCTGTGAGTTTGTCACCTATAGCTTTTATTTAATGTTGAGGTGTGTTCCTTCCCTACCCAATCTATTAAGGTTTTTAGTCATGAAAGGATGAATTTTGTCAAATGCTTTTTCTGCATCTATTGAGATGGTTCTGTGATTTTTAGTTTTTCATTTTATTGATCCACATTTATTAATTTGTGTATGTTGAACTATACCTGCATCTCAGAGATAAATCCCACCTGGTCATGGCATGTAATCTTTTAATGTGTTCTTCAGTTCGGTTTGTTAATATTTTGTTGATAATTTTTGCATCTGTACTCATCAGGGATATTGATCCGTAATTTTCTTGTGGTGTTCTTATCTGATGTTAGTATCATGTAATGCTAGCTTTACAGAATGAGTTTGGAAGTGTCCTTCCTCCTTGATATTTCATAAGAGTTTGAGGAGGGTTGGTGCTAATTCTCCTTTAAATGTTTGGTAGATTCTTAAGTGAAACTGTCGGATCCTGGGGTCTTCTGTTTTGGGAATTTTTTAAATTACTGTTTCAGTCTCTTTCCTCATTTATTGGTCTGTTTAGATTTTCTCTTTCTTGATTCAAAGTGTTGACAGGTTATTGTTCTAGAAAAGTATCAATATCTTCTAGGTTTTATAATTTGTTGGCAGTAATCTGTTATGATTCTGTGTATTTCTGTAGTAACAGTTGTAATGTTTTTATTTCTAATTTTGAGGGGTTTTTTTCTTAGTTTAGCTAAAAGTTTGTCAGTTTTGTTTATATTTTTGAAGAACCAGATCCTTTCTATCGTTTCTATCCATTCCCTATTTTATTTGTTTATACTTTTCTCCTCATTACTTTCTTTCATCCGCTAACTTGGGCTTAGTTTGTTCTTTTACTTGTTCCTTGAGGTATAAAGTTAGGTTGTTTGAGATCTAATTTCTTCACACAGTGCATTTATTGCCATATTTCCCTCTCAAAACTGCTTTGTCATAACCCACAATACTTGATATGTTGTGTTATCATTTGCGTTAGTTTGGAGATAATATTTTATTTCCCTTTTGATTTCTTTTTTGACCCATTGGTAGAAGAGTGTTTAGTTTCTACATATTTGAATATCTACGCACTTCTTCATATTGATTACTAATTTCATGCATTTGTGATCAGAGAAGATAGTTGGTATGACTTTAGTCGTCTTGAATTTGCTAAGATTTGTGACCTATCATATGATCTTTCCTGAAGAATGTTCCATGTGTACTTGAGAAGAATGCGTATTCTGCTGCTATTGGATAGAATGTTCTGTATAGGTCTGTTAAGCCCACCTATCCTAAAGTATGGTTTGATTTCATCATTCTTTAGATGATCTATCTATTGCTGATACTGGGTACTGATTGCTTCTACAGTTACTATATTGTTCTTAATTTCTTCCTTAAGATCTGTTATTTTTTTTTTAAAAGATTGTGTGTGTGTGTGGGGGGGGGGGGTGGGGAGAGAGAGAGAGAGAGAGCGCGAGCATGAGCATGAGCAGGGAGAGGGACAACCATAAGGCGACTACCCCCCGCCCAGCAGGGAGCCTGATGTGGGGCTTGATCCCAGGACCCTGGGATCATGACCCGAGCCAAAGGCAGACACTTAACCAACTGAGACACCCAAGTGCCTGCCTTAAGATCTGTTATTACATAACAGCACTTAACACATATTCAGTGCTCAGGTGTTGGGACTGTAAATATTTATGATTGTTATACCTTCTTGATGTATTGACCCCCCCCCCTTTATCATTATATAATGACCTTTGTCTTTTAGTACCCTTTTTGGCTTGGAATCTGTGTTGCCTGATATAAGTATGGTTACACCAAACTTTTTTCTTTCTTTTTTGTCATTTTGCAATATCATCATCCGTTCTTTCATGTTGAGCCTATGTGTGTCTTTAGAGCTCCTATTAGGCAGCACATAGTTGGCTTGTGTGTGTGTGCGCACACGTGCGCTTAAGATTTATTTATTTATTTTAGAGAGCACATGCACAAGCCAAGGGTAGAGGATTGCAGGGAGAGGCAGAGAGAGAATCTCAGGAGCCCCTTAACCCCCAAACCCCTGCACCCACCCAGCATAGAGAATGAAGCATGATGCAGGGGTTGATCTCACAACCCAACCCAAGGTCATGACCTGAACCAAAACTGAGTTGGACATTCAACCAAGTGAGTCACCCAGGTACATGGCTCTTGTTTTATTTTAATCCATCCAGTTACTCTGCCTTTTGATTGGTAAGTTAAGTCCATTTGCATTTAAGGTATGTTGTTATGTGAAGACTAACTACTGCTTTTTCATCTTTTGCTTTTGATTATCTTTCCATTGTTTCTTGTCCCTTCTATTTCTACCTTTGTGTGTTGGTGGTTTTCCATGGTGATTTGCTCAGTCTCCCCCATTTTATGTTTTGTGCCTCTGCTCTAGATTTTTGCTTTATGGTAGCCATGAGGATTATATAAAACATTTCATAGATAAAATAGTCCTTTTTCTGTTGATAGCATTCTGCTTTCATTTTCCTACCAAGGTTTTATCCTTTGTTGTTACAAATTATCTCTTTTTATGCTATGATTTTGTTACCAGGTTCTAGTAACTATAGTTACTTTCAATGCTCTTTTCCTTTATGCTGTAATTACAAGTTTAATATAGTATTCTTAAAAAAAAAGAGTTATAGCATTATACTTGCCTTGTTAATCAGATTGAATTTTGTGTACTTTCATCTTTTCATTTCTTCACTTGAAAAGTTCCCTTCAACACTTCTGTGAAGGCAGGTCTGGTGGTGGTGAACTCCTTTAGTCTTTGGGAGGAAGACTTCATTTTTCCTGCATAAGATAGCTTTGCCAGGTAGAGTATTCTTGGCTGGCAGTTTTTATCTTTCAATATTTTGAATATGTCATGCCACTCTCTCCTCTCTCTTGGCCTGTAGAGATTCTGCTGAGAAATCTGCTAATAGCCCACTGGGGGACCTTTGTAGGTTACTTTTTTTTTTTTCCTGGATGCCTTTAAAATTGCTTTTTTACCGTCGACTTTTTTTTTTTTTAATTTTATTTATTCATTCATGAGAGACACACACACACACAGGCAAAGACATAGGCTGAGGGAGAAGCTGGCTCCACGGAGGGAGCCCCATGTGGGACTCGATCCTGGGACTCCAGGATCATGCCCTGGGCTGAAGGCAGGCACTAAACTGCTGAGCCACCCAGG
This sequence comes from Canis lupus baileyi, assembly GCF_048164855.1. NCBI lineage: Eukaryota > Metazoa > Chordata > Mammalia > Carnivora > Canidae > Canis > Canis lupus. The sequence goes on along the minus strand of NC_132843.1, from coordinate 17,215,488 downwards.
CATCCCTAATATCGACTTTTGACAGTTTTAATATAACATGTCTTGGAGAAGGTCTTTTTCCCTTGAGAGACAGTAAGGTGTTCTGTTAGCTTCTTGGACTTATATATCCAGTTACTTTCTAAGGTTTGGGAAGTTCTCAGCTATTATTTCTTTAAATGCACTGTTCCATTCTCTTTTTCTTCTGAGATACCCATTATTCTTATATTGGCATTTCTAATGGAGTCAGAGAGTTTGAATAGGGTGTCGTCACTTTTTAAAAATCTTCATTCTCTTCCACCTGAATCATCTCTATATTTCTGTCCTCAAACTTGCTCTCATCTTCTCTTCCATATGATCTGTTCTGTTTCCAGTACATTCTAATGCATTTTTCATCTCATTTATTGAGTTCTTCAGCTCCAGAATTTATTTCTTTTTTAGAATTTCATTCTCTCTGATAAAGCACTTCTATTCATTTTATTTTGGAGTTTTCTTATAGCTCATTGAATTTCATCATAACTGCTAATTTAAATATCAATTAGACAACAATATTTCATGTCTTTGGATTCCATTGCTAGAAAATTGTCATTATCTTCTTATGATACTGTATCACCGTGATTTCTCATGGTGTTTGATGAGAAGTACCACTGCTTCCACATTTGAAGTAGTGAACACTTCTTATTTAGCCAAGGCTTTGTTTACTTTGATTCTAACAGTTCAACAGGTTCATAGATGGGGGCTTTTCTTTTCTTTTCCAGAAGATGGGGCTATAGCACAACTTTTTGGTTTTTGTTACCAGAGCTGACTTCCTGCTAAGGGTAAAGAGCATGAAAAAAGCAAAAGGGTAGTGGCAAAGTGGGAAGGAGGTAGGTACTTAGCACTTGGGGCTTTGGGTGTACCCATAGCCTCCTGGGGGGATCTTCAAGTGGGAAGGGTACCAGAGGTTTGTGGGCCAGCCTCTTGCCTCTTGGGGCAGACAGCAGATGCTTTCCTTTAGTTCCCTTTGTCTACTTCTCTTACCTTCCCTCCTCTGGCCACTGGAGTCTCTTCTCAGGGCATCTGGTCCCTCCTGTTGCAGCATCTGTTGCCAGGCAGACCCCCACTCGCTGCCTTATAACCCTCCACCTCCTCTCACTGCCTTATAACCCTCCACCTCCTCTGGCAAAAAAGTGCTGGCTCGCTCAGGGACCAGCCACTGCCAGCTCCCCCACCTCTTCCATGGTCCTTAAGAGCACACAGATGGATGGATTGCTTGGGCATCCTGGTATGCTGTGCAGAGGTGCTGGGTTTTTTTTCTTCTTCTTCTTCTTCTTCTTCTTCTTCTTCTTCTTCTTCTTCTTCTTCTTCTCCTTCTCCTTCTCCTTCTCCTTCTCCTTCTCCTTCTCCTTCTCCTCCTCCTCCTCCTCCTCCTCCTCCTCCTCCTCCTCCTCCTCCTTCTCCTCCTCCTCCTCCTCCTCCTCCTCCTCCTCCTCCTCCTCCCTCCTCCTTCTTCTTCTTCTCCTCCTCCTCCTTCTTCTCCTCCTCCTTCTTCTTCTTCCAGGATATGAATGTCCAATTAGTTGTAAATCAGAGGAGAGAGAAAAGGAATGACTCACAGCACCATGATGCTGGATCATTCCCAAATAAAATGCTATTAAAATGAATTTGTCTTGTTCTGTTTCCTTGCTTAATGTAGCCTCTGCAAAATGTAAACTCAGAGTTTTCGTATCTCTGTGGGAGGTATTCCAACTTTGGCACCACTAACATTTTGGGCTGGAAAATTCTTTGTGTGGTGGTCCATCTCATTCCCTGTAGGATGTTTAGTGACATTCTTTGCCCAGCTATTCTAGATCAGCTTCCCACCCAGTACAGGAATGCCTTTTTGGGCCATGACAGAGAGGAATCATTCAGCCTGTTTGAAATGTTTACTTAATAAGAATCTTTATCATTTTGAGAATTAATTGTAAGATGGACCTTTTTATCAGCATCCTATAACTTCTTCAAGTGGTCCTAGTCCTAATCACTTGAGTAGCACAGATTAAACCAAATTCTTTATGAAAAAGCTAATGCATGCTAACAGGCCTTATAAATTCTAAAGTTCATTCAACAATTACTTAAACTCCTCCTTTGTGTTAGGCACTGTCCTAGGCAACAGGGATAAGAAGCATATGAAACATGAGCTCTCAGCGAGCTTGCATACCATCTTGGGGGTGATGTAGTTAATATTTGAGAGCCTACCATAGTATGTCATGTGTTGGTCAGTGCTGTGGAGAATACCGAAGCGGGCAAAGGTGTATTGGGAATGCTCTCATTGGAAGGGAGACAGGGCAGGGGGAATGGTATTACTTCTGGCCCTGTCCTCGAATACCCCAAGACCTCTACCATGCCTGCTGTTCCCCAGACCTCCAGTTTCTTTTGGAATGCATATTACCTTCATCTGTTGCTTATAAGAAATGTTTTCCAGACATCTTTGCCTAGCTTCTGATAACATTTCCTGAGTGAAAGTGTTAAGGTTCCTTTTAAAAGTTCCTTTTCAGATTCACGTGGATCTGAATTCTGGCTCTGGTCTGATCAGTGCAGAGTTGTCCTTAGGAATGTTATAGCTGATGTTCTCCTTTTGGCAATCCGAGATGGCACCTGCCTTTTTGGCAGCCTCCTGGTGCTGTTGACTCAGATTACGGTCAGCAAGCTGAGGTCTTTTACTGTGCTACAGCTTCCACATTGTGGGATTGTCCCATAGGATGGTGTTTCTCTTCCTGCTTTTGATCAGCTTATTGAACACAATGTGATCTGAAGGGGTTCACTTCTGCATGTCTTACAGAAGAAAATACCTGGGCTTGGTGATGGTCCATTACCTTTCACAGTCCCTTTTATCTCTACCTTTTGGTTGTACTCTGGAATAGATAATGTTGCAGGTGATCTGGCCTTCTGATGAATGAGTATCTACTACATTTTCATAAAACACCATAACAGGATATGTGCATAAAAATGAACGTGGGATATTCCCAGGTGGGATTCTTAGCTGGCAATCTTGTAATGATTTCTAAATGGAAAATTAAAAAACAAAACCCAAAATCCTTGGATGTCTTTTATCAACGTCTTCCGGAATATTTATTCTTGCCTTTAATCCAAAATAGTCCTATATACTAATATAGTCAATGTAGTATTGGTTGGGAGGGATTACAGGCCCTCATTCAATCTTCACAGAGCTTATTTCAGGCTCAACCTTCTAGCATCTGTTCCATTTCTGCCCAACTTTTTCCTAAACAAAAGATAGAAGATTTAGTTTATATGGTTGACCCTTGAACAATATACCTCCCAGGCAGTCGATAACCCATGTGTAATTTTTGACTCCTCAAAAACTTAACTACTGACAGCCTAGTGTTGACCAGAAGATGTACCAGTAAGTCAAGTAACATATTTTGTATGTCATACATATTATATACTGTATTTTACAATAAAGTAAGCTAAAAAAATAAAATGTTATTTAAGAAATCATAAGGAAGAGAAAATACATTTACAGTACCATATTGCATTTATAAAAACAACAACAACCACCCACGTATAAGTGGGCCAGTGTGGTTCAAACCCATGTTATTCAGGGGTCAACTGTACACATCTCTAAAACTGCATTGTGCATGCAAATGATAGACAATTGCAGGGATACTGTCCCTAGGTTCCATTGTTCATGTCACAGAGATTCATAGTCCTGGATTGTGGAGAATGTGATTTAAATACCATCTGTGGCTACTTATCTAGCAGATTGGTTAGATGACAAATCTGCCAAATGAGCAGTGTGTGTTTCTAAAAAAGATAACCAGAATTTTACCATGGAGGATTTGAAAATCTTATTTATTTAAAAACTATATCAACCTCTATCATTCAAATTAATTAGTTTATAGAATAACAGTTCTTTAGAGGACAATATTTTCTTTAGTATTTTAGTTACATAGGTATATTTTAAACAGCAACTGCTAAACCAGCATCCCTTACCATAACCTAAGATAACCAAAGAGAATGTATTATTTTACCAGTGTTTCAGAAAGTTGGTGTGACACCTCTTACTGCTCCCCTTGGTAGTGCTGTTGCTGTGATTTGTGGAAGTGAGGTTGGCTTCTTTCTGGCCAGCCAGCCCTGGCTTCAGGATGCCCAAGCCTGTCAGGCTGCTTATCCAGACCACAGACACCCACCATCCTTTTGGCTACCTCCAAACCCCTGCAGAGGCTTTGAAAGTGCTCCTTCTGTAGAAGTTAATTTGTAAGGGGTTTCCTATATACCCAGAGATGCTAAATATTGTTCAACTTCAGGGTCTTTGGGGAAGTACTAATGTATAATGCTGGGCCTAAATTTATTTTGGCTTTATAGTTCATTTGCATTTTTCCATTTAGTTTCTTAACTTTAAACTGGGCCCTGTGATGGCATTTTGTTTACATTATTTAGCAGCTAGAGTAAAATAATGTTTGAAGTATCAAGATATGGCCAGTGTGTCTTGAACCAAACAGTGGAGTCTGATGTGCTAGCACAGGAAAGGAGCATGTACCTCTGGGGTGGTGCACGTTGGACACCACTGAGGGAGAACGAGAATCATTAGGATCAGAATAACAATGAAATCATTCAAATAATCAGTGAAACAATCAGTGATCCCCAGGGTCAGGGGATCTGCTGTGACACTTCAGGGGCCAAGATAGCAGTAATCAGAGCTACAACCCCAGACAAACCCTCTTTTACTCTCTCTACAACCAGGCATATTTTTGTGGTATTTATACGTGTATGCCTGTGGTGTTTATATTAATGGCAGTAGCTTTTCCTTCCTCGTGTCAGTGGCATTAAGATTAACTGTTAATTTTTCTTTTCTTCTTCCAGAACAAGCTTGCCTTCTCCTATGTTTTCCAGAAACGACTTCAGTATCTGGAGCATCCTGAGAAAATGTATTGGAATGGTAAATTAACTCTCAGTTTTATAATATAACATTAAGCAGATGTATGTTTCCTTGCATACTCCTTGGAAGGGAACCTTCATGTTGGCATAAACGTGATGTACAACAAAGTTCATGGAAGCTTGTATCAGAAATTGGGGAAAAGCCTTAGGTTTGCCTGACAGGATTTGAGCCACTCTTTATGCTACTTTAATAGGATTTTAATGGGACTTTTCACTGTAAAGAAAAAAAAAAAAAGAAAAGAAAATGAATGCTCTTTTCCTGTTGTCATACCACATATGTATTTCCCTGTAAAATTACCCAGAAATTCTCTTAGAAAGCACAGGCACACCAAAGCATAGAATGTAATTTCACGTATACTTCTTTGCATAAGCTAGTTGTGTTGTACTTTGGATGTTAAGTGTGGTATATAGATATTTGGAATGTATCTGTACTTAGCTGCAACAGGTAGATCTGATTTGGGGAGAGGGCAGCAGATGGCAAAATTTACTATTCCATAAATCCTTACCTTCTCTAAAACAGTAGTCTGCAGCACCACCGTGACATCAGTTAGGCTAGAATTCTGAGTAAAGTTATCTTAACTCTTCTAACATGACCTTTGACCAACTAGAATGATGAAAATTTTAAAACATGTGAGCCGTAAGCTGCTAAAGAATCTGCCTGGACATTACCTTTTGTAATTTTGCAGTTTAATGTGCATTCTGGGAGTACTCCAAGAACTTTCCCTGTACCAAGAAGTATAGTCACTTTCTTTTCATTCTGGTGCTTGAAAGCCTTGCAACTCGTGACGCGCCCACTTTGGATTTTTCTAACGTCCCTGTTCTCTGCATGGGGTTATCTCATCTGAGACTTTCCAAATGTGACTTCCAAGAAGCTAATCCCAGAAACATCATTTTAAGCAAGTATTTTCTGATTCTGCTTTGTGGAGAGTATTCAGCTAAGCTCTACAGCTGAAAAAGGGAATTTATCCCAGCCTTGCCGCTTCCTGTTTTGAGATCCTGGAGAAGCTACCTTGCCATCCTGGAAAGGGTTTCCTCCCATGTAAAGTTAGGAGACTAATTTGTACCTAATAGATGTATTGAGAGATAAATAACATATGTAAATTGTGTAGGAAGTCTCTGATTTAGCATAATGCTCAATATTAGCATCAGTTCATCACACTTGAGAATCAGAGCAACTGCATCTAATCCTATTTTGATTATATTAAGATTCGTCAGGACAAACCAAATGTATATATTAGTAAGTTGTTAAGATACATATTACTGTCTTCGGATCTGAAATTTTTAGGACAAAAAATTAATATTTGTATTCTACAGAGTCAATATTTCTCAAACCCTTAGTAAACATATTTACCGTTATGATTGAATATGCAAACATGTATATATGCATGTGTTTAAAATTAAAACCAGTTTCACAAAAGGAATAGTCATCATAACAAATGGTATTTCCCATTATGTTAAATTAAGGCTGATTCCAACTCACTGTATTAATTACACAGTCTCTAATGAATGAAACCCTCACTGTAGAATTGGTACCATATCTATCAAGGACTGTTTGGTCAACAGAATTTATATGCACACTTAAGATGTGATTGAGTCTTTTTGGACATCGTAGAAATACAGTTTCCTGTATTTCTCTTGCTTGAGTGTATCTGCTACCATCTCCTATCTCACAAGTGTCAGATTTAGTGGTGGGGTCATGAATTTGTTCAGGCTAGTGACCAGCAGTCTATAGCTTATATCTAAAGCAAGCGTTCTTCTGTCTAGATGGAGAATAACTATTCTTTTATTTTTATTTTTATTTTTTAAAAAAGATTTTATTTATTTATTTATTTATGAGAGACACACAGAAAGAGCTAGAGGCAGAGACACAGGCAGAGGGAGAAGCAGGCTCCATGCAGGGAGCCTGATGCAGGACTCAATCCGGGACTCCAGAGTCACACCGTGGGCCAAAGGCAGGCGCCAAACCGCTGAGCCACCCAGGGATCCCCAACTACTCTTTTAAAAGAGAGGACATAATGTTCTGTTGGATTATACCTGTCATACTTTGAAAGACGCTCTATTTCTCTAGAAGAATGGTTTTACTTTTACTTTTTAGGTGCAGAATTATTTGTAAATAAATATTCTCTATTACGTTTATAAGATAATACCATTCCTAAAGGAATATTTATTAATGTGGATTGAAAGGAAATTAGCATTTGAAAGTATTGAGCTCTCTCGTAGGTAATATAAACAATCAAAAGGTGTAAGTGTTGGCCAACAATAGAGATTTAAAACACAATATATCTTGAGAGAGAAATGCAAATATCATTGCTGGAATAGAATAAAGTTTTAGAAGTAATTTTGGTATTGACTCTTCCAATATCGACCTCCTCTTACCTTCCAAAAGAAAATAGTCCAAAACTTAAAAAATGTAATATCCACAGCTTTTTTTTGCACTTAAGTTCAAAGTGAAGGCATTTTTAAAATGCATTGCATTTCTGTAATTGTTTTACATTTAATCCAAAGGCTTGACTTCTTTCTCTGTGGGTAAATCTCAGCTACGAAAGCCATGTACATTTCTTTCAGTCAGTTCTTCTCCACAGCTTCACATTCTCAGTTTCTTAACTTTATAAGTCCTAAAAGTAGTGGAGAATATTTGGTATTCATGATGTCTCTGTCAACTTGAGGAGCATACCAGATGAGAGTAAGGAGTGTGAGCATCTTGCAGGTGAAAACCTCGCAATTCTACACTGAACCGGGGTCCAGTCCCAACTTAAAAAAAAAAAAATGCCCTTTATGATGGTAGAGTTTTATGGTATAGTATATTATTATCACAGTACATGGCTTTGGGGTGCCTGCTGGATCAGTCGGTGGGGCATGCAACTCAATCTTGGGGTTGTGAGTTCAAGCCCCACGTTGGATGTAGAGATTACTTAAAAACAAAATCTTTGGGGTGCCATTTGGTTAAGCGTCTATTTTTGGTTCAGATCATGATCTGGGGTCCTGTTCAGTGGGGAGCTTGCTTCTTCCTCTCCCTCTGCTGCTACTCCTGCTTGTGCCTTCCCTCCTTCTCTCTTTCTCAAATAAATACATAAAATTAAAAAGAAATCTTTAAAACAAAATACATGGCTTTTATGAACTCATGAGAGATGATGCTTCTCTGTCCGGTATGATCTAGGTATAATTTGTCTTAATCAGGAAGGAATGTCAGAGTATCTTCTCTAAACATCTGCCATCCTGGACCTCACTGCCCTACAGCACCCTCTGCAGCCAGACTTATTTTGACCCCATCTTCCACTTCCATACACATACACATTTTGCTTTTGCTTCTTTCTAAAAAGAATTTGGAGACTTAGATTTCCAGCATTAATGACATTCTTCCTTTTTTCTTCCAATCTGTTTTGGACAGGATTATGTTACCAAATACTGGATTATACTACATGAAGTGAATACTTTACATAACTGATAGTCAATTCTAAATCTCTCTGTGATTGAGGCTTTTACAAAAAAGATTTCCAGCTCAGAATTAATACTGATACTGGTTAGTGATTTGAAACCTTTCTTCCTGACTCCCATTGTCCTTTTGTTGAAGGGCTCTAATCTCATAATCCTGTTGTTCTGTCTGTCCCCTGTTTTCTTTCTCATCTTCTCTCCCATCCTTTTAGGATTTCTCCATGGGACTGACCTAGAGGTTAGGTCATGGGTGTTCATACTTACTGACTTTTGGACCAAGGCCAGCAGCAGGGTGAGGCAAGTGAGGGTACATGGGCATTTGTGCTCATGGCTTTGCCGGTGCTAACCCTGTGTTTGTTAAATATCTTGCAGTCATAGAATATTAGTGTTGGATTTTTATCAGACATGGAAAAAATTCTGATATATTTATAAATACTGACCTTTTAAAGTGAAAATATTATATCACTTTTTTAAAGATGTCCAGTGGAACCAAATACCATAGAGATTTGAATGAGAGAGCAATCTGTTCCTTAAGAGTTGAAAAGTTTTTAGTTCAATTTGCTTCTTTAACTCATATTTCCATTCCATATTTCTTCCAGAATATTAACCTTAACTTGTTTTTATCTTTGTAGGTCTTTTATTGATTACTCTATCATCCTTTGCTATCACAAAAATACATATAAAAATAAAAATGACAGCATGTATCCTATGACCATACGATATTAAAAGTTTCTCTGCATCGTTATTACAAATATTAATGAGTGATCAGAATAACAAGCATTGCAAATTTATGAAAATATTAACATAAAAGGTAAAATGTTGATAAAATGGATCTTTTCAGTTGGGTTTAGATATCTGAGAATGTCATTTATTGCTACAATGTGACAGGATTTTCAGTAATGACTGTTATTTTTTAATAGATTAAGGGATTAAGAAACCTTGCTCATATTAATAGACAGATGGGAGTAGGAGTTTGGTGGTTTGTTTTCTTTTCCTTTTTTTTTTTTTTTTTTTTACATCTAGCAATATTATTCAGTTCTTTGACCCTTTCCTGTGTACCAAAATTCAGATAACAGTACAGTATCAAAAATATTTTTTATGATCCATAAGTTGACAACTCAATTAAGACTTCTTCACTGTAACTGAAAACAAAAATTTGGAAAACTTATGAAAGATCTTGTTAGCTTCTATTGGAGTCATAGGTGTCTTGGTCTTTGGGAAATGTAACCAGAGAAGCTTTACCAGGACTCTCAATTCTTGCTTAATGTAGCTCTTTCCTCACTCTCACATATATCTTGTAAGAGTGAAAAAAGGGTGAGAGAATTGAAATACTTTTTGCTGAAACACACCTGTGTCAATAACCTCTGATAAAATGCTTTTATCTTACTGTAAGCTTTAAATTGTTTCCTTCAAAACCACAAATTTAGCTCATTCACTTAATGCAGGGTACCTGCCACGCAACCGTAGAGCCAGACCATACTCCGACATATCCTAGGTCAACTGACTGTCAGGAGTGTGATGTTATTAATATACTAACATATTAGTATATGTCACTGTGACCGCTGTCCCATTCTTGAATTCCAAATCTAAGGTCAATACAGACCTAGATAAAATTTGCCAAAGCTGGTACCTTGTAAGTACTGCCTTGAGAGACGGAGGACAGAAACAGCAAAGTAGTTCAACAAAACCCTAGCATCTTTACCACCTCACTTTACGATGATCTAAAATCAGAATACCCCAATATGGGAGAAATGGCCAGAAGGCCTCATTACATCAGGTCTTCCCATTAACTGAAACAGAGAAAGTCATGGAGCCCTTGTGCAGATTAATGGTACCTCAATTAAAAGAGGCTTCACGGACACCAGTACTATACTTCTAACCCTCCCTTCATTTGGGACCCTGCAGAGTTTACACTTCAGAACAAGAATACTATAAATACTATACTGTGATTCAGGATGATGTCAGGTGTCCCCTCTTGCCCCCACAACCCACTCCTCCCGCCCCCACCTTGCAGAAAGGTAGTTGTAAAAGGGGAAGTGGGGAAAAAAGAAACAGCATGACCTCTAGCGCAGGTGTCTGATCGGGCCTGCCAGTTAGGAAGTAAGAATGTCTGTGGAGCCTGAGCATCCGGAAATTGGTTCTTTAGAGCAGCCCCGCCGACATAGCTACTCTGGGCTACATCTTTGTGAATTCCCCTTGTGTGAGTACCATGCAGAAGACTTAGATGTGGTCCAGGCTAGTGGTTCCTAGCTAATGGTTGTCCAGCCAAGTCTGAGAACACTCAGCTGCTAGACAGGAAGCATAGGAAAGGACTAGCTTTCTCTTTATCTTTTTCCTCATAGCTCTTCTTGTCTTTTTCTTTTTCTTTCTGTTTCTACCATTGGTTTGCACCAGCATGCTCATGGTGTGGTTCAGTTCATACACAAGCATGCACTCCATTCCTGTTCTGTCATTCCTGTGTTTCTGGCTGTGTTACTTCCATTCGTTCCTCTGTTGTCTTCCACTTGGGCTGCTCTCGAGAGCTGAGGAACAGAGGTGATGCCAGCAGTGAAAGGCATGAGGGCAGCAGTTTTTCAAACTGCTCACCCATACGGTTTCAGGAGGGCTGTCTTGTACGTTCTTCATGTGACTGCTCTGGGCATAGTCAGTGGTACTCAGACAGCAAGAACCTCTCATGCAAGATAAACTTGACATGGAGGGAGGGGACAGGCAGCAGAAGATGTGAAACCGATACCTTTAACCCTCCAAAGCCCTTAAATGTAAGAGGGATGAATTTTTAGATCTTCAGTAGCTATGGCAGGTGTATAGGGGGTGGGTTGTAGAGGAAGGATCCAGTGCCAACTTCATCTGGCAGAAGGCATGTCCAAGGAACAGAGCCAGAACTGCTGCTACCACTTGACCATCTTAGTGCTTGGATCACACTCCTGTGTGAGGACTCTGTCGGCAAGCTGGCTGCCTGGGCAAATGAGCATACAGATTTAGCCTAAGATCTAAGTTGTTTCTCTGGGTAACCCAGGTCTTAAACGTTTGCACATTTGGGTGTTACAGTGTTAGACTTTACATATATAAAATATTTTCCATTTTAGTTGGGATCAAACTTGGCCTTGCCTTCAGGTTGTTTATGTATTGCTCAAGTGATGAAGCAGCCTTCTCTCTCTCTCTCTCTCTTAATTCTCAGTTTGTCAGTGAATGAGAAATTGCAATGAAGAATTTCTTCTGTTTCATCATTGGTTGCTATTATTAATTTGCATGGATAAATTTAAACTTTGTTTTTAGCTGGGTCACAAGGTGGAACTGCCTGACATAAATATTTAATTTTTCCAGCTGACTGATGGTCTCAGTGATAAAAGTAGTCCAGCTAATGTTTCTTCCTGAAACTTGACCCTCATAATGTGAGTTGTTTCTTTTCTATTATTGGAGTCTACACAGTACTAATTAGTTGTATACAATATCTAAAGAGCCCAATATCAGACTGAATTATATTGGAAATAGAAATGGTGTCACTATAAATTTCTAAGACAACGAACTATATAGTTCGTGTCACCTGAGTTTTTCATTACATATCTAGGGAACTTAAATTTAAACAATTACAATTATTGTAAGCTTACTTTAAAATAACTGGAGTACTAGAAACAGTGTTGTGAGTCCATTGTGTATTTTAAAATAGCTTTTTCTAGTCTTCTGAGAAGATGAGGGTGTTATGGTGAGTTGGATTTATGTGTATTTGTTCTCTAGGATCTTCTGTTTCCTTCGTACTACTTCTCGTTAGTTGGCCCAGATGTGTGCCTTTTCCTTTCCTTGAATGCTTACATTCTGAGTTACTAAAAGAAGTAGGAAGGTATTTAAATTATTCTAGATTGCAACATTGGATTTAAAGAAGCTTATTTAGGAATCTTAGGAGCTTTCCAAATGATTAAAAGATAATCTACCCATTGAATTGGTGATAAACCATGTCCTTTGTGCTTTGGTCTCCAGTTTACAGCACACACTGTTTCACTGACTCACTAACTCCTATAAAGTCCAGCCAGCTGGTGTTGAGCAGCCTGTGGCTAGTAGGCCCTTGACTGTCCCATCCTTGCCTGAATATTTTCCCCAGGAAGATAAATGGGAAGAGATGCAGCCCCCCTAGCATTGCTTTAGGGATGAAAGATTAAGTTCCTTGGCCAGGATTCTCATCTGATCTAACTAGGCACAAGTGAAAATGCTGTCACCCTTACCACATCTACTCCCTCAGGAGGAATTTTGTCCTTCTAGTGCTATTTAGGGGGAAAAATAGAGAATCAAGCTTAAAGTTCATCATTCTTGTAATGAATAAATCTCATCCTGTTGCATACAGTAAAGTGAAATGTGGAGAATAAGAACAGCATGGTGCGGGTCGCATACTAGTCAAGGGATAGGGCTCGAGTCATCACCCTGGTGAACCCCTGTCTTCTTGGTGACTGGATAGAGCAGCCAGCCAGCCAACAGAGAACCTTACCAGTAGGACTTTTCAGTCATCGTCCGGGCTGGGGGCCCAGGAGAGGTTGGGTGTCCTTTCCTTCACTCCCTCATCATTTAAAGTCAGATTTTAGAAGCCATGGGGCGTCTGGGTGGCTCAGTTGGTTAAGTGTCTAACTCTTGATTTTGGCTCCAGTCATCTCAGAGTGGGTAAGATCAAGTCCTGAATTAGACTCTGCTCTGGGTGTGCAGTCTGCTTAAGATTCTCCGTCTCCCCTTCCCTCTGCTCACATGGGCCCTTTTCTTTTTTCTTTTTTAAAGACTTTATTTATTCATGAGAGAGAGAGAGAGAGAGAGAGAGAGAGGGAGGCAGAGACACAGGCAGAGAGAGAAACAGGCTCCACGCAGGGAGCCCGATGTGGGACCCAATCCCAGAACTCCAGGATCACGCCCTGGGCCAAAGGCAGGCACTCAACTGCTGAGCCACCCAGGTGTCCTGCTCTCTTTCTTTCTAAAATAAATTTAAAACAAAACAAGAAAAACCTTGGGGAAGCCATGCCTTTTGAGTAGCTTTTCTATAGCTCAGCCTTCACCCAGGTGATAGGGTGAGGTATCCTAACCTTTGCTTCTCTGCATCTTGGAGGACCTGGTGCTCTTGCATGTGTTCTTAATGATAATAGCTAACACGTATCGCTCACTTTCTGTATGCCTGCTACTGTTCTCACTGTCATATATGAATTAACTTCACCTTTAGAAGCCCTGTGAGGTACACAGTAAAATCCCCATTTGGGGAGAGTTGAGGGCCTTACTCGTGGTGACGCACAAGCATGAGGCAGCAAGGGGCCTTTGATCTCAGAGCTCATTCCATTTATTTATTTATTTATTTATTTATTTATTTATTTATTTATTTATTTAATTTATTAACTGTGGTAAAATACACAGCATAAAATGTACCATTTTACCCATTTCCATGTGTGCAATTCAGTGGAAATAGTGCATTCACTTTGTTGTGCAGCCGTCACCACCATCCACCCAGCCTTTCCATCGTGCAGAAGTGACACTTCCTACCCAATAAACAGTAGCTCCCCCTTCCCCTCTTCTAGCACCCGGCAGCCAGCATGCTGCTTTTTGCTCAGGACTCATTCTTTTAACTACGTTACTGTTCCTGGAACTTAAGACTGGAATAACCTGAGCATATTTTGTTGCTCCTCTTTTTTCCTTATGCCACGTAGACTTCATTTTTCTCTTGGACGTTTTATGATTGGCATAATGTCCATGTGTGTGCTATCAGGTGGCCCAGTTTCTGCAGTGCAAGCTTGCTAGCTTCCTTCTGCCAGGCTGAAAGTATTAGATTTTAAAATAAGTCTCCTGTTTTACTCCTGATTAAAAGAGCAATATGTGTTCATTTTAGGAAATTTAGGAAATACATAAAAGCATAAAGATAACAGATTACCTGTACTACCAGCTCCTTGAGGCAACAGCTGTTAACTGGTGCTATGACCACATAGCATTTGTTTCTAGGCCTATAAAACCTAGTTTTTAATGTGTTGCTTTATAACCTTTTTCCCCCACAGCATTTTGCCATAGGTTTGTATTCCAGTGAAAGGGTCAAGAAAGTGCATTGTACTAAATGCCTGATAGTACTTACAGGCAGTGGGTAGGGGGACTGCAGCAGGGCACGAGGGCAGGGGCCCCTTCAGGGTGCTCTTCTCCCTCTGGGGTGGTGAAGGCACAGGTGGAGCATCAGATACTGTCCCTCCCCTTGGGAACTGTGTTCCTGTAGAGTTAGCCAGACGAGCTCACATTCCCTGACCAGTCTAAGCTGGGCCCAAGACTAGGTCTGCCTTGTTCCTCCCTGAGCTCCAGAGTCAGCCTGACGCCTGGCTCAGGGCAGGTAGCAGCCGGTGTTTCTGGTACAGAAGAGCCCTGTGAACCATACCTGACTTACTTTGGGGAGTAGGTTCCCCAGATATCTGATTCAGGGCCCTGCTCTGAACTCTGTGCCCTTTCAGACTTATGGACAACAGCAGTCAGTCTCCTACTTGATCCAGGGCTGAGTCGTAACAGAGCGGTTCTGGTCCTCCAGGAGTTGGAGGAAGCAGGAAATCAGTGAGGACTAGAATGGTTGAAGGGACTCAGGCTGGGCCCTGAAATATGGATAGGATGTACAAGAGTCCAGGGAAGAGGGCAAGGCATTCTGGGCCAGGGTTGGCTCTACCAACCAAGTCTTTTAACCCAGCCTAAAGAAGTGCCTGGCACCTAGTAGACACTAAATGTGATTTCAAAGATATTTTGAAAGAAATTTAATTTAAGAAATTTAATTTCTAATGCATATTCTATACTGCAAGTTTGCTGTAGAAGACATTTTCTGTGAGGTATAATTGACAAAATTAGAAGATATTTAAAGTATACATCAAGGTGATTGGATATGGTATACATTGTGAAAGGATCCCCTTGAGTTAATTAACATATCAGTCACTTCATGTACTTTTTTGTGGGAACATTTAAATTCTACTCTTAACAAATTTAATTTATGCAAAACACTGTTACCAACTATAGACGCCATGTTATTATACATTAGCTCTTCAGATCTTATTCATCTTATAACTAAAAGATTATACTGTTTTACCAATCTCTTCCTATATTTCCGACCTGTAGCCCCTGGCAACCACCTCCCTACTCTTTTTCTATGAGTTCGTCCTTTGTTTTTGTTGATTTTTTTTTTTCCCCGTGTATCAGTAATACTATGAAGTATGTCTTTCTCTGGCTTATTTCACTTAGCATAAGGCCCTCTAGGTTCATCTATGTTGTCATAGTCACAAATGGCAAGATATTCTTCTTAAGGCCAAATAATAACCCTTGGGGGGGGTGTGTGTGATTTTGACCAACAGTGGTCGCGTTTTCTTATCCATTTATGTCAATGGACACTTAGGTTGTTTCCATATTGGCTATTATAAATAATGCTCTAACGAGCATGGGAGTGCAGATATTTTTTCAAGTTAGTGTTTTCACTTCTTGGGGCAAATATCCAGAAATGGAATTGCTGGGTCATATGGCAGTTCTATTTTTAATTTCTTGAGGAACCTCCATTGTGTTTTCCATAGTTTCTGTACCACTTCACATTCCCACCAGTAGTGGATACAGGCTCCCTTTTGTCCACATCATTGCCACCCATTTGTCTTTTATATAGAATAGCCATTCTAATAGATGTGAGGTGATATCTCATTGTAGTTTTGATTTTCATTTTCCTAATGATGAGTGATGTTGGGCACCTTTCACATATCTATTGGCCATTTGAATGTTATCTTTGGGGAAAAACTATTTAGTTCCTCTACCCATTTCTTAATTCTTTTTTCTACTGAGTTGAAAATTAGAATCTTGGATTTGCACTTCATCTCAGGCACATGATTTGTAAGTATTTTCTCCCATTATGTAGGTTGCCATTTCATGTTTTCATGATTTTCTTTGCTGTGCAGAAGTTTTTCAGTTTGACATAGTCCCAGTTGTTTCTGCTTTTGTTTCTTTTCTTATTGGTGTCAGATTTTTAAAAACTCATCGCAAGACCTATGATAAGGAGCTTACCCCTTGTGTTTTCATCCAGGAGTTTATGGTTTCAGTTTTGATTTTTGAAGTCTTTAATCCATTTTGAGTTGGTGATTGTAAATAGTGTATGATAGTGGTCTAGTGTCATTCTTTTGCATAGGACTATCCAGTTTTCTTAGCACCATTTATTGAGGAAACTATCCTTTCCCCCATCATATATTCTTGGCTCTTTTGTCAAAAATTAATTGGCCATATACGTGTGGATTTATTTCTGGGCTCTCTGTTGTATTCCATTTACTTGCATGTCCAGTTTTATGCCCCTACCATAGTGTGTCAATTACTATGGCTTGGTAATGTTTGAAATAAGGAAGTGAGATGTTAGCTGTAGGCTGGTCATATGTAGCCTTTATTATGTTGAGGTATGTTCTCTCTGTACCCACTTTGTTGAGAGTTTTTATCATGAAAGGATGTTGAATTTTGTCATGCAATTTTTGCATCTGTTGAGATGATCATGATTTTTAAAGATTCATTTTGTTAATGCGGTATGTCACTTTTATTGATTTGTGATGTTGAACCATCCTGCATCCCTGGAATAAATCCCATGCGATCATGGTGTATGATCCTTTTAATGTTCTTTTGAATTTGGTTTACTAATATTTTGTTGGAGTATTTTACATCTGTGCTCATCAGAGATACTAGCCTATGATTTTTTTTCACTGTAGGGTCCTTGTTTGGTTTGGGTATCAGGATTAATGCTGACTCCTGGACTTTTGTTTGTTGTCAGGCTTTTGGTTACTGCTGCAATCTCCTTACTGGTAATTTGTTCAGATTTTCTTTTTCTTTGTGATTCAGTTTTAATAGGTTATGTATTTCTAGGAATTTATCAATGTCTTCTAGGTTTTCTAATTTGTTGGCATGTAATTGCTTACACTAGTTTCTTATGAGCCTCCTTTTTTCCATGTAATTTTTTTTACAGGTTTGTTTATTGTAGGCAGGAGCGGGGGGTGGGAATCTCAAGCAGATTCCATGCTAAGTGCAGAACCTGGTGTGGGGCTCGAAGCCCTGAGATCGTGACCTGAGCCAAAATCAAGAGTCTTGACTGAGCCACCCAGGCACCTCTGGACTTTTTTTTTTTTTATTGAACTATAGTTGACACACATTGTTACATTGGTTTCAGGACCATAACATAATGATCCAAGTCTATATATTATGCTGTGCTCACTACAACTGTAGCTACGAACTCTCAGCGTAGAGTGCTATTATGTTGCTATATTGCCTATGTTGTACCTTTTTTTCCCCCATGACTTATTCCTTCCGTAACTGGAAGCTCTGTCTCCCATTCTCCTTGACCCATTTAGCCCATATGATCCTCTGCATTTTTATAGTATCAATTGTAATATCTCTCCTTTCATTTATAGTTCTGAGTCTTTTCTCTTTTTCTTGATGAGTCTAAAGATTTGTCTACTTACCTTTTCAAAAGAACCAGCTCTTAGTTTCATTGATCTTTTCAATTGTCTTTTTAGTCTCTATTTCATTTATTTCCCTTCTGATCTTTGTTATGTCCTTTCTTCTAGTACTTTTGGGCTTAGTTTGTTCTTTTTCTAGTTCCTTAAAGTGTAAGGTTAGGCTTTTTATGTGAGATCTTTCTTATTTCTTAATGTAGGTATTTATTACTGTGAACTTCCCTCCTAGAATTGCTTTTGCTGCATCCTGTGAGTTTTGGATGTTGTATTTCTATTTGTCTCAAGATACTTATTGATTTTCCCTTTTGAATTCTTCTTTGACCCATTTGTTGTTCAGTAGTATGTCTTAAATCTCACATAGTTGTAACTTTTTCCATATTTTTCTTGTAATTCATTTCTAATTACGTACTCTTTTGGTTAGAAAAGTTTTGTCTCTGGGAAAAGAGCATTTTCATGTTTTTATTTCCTTACTGTTAAATTATATACCAATAATTATGTATTCCTCTATTAGTTTTTTGCTTTAATTTTTAAAATCTCAAGGAAGATATTTATAAGCAGAAGGAAGAGAGCCTCAGGCATCTCAGTTAAGATAAACTTTGGTAGTCCCAGTTTTCTGACCTGGGCCCCAAAAGTGAACTTCTGGAGTTAATGAGCTCTCAAAGTATATATGGTACAGCTTTCTTTCTTTATCTCTTTCTAGACTCTTATTCTCCATTGTCTCCCCAGTGAGAAAGTAATAAACTTACCATTTCTTTTAATTAGGTTGAGCTGCCAAATGTCTGTTCCACAATATTTTATGGTAATTAATGGGTTTAATTTTTAAAATGTACTCCAGTTGTATTTTTATGAAGGCTATGTTATGTTTAATTGTACATATCAATAAGAATGTGGTTGAGGGGGAATAAGTCAGAGCTAAGACAGGTAACATTCAACCTGGATGGCACCTTGGGAATGTTCACCTGCCCCATGTACGTTTAGTCAGCAGACTTTATGAAACACCTGATTTCCAGAAGAAAGGTAGGTAATAGTAGGTGGAAGGTTAGGAAGATCATCAGAGTATTCTAGAGAATACCAAGATAAGTTTGTTCCTAATGCATTTTTTAAAGACCTAATAATGTTTGCTGGTAGGATAGGGTAAACAGAGTTGAAAATTCAAGTCAAAGAACCCCCTGCCCAGTCATTACATTATGTTTGGAAGTCTGCTGTGATTGTGTCATCCTAGCAGGCAGAATTTAAAACCTATTCTATAAAATGCATAATAGCCTTCTAGTACCAAGTCCACAAAGTATAGTAGATTTGAGTGCTCAGGAAACTTCAATGTAGTTCAAAAACAGTCTGAAATATCTTTTGGAAAATTAGCACAAAAATGGTATATTATTGACCATTAGCTCACTGTGAAGACTTGTTTTTTGGTCCACAT
Organism: Canis lupus baileyi; assembly: GCF_048164855.1. NCBI lineage: Eukaryota > Metazoa > Chordata > Mammalia > Carnivora > Canidae > Canis > Canis lupus. The sequence goes on along the minus strand of NC_132843.1, from coordinate 17,196,300 downwards.
TGCCTTCCTAATTCTGGTGTAAGGCAGATTTATTAATAGTTACCATCTAATGCTCACCAGATCATGAACTCAAAGCCAAGGAGAATGTTTAGGTAGTCTTTGTTTCCTTCCATGCCTAGAACAATATACTCCATATTGTTAGGTGTTCTGGAAAGATTTGTGGAATTGAACCAATACTAATTAAACTTCACGGGCACTGTTTTCTATTACTTCTTTCCCATGAACATTTTAGGTTAAAGATGGCAGCAGGTAAGTTTGCCATGTGTATGGGACATCACCGTTTCCATTTTCTTGTGAAATAGGAACTGTCCAAGATCACCATGCCAGTTATATTTAATGAGCCCTTGAGCTTCCTGCAGCGACTCACTGAATATATGGAGCATACATACCTCATCCATAAGGCCAGTTCATTCTCTGATTCTGTGGAAAGGATGCAGGTATGTGCCAAACAAGCACTGGAAGGGCATAAGTCTTATAGACTTCTCTGCCACCTCCACCCCCAAAAACACATACGCAGAATTTGTGCTAAACACAGCTCAAAGTTGGGCAGTGTTATTAAAATTCGAGTGTTGGGAGTACCCTCTGCAATACCCACCCATTCCCCGCCACCCCCCATCATCTAGCTGGAGTACCAGCACCATGGAAAGACCAGTGTGTATGGCTGGGTTAGTTACAGGCAGAGCAGAGTAGACACATTGTTCTTCAGACAAACTGGTGGCATTCTAAAGGAATCTTTCTGTTCTTTTATTTATATCCATCAGCTTTTCCCAACCTCATGGGACTTGATATCAGTTTGTTCAGTTTTATATATTTTTCCCTATCCTAAAAGTGTTGTACTTTTTAGAAATTTTAAGAAAATTAAAAGTAATTTGGGGTTTGAGAGTTTTTTTTAAAGTTCTTGAGAGAATTTGTAGTATCCTGAGGGTGTTATAAAAACTATATGGCTCAGAATGACTTTAGCAGGAGACTCCATAATTTTCATTTTGAATACCCACACTGGCATATTAAGTTGCTAGAGCTGTATTAAAAATCCAAAGTAATTAAACTCCTCAAAATAATTTTGAAAATTACTGTCTTCAGCAAAATTTCAGTTCCTAAAAGAATGGGGAACAAGCTAGGCTATTTTTAACTTCTGATGCTGTGTTCCACAGTGTGTAGCTGCATTCGCTGTGTCTGCTGTTGCTTCTCAGTGGGAACGCACTGGAAAGCCTTTCAACCCGCTCCTGGGGGAGACCTATGAATTAGTTCGGTAAAGATCTTTCACTTTTTGAGATGGGTTTGGCGTGATTTGTATAGCTTTTCAGATGAAGAGGAAAGATACATACTTTTTTTGAACATTACCAACATTTTGCATTACTGGAGCAAGTTAACAGTTTAGATGTTTGTTCTATTTTAGAGACTGTCAAAAATGTGGAAACATACACAAAATGCACCATTATAAAAAATAATTATAAAGATTTCAATATTTCTGATCATGTGTATTAGTTATTCTTTTCTCCTTCTGTAGATCATAAGATATGATTGGAGTTGTTTTAATACCCACATAATATATGTTACCACGAATTTATACTGTTGGCATTAAAGGCGATAAATGCATCTACAAGTCTAATTCTCTGTACCCACTGTAGCCTGCTGCTTTACACACAGAGAATCCACTTCACTTTAATTTTTCTGAATCTACCTCTTTATCTCTCCACAAGTTTTGATATCATTTATATTCTAGATGTTTGAAAGGACAGGGACACATTAGATTCCTCTATCTGTGTATCAAGGGAATAAGTTTTAAATTTACATGGCTAATATTGTCAGTTCATGCAGGTTGCCCAAATTCATGTGCCTGTTATGTTCAAGTAGCTAGTACCTGTTTCTTAATATTTTAACATTGCCTTTTGACTGAAATGACAATAATGTACATATTGCATGGTAGGAGTTAATTATAATTCCCTCACCCCACCCCTTTTTTTTTTAAAGAGATGACCTTGGTTTCAGACTCATCTCCGAGCAGGTCAGCCATCACCCGCCCATAAGTGCATTTCATGCTGAAGGATTAAACAACGATTTCATCTTTCATGGCTCAATCTACCCCAAACTAAAATTCTGGGGCAAGAGTGTGGAAGCAGAACCCAAAGGAACCATCACTTTGGAGCTCCTTGAGTGAGTTGAAATCAAGCCATTAAACTTTTCATGTATACCTACTCATAAATATGTATACTTGTACACAGACCTAACAGCATTGTTCAAAAGCTGGAGAAAAAGAAACAGCTTTTATACAGTGTAAATTATCTACCTTTCTGTAAAAGAATTGAGAAGCACTGCAGTAGCCATTGTTTATCAATTTAGGTATGTACAAAAAATTTAACTTGACGTTTGACTATGGTGTTTGGATCTATTTTAAGATAGAATGGAGTCAGTTATCACATAGTTCTTAAGAAACGTTTTCTATACATCATGGTGATATTTTCTTTAATATCTTCCAAAATGAATTCACTTTGAGAAATACTGAAATAGTAATTGTGTGGTGCATTTTAAACATTAGGTAAATTTGGAAGTTATTTTGCAATACAAAATATTAGCATAGAATATCTTTCCATGTATTTATGTCATCTTCAATTTCTTTCATTAACGTCTTGTTTTCAGTGTACAGGTCTTTCACTTCCGTGGTTAAATTTTTTCCTAGATATTTTATTCTTTTAATTATTTGCAGTTAAAAATAGAATTGTTTTCTTAGTTCCATGCTCATGGATTATGAGTTAATACTGTTAGTATATCCATACTAACCAAAGCAGTCTACAGTTTCAGTGTAATTCCTATCTAAATTACAATGACAGTTTTCACAGAAACATAACAATTTAAAAATTTTTACGGAACCACAAAAGATACTGAAAAGCCAAAGCAGTCTTAAAAAAGAACAAAGCTGGTGGGATCACACTTCTCAATTTTAAACTATATTACAAAGCTATGGTAATTAAAACAATATAGTATTGGTACAAAAACAGACACATAAAATTAATGGAGCATAACAGAGAGCCCAAAAATAAGCCCATGCATATATGGCCAATTTATGAAAAAGATGGAAAGGCCAGTTTATTCAATAAATGGTGTTGGGAAAACTGGGCAGCTGCATGCAAAGAATGAAACTGGACCACTATCTTGCACCATTAACAAGTTAATTCCAAATGGATTAAAGATTTGAATATAGAACTAGAAAGTACCCAGAAGAAAACCTAGATGATGAGGTCACATAATCTTGACATTATGTGACCTCATCATCTCATTATTTTTAAATCTTACACCAAAAGAAAAAGCAAAAGAGCATGAAAAAAGGAAAAGAAAAAATGTGGGACTACATCAAACCCAAAAAGCTTCTGCACGGCAAAGGAAACCATCAACAAAATGAAAAAGCCACCTACGAAATGGGAGAAAATTTTTGCAAATCATCTATTAGATAAGGGGGCTAACATCCAAAATAGACAGAACTCCTACAACTCAAAGGCAAAAAAGCAAACAGTCCAATTTAAAAATTGGGCAGAGGATCTGAATTTTTCCAAAGAAGGCCTACAATTGGCCAACAGGTACATGAAAAAGTGCTTAGCATCACTAATCCTCAGGGAAATGCAAATCAAAACCACAGTGAGATATCCCCAAACACCTATCAGAATGTCAAAATGACTAGAAATACCAAGTGCCTGCGAGAAGAAAAGGGAACCCTTGTGTCCCTTTTGGTGGAAATGCAAACTGGTGCAGCCACTATGGAAAACAGTGTATGAGGTTCCTCAAGGAATTAAAAATAGAACTACCACACTGTCCAGCAGTTCCACTTCTGGATATTTACCCAAAGGAAATGAAAACACTAACTTGAGTAGACATATATACCGCCCCCCGCCCATGTTCATTGAAGCATTATTTGCAACAGCCAATATATAGAAACAGCCTCAGCCTAAGTATCCATCCATGGATGCATAAAGAAAAGGTGATATAGGGGCACCTGGGTGGCTCAGCGGTTTAGCGCCGCCTTCAGCCCAGGGCGTGATCCTGGAGACCTGGGATCGAGTCACCCATCAGGCTCCCTACATGGAGCCAGCTTCTCCCTCTGCCTGTGTCTCTGCCTCTTTCTCTCTCTCTCTCTCTCTCTCATGAATAAATAAAAAATCTTAAAAAAAAAAAAAAAGAAAAGGTGATATATATAATGGAATATTATTCAGCCATAAAAACAAGTGATATCTTGCCATCTGCCACAATATGGCTAGACTTTAGAGCGTTATGCTAAGTGAAATAAGTCAGAGAAAGACCATATGAGTTCTCTTATATGTGGAAATAAGTAAGTAAATAAGTAAAAAGTAAAAAGGCAAGCTCATAGATACAGAAAGCAAAATGGTGGTTACCAGAAGTAGGAGGGAGAAGATAGAAGAAATGAGTGAACAGTCTTTGTTTTTCATTTAAGTAAATTGAATTAATTTTTTAAAAGAAGAAAACAGATTTAAATCCAAAGGTGGTTCCTATTCTAGTTAAAATGGAGTGAGCACCCTCTAGTCTGTCTTTCCTATGGATTACAACTGGCCAGAAGACATAAAGCAACTATCTGAGGAGTCTGAAGAGTAAAGGGTCACAGATTGGTTGGGGGGAGATACTGAAATTTGTATCAAAGACTTTATTTTTTTTTAAAGATTTATTTATTTATTCATGATAAACACATTGAGAGAGAGGCAGAGACACAGGCAGAGGGAGAAGCAGGCTCCATGCAGGGAGCCCGACGTGGGACTCGATCCCGGGACTCCAGGATCACACCCTGGGCCAAAGGCAGGCACTAAACTGTTAAGCCACCCAGGGATCCCCTGTATCAAAGACTTTAAAGCAGCTTTTATAACTATGCTCCATGAGATAAAGATGAACACTCTTAAAATGAATAGAAAGACATTCTAGCAAAAAAAAAAAAAAAAAAAGTATTTGTGGAAATTTTAATACTGAAATATACAGTAACAAAAATAATGAGATCGGCTCAGTAGAATGAAGATGATTATGTATAGGACTGTTTGCTGAACACTACACAATACTGATGAAAATAACAATTGAGTAATGGAAGACATACTGTGTTTCAATGTATTTGGAAGCTTTAATATAGTTAAGATGTCAGCTCTCCCCTAATTGATCTGAAGCAATCTGTATTAAGACTATCCAAATTAAAAGTCTGAGGATGATTTTTAATATAGAGAAGTTGATTCTAAAATTTATATGGAAAGGCAAATGAAATAGAACAGTCAGAACTTTTGAAAAGGAAGAACAGAATTGATGGACTCCCACTTCTCAATTTTAGGACTTAACTCTAAAAATCAAGAGACCAAGAAAGTGTGATGATGACAAAAGGACAGACATATACATCATTGGAACAGACGAAAGAGTCCAGAAATTGACCCAAAGAAGTGTGGTCGGTTGATTTTTGACACAGGTGCAAACACAGTTCAGTGAAGGATAATCCTTCCTACAGATGTTAGGGGAACAATTGGACACACATATTTAAAAAACGAACTTCAGTTTGTCTCACATCATATATAAAATGAACTCAAAATAGATCATAGACTAAAATCAAATTTATAATGTGTAAAGCTTTTGGAAGAAAACAAAATATTTCTGGCTTTGGATTAGGCAGTGACATCTTACAGATACACACCAAAGCACAATCCAGAAAAGACAAAATTGATAGATTTTATCAACATGAAAAACTTTTGCTATGTGAAAGACACTCTCCAGAGAATGAAGAGAGAAGTTCTAGATGGGTAAATATTACTTGCAAATTACATATCCAACAAAGAACTTGTATCCAGAATATATAAAGAATTCTCAGAATTTAGCAGTAAGAAAACAGAGCAACTCAATAAGAAATTGGGCGAAGGACACAGATACTTCACCAAAAGACATAGAGGGATGGCAAACACATGAGAAGATCTCAATAGCATTAGTCATTAGAGAAATGCAAAATTATAATCAAAATGAGATACCACTGTGCATCTATATAGAATGGCTAAAATCAAAATAATTTTTAAAATTGATATTAAGGCCAACTGCTGACTAGGATGCAGCCTAACTAGAAATATTTGCTGGTGGGAATGTAAAATTGTAGAGTCACTCTGGAGAGCAGTATGGCAGTTTCTTATATAGTTAACTACAGGTTTACCATACAGTTCAGCAGTCTCCTTCTAGGTATTGATCTAGAGGAATGAAAATTTATGTTGTCACAAAATCTTGCCCACGGATGTACATAGTGATAGTATTAATAATCACCAAAAGCTGGAGTTTCCTCAAAAAAAAAAATTAAAAATAGAACTGTATGATCCAGTAATCACACTACTGGGTATTTACCCAAGGAATACAAAAACACTAATTCAGAAAGATACATGCACCCTTATGTTTATTGCAGCATGTTTTACAGCCAAATTATGGAAGCAGCCCATGTCCATCAGTAGATGAATGGATAAAGAAGAGATGGCTCTACATATACATTGGAATATTACTCAGCCACAAAAAAAATGAAATCTTGCCATTTGCAGCAACATGGATGGAGCTAGAGAGCATGATGCTAAGTGAAATAAGGCAAATACCATAAATTCCACATGAATGAAATCATAAGAAACAAATGAACAAAAGGAAAAAAAAAAAGACAAACCAAAAAGACTCTTAACTATAGAGAACAAACAGATGGTTACCAAGGGTGGGGGAAGGTAGGTGGAGGGGTGGAGGAAATAGGTGTTGGGGCTCATCATTATCTTGATGAGCACTGAGTAATATATGCAATTGTTGAATGATGGTAACTACACTGGAATTAAAAATTTTTAAATACAAATAATAATTACCCAAAACTGAAAGCAACCCAAAATCTTCCCATAAGTGAATGGTTAAACTCTGGTATATCCCTAAAGTGGAATAATACTCAGAAATAAAGAATAATTTATTAAAACATGGAATTTAAAATGTATTACACAAAGGAAGCTAATGTAAAAAAGCTACATACTATATCATCTCATGTATATGACATTTTGGGAAAGGCAATAGAGAACAGATGCATTGTTTTGGGGTGAGGGATGGATTAGGTATTCAGGGCTTAGGGAGAAGGGGAGGGCTTGAGTGAATTTAGGGGGGAAGCTATGATTGAATTGCTCTAGATTCTGATTGTGGTGGTTACAAGATCTATATATGCATTTAAACTCATAGAATGATATGCCCGCAAAAGTGAATTTTGCTGTTTGTAAATTAAAAATACATTTATAAAACACAAATGTATGAAGACGTAAAACAAATGTTTTCAAAAGCAAAGCATGTGTAAAGTTGGAGCTTATTCGCATATGTAAGTATTTCCCTTTGGTGAGCTAGAAGTTACTCTTTTGGAAAGTCCTAAATAGACCTTCATTTTTATTTTCTACCTCTAATTTTGTTTTTATATATTTTCGCCAAACTTTTGAATGCTTAAGATGAGTATAGGCATACCTTGGAGACCTTGTGGGTTTGCTTCCAGACTACTGCAATAAAAATACTGCACTAAAGCAAGTCAGATGAATTTTCTGGTTTCCCAGTGCATGTAGAACTTAGGTGTACACTATATTGTAATCTATTAAACGTACAATAGCATTATGTCAAAGAATAATCCAATATGCATACCTTAACTTAAAAATTTCTTACTGCTAAAAAATGCTAACCATCATCTGAGCTTTCAGTGAGTCCAAATCACTGATCACAGATCACCATAACAAATATAGTAATAATGAAAAATTTTAATATACTGCAAAAATTACCAAAATGTGACACAGAGATATGAAGTGAGCAAATGCTGTTGGAAAAGTCGTGCCAGTAGACTTGCTCGCTGTGGGGTTGCCACAGACCTTCGATTTACTTAAAACAAAAAACATTATCTGCAAAATACAATAAAACTGTTTATATACTGATACGTACATAGTTTATTTGGAATTTGGTGGAAGTGTAGGTTTTTCTCTTAGGCTTCTGTATCCTTTTAAGGAACAGCAAGAGTAGTCAGACAATAACCATTTCATTGTCAATTAGCATCAATAGAGGTTTTGAAGTCTTAGAACTTAGTTACGTCCAGCCTCCTGAATTGTCACCCTGAGTAATGGTGTTTGAGACAAATGCACTTTTTAAGCGAAATAACACTTCACGTTTACTTTTCTGAGTTGTTGGTTTTTTGTTTTTGTTTTTTAGACACAGTGAAGCATACACATGGACAAATCCTACCTGCTGTGTACATAATATCATTGTGGGTAAACTCTGGATTGAGCAGTATGGCAATGTGGAAATCACAAACCACAAGTAAGATGCTTTAGGGTTCTTATCTATCCCTTCAACTATCATCAGCCCATTCCAGTGGACTTCATTTTTTTTTTTTTAAAGCCCTCGTAGAGCCTAATTATAATTTAAGAACCCGGCAGTGTGACTCTTGGGTAAATAGAAGCCCATCCATTTAACGAGTGGAGTTCATTAAAGTTTCTGATTAGGGATGACTTGGTGATCTTTGAGTTTTCACAGATGAAATTATAATTTGATCCTCAGCTCATTTTGTTTACAGTGCTTAGTTTGTAGTATTCACAGAGAGAGTGAGGTGGGAAGAACATGGAAGTTAAAAAGAGCAGGTTTGGGGATCCCTGGGTGGCTCAGCGGTTTAGCACCTGCCTTTGGCCCAGGGCACGATCCTGGAGTCCCGGGATCCAGTCCCGCATCGGGCTCCCCGCATGGAACCTGCTTCTCCCTCTGCCTGTGTCTCTGCCTCTCTCTCTCTCTCTCTCTCTCTCTCTCTCTCTCTCTGTCTATCATGAATAAATAAAATCTTTAAAAAAAAAAAAAAAAGAAAAAAGAGCTAGGTTCAAATCCTACCCTGTGCCCTTAGGCACATGTCTTATTCTGCTGGGGCTGCTTTAACAGACCATGACCGACTGGGAAGCTTAAACAGTAGAAATTTATTTCTCACAGTTCTGGAAGCTAAGAAGTCCAGAGTCGGGGCACTGGCAGCTTTGATGTCTGGTGGAGGCTCTTTCCCTGGTTTGCAGCGGCTGCCTCCTCATATCCTCATTTGGCAGATGCAGAGCTCATGTCTTTTGTCTCTTAGAAGGGCAGTAATCTCATTCATGAGGACTCCACCCCCAATTAGGGCTTCAACATAGGAATTTGGGGAGACACAAATACTGATTCCTTAGCAGTAGATCTCTTGTTCTTCATGAGCCTTGCTTACCTGGGTGGGTCCAGTATTAATTGAGGATCAGCCATTGATAACCTCTGATGGAGCCTGGCATATGTTAGAAAATCAGTAAACAGCAGCTGCTCTAGAAAGGTCACCTACCTCATTACTCTCTACTGCTGCTTCTGTGGTAAATGGTCATCTGAGCTTTAATACCTTCCTCACAGGACTGGTGACAAATGTGTGTTGAATTTTAAGCCATGCGGCCTTTTTGGTAAGGAATTACACAAAGTCGAAGGCTACATTCAAGATAAAAGGTAAGGTTTCCATTTTAAATGTTGAGTAGTGTAGGTGTCCTCCACTAAATAAAATGTTAGTATTAAAATCTGCCATAGCCTAGGAAACCTTTAGTGAGTTGAAATTTTTTTTCTTCTACAAGGAAGTATCTTGTTTCTTTAAAGAATCTGATTCATAAGCATCTTCATGATAAGATTCAGTCACAACAAAACCCTAGTTTAATTGTTGGCTGAATATCAATTTCTCTTGACAGCAAAAAGAAGCTCTGTGCCCTCTATGGGAAATGGACTGAATGTTTATATAGTGTTGACCCAGCTACTTTTGATGCTTACAAAAAAAATGATAAGAAAAATACTGAAGAGAAGAAAAACAGCAAACAGGTGAACATCCTATAAGGCGATGTGGGGGGAATCACTGGGCTCTTGAATTTGTACTGATCATTTTAGAGGTGGCCTGTTACTGGGTCATAGTTCGACCTCTCCCCCCCCCCTTTTTTTTTTGGTCTTGTTCCTAATGCATGTAATTATTCTCCCTGGATCATCTTTGTTTAATTGAGGTATAGTTGACATACATCCTTGATTCTTTTTAATGAACAGATAACCTGTCCTGGTAGCGACTGTTTGACGTTACCATAATGGAGAATGGGCGTACACCACTTTCAGAGCTCTGTGCATTGATGTGTGAGGCATTGATTGAAGTCACCTAGCTTCGGAAAGTTGGAGTTCATCTTGGACAAATGCTCTTTTTTCTTCTTTCTGTTTATGTGCATTTGAAGTTGAGATCAGTTGAATGTTTAAAATTTCCTCCAAAATGCTTTCCTACGTTTTCATGCCCGTTAGCGGTTGTTTTTTTTTTAAATAGTTATTTATTTTAGAGGGAGGGAGGGAGAACCTCTAGCAGACGCCCCACCAAGCGTGGAGCCCAGCGACCCTGAGATCATGACCTGAGCTGAAGCCAAGAGGCAGACACTTAACCAACTGAGCCCCCCAGGCAACCCCCTTAGGAGTTTTGTTACCCCCCTCTCACGTGTAAACCACTCAAGTGAAGACCCGCCCCATGAGACAGTCATTCCTTGTTAACCTTTCTTCCTGTGAGACCGTCGGCCTCCCCCTCCCCACCCGTGAGGGTGACAGCTGCTGGCCGCAGGGCCCGCCGAGGCCTGCGTATTGAGTGTGCTGCCGGTCCTGTCTCCGTGCACAGTTGCGGAGGCTAAAGGAAGGGCTCGTGTTTGACAGAGAGGCTTGAGGACTGCTGGCCGTCCAGGAGCGGGCGCCACGGTTAGGAGCACGGCCCCTGGGGAGGAATCTTCGCCCACATTGCCGAGTGGGGCAGAGGCTTAGGTTTCCCCCTTCTGTCTGGCACCTTCGGTGCCTTCATTTGTAAAACGGAGATGGTAACAGTAGCTGCCATGTGAACCGAGTGGAGGAGTGGGTAGGGGCTCGGGGCACTGTCTGCCTGTTGTGAGCACGACGGACGTGGAGGCCGGTCTGCTCGCCTGGCCCAGCCAGCGGGCCTCCAAGCTCCCCTGGGCAATTCTCAGGCCTGTGAAATTGAAGAAGCCCGAGTTTTCCACCCAAATAGCTGTATTTATGAGTGACTTTCTTGTAAACCAAGTTAACCAGGGTCCTGAGGCGAAGGGAAGGAGTTTTGTTAAAGTGACCGGGACGTGCTGCTTTGCTGCAGCTTCAGCCCTTCTCTTTCTGTTTCCCTGCGTCCCTCTGGGCACAGTGCTGCTCTGCCTGCCCCTCCCTGGACACGGGACTGACGGACCGGAGAGGGAAACGTTCCAGAACCCTGGGAGCCCTGACCCAGGCTCCTGGCAGCTGCTCTGACCAGGAGGGGGTCGCTTGGCAAAGACGGCCTCACCGACGCTGTGGCATCCGCCCTGCTTTTACACAGTTGGGGTGGGGGCCACGGACATTCACAGAATTTCAGAAAATGGCCCTCGTGTCCTGTGAATCCAGTCAGTCTTCATAGACAAGTGGCCTTCCCCCTTGGAGAGAAAGGACTCTCGCTCATTCACACCCTGCCCGAGTCCCCCTTCCTGTGCACACATCGTCGTCATCAGTGTTGTCACCTCTGCTGCTCTTCTGTAAACTGTTTATTCACTGAAGCACCTCACCCAGTGGTTTCACATTTGGTGACTGTGTGACGTTGGGAGTATTACTTAACCTTCCAAAGGCTTAAAATCTTCATATAGAACCCCGATATTCCCGTGTCCCTGTAGGTTTATTCTGCGAGGACCAGCACCCGGAGGACCAGCACTGGCACGGCTCTGCCTGTTGGGGGGTGGAGGGAGGAAATGGGAGTTTCCTTGTCAGCTTTTAAAATCTTTTTATAGATTGCTTTTAGGATCCCTACTGCTTTTGTGTCATTGGTAACTTTAGTTAACTGCCCCAAGAATTTAACCTTTTCTTATTCTCATAATATTCCAGTAAATATTCCCTTGAGTTATTTTTGTCTTCAAAAACAAACAAACAAACAAAAAAGCTTTAAAAACATGAAGACACTGTAGTAAAGAGCACTGATGATAATTGTCTTGCCTCGAATGCAGCTAGCACCAAGTGACACAGCTCACAGAGCTCACCGGACACAGCCCCTGGTCAGCAAGTGGTTCGGACCTCTACGCTGTCTAGAGGCCAGGACCTACAAATGAGGTCCTGGTGCCCCTGCCCTCCTGCAGCTCACATTCCAGCGGTGTGCAGGAAGCGGTGGTTGTGTCACAGCTTGTTGAGTGTATTCTTAAAACATTTAATTTTGGGGCAGCCCTGGTGGCGCAGCGGTTTAGTGCCGCCTGCAGCTCAGGGTGTGATCCTGGGGACCTGGGGTCGAGTCCCACATCGGGCTCCTTGCAGGGAGCCTGCTTCTCCCTCTGCCTGTGTCTCTGCCTCTCTCTCTGTCTCTCTCTCTCTCTCGGTGTCTCTCATGAATAAATAAATAAAATCTTAAAAAAAAATTTAATTTTGTCCATCTGTTGGATCTTCTAGATGAGCACTTCTGAGGAGTCAGATGAAATGCCAATGCCAGATTCTGAAAGCGTGTTTGTAATCCCTGGAAGTGTTCTTCTGTGGCGAATAGCCCCACGGCCTCCGAATTCCGCCCAGGTGAGCCTGGGCCCGGTGGAGGCAGCCTCCCTGTTTCTGTCAGCACCCCTGCTGCTCCTTCCCGGCATCTGCGGGGCCAGCAAAATAAAATGCCCCTCCCTGAGATTCAGTGCGTTTGCGCTGTCCCTCCCTCCTTCCTGGCGTCTGGCCAGGGAGATGGGTTAGGGTGGGACTCCTGGGGGCTTCTGTAATGACTCAGGAAGACTGGCACTCATCGAAGACAGGGCAACACAGACACTTCCGTATTGAGCCCCCCAAATCCAGCCAGTAATGATTTTAGTGAAGGAAAAAGAATGTTGGTTTGGTTGTAGTTCCACGTCAAGTTGACAGTGATAGCCGATGTTTATCTGTGTGGCCTCCTTTGAGATTTCTTTGAGACACACACTCATCGGTGGTGCAAACTTTGATGAAAACAATAAGACACGTGGTCTGAGAAGGCTGGTCACTGTCACCACAAGGCAGAGGGAGACTGTTTAGTTTGGGGGTTTTCAGTTTGCAGGATGCCTTGGTACCTGTTAATTTGGACATGTTGCTGCCTTTCAGATGTATAATTTTACTAGCTTTGCCATGGTTTTGAATGAAGTAGACAAGGACATGGAGAGCTTGATTCCTAAGACAGACTGCCGGTTGCGGCCTGACATCAGAGCCATGGAGAATGGAGAGATAGGTAACAAGCGTCCGAGGGTGTCACGGTGGAGAGTCATTTTAGCAGGGGAAGGAGGGGACTTTGTGATTGCATCTTGTGGTGCAAGCATTTGTGGTCTAAGAGATTCTTTTAATTTAAAATTCAATTTAACTTCAGCTTTCATTTAAAATTTGGAAATCTGAGTAAGACTTAAGTAGCTCCGATTCATTATTTCAGTGGTCCTTCCTGACAATTTAATATACTACATCTGGCCAGAGGCATATCTTAAATGTCAGAGAGGAATTTGAGAAAAGAATAGCATCATTATGAACTTGAACTGCATACTAAAAAAAAAAAAGAGAAAGAAAGAAAAAAAAAAAAGAAAGGAACTGTATACTAATTATTTCAGTGTAGGTTCCAGAACTTAAACACTACTCTGTAAGCCTCAAAGAAGAGCATGGCCTTGGTTAGTTATAACAGTTTTTAGCCGATGTTAAGTTTCTTCTAATTTCGTAGTTCTCAAAAAGGAAGCAGTTTTTACCCCAGGGGTCCATGTGGCACAGCATCTTGAGCGTTTGTCATGCGTGGAGCACTGCTACTGGCCTCTAGTGGCCAGAGGCCAGGATGCTGCCAGAGGCCCTGCTGTGCACAGGGCACCTGTGCAACGCACGGGAACCCCAAGGTCAAGAGTCCCTGTCTGAGCACTTAATGCTCTCTTTGAATGATCAGTGAGACCATGCGCCAGGATTTTGGAAAAATGTTTGAATTTCTGATGAATCTCAAGCAGCTCTGTGAGGTCTCACCAAGGACTAAGACAAGTTTCACATTTATTCAGTTTTTCCACTCAATTTTTCATTGAAACTCTTTAACATAATTTTTTCGACCTTAAGAATAAGCAGGTCCTTTCGGTAAATGCAGAGCTTGTTAAGGGTTAGACTGTAGAAGGAAATGACTGGGTCTGGAGCACCAGCTCTGCCTCTTACTACTTTGGGTATGTGTTAAATTTTAATGTTTATCTTCTGATAAAATGGAGAGAGCATGTGGATGATGCGTCTCTAACATTACTGTGCCCGGCAGTCTCTCCCTGTAGAATAACTGGTTTCCATCGATGTTTGTACCTTAGATCAAGCTAGTGAAGAAAAAAAACGACTTGAGGAAAAACAAAGAGCAGCCCGCAAAAACAGATCCAAGTCGGAGGAGGACTGGAAGACGAGGTGCGTGCGTGCTGCTGGGCGGGGCGGCAGGGCGCTCAGGCTTCCCCAGGCCTGAAAGAAAAGCTGTTGCCCCCAGCTATTCAAGCTGAGAGACTTGCATGTGTGACCAAGGAAAAGGGGCTGTTTGGAGAGTAGGGTTAAAATACTCCCACACCATTATTGCAGGTAAGTGGTTTGAGGAAACTGTCTACCTACCATGACTGGCAAAGTCCTGTCCTTTTCTTACCATAAGAAGGAAAGTAAAATCCAAAATGACAGATTTGGGCTCGAAAGTAGGTTCAGAGCCATTGCTTATAGTGTATGTGAGTAAATCCACAGGGCCGTTTGCTAATACGTGCATCATGTATCTAGGATATCTGGACAGTGCCTTTACTCTTCCAAACAGGACGGATTTGACACGTAACAGAAATGGGATTTGTATAAAGTAACATCTTAAATTCCATTCAGAAATAGAAAGTGGGCCATAAAATTGATATGTCTTGAAAGTTTTCAGAGTCAGGAGTTTCACAGTGACTTTCTTGAGTAATAGAATCACTTGTTAACAGGAATAGAAAAAACATTTTCTGCATTTATATCACATAATAGAAATCCGTGTCCCATAATTCAAAGTCATTAAATAAATTGTAGAGCCGATATGGGCATAATTTTGCAAGCATTTCAGCAGATGTTATTTGGCAGCCCTTTTCCATCTTAGAAAAAGATAATGATTAGAACTAGAAATGACCTTAGATTTCATCTAATCCTGTGGCTTTTGGACTTGGTTAGTGTAAAAAATCTTCTTTGCCAGTGAATGCATGAAGAGTCTGCAAATACAGAACTCTGCAGGCAGACCTGCCGTAGTTGGCTGAGGAGGGGGCTGAACGTAGATGCCAGGCCTCACGTTCTCCCACCCTGTACGCACCCTGGCTCCCTACAACTCCATGGAATACCATTTGAAAGTGGTCTAGAAAACCCTTCATTAGAAGACACGTTGATGGAGTTCGTTTCAGGGACTTGCTCAAGGACACACAACTGGAGCCTCCACCTTCATCAGTCCTTCAGGCAAAGTTCTCTCTCTCCCTCTGCAATCCTTTTTAAAAGATCTGATTCATTTATATCATTATTTCTAGTCTCTTTTGCAGAAAACCCCAGTTTTGTACTCTGCTTCTGATTATTAACTCCTTGGTTTTTCTGGTCACATTGTCAGGTGTACAATGTAAGTGCAAAGTCCACTAAGAATTTTTACTGTCCAAGTCTTAGCATTCAGAGAGCTTTGGGCAGCTCTGCAGTAGCCTGAAAATCACATCAGGCGCTGCGCTGTGAGCTACAGCTTCAGGCCTTTCTTCCACGGCTCTCTCTTAGCATCAGTAGGTGATGCTGTGGGTGAATGGATGTGTCTTTAAAATGATCCTCCTGACCCTTTGTCAACAGAATATGTGCTCTGAATGCTGTGGGTGAATGGATGTGTCTTTAAAATGATCCTCCTGACCCTTTGTCAACAGAATATGTGCTCTGAGCTCTTCTTCAGTGGACAGAAGACGAGTGCACATTCACTGACTTGATTCTTAGGACTGATGATGGGTTTGAACGGCATTGTTCAGCTGGAGGTGGGGCAGGGCGGCTTGTAGAGGAACAATTTCTGCTAGAGAAATCAAACCCAGAAACTTGTAAAATCTCTCCCCAGTCCCTCCACACTCAAAGCTGGCATTCCTGCTCAGTTTCACTCGAAGAGAGTCTAGGCTCCAGAATTTTTCAGGCTATAAACTATGGTTCCTGTTTATGAGAATGCCTGCTTGCAATCCTGATCTACTTTCCTCGAGGAACCCTAGAGGAATCCTCACTACGATGTGAGATGCGGGGAAGGAGTGGATGGGCTGATGAGGGGGACAGGATTGCAGGGAGGTGGGTGAGGCAAGGAGGTGAAAATGTTGGCGGCGTTGTCTCCCCGACAGTCCAAGCGGCGTGCAGAATTCATACTTGATAGAATGCTGTTTTCCTGATACCCACAGACTCCGTAGACCCAAAAATATTGAGTAAAAGGTGGTAGGTAGCAAAGAAATCTTAACCCTCCTCTGTCCTCTTACCCATGCTTGTCTCAAACAAGTTTAGAAAGACAAATCAACTAGACTTTTTATGTGGGGAGGGGTGTGATGAGAGCAGCAGGTTTCCAGACCTGCGAACTGGCAGTTGAAGGAAACTCTAATCCTGTGCATCAGACCATTGACTCAGAGGTGCTCATCTCTGGTACCGTGTTTGGACTCTGTCCATGAGCATGCGGCCTGCAAGAGCGAGCCTGCAGGTGCAGACGTGGTTTCTAGAGAACTTTGCTTGCCCACGGAACATGGTCTGAGTTAGTTTTCATTACCTCGATTTTGATTTGCCTGCTTTTCTGAAGTGCTTGACTTTGCTAACCCTAACTGCAAAAGTGCTTTTACTGATTGGACTTTGGAGACCAAAAGGAGTGTAACTATGTATTTCATATTATTAGAATTTTCTGACTTCGATCAAATAATGGTTTTTTAATATATTTCCAGTCTGGTTAACCTTGGTCATTTAAAGTAGACTTAACTTTTCTAATTAGGAAAAAGTCCCAGAAGCTAAATAGAGACTTTAGATATTAATATTCTAGAAAATGTGGTCTAATGGGCATTTACTGTGTAATCCTTCAAGGAATCTGCCTGATGTGAAGCATTTTCTTTCTCCTCAGGTGTTTTGTGCTGCTGTAGGGATAATAGCATTTGGGACTTAACCCAACATATCTAACCTCATTTTAAAAGTTAAAAACAATGTTATAAGTAGTTTATTTGGAAAGAATGGCAAAGACCTGTGAAACTTTCACAAATGTTACTTTGAAAATATGATGCACTTTTAATTGCGAGCCATTATCTGAAGGAATCTGCGACTGTGGGAACTGGGTGGATTTTTAAAGGACAAGGCAGTGAAGAGGGCAGCTCTCTGCAGGATTAAAGACGGACCCGGATATTAACAGCTAGTACAGCCTAAGAAGCCATATTAGCATGGGGAAGACAGAGACCCAGGAAGATTAGGAGTAATTTCAGTGGATTAGGTGGAGCATAGTATATTTGAAAAATCATGGGCTTTAATCGTGGGCTTTAAAGTCAAGTTTAAGTTTGCTGTTATTTACTAGCTTGAGCAAATTATGTAACTTCTCTGACATTCCACTCCTGCTTTGAGTTTAAGGGGCATTAGGTATATTGTAAAAGTTTGCTTCCTTATCCTAATTCCTTGCCAAAAACAAAACAAAAAATCCCTTCTGCTGGAAAATAAGGAATGGGGCTGGAAGACGATTTATCCGTCCAGTTCTCCCCCCCCGCGCAGAAGATCCTACTTCTATTGAGTACAATTACCAAATGCTGTGGAAAAATCCATAAGCCTTTTGTGTGGTGTCATTACATCTTCCGGGATATTCTGCATAGGTGCTCTCTAGAAACCGTAGGACTTCTTTGCAAGTCTCTTTGGAAATCCCGGTCTCAAGAGTGAAACAATTGCTGTGGTGGCTGATGAAGTCACAGGAACCCTGTGCCTTCAGTTCCCTCATCGGTCTTGTTCTTTCTCTCTCAACAGGTGGTTCCACCAAGGCCCCAACCCCTACAATGGAGCACAGGACTGGCTCTACTCGGGCAGCTACTGGGACAGAAACTATTTCAATCTGCCTGACATTTATTAAACTGCAGATGGGTCAGGGTGTTTGGCTAATCTACAAATAAGTCTTAAAAAATAAGTCTTAAACCTATGTTTTTAAAGTTTTTTCTTGGTTTCTACTCATCTTTTAGAAAAGAAAAAACCTGCTCATGAGATAACTTGCATTTCACCCAACGAAAGTAGGGCATAAGGTGATATACTGGTGATGAAAGTCAGGGAAAAAAATGGGTAATTTCACTATCCAAAGAGACTTACTGATTTGGAATTCTATTTTATAAAGGTGAGAGAAACTGTGTAGAGAATATGCTTTCTATGGTTGCTGTTGCCATATTTACTGAAGGTTTATACCCAACTGTTAACTTTAGCTTTATGGAATTCTATAGTAATCCCAAATCAAGTTATTTTGAATATTTTTATGCCGTCATGCTTGAATGTTTTAGATGTAACTTTGAAAATGTTTAGAACTCTTCTATACAATGTTTATGTGCTCAAATGCAGAGAAGGTTATGTCATTTTGTAAAGACTGCGTTAAAAAGATGGCTTTTCTTCACACTAACCCCCTCCATTACTCCATTACCCTTTCCCACCTCCAAAAAGAAAAATTACCTGAATAGTCAGGTGTTCCTGATTTCAAAATTCTAAAGAATTAAACTGGAAAAAGGTATTTCTTTTAGTGCTCTAAATTTACTTTTACAATTTTCTGTAATCAAGGTCCTTAGAATTAAAAGGTGTTTGAACGTTGGTATAAAATCTAGCAATTCACATAAAGACCCTAGAAATAGATTCTAGTCACCATCATTACATAATGACAAACCTTTTTAAATGCTTCAACTTTGTGGCAAATGCCACTGGAGACATTAAGTTGCACTCATGTATTATAAGTACCAAACTATATAAAAGGAGGTCTTGTGCATTTCAAGTTTGCAAGGCACCTGTGTACTTAAAATATGTATGGAGACTACTGTACAGTAGCTTTGCCCCTTTAATTGGGGTACATTAGTCTTAACGATATTTACCCACCCAACCCCAGACTGAGATCTTGCTCTAGGGGGCTCTAGGTAACTGCCAGTAAATTATTTTAATTGCTGTCTTGAAGTTAACAAGTGTTATAATGAAATAATCTACCTGATGCTAAATAAAGGCTTTAGAATGTTCCTCAAAAGTGTGATTTCTTAAACTTCCAAATCTAATGTTGGCAGTCACTATGATCCTCAGTTACCGAGTATCCTTGCAAAGAAGTCCTTGTGCTGCTGCCATCTGCAGGGCCACAGAGCCCCCCGAGCAGCTGGCACTTGGCGAGTGTTCCTGGGTCAGTGCGGCATTCTCGGGGTGCTCCGGCGTCTGCCTGGGGGAGTGCAAACCCAGAGTCGCCAGGCAGAAATACCCGCCTGGAAGCCGAGTCAACTGCTAGAAAGTGGGAGTTTTTCTCCTGCAGCACCTGCAGAGTCGGAAAAGGCTACATGAGTCTGAAAAGATTGAAGGCCGCCTGTGTAATCGGTTAGATTTCCTAAGTTAGAAAATAAGAGCACAAGGTTTTATGCTTGCATGAAGTTTATTGACAAAGTACGTTCGGGTGGCAGACTCCACCTTGAACGTTGGCTCAGACGGTGGTGGTTTCAGCATCTGTTAGGAATGTAAATAGTGAATTGTTTAATCACGAAACTGAACGTGTAAAACGAGGGGCAGATCAGAAATGCGAGGTCTACCCTCCCATTACTAAATGCTCATCAATTTAGCTGCACCTTTGCATGAAATACCCCAGCATTTCACGCTGGAAACAACCATTTTGACAATTCCACCTCCTGGCAAGTAGGAGGGGCACAGACCCGACACTGGAGAACTGAGTTACCTCCTCAGCTACCGTCACTGTGGTGCTTGAGCCTGCCCGTGGAGGAAATCTAGCTTTGGCCATTAGATGTTCAGCTTGAAATTTGCACAAATCGTCTGAAGTAACCAAACTCATTGGTGTGTGGGTTTGACATTTGCATTATACCTGCTTAACTCCTTTTCCTGCTTCCTCTGGTGACCTCCTCCTGCCTTCCAGGGCAGTCCTTCTTCTGGCTTCCGGCTGTGCTTTCCACCCCCGCTGTATCTCCTGAGGCTACATACGGTCCCCTCTTTGCTGCACCCACACGTCCTCCTAGGTGCTGTTCCCAGCTCCTCCCCACCCATCTCATCTTGGCCTCCCTGCTGTGGCTCAGTAGTCCTACTCTGTGGGCTCCCTGTGGGGCTGGGTCCTTCCTGGGACTCAGGGGTCAGTTGACCTCTGGGCCTGAACGCCCTATAAAGGAGAGCCTGTGTCAGCATCTTGTTTTCCTCACTGCCCACACACGGGATAGGGCCTGAAGTAGTAGGTGGGTAATTTGTGAGAGAAAATGGCCTGATCCAGTTAATCCCAGTTGTTTTTGTTCCTTAGGGTGTTTCCAACCTGCCCATCCTATAGTAACTCTTCCCTCTCAAGAGGAAACAGAAGCTATGTGATTGGGGGGGGGGAACTCCCCCACATCTTTAACCTCTCACCTTTCTCTCCACTTGGCCCCAGTACTTGCATCTGGCTTCTGCTCCTAGCCACCCCTTAACATGCCAGTCAACTTATAAAGTTCCTATGGAAGGTCTTTCTTATAAAACCATCCCTTTTTAGCACCTTCCCGGGGGGCTAGGTGAAGAACCAGGTATTCAAAGGTGATTGAGTGGATGGATTCATGTCTCAGGCACCAAGTCCTTGGTGTGAGTTGTCCTGGTGCAGTACACCTGCTGTGCATTTCTTGGTAATTGGGGGTAATGAACTTGGAGAGGATAACCACATCAAATTTGAGTATACCCTATCTCCTTGCACATCTCAGTTCAATTTCTGTAAATACCTCTAGCTCCCGGTCAACAAATCAAACTACTAGTGTGTTAAGGCCCACATGTTACGGTAGGAAAATTTACCTACCAGTTTTAAGTTTCTGCTCTGCGAACATGGGCAGTAGTCACGGTTATTTCTCCAGCAATACCGTAACTTCCAAAGGGAGTACGTTTGTCACCAGATCCTGAACCTTTTTTGGCTACATCTACTGGGAATGCAACAGAAAGAAAACTGGGGACATCTTGTCCACTTGTAGGAGGACTACCATTCTGGGGGTTTGGGCTATGTTTCTGGAATTTCTGATCTGCAGGAACAGCAATGGGTACTTGTATTGCAGCGTATCTCTTCAAGGCATCTGACTGAGAAACAACAGCATGTCCAGGAAGAGGTTTCCAATCCTGGGCTTCCTGAACATTCGAGCCTACTAAAATAAAAGGTGGGGCACTGGTCTTCTTGCTGTCATCCATCATCACGTAAGTTGGAGAAGTAACTTTCGGTGGCTGCTGCAGAAACTGTGGATCCTTAGGATTAGATAAATAGAGGGTTGCTTGGGGGAAAGGCCCAGGTGCAGGTGGCGGTGATGGGCGACTCTGTTGATTCATATCAGTTAGACAATAAAGGGTCCACATGTTAGAGTATGGTGGTGGTTGTCCTGCTTCGCTTGCTGCTATGGCTATAAAAAAACAAAACAAAATTTGCAGGCATTAAAGGTCGGTCTCTGTATCAGGCACTATGCACAGAAATGTCTTTGTAAGTTTTCTTTACATATAAACAAATGGCTGTGGTAGTAACATGTGCCATAAAGCATGCTAGAGAGAGGCTAAATCCTGTTTGGTAATGTGAAAGAAGCGAGGCTGTCTACTGCTGGAAAGCGAGAACAGTGTCGTGCTAGCAGGTGGCAGGGGCACTGGAGTTGTGGCTGAAGCAGCAGTGTCATCCGAAGCTGCCGGTCCCAGGGGCGCCCACATGCAGGACGTGGAGGATCCGCAGTTGGGGCTTTACCAAAAGAACCAATTGAAGTGTGTGTGAAGCCACTGAAAAAGTGTTAATGCATCTGCATGGTGACTTTTCCTTTACTAGAGAAGTCTGCACAGGGCATCCTCTTTTGGTCACATCCGTCCGTTATCTCTGGCCCTTCACAGGCCCATAATCTCATGTTAATTTGTCACCACACACAGAACATCGCATACTCCAGGACTCAGAACCCCAGAGAAGATCCCCTTTAGGCAAAACTTGAAATCATAGGTCCTGGGTGGCAGTACAAGGCTGGTTGGTCCCCAAGGGGTTAAGAAAAAAGAGGCCTAGGTAGTGCCATCCTTCTACATAACACCAAGGAAGCTATGATGGCAAGTCTGACCTGCCTAATGAAGGCTGTCTTGGAGCACCGAGTCCCAGAAGATGGGATGGAGGAGAAGCTGCACTTGGCTCAAATTGAGCTGAGTTCACCTTTTGAACGCTGGGCCAAGCATCCCTGGTACAGCTTTTCTTCCCCAGAAAAGAGCCGAACACTATGCACATGATTAATGGGAAGTTTTCAGTAGCTTCAGATACCATCAATTGAGCCTTCCACAAGCCAGTTACAAAACAGAACAAGCCAAACCATCTGTTTGAAATCTCCATGTAGTGCTTTAGAAAAAAAGGCGAGGCGCTGAGGAGCCAGAACTTGGGATGCCACTGCCACTTCGCCACAAGTGTCGTGCCCGTCCCGCACACTAGCTCCCAACGCTGCCCTAGGCCTTTTCAGTTGTGCAAAACCCCATCACACTGCCAGACAGAATTTGATCCCAAAACACCTGCTCTGGTAACACTTGACCATTCTGGCTCTGGGAAGAGTCCAAGTTGAGAGTGTTTCTGCAAAACGAATGGGGGAGGTTGGCTCCATCTATCCCTCAAGGGGGGGGGGGGCAGATCAGACTCCTTAATTAGATGGAGGGAGAGATCAGGCCAGGTCTGTGTCATGGGCAAGCCCCGGCAATACCAGCAGCCCGGCCAGCAGCGGAGACCAGTCCCCTCAGCCACTCTGGCACCTGGCTGGCTTTCCTGCTGCTGCCACGCCGATGCTTATCCATGTGACAGAAATGCAGCCAACCTGTCCAATCCACCCAGCTATGAAGCTGCCCCCGCGGCCGCAGGAGCTCTCCCCCAGGCCAGGAGCCAGGGCCCTGACCAGCTCCCCACACCCAGTTGCAGAGCTCTCCAGCTGCAATGCGAAAGCAGGGGCGACACACCACCATGTCTCTGCGGATGGCGTTGTGTGGTTGGATTTTACACTCACAAGCGACTGATTTCAAACCAACACCCCCCAACTGGCGTTCACAGCAGAATATTCGGATCACAGATTTTGTGCCTGACAGCAGGCGCTCAAGGTTTTTCACTCCAGGTGGTATGTCCGAAAGTGATAGGTGACCCAGCTTTGAAGCCAGGCTTTGGTGCTGTCGCTTTAAGATCACTCCTCTCCTAAGAGTAAAATCTCAACTACAACAAAGCCTTTAAATAGGTTTGCCGTTTTAAAAACTATTGTGAATAAAGCCTTTTGACCAACTTGTAGAGAGCCTTGAACCTCAGTGGTTACCTGAAATATAGAGGTCACCTGAAAATGGAATTTGTTACTTTGTAAACATTGGATTTTCTTACCTGGCTTCATCAAACCTTGTTCAAGTGCTGCTTCCAGTTCTGGTTCGAGCTCAGGTTCAGTAAGACCTTCTGGAACAGGAGTGGGGCTACCACCAGCTGCCCTTACAGATGCAGCCGAGAGCACTGCTGTAGCAGCTTCCCCAGAGAGCACGAGTTTGCCCTCCATCTCCTGGGCTGCAGAGCTTCCCTGGGACTCCTCCTGCCCCGAGTTGCCAGGAACTAGGGCAGTGAACTCCACTTCAAGATGCAGTGGTTTTTCAGAGCCGACTGCTTTGGTGGAGCCCCCTGCATCCGGGAATTGTGCAGGCTGACCTTTCAAAGAGGTGTCAGAGAACAGAACTGATGCTTCTGCCTCCATATGTACTGAGGAATAGTGTGATTCCACCTCCAACTGTGCAAGACTTACAGAACCTACGGTTTTTTCAGACATGCCTGTGTCGCGTGCTACAGGTATGGGACTATCTGGTGGCTCATTTTCTTTAAGGGAAGCAACGTGATCGGTAAAAGGGATAACTATGTGTTCTGGTATTTGCTCGACATAAGTAACTCCTTCAGTCACAGGCTCATTGTTATAGATGGATGAAACATGAACGAATGATATGACCTCAATATCAGCCTGCAAAGGGACCTCGGGAGCTTGATCGTAAGCAGGAGGGTCTTGTTCATCCTGCAAGGGGAAGGAGGAAGCCGTTGTTGGTTCAGCTTCATCGTCTTTAGGTTTAGGACCCAAATCTACATGGACAGATGTTTGGCTCAGAACCTGCAGGGCTACAACCTCTGCGGAATACACAGTGGGAATGGCCACCTTGGCATCTTCGGCAGCCTCTGAACTCAGCACCTCCTCAGAAAAAACAGGCATACTTGTTGCCACATCCACCATTAAAACGTCAGACTGATCAGAATGAGTAGATGAAACATTACCTAACATCTGAGCAGCAAACTGAGCTGGGTCAGCTGGCACATAAGCAAACTCTTGTGAGACAGGTGCTGGAGATGGTGAGGAGGGTGGGGTCACAGCCTTAGGGGTAGATGGTTTCGGGCTGCCACCACAGGCTGCTTCGGGGGTCTCCTCGGGCTCCAGGAGCACCTCTGCGTGAACTGATGGGAACTGAGTGGTTTTGTTCATTAACAGTGGTCCAGCTATATTGTCCTCCTCTGTGTCCGTAGATTTCTCCATCCGTGTAGGTTCTTGGGAAACTACAGATGTTTCTACCTGTTCTTCCATACATTCTGGTTTCTTCTCTTGTGTCGTTCCTTCTGACCACTTCTCTACTAAAAGAGCCAGATGGGTTAATAAGCATAAATCCCTCCCACCACCACCACTACCACCACCACCACCACATTTTAGAGCAGTAATAGGCTGCACATTCAGATGTCAATATGCATACAAGAGAGTTTTGCTTAATTTCCCAATACCTGATTGTGTGGGTAATGAAACTTCCCTGTCTTTATCCACTTGGAAGACACCCCAGTTCATTTCCTCAGAAATCAGTGACTCAGTGACAAAACGAGTAATCAGATACCCTTTGGCTGGTCGGCGGCGTCAGGGGAAAGACCATATTAACTCCGCCCAGAACTAAGGAAGCTGAAAACCTCCATGTGAAAAGCTTCTCATCTAAACTTCTCCACAAACCCAAGGGTTTGCGGGTGGGAAGACTTCAAAACTGAGCAATAAGTGATCTAATCTTCATCTAATAGAACAGCTTATTAATTAAACACATGCTGTCATGTTAATAAAAGCAGTCCTCAAGAAAACTGGTATATAAAATTTAACAATGAATGGGAAAACTTGGGGGCCTAGAGGATATTTTGACATTAGGAAACATCGTATAGTCTAACCTAAAACTGGTAGCACTTGCTGGTGAGGTGTGATCACGCAGCAGCCAACGTCATACTGACCCAGACAAGAGGGGCAGGAAGAGAATTCCGGATCTCTAAGTGGACTCGGCAAATCCTCAGGCATGAGGACCTTCCCATGGCCTGGGAGGTCAAGACCGCTGATGACCTAGAAGGACTCCGAGGGTGGAGAAACTGCTCTGAAATCCTTGTCTCCACTCAGCACCTGCTTGGTCCACTCAGCACCACGCCCGTCTGACCACCTCAGGCCTTCCTCGGCACACGCTCTCACAGCTGCTTGCTCTCCTGAGGATTTTCTCTTGGGAAGCATTTCCCCAATATAATGAAATTGGCAGAAAAGCAGAAAGTAGGTGTTTCAGCTCTGTCCTTACTCCTCGCACACTGTCTTTATTCCTTGGCTGTGACTTTCCTGGGGTCTCACTGCAGCACCAGGACTTCACAAGCCTCTTCATGTCCGCTGGGCCTAAACCCCCTGCCCCCGACAGCACCCCACTTCTGAAATCCCCACTCGGCTTCTCCACTAAGCCTCAAGCCATCCTCCATACACTAGCAGCGCAGGAGTTGGCCAGCAACCCAAAGGAAACGGCTTTGCAG
Organism: Canis lupus baileyi; assembly: GCF_048164855.1. Taxonomy (NCBI): domain Eukaryota; kingdom Metazoa; phylum Chordata; class Mammalia; order Carnivora; family Canidae; genus Canis; species Canis lupus. Next base: position 17,170,313 of record NC_132843.1, on the reverse strand, counting down.
ACTTTGGGGAGATCCTTCTCTGCCAACACTCCCCTCACTGATACTTTGGTGCCCAAATCCCAGCCAGATTAGTAGCCCTGAACTCTGCTTCTCCATTTTTTTCTTCCCAGACACACTTCTACTCTGCTTGGCCTCCCTTTCCCTGTGTAAGAATTTGAAAAATGCTGCTAGGGTAAAGAGAGGGGCTCACTTTCTGTGAATTCCTTCTCCCAAGGGCCCAGGCACTGGACTTTGTTTTATATAATTGCTCTAGCTTTTATGATGGTTGATGAAAGGAGGCTAAGTGTGATTTCAGCCCCTCCATCATAGCTGACAGTGAAATCGCTCTTCCTCCACTGACTTTGACCTAGCACAGCATCTGGCAATGGGTATGAATTTAAAGATTTGTTGAATGAAATAATGAACTGGACTTTATAGATAGGTAGAATTTGAAAGGTGCATAGGAGCTCCTGGAGAGGGAAGTAGCATAAACCAAAAACCAGATGATGACAAGTTATCAGTCTGGTATACAATGAGAGACAGGATTGCAAAGGTAGAGTAGCTGCAAATTGCAGAAAGCTTTGTTCACACGGCAGGGTCTTAGAGAGGGATAAAAAATTTAGGTGCTATGACAGACTTGTCAGAATGCATTACTTTATTTGCATTAAAATGCTTGTTTCCAAATGGCAAAATTTATTTGATCATGCCCAAGCATCAGATTTCTCTTAAGTAAAACTGTAATGATGTCACCTACTTATAAAGTCACTTTAGTTGACAAAATACATTGGGAGTACCTAGGACAAAACAGGTATACATATGTCTCATTTTGTTGTACTTAATTTCAATTTGCAAATACTACCGTTTTACAAACTGAAGGTTTGTGGCAGCTCTATGTCAAGCAAGACCGACTGGCTGTTCCCCTAGCTCTCTCCCTCCCCTGTGTCTTCTAGTAGAGGCATCACTCCTATTACTGGGCCCTGGGTGTTAGGCCCTGACTTTGCTGTATTTATTGAAGTATTTCCACTTTGTAAAAAATGTGGCCTGTTATTTCCTGGGAGATCCCCTTCCTAATTTGGTCCTCTTTAGCATCTGAGGCCTAGCTGCCAATTTTTATTTAGTCCTAGTGTGTAGTGTGTAGCCCTATTCCCTGGGCTACGACAATATTGAAATTAGGCCAAACAATAACCCTACAATGGCCTTTAGAAGTGTTCAAGTGAAAGGAAGAGCCGCATATCTCTCTCTTTTAAATCAAAAGCTTGAAATGATTAAGCTTAATAAGGAAGGTATGTGAAAACTTAGGCCAGAAGCTAGGCATCATATGCCAACCAGTTAGACAAGTTGTGGACACAAAGAAAAAGTTCTTGAAGGAAACAAAGTACTAACCCAGTGAACACACAAATGCTAAGCAAAATAGCCTTGTTGCTGACATGGATAAGGTTTGAGTGGTCTGGATAGAAGATCAAACCAGCCATAATATTCCCTTCAGCCAAAGCCTAACCCAGAGCAAGGCCGTGACTCTTCAATTCCATGAAAGCTGAGAGAGGTGAGGAAGCTGCAGGAGAAAGGTCTGAAGCTGTAAGCAGAGGGTGGGTCATGAGGTTTTAGGAGAGAAGCTAATGACATCAAAGTACAAGGCAGAGCAGCATGTGCTGATGGAGAAGCTGCAGCAAGTGACCCAGAAGATCTGAGATTAATAAAGGTGACTACACTAAACAGATTTTCAATGCAGACAAAACATTCTTATATTAGATGATATCATCTAGGACTTTCACAGCTACAGAGGAGATGTCAATGCCTGGCTTCAAAGCTCCAGAGGACAGGCTGGCTCTCTTGTTAGGGGCTAATGCAGCTGGTGACTGTAGGTTAAAGCCAATGCTCATTAGGATTCTGAAAATCCTAGGGCTCTTGAAAATTATGTTAAATCTACTTAGCCTGTGCTCTACAAATGGAACAACAAAACCTGGATGACATCATGTCTGTTTATACCATGGTTTACTGAATAGTTTAAACCCACTGTTGAGACCTGCTGCTCAGAAAAAAAGATTCCTTTCAAAATACTACTGCTCATTGACAATGCACCTGGTCACCCAAGAGCTCTGATGGAGATGTACAACGAGAGGTACAATCATATGCTAATACATCAATACTACAGTCTATGGATCAAGAAGTAATTTCAAGTCTCATTATTTAAGAAACACATTTTGTAAGGCTAGAGTTGTAAAAGATAAGGATTCCTCCAATGGATCTGGGTAAAGTCAGTGGAAATTCTGGAAAGGATTCACCACTCCAGATTCCACTAAAAACATTTGAGATTCATGGGAAGAGGTCAAGTGATCAACATTAACAGGCATCTGGAAGAAGTTGATTCCAGCCCTCACAGATGACTTGGAGGGGTTCCAGACTTCAGTGGAGGAAGTCCCTGCAGATGTGGTGGAAACAGCAAAAGAACTAGAATTAGGAGAGGAGCCTGAGGATGCGGCTGAACTGCTGCAAGCTCATGATAAAACCTGAACAGATGGGGAGTTCCTCTAATGGATGAGCAAGGAAAGTCCTCTCTTAAGATGGAATCTACAATCCTGGTGAAGATGCTGTGAAGATTGTTGAAATGACAACAAAGGATTTACAGTATTCTATAAACTTAGTTGATCGAGCAGCAGCAGGGGCTGAAAAGATGGACTCTAATTTTGAAAGTTCTGTCGGCAAAATGCTATCACCCAGCATTCATGCTGCAGAGAAATCATGAAAGGAAGTATCAAGATCATTCATGAAAGGAAGTATCATTTGGTGCAGCAAGCGTCACTGATGTCTTCTTTCAAGAAACTGCCACAGATGCAGCCACCACCCTGACTGGTCAGCAGCCACCAATATCAAAGCATGTCTCTGGAAGCTCAGATGGTAGTTAGCATTTTTAGAAATAAGTATTTTTTTAAATTAAGGTATGTAAACTGGTTTTTGACATAATGCTATTGCACACTTAGTAAACCACAGTGTAGTATAAACATAACTTTTATATTCACTGGGAAACCAAAAGAATTCACTTAACTGATTTTATTGCAATATTTGCTTTATTGTGGTGGTCTGGACCTGAACCCCACTATCTCCAAGGTATGCTTGTACTTGATAATTCCATTCCTTTCTTTTCCTACCTGTGACATAGTAAGTGGCAGAACTTAGATCATTTTTTTTTTTTACCCTAAAATATCACCCGAGTTTCTAAAATCCCAATTAATGATTCTGTTCTACGAAGAAACTCTCTTGAGAGGACTGAAAAATGGGGGTGCTTTCACTGATTCATATGGTAAGATCTGTTTCATCAAATTGCAGAAAAACAAGAGGATCCAAGGAAGTTTCACCAGCACGTGCTGCTTTGGAAATGGGCACGTGCAGGCCAATGGGTCAGATGCCACAGTGGAGGCCTGGACAGAGCCAGGAACCAACCTAAAGATCCCAGGCTCTGGAAAATGGGGGAAGCAGTGACGGAATAGAGAAGTAAGGAAAGTTTGCTCTCGTGTCTGGTTCTTTTCCTCCTTCCTCTCCCATCATGAATTTACATGAATTTTTAAAGGCACGGGGAGATGGATAAATACCACTGGTCCTATAAAGAAGCCCACCAAAAATGGGCTTCCTTCCAAGAAAAATCCAGGATAAAGTGTTAAAACAAATGATATGTGCAGGAATATAATGTGAACATAAAACAAAGGTCTTTCAGGCTCACATCTGATAACTGGGAGATGAGTGGGGATTAATGCAGCAGGAATGGGAGTGAACCTTTGCCTCACATTATTACCAAGAGCTAATACCTGCTGCTGCCTTAAGGTTGACCTTACCTCATGCTGAAGAGACTGAAAGACCAGAATAAGGGTCAGTTGACATATTCCTCAAAGAAAGGTCCATGTTCCCATACTGCAAATTACAGGAAGCCTAGGACAGCCACATTCCTTGGGACCAACAGAGCACGTAGGGTATTACAGACGCCACCATCCATACTTAACACTGGGATCCAATTAAAGGAAGTGTATTTAGAGGAAAGAGAAGATGCCACTTGTTCTACCCACTTTTTTATTGTACAGAACTGGACAACCATGCAGCCAAATTTACTCAGCACTCCCACAGGAATAGTTGAGGAACTGAACCAGTCAGAAGGTAGGAGGATGTCACTCAGGGGAGAAAATGCCCTACCAAATGGAAACTTTATGCTGTATATCCCTCGATAGTCCCTCTGCAGCCCAGACTTCTGCTTTCCTGGATATAGATGGACTTGAGTAGTCTCTATGACAGGACCTAAGTTAATGAACACTGTCATTAAGAAACCAGTTGGTATGACAATAAAAAGAAAGACGAATGAGCCAAACTGGTATAAGACAGTAACAATGAACTCTATTTTCGGGTCATCTAGTCATACCTTCATGTTACCTACCCATTTCCCCTGTAAATTAGAAAACAAGGCAATGTTCACTTCTACTCTACTACCAAAGACCAATCTATGTCTACAGCCATACTGTGAACTGACTTTTAGGATTAACTGCATGTTATGTAAATTGCCTTGGTATTTGTAGTTACTGGAAGAGAAAAACATTTATCTCCCTCTCTTTACCTCTGCCAAAAGTAGATCTGTTCCATTAGTTCAGTCTGTTAATTAAACTAATCTGCATTAATTTAGTCCACTTGTAAGCTGAATGGTGGGTAGGTTCCTCGGTAAACAAATTAGCCTCAAAAGCTACCAGTTAGTTACCTCCCACCATAAAGATTCACCAACTTTACCACCATTCTCCAACACAGGAAGCCTACTCAATCCCAGGCCTCTCAAACATAGCTCCTGGTATAGAGGGCATGAGTACAAAGCCCATAATAACCCTGACTTCTTGGGAAACCAGCCTAATAGGGAAAAGGAGAGTGGTCAGTGTTCTAAGAGCACCTGTCTGTATATCCTGCTAGTGGTAAGCAAATCCCAGACCTGTGTCCCAGGGTAAGCTGAGAATGCCATCAGGGCCCTGCAGGGAAGCAGCCAGACTAGAGAGCAAAACATTCCTGAACTACAGCGATTCACTCTCCTGCTCCTTCAAATGCTGACTCTTGCTAGTTTTAGTCTTGTTTGGTTTTGGGTAGGTCTTTCACCATAGATCCAAATCCTCAATTCTTACATTTTCCTAGATTCTACTCCTGGCTTCTCCCTAGCTTGATTATGTTATATATTGGCACACCAAACCGTCAGAGTGTAAAAGTGGCTCAAACTGGTACGCCTGGGTGGCTCAGTGGTTGAACACCTGACCTGCCTCTGCCTAGCTCAGGGCGTGATCCCAAGGTCCCGGGATCGAGTCCCACATCGGGCTCGCTGCATGGAGCCTGCTTCTCTTGTCTCTGCCTCTCTCTCTCTCTCAAGAATAAATAAAATCTTAAAAAAAAAAAAAAGTGGCTCAAACTCACTGATCCTACCTTTTATTTTCCTACAGTCATTCCAAAATATTGGCCAACCAATGCAGCAAAAATTATTTCATTATTTCCCTCACTGTCACAAGTCTCCATTTTCTCCATAAAATTCTGCCAGTTTCTTCTTACCATTCTTCTAGATGTGTATGCCTGTCCTTGGGATGACCAATTTATCCCACTTTGCTTTGGTGATCTTCTTGAACAGTCACCATATAAACTTTGCCTTTCTCTTTCTCCCTGTCTTTTTTCATTGCTCCTCTACCAATGCAGTTTCATGTTCTCATGTTCACATAGGCATTTACACATATACCCATAAAACACAACTTTTCTGAGCAGATGGACGGCCCTTGGTGACAGAGATGGATTGGAGAAGACCACTTTCCAGGAAAAACGTATCTCTTAACTACCTAGAAACTCTTGGAACAGAAAAGATGGTCACTAACACCTAACTGATCTCTTGCCCTGCAACTGGACTGCAGTTAACCTATCACAGGGAGGGAAAAAGGAAAAAGGATGTGTCTTTGCTTAATAAAAAAAAATCTTCCGAGTATTTATGCAAGTTTCCTGAATAGTGTATCTCATTATAGTTTGAGTCTTTATTACAATATCCAATTTTCTTCAAAGTTCAGTGTACTTTCCTAAAGACAGGAATACTGGAAAGGGTGTGAGGCATAGTTTATACACACTGTTAGAGGTCTCATTGGACCAGATGGTTTGCAGAAGATGAGTTTTTCCTATTTTTGTCTTTTAGAGATTTAAAATCCTCCAAACTGTCAGTCTCCAGATTAAAAAAAAAAAAAAAAAACGGATCAAATAACTAATCACATCAGTATGATCAAAGTATGGGCATCATTCTTAAGCTTGGACCTATGGTAATAATGATGCAATAATTTATAACTAGAACGTATGGTAATAATGATGCAATAATTTATAACTAGTATCACTGAATTGTTACCACTTGTGGTACTTACCTTTAATCTGATGAAATTGTTTAACAAGATCTTTTATATCCAGAGAAGTATTCCCTGAGGGAATAAATACAGGAAATTAGATACATAAAATGCCCAATTTAAAATGCCTTCCTTTTCAAAGCAACAAATATATAATCTAAAGGAATAACAAACCTTCTCTAAATACAATAAGTTCTTTAAAATAAACTGCTGCGAACTGGGTGATGTTTGGTGGATTAATTTTAAGAATGGCTCTGCTGACTCCCTCGAGCAGAGTCTTGAGGCCATAAGGTACGACAAGTCTGGGCTTTGAAGAAATCATTTTGGCAGGATGTCTGTAATCTCAACTATAATGAAGAAAAACAAGGTCTTATAAATAGTATGTTTTTTATTAAAATGTTTATTAATTAACTATAGTTTCTAAGAATAAACCTCTTATTGAAATTATTAGCTTGTGTTCTAGTCTCTAGGCATTTATTGTAGCAAAAATGGGCTAATTCTTAACAGTAGTTTACACACACACACACACACACACACACTCTACCAATAACTTATTATGTGCAGATGAGCAATATGGTACTATTAAAGAAACCCATGGGAAAAGCCCTGCCAAGAATTCTAGGATAATATTAAAAACAAAGATGGAAAAACCAACCAAACAAAACTTATTCCTGCAAAATTCAGTAAATATTTCATACAGAAGTTCAAGAAAAATAAATCAAGCTCATGTGTCTGTGTCTAAACAACATCCTTCCAAACTACATGGGCACCGGCTTCTCTGTGCCTTCATCAAACAGAATAGCATAATAGGGTTTCTATAAGAAAATGTCTTTTTTCCTTGTTTTTCTAACTCTATCCCTGGACACACTGCTCATCTTTCAGTATATCATTTTTAGCTCTAAATGTAATTTTAACATTAATCAGAATAAGTTACTTGTGGTCACACCATCCACTGCCATATGTCCATCTTTCTCTTCTCATATCCTCCTTTAACCTCTACCTTAGTTTTCCCCTCCCCTCCAAACTCCTGCCTTTCTGAATTTTAAGTGGTACCAAAGGTATTGCATAGTCTAACCTGTAATGCTCAAGAGTTGGAGAGGTTGCCATCCCAAACTGTGTGTGTGTATTGTTCCATTGCAGAAAATGGTTTAAGGTTTATAAATACATGTAAAGAACAAAATTATTTAAGGAAATGAGTTTAGCGGTAAGGAAAAAAGTATGGTAGAAAAAATACAGGTTAGTGTAGGACAAGCCATAGGTCCTACAATAGAGATGGGCTGTCAAATCAACTCCTGAGCTACCGAGCAGCCATCAGAAGATAGGAAAACAGCCGGCTAAATGATTCGGGTTTCCTGAGGGAAAAAAGAACAAATCAGTTGCCTGGAAGAATCACAGGTATTCTGAACACTGAGACCCAGGAGAAATTTCTCCAATGAATTTTCATCAAGGGGAGAATAGTGCGATATAATGAATCATGTCAACAACATCCCTACAGTAGAGAGAGTAAGGAGTTTCACGGGGCTAAGCTGCGCAGCTGAGTTACAGCAATTATTCAAGGGGCCAACCTCTAATAAAAAGTCAGGTGTTAGCAAAATGCTGGATGCCTAAAAGTACCCTTCGTCTTCCCCAAGCTCAAGGAAGAAATAAATACTGGCCAAAGCAAACCCTCTGAGCACATTAAGAGTATTGAATCCTTTAACGAAGACCTACTTTTAGGGACGCCTGGGAGGCTCGATGGTTTAGTGCCTGCCTTTGGCCCCGGGGTGTGATCCCGGAGACCTGGGATTGAGTCCGCATTGGGCTCTCTGCTTGGAGCCTGCTTCTCCCCTTGCCTGGGTCTCTGCCTCGCTCTCCCACGAACAAATAAAATCTTTATTTAAAAAAGAAAACCTACTTTTAGAGAAGTCAACAGGACCTTTACTGAATTAAATCTTTAAAAAAAATTTTTTTTCACATTTTCTTGGTATAAAATTTGTATTGAACTTAAGTATCTTAAAAAAAAAAAAAAAAAAAAAAAACTCCTGGCCTAGGTCTGGCAGGCCAACATGCTAAAAGTCAAGGGCCATAGGCAGGAAGTGTAATGTATGTATGACCCGTAAATGTAAACTATTTGTGTGTATCGTTTTTCCCAGTGCACAGTCTGCCCTCCAGCGCGGGCAGGGAAGTCTGCTTGGAGAAGCGGCTTACGAGCGGCCAACATGGAGCTACCGACACTCCCCGGAGGAGGCAGTTAGCGGTCGACGCTCCCAGCCGCGGGGAGAACGGCCGTCCCGTGATCCTATTGGCTGTCGCCCTCCGCGCCCCGCCCCCGCCCCGCCCCGCCCCCGCCCGGCTGTGGGCGGGGCCGGCGCACCTCGGCCGCGTGCCGAGAACGGTCCTGAGCAGGCGGAGACGCGCCGGGACGCCCCGCAGGGCTACGCCGACTCCCACAACACGCTGGCGGCTGCTTTCCCACGACAGCCTAATTCTTCCCACGTCCCTCCTTTAAAGAGTCTCTGTCAAAATCCAGCTTTAGGACCCGGGCCCCCGCGCTGAGCCGCGAACTTCCGTTTCACCCGCTCCCCTCAGGGCGCCTAACGCCCGAGCGGGACCACAGGGCTGCAGGCCCGGGGCGCGCGGGGGGGAGGGGGGCTTCCGAGCCACTGGCTCCCTCAGGACCTACGCGGCCGGCTGGGGTCTGCGTCGTTCGCCCCCGGCTCCGCGTCCACCAGCCCAAGAGGCGAAGGGGCCGGCCGGCCGCCGCCCCTCCCCACCGGCCTCCCACCCCGGGGCCCTCCGCCTTCCCCAGCACTGGAGGAACCGTCCGCCGAGCCCGACGCGCGAGGCGCCCCGAGGGGCCGCAGGCTGTACGGGGCCTCCTCGCCAGACGCGCCCCACCTTCTCCTTTCCGGCTACGCTCCCAAGAGCTTCCTCGTTGCCCCCTTGCCGGCGGCTCCTGTAGGAGCCCGCGCTCCCAGCGGCCCTTTATACCCCTGCGGACGTCAGGGCGTGCGTCACAAAGCCCCTCCCTCCCGCGGAGGGCTCGGGCGGCCACGGCGGGGGGGCGGGGCCTCGGCGCCCCCAGCCAATGGGGAGCCGGGCTGGACAAAGGCGGGGAACTCCGTGGGCCGGGCCGGCGCGCCCCGCCTTTTCTGGGAGAATAGAAACGGGCGAAGGGGACCCCGGCGTCTGCAAACGGCCCGCAGTCGGCCCAGACGAGCGAGACCTCGCTTTTGCTCGCTCAGCGTAAAAATAAGAGCTACGGTAGAAGGAAAGATGGAGATTCTTGGCAGTCCTTGTCGGCAGCGCCTCACCTCGCCACCCGGGTCCCCACCCCAACGGGGTTACTCTCTTCAGTCATCTTTTCGAAGAACGACTTGTCACGGGATACACAACACACGCGAGTGTAAGGAGGACGAAGCATTTCATGCAACATGGTACTTTTCTTTGGGAAGATCCCCTGCGGAAAGAGAATTTGGCACGAGCCCCGCAGCTTCCAGGGCCCGTTGGTAACCCGGGTCTTGCAAGACCTCGGGCACAGCGTCCCCCGAAGCCGCCGCGGCCGCAGCAGGTGGCCTTTCAGGCGGGCTCTGCGCGCTTGCCCAGTTCAGCTCCCCGGGCTGGGCTGGGCTGGGCGTTCCCCCAGCACCGTAATCCCATGACGACCGCATTCCAAACAGGCTTCCCTGAAATCCATTTTCAAATATTTAAGAAGCAAGAACCACTGGAACTCAACCATCAAATTACATCTTCAGGGCACCTATCTGAGAAAAACACTTTTTTAAAAAAGCCCTCAGGAAACAGGCTTGCAGAGCTCTTCAAAGTTAAGACGCTCTCACTCTCATGAATAAATAAAATCTTAAAAAAAAAAAAAAAGTTAAGACGCAATGTTGAGGCCCTGGTCTACATCTATGCTGCACAGAACACTTTGTACGGATATTCATTCATCCATACACTAATGACTGAGTGTCCCTTATGTGGCAGACAGGCTCCCTCTTCTCATGAGGATTAGATTTTAAAAGGAGAAATGCTAATTTTTTTACTTTGAACGTGATGCTAGGTCTGCAGATTTTTTTTTTTTTTTTCTTCATCACTACCCCCAGCCCTACTTTGGTAGATATAAGTGAAATGAAGCAGTCATGATTTCTGATAAGTTTGGTTCATTATACATTTAACACTCAAAGAAACTGACCTACTAAAAACCCCAAGTATAAACCCCATTTATAGTGTCTTTGGGAATTAAAGACATTTATGCTTGTAGAGCAGAACCTTGACAGGCCATCTTGGACACACAGGTGTTAGGTGTTGTGCAGAACATCTGCAACTCAGGTCAAGCCCTCACTCCACATTTCTTCAATAACTGTTTTGTCCAACTTCCTCTGAAATGCAAACTGTTAGTGAAAACATTTAACCCAAAACTTTCAAACCACCATTTGCTGCTTTAATTTCAAAAACTCCCAATGACCTCATATAGTTTTACCTTCTTCCCTTTCAGTCCACTAGGGATCTAAAGGCAAAATGCAAATCTACTTTGTTCTCCATTGTTCCCCTGCTCCCCATCCTTACTTTACAGAAGTTTAAGGTTTTTGGTGTGACCTCTGCAAAATTCAAATCTTATTTGGTCCATTTTCACCAGACTACATCCTTCTTTAAAACTCAGCTCAGGAGGGGCACCTGGGTAGCTCACTTGATTAAACTTCTGCCTTTGGTTCAGGTCATGATCCCAGCCTAGGGCTGAGTCAGCAGGTTCCCTGCTCTGTGGGGAGCCTGCTTCTGCCCTTCCCCCTGCTTTTGCTCTCTCTCAAATAAATAAAATCTTTAAAACAAAAACACTCAGCTCCAGAATCTCCTACTTTAGAAAGCCAGTGGGTGAGAAGCATTTCCTCAGTAGCCCCCATGATAATACATTGTATGAGCATAGCCTTGCTATAGAATTCTTTGTGTTGGACTCTTCTCTTAGATTTGTAAAATACTTAGCAAAAGATGATAACCTAGGGCAGCATTTCTCTAATTTAGACCACCTGCATTCAAATCATTTTTAGGAGCTTGTTAAAAATGCCCTCCTAAGCTGTACCTGGTACCTACTGAATCAGAATCTCAAAGGAGGGCTAATTTGTAAAACCAGAATTTGTGAACCCCTGGGCTGTGGTTGGAGAACGTGTAACCCAGAGCTCACCCAGTTAAAATACCCCAGGCAACGAGGAGCTACAACTTAGTCCCCTTGCTAGTTTTCACAAAGCCAAGTACAATGTGCACTGGATGATTTACACTTTACAGAAGAAGGGACCAACTTCCCATTCTCCTCTCCCAACCCTCACCACCCGCCATCCTTTTCTTTCTGGATTTCCTTTTCCTAGCTTCTAAGTCTCCTCCCTCTACTATGTGTCTTCTTGGGATGATCTGAACTTAACCATTTTTTTTCCTACAAAATACATCACCAACAGCATTCTAAACAGTGTACGAAATACCAAACAGTACATCATGACTATGAATGTGTATCTTCATAAGTACAGAGCCATATTTGTACACTTCCCACTATAATTTGCTTAAGGAAGCAATCGACTAGGAAAGTTATACAGCAAAGAAATACATGTGATTTTAAAAATCAGATATGTCCTTTTAGCTGGCAGAAATATAAAAGTGCAGATTCTATAAATAATTGACTTGTACAATATGCAACAATAAATTCCTAATTCTCAATGATCTCTGAAATACTTCTTCACTTGGCCAAGTACTTAGCTATCATGTGCTAAAATCCAAAGGCCCCTAACCTAACAACAACAACAAAAAATCTTAAATGTTTTCACCACATAGGTACATATATTACATTATTAGACCATGCTCCAAAGTGTGTCAAATTATAAATGTGTTCAGAGTACATAAATATACATCAGAGATCTTTCTCCTCATAGGCAAAATCTAATACAAAAATACATTTGACACTCATAAATTAGAAGATCCATTTGAGAGCCTCCAAAATAGAACTGGGGAAGTAGGGCATGATGCCAACAAAGCACACATAGATGCAAATTGTTCTGGTTATATGATTATTTTCTTCGTCCGAGAGGGGGAAAGAGCAATTTACACCAAGCTAAGTTTCCAGGCAAATCACAGTTCACAGGCTGGATAAATCAAGGCACGCAGGCCAGAAAAAGGTCATGAATTACTCAACTCAAAAATGTACTCAGACTTCAGTCTGTCTAATGGTATCATATACCTGCACTGTGGTTTGTTATTTTAGAGACTTTAGAATCATCATCTACACCCCATCTCCATACTCTACCACCTTGTTAACGGACATAAACCACAAGGGTTATCCTGCACCAAACATAGGAGACTGTTTATAAACAAACCTCCTCTTTGACTATTGAAGTGGTGTGGTAAAGCTGTCTTCAGTTAAGTGAAGTGGACACAAACTTATTTGAAATCCTGAAGTCTCTCTAGAGATATACAAATAAATATTTAAAGTAGTTAATGTAGGAAAAACTTCTTTTAAATTTTAAAGTACAGGGCTTTATATAATCTTTGAATACTGAGTAATAGTTCAAACAATATTTGAACTATTGCTGAAAATAATAGTAAAATTCAAGTAAGTATGAGCTGAGCAAGAGCTTCAGGATGCAAATTCAAAGTAAAATTCAAATAAGCAAGAGCTTCAGGATGCAGAATGCTCCACAATCATAACTGAGAAGTTTGCCTCGTATGATATAGCCAAAGAGGACAAAATGGTAAGAGCCATATTTAACAGATTGATGATGTTCTTCCCTTAAGCCTTGAGGAGATTAGGGAGCCAATATTTTTTAATACCAAATCTTCTCTTCAGAAAGCATCTACTTGGCTTCCAGATCTACTCATTTACTGAATGCAAGATAGCCATCTTTTCTCTCTGCCTAGTGTCAAAAATCCATGCAGGATTCACACCAGAAGGAAAGAATAAACACTTTGGAAGTGAGGAATCATGAATACAGTTTTAGTCAAAGTCAGTGAGGAATAATTCTTTCTTTCAAAGAAATTATTATTTCCTCAAAACCAGATTAAGTAGATTAGGGCTGTCAACATTCTAGCTGCTTCTATGTTTTATTTTGAAAAGAAATATTAAAGTACTGACATCACATGAGATCATGCTTCAGCTAAAAGGATATGTAAATAAATGATACCCGGAGAGGACACTCTTTAGCTCAATATGAATTTTAAAAAGTCTCGTCTTAAGCCTGAGCCAAGATAGTCACACAATTATGGCAGAAATTCTTAAGTGGCTGAGGTATTTAGACTCTTCCAAACCACAGGTGTGAGTCTGGACAAAGAGATAAATTAAATGACAATAAAAATTAGCAATGAAGGATTAAAAATTAACTTTGAACTCTCTTTATAGAATAACCTGAGCTAAAGAGAAAATGATTAAATCCTGGCAACAGCCCAGCAAATCCTTCACCAGCAAATATTGAGGCAAAAAAACCCCGTGTTCATTCAAGAATAACCTTTTCAAAGTAATTTGCTAAAAGATTTCCAAAAGTTGGTAAAATTAGACAATTTATCACAAAAAAAACTCCTAAAATGTAGGTATTATCTGTCTAGCCTATAGACTAGCCTTTCTAATAAACTAGCAAAATAGTTCTACCTTAGGTTGTGAAACTATTCTATTGGCTTCTATTTGGTTGGCTTTCATAGGGAGGAAAAAAAGGGGTTTGTTACTTCGAAACATTTTATGGACAATGTGAAGATAAGTATTTCTTGATGACACAACTTCAGCCAAAGAGTATTTGTGTTTTAAATAAGGAAAAAAAAATTCTGGGTTATTAACTTTTTTAAACAAGAATATTCCATCTGTGATCAGGAGATCTGTGTTCTAGTTATCGCTCCACTGATAACAGGAAAAATCAACTAGGGTAAGTCAATTAGCCTTTTTGTGCCTGAGTTTCATTGTCTAGACAATGGGGATAAAATATCTGTGCTATGCTATTCACAAGTTAGAGGATAAAGTAAAACACTAGAAAGCACTTTTATTTTTTTTTCAAAACACAATATAAACGCTGTGTCATAATACTGTTGATAATTCTCCAGGTACCTCCTAGTGTTATCCAGTCACACGTGTGCTTATGGGAGGCGTTCCTAGAATATCACAAGTTGAATATTTAGTTTGATTTTATTTTAAAAATAATAAATCACAAAACTAAAATGTTTGAACAAGGTCACTTAACCCTCTCCCCAGGTGGTTAGTTATAATTACTAGAATCGTCATTATTATTACTTCTTAGCTATATGTTTAAAAGAGGAGATCTTTAATATGTCAGCCTAACTGGGAAAATGTGCCCCTGGCACAGGTGGTTTTCAGAAGAAGAGCCAGTCTTCGGAAGAGCTGTGTCCTCTGCTTTTATTTAAAGTGCAGAACCTGGTGGGGAGGGTCAGAGCAGGAATCCTGTGTCTGTCACTGAGGAACCAGTTCCCTCAGAGAAGCCAGAGCAGCGTGGATGCGGACATGCAATCTGTTTTCAAAGTCGTAGCCAGAGAAATCCTCCTGTAAGACCAAAGAAAGATATTTATGGACTCTATTAGACAAGCTTTCTGAAACACTGCAGGATAAACTGCAGGTTTTGTGCTTCCCAAAGTAAAATCTCTAACACTCCTGCCAATGGCTTCCTATCCACTCAATTTCCTTCTTTCCCAAACCTCAAACTCTGGGTTCATTTTTAACACCCAGGGGAATGTCATTAATGCTTATCTCTGGAAAATTTTCTTCATGGTATGCTTGAAATGGTAGTCTGAAACTCTGCTCAATCTAAGTTGCTATTAGAAATTTTTCGTTCGAGATTGTAGTTATGAAATCAAAAGGTATTTTCCCACTCAAGCAAGAAGTGTGTTTGTAAAAGCAAGATGGGCAATTTCATGAGTTTTTTAGAATACTGGTAAATTTCACTTAAAAATCAAGCAATCAGGGAGTGCTTGGGTGGCTCAGTCAGTTGGGCATCCGACTCTTGGTTTTGGCTCAGGTCATGGTCTCAGGGTCCTGAGCCTGAGCCCCGCGTCAGGGTCTGCATTCAGCAGGGAGTCTGCTTGAGATTCTTCTTCCTCCTCTTCCTCTGCCCCTCCCTCCCCCAAGCATGCGCTCGCGCGCTCTCTCTCTCTCTCTCTCTGTCTCGCTCTCTCTAGGATAAATAAATCTTAAAAGAAAAACTCATGGATCACTGAATCAATTAGTTATTATTTTTCTTTCCAGAAATATCCATCAGAACAATCATCTCACAAAACTTCTTGAATTCAGACTTAAGTGGATACAACAGAGGGTAAGAAGCCCCTGGGAAGAGGCAGGTGCAGTCTTTACCTTTGCTTGAAGAAGTAGAGTTCGGCCTCTTCCTACAGTCTATGAATATAAGAAAAACATATTATCTCTTAATATCTACATTTATACATACTCAAACAGAAAACATAAAAGGACAGGTTAACTGAAACAATCCCCAGTAGACACAGAGGTGAGTGAACTGCTCATTCAAGTTGAATGACCCCATTTTTTTTAAGGATGCTCGTAAGTTCGCATCAAGGCACTGCTAAAGAACTGTGCATGATCCTCACTCTTCTGTAAGAGAGAACAACTTAAAAAGAGTCGTGATAGCTTAAGATCTTACTGAACAACCTAAAATTGATGATCATTAAAAAGTTTACCCGACACTATTAAGTTAGATCTCCTTTAGAAGGCATTACTGGTTGAAGGAATCAACTTCATTTTTCAAGAAACAGACCAGCCTTGTTATATCTTAAGTATATATGTTAAGGCTGCATTAAGAGTAAAAATTTCCTTAAAGAATATAGTGCTAGGATTTTCTACCAAAATTCACAAGACTTGCCTTTTCTATTTTCGTAAAGTTAGAATTTCAAATAAAAAGACTAACCAATTAAAAGCCTATCTTTGGCAAGATAGGCTACCTGTCGAAGGTTTAGGCTAGAATCATATTTCTGTTGATTTAGCTCAACTTTTAGAGAGTACATATATTTTATAGTGGAATTGGATTTACTAAAAATCATAATTTTACAAAGCTAGTATTATGTAACTGAGCTTCTAAAAGAAAGTATCAAGCAAATATAGTTGGTATTTTTTTAACAAAACTGCAGTGTACTTAAATACACAATAGTAATTGTCAAATTTATGATATTCTAAAAGTTTTGAAGCAATCAATCATCACATCTTCCTCATTTATTCTCACCATAATCTCAATTAACTTGGAAAGGCAGGTATTTTTTTATCCTGTCTTACATTTTTAGGAGGAAGGTATGTGGTTAACCAGTATCTTACACAAAGTAAATGGAGAACTGGAACCATAATGCAATCTCATGTTCTTCTGAATAAGCTGCCCTATAGCATATCTCATACCATCCTAAAAAAGGCAGTGATTTCCCCCTCAAATGAGTTTTGGTCCAAAAAGCTACATTTATACTTCTAATTCCAGAAAAGAAATGACCTCATTCAACACATTAAGACAGAATTAGTAGCTTCTTGGATTCATTCTACATGAAATCAAGGAAAACAAAAACCCCACTATGTTTAATCAACTGACTTGAAATGAAGGATGATGCTTTGTGCCTTCTTACTTGTACATTTTGTACATTTTTTTTTGCTGAGGAACATCATTTAAGAAATAGGTAAGATCTTACCTCTGGTTTGTCTAACAGAAGACAGCCAAGTTCATAGCAAGCATATGGCTGAATGTATAAGTTATTCTGACGACACAACTCATCTTTAACAGCTCGCTGGAAAAACTGAAAATAATACAAATATTATCAGGATTAACTTACTTCCTTACCTAAGGTTCATCCTATCTTTAGGAGGCAGAAGGGGGTAGTTATTTCTGTATTCTAGATCAGATTTTCTCTCTTTTTCTTTGCATCCTTATTTCTTCCCTTCCATCCTCATCCATACTTTGAAGTCCCCTACATGCTTGCCTCCAGGCTACGCTACCCATCAGTCAGCTCAATTTGTGTTACTTAGTTCTCCAGTTGACACACTAGCCTCTATTGATTGTATTGTCAAAAACATATTTATCTGATCTCAAAGTCTGAACATACCATTTTAATATTTCAAACAGAAAGCCTGCAAGCCAAGAACCATCTCTTGACACACATTTTGCTTGCTGATACCTAAGAAAGTGATTTAAAATAGGCTTTTTAGAGCTGTATAATAACTATTACGACCCTACACTGAAAAATTTAAAATTATAATACAAGTGCATCAACACTCTAGGATTTAAAAGTCAAAGGCCCCTACTACTGTACATAAACTCTTTCAACAAGTAATCAGAATAACACTAGGGTATACCTCAAAACATCCAACCACACAAAAGCCTCAGAAAAATCCCTCCCAAGTATATTTGAAAATAATGAATGTGTACCCAGAAGAGCCTACACTAACTTTCTAGACGTTACCTCCAGTGCTGCATCAATAATCTATAGTTACAGAGACTGGAAAAGTGAACACGTGGACACACCTGATCATTTTTGTATTTCTCTAACTATGAAGTTTCATTCTGTTCCTTTAAAACTGTCTGCATCCTCATTTCCTTCTCCTCCAAATGAGCCTGTCATCTTTGATGAGTAGCTAGTGCCAGAAAAGAAGCCTGTATGTAAAGAAGTATTCTAAAAATCTGAAGTTACATTAAAAACTACCATTAACCATCATCAACTTCTGGCATCTGAGAAGATGACCTGTATCAGCATAGGGGCCAGAGCTCACACTTCAAAGGGAGAGGTTTAGTTCTGTTCAATGCATTTTTCATTTTTCTTATTCCTAAGCACACATACAGGTCTTCACAGTTTGTTTTCCTTAGCTGAAACAACAGCAGTGAACGGTTTACCTGAACAGCATCTTCTGAGTTTCCTAGACATTTGTGTATGGCACCAAGAAGCAAATACTTTAATCCAACAACAGATGAATCATCCACTTCGTGGCAAGCTTAAAGAGAAGTGAAAAGAGCAGAAAGCATACACATTCACTTAATTTCTTAAATATCATCAAGAGTTCAGTATTTCATTGTTTAGTGACCTATTCACCATTCAAGATCCTGCCCCCTGACACTCAGAAGGTTCCTTTTTCTGATCCAGTATTCTTATTCATCCCTATTCAAAGAAAGGCAAAGATATCAAATGTCATAGCAACAAGAAGACTCAAAATTACATCATATCGTTACTAAGAACAAGACACCAATCTGAAAGGCTACAGACCGTATGATTTCAACTATAGGACACTGGTAAAGACAAAACTATTGAGGCTATAAAAGATCAGTGGTTGCCAGAGGCCAGGGGGTGGGAGGAACAGATGGAAGACAGAAGACTTTTAGGGCAAACTATTGCATATGATACTGCCTCTAAGAGTGGATATAGGTTACTACATATTTGTCAAATCACACAGAATGTACAAAACAAAGAGTGAATACTAATGTACAACTAAATCCTAGAGGTGTGTCAGTGTTGGTTCTCTGGCTGTAACAAACGTTATCAATCAGGTGGGGGATGCTGATGGCCAGGGAAGCTGTGTGTACCCGGTAGTGAAGGGTGTGGCATGTGGAAACTCTCTGTACTTTGTGCTCAGTTTTGCTATGAACCTAAAAGTACTCTAAAAAGTACTTCAAAGAATTCTATACTACTGTCAAAAGCCATACAGTGGGCACCTTCATATGTTTGTACTGATGCACTGCACTGGTCACTGAGGAGAGACCAGACGTGATCCCTCCACTTCAAGAAGCTTGCCATCTCCTGTGCAGAATGGGCACACATATAGGAGGAAGGTTACAGAAGTTTTCCAAGGAAATGAAAAAGGGAAATTGGAAACATAGTGGAGCTAACAGAAGAGGAAAGGAAGTAACTGTTTCTATGGACCAGTAGAGATATTGAGATTTGGGAAGACTTTTTAAGTGTGTGTGTGTATATACACACACACATATATACATACACACACACACACATAAATTTGTGTGTATGCCTATATATTTATATACACATAAATGTTCAAAGTTCCAAAACAAGTAATTGAAAGAGTTTGGCAAGTAGCAAAAAGGTAAATGTTAACAATAGAGTCTGAACCTATAAAAGCAGAAGCTGCCTCAAAAAGCTAGGCTGAGAATACCTCCACATAAAAAGACCCCAGGCGGTGCCTGGATACTGCAGTGGGTTACGTATCTGACTCTTGGTTTCCATCTGTGGTCATGGTCTCAGACTCCATGCTCAACACAGAATCTACTTAAGATTCTCTTTTCAAAAAAAAAAAAAAAAAAAAGATTCTCTTTTCCCTCTGTCCCTCCCCCTAAAATAAATAAGTAAATCTTTAAAAAAAGATTTTAAGGAAATAGTGTCAAGGAAAGGGGAACACTCATGCATGTACTCATTCACTCAATATAAACTGAAAATCCACATGCTAGGCACTTCTAGGTGCTTGCTTGGAATACAGCAGTGACAAAATAGATGATACAAAGGACAAATCAGTAAAATAAAGAAGTGTTAGTGCTAAGGCAAAAAATAAAGTCAGGATGGGGGATGGAGGTATGCATGTATGTCAGAAAGGTATAGTTTAAGCCTCAATGAAAAGATGGTATTTGAGTAAAGACCTGAAGGAAATGAGTGAAGGAGCCATGTGGATGTTTAGAAGAGCATTTGCAGGCAGAAAGAAGAGAAACTGCAAAGGCACTGGGGCCAGCATGTACCTAGTGTGTTCAAGAACAGTAATGAGTGTGGCTGGAGCCTGGTGAGCAAGGGGGAAGAGCAGTGAGAGGCAATGGGGTAGGAGCAGGTGGTGGACAGATCACAGAACATTGTAGCCCCCTGAATGGATTTGGACATTTACTTTAAACAAGATGAAACAACAGAGGGTTCTAAGCTGCAAAATGACATGCAACAGTTTAATAGGATCACTCTGGGCACTGTGCTGAGGATATATAGAAACATCTTTAAAATACAGAGGAAGGGCACCAGGGGTGCTCAGTTGGTTGAGCATCTACCTTTGGTTCAGGTCATTATCTCATGGTTCTGGGATCAAGCCCCATGTTGGGCTCCCTACTCAGCAAGGAGCTTGCTTCTCCTTCTCTGTCTGCCCCTCCCCCTGTTTGTGTTCCCTCTCTCTAAATAAATAAATAAATAAAATGCAGAGGAAGAATGTGGTGCATAGGGGAGGATGGATGGAGGAAGGGCTATGAATAAAAGCATAAGACAAGGATGTGAAAATCCAACTCATGAAGGGAATCTGCTCATGAAGGGAGCTGCAGATGGGGACTCTGAGAAGCTGAATGCACAAAGCTGGGTGGGCATTAAATTAACCATCCACTAACAGTTTTTTCTAGAACTTAACTGTTTCTCTATAAATATCTCTGCACTTTATATAGCTGAAGAGATTTGGATTATTGCTGCTTAACTCTGGGGAATGATAGAAACTAATCAATCTCAAAACTGGACTAATATTTAACAAAGATATAATTTATATTTTTATAATTTATATTTAATTTATATCTTTAACAAAGATCAAAACAATCTCAAAACTGGACTAATATTTAACAAAGATATAATTTATATTTTTTATAATTTATATTTAATTTATATCTTTAACAAAGATATATATATTTATATATAATAATATTATATTAATTCTTTAATAAAGAATTATATCATGTTTACTCAAGAGCCTCCCTTTCCCTATGACCACATCTTTGCTCTTTATTTCGATACCTGGAAAGGGGTTCCAAGAATATGTAGTCACATTAGGTGATAATCGTTCTTGTGGCTGCAGATTATTGCCTATTTGATATTTGCATTTGTGTCTGAATTATCTCTACAGGATCTTGCAATTGTGCATTACAAAGAATACTTAAAATTCTGTATTGTTCCTTTGAGTTAGATATTGGTAGATATTCCATGCTTGTATCAACAACTAGGGATGGGTTTAAAATTATGCATATCCTTTTGAAATGGACATAGCAGAACTTGTGTATCCAAGAAAATTCTGTTTTCTTTCAAGCAATGCCCTTTAGAAGGGTTACATACTCCAATTACAGGGCCTCTGCACACAGCTTCCTTTGGAGATGTATTCCTTTGATCTCTAGAATATCAACATTGACAAAAGTTTTTACCTTTGAGGGGAGACCTCTTTTGGGGGAAGGGAATAAGCAAAAGGTGCCTACAAGGAAGTCTGATGATAAAAGTATGTGATACAATGGATAATATTCTTTATTTGATCAAAAAGTGTGATTGTGGAGAAATCTGATGAATTTTCTTCAATGACTAACAAACCAGTTTTAAGTCCAAATATTAATATTAAACCCCTTTTGAAAAAGGGCAGCATATATGTGAATAAGAGTACATTTCTATAAAATCATTTTTTGGATGTATGTGTTTTTAACATAACAGTCTCATGCTGCAATTGTACTTCTAGCTATATGACATAAATCTCTTCATGCTCCTGAAGAGGAAGCTGTAGGAGAGGATAAAGCTCTGTCACTCAATGTGCTTCTCTCAGACCAGTAACGGCGACACCTGTTCTGATTGGAGCTGGGCATGTCATGTAACTGTTCTGAGTTTTAGTTTCCTCATTTATAAAATGGCTATGACAATATTGTCGCCTTTCCTATTACCTAGAAAGCAGTATAGACCAAACTAAACAGTATGCCACATTTGATGGCATCAAATGTCTGCTATTAAGCCTTTTAAAAAATGCTACAATATTTCATTAATAACCAATAAAGCTTTATTTTGCTTGAAGATTTAGTTTATTCTTTCTGTGAATTTTTCCTACAGCTTTAAGAAAAATGACTTTATGAGGACTATATTTATCATAATGTATGGTTCTATGCTTCTCTCTCTCTCTCTCTCTCTCTCTCTCTCTCGATTTTACTTATTTATTTGAGAGAGAGCAAGTGAGCATGATTGGGGGGAGGGTCAGAGGGAGAAGCAGACTCCTTGCCAAGCAGGGAGTCCGACACAGAGCTCCTGGGCTCCATCCCAGGACTCTGAGATCATGTCCTGAGCTGAAGACATGCATAACCAACTGAGCCATCCAGGTGCCCTGGTCCTATGTTATGTTTTGTTTTGTTTTGTTTTGTTTTGTTTTAATACATGAATCAAAAAATCTAGGCTTCTAGTTATACTCCTAGGTATTTACTCCAGTGAAATGAGGACAGGATGTCCACACAGAAGTCAGGCACACTTATATTGTATACTTATGTTTGTAGCAGCTCTACTCATGATAGCTAAAAAACCAGAAACAAATCAAATGTCCATTAATAGGAGAAAGAATAAATAGTGTGGTGCAGATATAGCCAGATGCTGGAGTGCCACTCAGCGAGTGGAAAGAATGAACAGTGATATAGGCTATAACACAGATCACTCCCACAGATCCTATGCCAAAAAAAGGAAGCCAAGCAAAAAAAATTACACATGGTCTGAACTTATATGAAGTTCAAGGACAGGCAAAAGTAATCTGTGGGAGAGAGAAGTCAGAACAGTGGTTGCCTTGGGGTGGGGACTGACCAACAAGGTGCACAAGGGAAATTACAAGGGTGCTGGAAATGTTCCGGAGCTTCACTGTGGTGGTTGGTGTACGCCAGCATGTATATATTTGCCAAAACCCAGTGAACCATATACTTAATATCTGTGCATTTTAATACATGTGAATCAAACCTATATGCAACAAAGGGCTTTTGTTAGAAACAAAATGTATGCTTTCAGCAACCCCCAGGGCTATACAGTCAGTGATGCTTAGGGCATCGCGTGCCTCGCCACACACCACTAACAATGTGGACATGTCCATACATTCTGGTGCTGCCTACGCCTATCACCTAAGTAACGTTCTTCATCACTACACCGTCCATCCAAGAACAACAGATCTGAATCAGCGAACATTCATGAGCAACCGAAGGAACCAGCTGACGTGTATAGTTTTATTTTTACCTTGACTCATCCTCTGCAGGTTGGGGAAGGAACAGTTGGGAAGGGCTTTCCACAGGTACAGCACTTCGATGGAGGCCAGCACACAGAGCGCTCTGGTTGGAGCTTGTTTCCGAAACCTCTCTGCCTGCAAGTGGGTAGAAGAAGCAGGCTAAGTTTGGGCAAACAAATTCAAATAAAAACATATCCTTGGGAGACAGTAAAAAATGTATGAATCATGTTTGACATGAACAACCTCCCTTCAACAAAGCTAGAAATAAGAACTTAGCTCTAAAAAAATTTTGCTTTCTAACTTTTCATGTATTGGGAGATATGCCTTTCATTCATTATTCAACTTCATCTACAATCAAGATCTGGGGTGCATTCAGACAACTTGGGATCAAACTGGATTCATTTCAGTTTAATCAAAAGAATTTATAAAAGTTGGGTGACAAGTAATAAGGAATGGGTTCTTATGGAAGATGTGATACCAGATGCTTCTTAGTTATGGTTTTACTGACTTTTTAATTTTCTATTCAGTCCCTGTGGTCTCAGTGGCATTCCACATTACCATCTAGTTTATACTCATACCAAGTCATCAATTGTTCACTTGTTAAAAACAAACTAAAATCATGGAAAATTCAGGATATGACAAGTTGTCATGTGATCCACAGTAATTCGGCTAACTTTTATTTTTAAAAGTGTAGAATAAATCAGGGACTTTGTCCCTACAGTCCTGGGCCTTTCTACTGGTAAATCTGATACATACTTTTGTTGCTGATTAAGTCAAAATGTGGTGTGTTCACTAGATTGAGAACCAATAGTCCATTTATCTCTTGCCTAGATTCTGACAATTTCTATTCTTCTGAAATCCTCTCTCTTTAGAAAGATGCTTTTCCTCTCTGGATAGGCTCATTAGCTCTGCATGGTCTATCATGTGTGCACCCAGTCAAACAAGTAACAACTGCTTTAATCGTGTGCAGCAAAACAAGCACTTTACACTCAAAGGAGAATTATGACCATGGGAGTAAATTTCCTCCATAGTGGCAAAGTGCATACTGCATGGCAAGTCAGTTGCCAGCTTTGATGAGGATTTCCTAAAACCTGTCCGAGGTGGCATCAGTTACAAATTCCCATCATAAATAACACACCAGATAAATTGGCTCCAACATACCTTTTTCACTGAGAATTGTTCAATCTGATTATTTTTCCTTTTGAAGAGTTTCTGAACTTCTTTGAAGACTATCTGGGCCCCGTCCACATCACCAGTGGCTCCCTGACAAACTGTAAGAAACCACTGTTGTACTCCTTAAGCATCAGGGGAAAAATATGGTTGATGGTACTTGGAAAATGTTACCAAAGAAAAAATGGGAGCACATGTTTCTAAAGATTGTTACACAAAGGCCTGCACCATCCTGTTGATTGTTATGCCACAAATTCAACAACTATTTCCCAGCAAACTGGGTTCCTGGAGCTTTGTGGGGACATATAGGAAAACCACGGTCCTAGTCCTCATGTTGGGCAATAGTCTTAGATGTGACAAAAGTCCCAGCTATTATCAAAGTGTAGAGTCTAGCAGGAGCCCACATGCTCAGAAAAGTGGACTCAAAAGGAATCTAAGAAAGAACAGCAAGGAACCAAGAATATCATGAAGTTTCACGATGGGTGGAGGATATCCCTGTGCCTGGAAAGAAAGTCATGAAATTAGTCTTACACATGTTCATTGGCCACCTACCACCTACAACTCACCAGCAAGAATGTGAAGAAGAAACACATGTTTAAACCTGAAATGTCCATTTCAGCTGGAGAAATAAGATATACACATAGTCCCATAGCTACAGTGTATATGATGATAAGAGCCTCAAGGGTAGGAAAACCAAAGTGCTTTTGGAAAAGCTCAGGAAAAGAAGAGATCATTTCTCTTTAGAGTGATCAGAAAAATCTTAAGGATCTAGGAGTAAGGCTGAGCCCTGGAGGATGATAAGATTTTCATAGTCTGCACACAATCTTCATCCTATCCCAATCCCCAGGCAAAGACTTAAATCATATTTCCTTTGCTTCATCTTTGAAGGTGAAACTTTACCAACTGCTCTCTGTCATTCTCTTCTCAACTCCAATGGCACTGAATCTGTTTATATCAATTTTTAATTAGATGTTGTCTTTGGGACCTATTGTTTTTCAATCCCCAGATGGGAGGTCTATTGCTAGTTGCTCCTTTATTTGAGCGATCCTAAAACTAGGTGGTCCTCTATTCACGGTTTGGGGCTTGGCCAAGCAGAGCATGGGGCCATCGCCTTTCAGAGGATGGAGAGCTGTTGGCAAGGCCAAAGAGGCAGAAGCACCAAGATTTTGAGAAGGCTGTGGATGTAAAGGTGACAGGAGAGGCAGATGATTTTCTACTGGGAGGATGAGGGATTAAGCTGAATGTTCAAGGGAAACACAACCATGTTCCCAGTTAGGGAAGCAGCCCTGGTCCAGACAGAGGTGGTGGTCTGAATCTGTCCAAGATAACCTCATCCCTCACAGCTATAGCATTTCAAAACCAAAAGGAAATGTGGTGATTGTTTTGTAGGCCAACCCATCAGGCTATAGATTAGGGTAAGGTTAAGGTTCAAGAAAGCCAAAAGACTTGCCTAAGGTCACACAGTAAGCCCATGAACAAGAGTAATGTCTGTGGCATCTAAGCCTGAGGTTATCCTCAGATGATTCATAAAGTTCTTACAGAGTTGCATAATTTTTTTATGGGGGCCGCGGACAAGCTTTAGGCAGTGGCCGGTGGCCCTGGCTCTGCCTCTTGGACCCCCTAGAGTCGCATAATTTAAAAAAAGAGACGGATGGTGATGATGGTTGTATAACAATGTGCATGGATGTAATGCCACTGAACTGAAGGCTTAGTACAGTTAAGGTGGTAGATTTTATGTTACATACATTCTACTACAACTGAACAGCACAAGAAACTAAGCCCCTGGTGACAGTGTTTCTGATCTCCGAGTGCCCCTCCCATCTCTGTCTGTCAACATGTACCTTTAGGGCCAACTCGAATGGCAGCTCTTGCAAAATGGCTGATAGCACAACAGAAGCGAGCCATCCCTTTCTCATGAACTCTTTCTGGTGGAGCTCTTGACACATCCTGCCATCTGTACAAAACCCCCTTAGCAAAGGCAGAGACTAAGCTTTCATGCTCTATCAGCTCCTACAGCATGTTATGATCCTGGGATTTCCAGTATTTGGAGAATAAATGCTCCTCTACACAGCTGCACTGTACATTTGTTTGTGTTCTATGCTCAACAAAGATTAAAAAAGAAACAGCTGCCCACAACTGACTGCGTGAGTCCATAACACATTAACAACCAATTGCTGGGTTGTCGTGAAGACCTCTGCTTTTCAGTTCACCCACTCCTCAATGTGCTGGGCACACGGAGGCCACTCAGTAAATAGCTGCCACTGTCATCTGAGAGGCATGTGAGTTCTATACAACTCTTAAGGTGTGAAACACAGCAGCCTAACCAGCATCCTGAAAATAATCCACTCAAACATCAGCTACAGAGCCTTACAAAAACGGGTGCCCTGTGGGGATTACAGTAAAGAGTGTGGGTATAAAGGGATTTCAAACTGATTCCTAATGGACGGCAGTTTTTGAACATCCAGGACATGCAACTGTTAATTCTCTCATTTTTAAATAGATCACTTAAGGGATTGGAATGACAGGAAATATTTCACTAAATCCAAATAGAGAAATAAGGAGATACTTAAAACTTTAAATTATGTTTGGATTAGTCTTGAACTTTAAGTAAAAGAATCACTTATATGGCTGGACAAGGAGAGGTCACCATTAGAGGCAGAAAACGTACAGCCAGCCACTGGGTACATAATGATGGCAAGTAAGGTACCTCGGGGCACAGACAACCCTTTCGTCCACCAGGTGGCAGCACATCTTCATCTTCTGATGAGAGGACAAAAAGCCAACCGCTCATTCATATTGGCAATTACAGGTGTTCCTGCCAAATGATGTTCAAATACCTCATGCTCTGCAAAACCACACTGTAAATCTAACAAGGTTAATAGGTAAAACAAGTTTGGAGCGGACTACTCAAAATCTAGGCAGCTTTGTTACCAGGGCACTAACAATCCAAACAGAAATATTAACACAATTTCAGAGACATGTTAAATTCCCTAAAAATTGTTTAAATTCTCAAAGACTAAAAACCATGTAGAAAGCAAAGGAATAGGGTAAGCTGAGGCTGCTTAGGGCAAAATGCACAGAAAGCTTCACAATTATAATAAAGCATTTTCAGGACAGAGCATGTGACCAACAGCCCAGATGGGGAGCTGGTGTGCAGGACTGCAGTGTTCGGCTGGGTCCGGAAACGCTGTATTACTCAGTTGTACAAAACATTAACATCCTGGGGGGAAGTGAGCAAGGAGAACACCACATCCTCCTGCCATCATCCTCCCATCGTCCTCCCATTGGCCAACGTGTGTGGCAGACAGAACTCAGGGTACAAATGGGCTACTCACCCGCAGTTAAATAGGCATAATAGCACTGGGACCACCTGGACTCGTTTTTTAGCCTCTCAAAGGAATCAAACGCATCCTTGAAATTCAGCTCTATCATGCTGCACCAACCTATGAAAGAGAGATTTTTAGTATGGGACCCTAAGGTAGCGATTTACACCCCATCTTTAAGCTGGGAATCTGATACTGCTGATTCTTTGTCTGAGTACTGCGCGTACACTACCTGAAAACCTAAAGATGGTCTTCTGTCTCGTAAGTATTTTCAGGGTGATATTCTGAGTATGACAAGGCACTTCTGATTTCACAACTCATTAAGCAGTACAGAAGCAGTAGAGTGGGGGACACCCCGGGGGGGCAGTTGGTTGAGTGACTGACTCTTGTTTCAGCTCAGGTCATGAATGATCTCAGGGTTATGAGATTCAGCCCTGCATTAGGCTTTGCTTAAGACTCAGTCTCCCTCTTCCTCTGCCCCTCCTCCTCTCAAATCTTAACAAAAAACAAAAACAAAACAAAACAAAACAAAACAAAACAAAAAAACCCCAGCAGTATTGCGAAACATAAAGATTCCTATGAAAATAATCTGTCTCCTACACTCCAATTTGGGTTGTAAGATTAATCTAAGTGCAGCAGAACTTCTCCAAGAGCAGGCACAGACACAGAAAAAGAAGCAAAATATCATTAGACTGCATATAGTGACTACCTCAAAAAGTCTTCAAGCACTCACGGAGCTCCTTAATGATTACTATTAATTCTCAAACCCTGTGAGAAGTGGAGACAAGCCAGTAAGAAACTAAGTACTTGCCTGCCTTTCCTCTGCAGGTTGACAGCAGAGCTCAGAAACATCTTTCCTGGATCAAAACACCATGAGACAGGCCTTCCGGTAAAGAGTGGCAGCCACGAGAATGTGAGGAATTCTATCTTAGTTTTTAGAAATTTACCTTCCATTGCCTAAGCCCTTCCATGTGTCAAGCCCTATGCCAGGCACATGATATGATTCTAATTCTACTAGGGGCTTCCTAGGGTGGTGATGGCATAATTTTACCAAGGAGAAAATCTAAGACCTGTAGAGATTGGTGACTTGCTCAAGGCCATAGAGCTACTGAGAGGAAAAAGCCCAGGAGTGAAGGCCACTGCTCTCTCCTGTCCACAGTATCACTCCATAATAGATTCTGGTATCTGGTGTATCGTGAAGTATTTTTATCACCTTGGATCTGCCTTTGAAGTAGAGGGATGAGAGGGATCCACACTACTAGAAAATCCAATGTCAAATTCTATGAGATAGGATATGAAGTTGACATAGTTTATAGTAAAGATTGGGGCTAATTGTGTCCATCTTATGAAGAGTTAAATGTGAAGTAGAGGTGGAGGGGACACAGAAAGTGCAGAAGAAGCCTGAGTTATGACTGCTCTTTCTTGCATTGACCTTCCTAAGCCTTATAAGGTTTAGGTTTTGATCATTTCCAAGCCTCCTTCAGGTGTAACCCTCCATCCTGCCACAGACCTTAAAATGGTGCAAAAGAGGCCATCATCATCACTTTGCAATACAGGCAGGTATCAAATGGTCATGTCACACAACTTAAAACTAATATATTGTATGTCAATTATACTCAATAAAAGTGTGAGGAAAAAAAAGGCAACAACGTCTTAAGAACAAAAAAGGCCACCAAATCTAGGTGTTAATTTGAGTTCTTTGAAATATATTCCATCCTACATTATAGCTGTTACCCAGAGCTCCACCAGGGTTGATGACATAAAAATCTATTTTCCGGATTCTACTTCAGCTCTTCTCTCTAAACCATAACAGGTGCTTAAAACACAGTATTATTTTACCGGGAAGTTCCCAATCTTTAAGCTTGTACTTTAAAAAAAAAAAAATCTAAAAGTATTCAAGAAGAGGGACGCCTGAGTGGCTCAGTGGTTGAGCATCTGCCTTCAGCTCAGGGCATAATCCTGGTCTGAGGATCGAGTCCCACATCAGGCTCTCTACAAGGAGCCTGCTTCTCTCTCTGCCTATGTCTCTGCCTCTCTCTGTGTCTCTCATGAATAAATAAATAAAACCCTGACACAAGATTATGACCACAGCAGATAAACAAATGGCAAGCATCACAGGGTCTTGACCTGACAGGTGGCAAATGCCTCCTAAGCATTCCCCATTTCTTCTTCCCTTCTCTGCAGAGGACCTTGGAGTTCCAATTTTCCCACTGATTGCATCCCTACCTCATCATTTTTCCATTCTCTGGTTCTTCTATTCCCTTTCTAGGTTCTGTATGACGTAACCTTGTCATACTGGGCTGAAACCCTAACAGCATGAACCCCTTATTATATTGTATCATTACTGTTTTTTTTTTTCCATTTTTTTTTCATTACTGTTTCAAACCCAACTGTGTGTTGATTCTCCTCAGCATGATAGAGCAACTGCTATATAAAAAGATTACGGAATTGCTAAAATAACAGGACAGGAGAATTTTAGTACAGTCAGCAAAAAATTCATAGTAACAACTTTGGGACAAGAAGGAGAAAGCTGTAAGCAAATATGTATTTCCATGGCTGCTTATAAACTTATCTGCAGGAGGGGAGAAGCATAAGGAAGGAGCTGACACATGTGGAGGGCCTTCTGTGTGCTGGGCATCCCACCTGGTGCTCATTCCTACTTCATCTGAACCTCACCACAGCTAGGACAGGCACTTCTCAACACTCATGGCAACCACGAGGCTTACGTAACTTTTCCCAGGCCTCTGAGCTAGTCAGTGGAAGGGCTGGGACTGAGCCCACATGCCCAACTCTCTCCCAGGCCATATTTCTCTTCCCAGGTAAACACTGGAATGGGAAGGAAGGGAAGGAAAGCATAGTTTTGGATTCTAATGTGCAGTCAGATAAAGTAGTTACAAATGAGTTTTATCTGGGATGCCTGGGTGGCTCAGTGGTTGAGCATCTGCTTTGGCTCAGGGCATGATCCTGGTCCAGGGATCGAGTCCCACATCAGGCTCCTCACAGGGAGCCTCTGCCTATGTCTCTGCCTCTCTCTGTGTGTCTCTATGAATAAATAAAAATCTTTTAAAAAAATGAGTTTTAGTCAACTCCTTTAACATGACCTATCATCTTAAAATCAAAATGTTGTAAGGAATGAATAAATTCTAAAGCAGTAGTGACAAACACTGAGATAAGCATCATTGCTTGTCCTAACAGTCTTATTATCACAAAAGGCAGCAAGCATTTTACAAAAATCCAAAGTGAATAGCATTAATAATACAGACGTGCACAAGAATGCATTAAGACTCACAACAGGAAGCTGGACATCCAGCTGGACATCAGTTGAATGCATTAATGCCATTTCATTACAAGAAGCTAGACAGACATTTCATATTTACCAATTTCATACAGACAGACGTGTTGGATTTCTCTCTGATCTACCGCAAGTTCCAAAGCCGTATGGAAAGAAGTCAAGGCACTGTTGATTTGACACTAAAGAAAAAATGAAAATAGAGTTACTGGCTAAAATCTGTCATTAACATTACCATCATCCTAATTCCAAAGCCTCTTCTTCCTTAACAGTTATTTAAACAGATTAAAAGCACAGAAGAGTATGATATCAAAATTTCTGGAACATTCCAATTCACCTCAGTTGTGAGATGAACCGCAGCACAGAGCACTTCTTTTGCTCTAGTAGGAAATTCCTCCAGTGAGGGCTTAGTTCCCATTCACCTCCTAGAGCACACTCTTCAGACTTGTGCCACAGGACTTTGCTCAACTGTAACCGTAATTGCAAATCCAGCCCCTTCTTACCAAATAGGTTCTACACGGACAGGGACTATAATTCACCCTCTGGTGTATACAACAGGCGTACCTCGGAGAGAACCACAGCTTCAGTTCCACACAACAATAAGTGAATATTGCAATAAAGCAAGTCAGAGGAATTTTCTGGTTTTCCAGTGCATACAAAAGTTATGCTTATACTATCCTATAGTCTATTAAGTGTGCAATAGCATTGTGTCTAAAAAACAGTGTACATACCTTAATTTAAAAAAAAAACTTTATTGTTCAAGAATGCTAACCATCTGAGCTTTCAGCAAGTTGTAATCACAGATCACCACTAATATAACAATAATGAAAAAGTTTGAAATACTCTAAGGATTACCAAAATGGGACTCAGAGACATGAAGTGAGCAAATGCTGTTGGAAAAAAGCTGCCAACAGACTTTTAATACAGGGTTGCCACAAACCTTCAATTTGTAAAAAAAAATCCAATGTCTATAAAGTGCAATAAAGTGAAGTACAATGAAATGAGGTGTCTGGACCTACCCCAGGCCAGGAAGACCCTGGTCAGTCCTGAGTGACTGTGTGAAGCCTCTTTTAGGCTGCCCTCAGCATGCTCTCTGCTCTGTGACCCACTCTCTCTCTGTCCTACAGTCACCCGTAGGATTCCGTATCCAAAATGCTTTATCTGGTTGCTCCTGGTCATCACATCTCCTCTACTAACCCTCACGTCTGACTTTTGCATTCATCTGGCACTGTCCAGATCCCAACAGACTCTCCAATGACTGTTCTTACTTCTGACTAAATACATTTAATATTTCTTTCCACCAAAGACCCCTTTCAAAGTCTGCCAACTTCATGCCAGAGCACCTAAAAAGCATCAAATTCAATCCTAAATACAGCAATGATAGGTGTTAATAAATATAAATCCTAAATGCCCTAAAAATGAGATATACCCTGCTCTCCATGATTCATGTCCAGGGCTGTGCCCTGCCCCCACAGCTGGCACTCAGCTCCCTCTGCTCCACCCAGCCCTCCCTGGGCTTCCCTATGTGCCCTCTCTGTTGCTCCCTGGCCATCCCCTTGCCAGTGCCCTTTCTGCCTCTTCTCACCCACATGGCCAGGCAGGGGTGAAAGCACCATAGAAGAAAGGCTACCACATTCCTTGGCTCCTTCAGTGATGCATGGTCACTGTGTGAGGCCTCTTGGATGCCACACGCCACACTGATGAGTCAGGGAGAGCCTTAGGACAGCCTGTGATTCCAAAGCACCATAAGCCAAACAACTCATTAACCAAGGCCCTGGGTGGATCAATAACTCTGTTCATGCTCCATCGTAATGTTTCATTTTGCCAGAATGGTTCGGACTGTAGTGTTGAATCCCTTATCACCATCCACAAAGGCTAAGGACACACATCTCCACATCAGTGATTCCTGTTCTCAAGGAGGTTAACATCTAGGTAGAGGGAATGTGAGAACAGGCCCCAACCCTGTCAGACATTCACACTGGGCTATAAGTACACCGCCACCAAGGTCCCAAAGAGGTGAAAACAATTTTTTTAATGCAAAAATCAATCTTGTATGCTATGTATGTGTGTGCACACGTGCCCACAAGCATGTTGCAGAGTAAGTTAGGTGGCACTGTCTTTCTAGATCAGCAGTTCTTTCCCTGAGGCATACATGCACTCATCTTAGCGTATTTGCATGAAACCATAGTGTTAGGGGTTCTTCTTTGCATGCATCTCTAAGGTCTAATTTCCTGACGCTCAATGATCACACACAGAATATTTCTGGATGAGCCATCGTCCGCAAGCTGTGTCCAGTGGCGGGTACACTGCATGACAATGCAATGCCACACTGCCCTGCAAATGACCAAAAACTACTTGTGAATGTTAATTAGTGGGCACCTACTAAGTGCCTGAGGTAGTATTGGCTTGAGCTACAAAGACAAATCAGAACAGAATTTTAAAAGGAAGTTTAGGAAAGAAAAAAAAAAAAAGCAAGCAATTCAATCAACATTGTTTCTCTTAGCCCTTTCAAAAAGAATCTGAGGCTGGCATGTATTAGTTTCATTTTCAAATGGAGAAACCAAAATTCAAAGAAGTGAAGTGGTTTGGTCAAGGTCAACAAGCTAGCAATAGGGTAGTATTCACTCTGCTTTGATTGCCTCTAGAATATGCTTTCTTCCGGAAGAGCATATAAAGGTATGATTACACTAAGGGCTTTGAGATGGGGAGAGTATCCTGGATTATCTGGGTGGGCCCTCAATGCAATCACAAGTGTCCTGATAAGAGGCAGGCAGAGAGAGAGCTGACACACACAGAGGAGGCAGTGTGATCACAGAGTCACAGACTGGAGATGCAGCCTCAAGCCCAAGAGCCACTAGAGCCCACAAAAGGCAGGAAATGGACTGTCCTCCCAGCCTCCAGAGCCTCCACCCCCAATCACTTTGATTTCAGCCAGTGAAATAGATTCTGGAATTGTGACCTCCAGAGCTGTATGAGATTAATCATGTCTGCTGTTTTAAGCCACTAAGTCTACGATGATTTATTTCATGGCCTTAGGAAGTGAGTACAGGGGATTACTTTCAAAATTAAAACTGTGAAGAAAGTACCACTGCCCCCCTTCTGTTTGTTATAAGCCATCTGATGGAACTAGAAGGGATGGAGATCATTATGGAGCCTAACAATATTATCCCAAGAGTAATAAGCATAACTACAAAGTTAATTCCAGTTCTAGCCTGATTACTCATTAAAGAATTCCAATGACTAGCCATTAAAACAGTGAAAATAGATTTCCCCTTCGTTTTCACCAAAATAATTTTTTATTTAATTTTATTTAATTATTATTTTTTTGGAGAATGCATGTGCATGAAGAGGGTGAGCAGGAGTGAGGTGGGGAGGGACAGAGGGAGAGGGAGAGAGAATCAAGCAGGCTCTATGCCCAGCACTAGTGCAACTCAGGGCTGGATCTCACAACCCTGAGATCATGACCTGAGCTGAAATCAAGAGTCGGACGCTTAAACCAGTGAGCCACCCAGGTGCCCCTTCATCAAGGTAATTTAAAATAAAAATGATCTAGTAGGAATTTTTTTGCTATAAATTATAATATCCACAACATAACAGAGAAGGAAGAATTGTCCTCAATTTGATACCTGATTCACAGTTTAAGTTTTGGAGGAACTACATATATGCTGAGCTGAAGAGAATACAGGAAACAGGCTAGTATGAAACAGCCAGGGATCCAAAAATTGGAGGTCAAGTATCATCAAAGCCTTTGCCTGGAGAATTATTGCACAGACACTCTGTATCACAGAAACTACCTGAGGTCTCAGGTTCCTCACTGGTAAAATGAGGAAATAATGTCGGCAAGCATTATCTGCTTCCAGAGGAAGCCGTGGGAAACACAAGCACAATTCTTGGCCAAATTAAGTGGAGCATATTTGTTACCAAATTAAAATCAGCACAGTAAAAAAATAAAAAATAAAAAATAAAATAAAATCAGCACAGTGTATAGCTACTGCTTCATTACTACAGAGATACAGTGTGTTTTTTCAGTCATTCAGGACACCTTTCTTGATAGCTGTATTCCTCTGTGCTTTAGTTGCGGCAACTATCCTCAAGACTTGTTCCTCCATTTTACCTTGACTGAATGTTGCTAGTGTGTAGGAAAACTCTGGAAGTTGATTTTTGCATATGTCACATTCTACTCATGAATTCTCATATGATTTTTAAAAACGTTTCCTCTTGGATTTCTGGGGCACAATATTCAAATCATTTGCAAATAATGGATAGTGTTGTCTTTTCCTCTACAAGAGACTTCTTTAATTGGTGAGAACTATTAGTTAAGATACTATTAGCAAACCACATGCACCCTTGCTTTATGCCTGTCTTTCACGAAGATGTTCTAATGCTCCACCATTAAGTATAGTTTGCAGCACGTTTTTAGTAGATGCCATCTTTACCAAATGAAATTCCCTTTCTATTTCTAATTTGCTAATAGTTTGGTTTTCAAAGTGGATTTCAATAAATGCCATTTGGATACCTAGTGATGGTTTTATCAATTACCTCCTTAATGCAGTTTATAACAGAAAGACATTTCCTCATGCCGAACCATGCTCACCTCTTTGAAATAAGCCCTACTAAGGTCATCATCATATGGCACTTAAAAAATATATTGTTGGATGTGACTTGTTAGTATTTATTTAGATTTTGTATACTCAGAATGACGTTGACCTATATTTTTTGTTCAGTGCTCTCCTCCAGGAGTTGATATCAGGATAATGCCAGAACTTGCACACTTGAAGGAATAATTTAAAATTTTCTATGCTCTGGAACTATGTAAATAATTGGTTCACTATAAAGCCATACCTTTCAATTGAATAATTCATTTAAAATGTTTAAAATACCAGAGTGCCTGGGTAGCTCAGTGAGTTAAGCATCCAACTCTTGGTTTCAGCTCAGGTCATAATCTAAGGGGGATGACATCAAGCCCTGCATCAGGCTCTGTTCTCAGCACTGAATCTGTTTGTCCCTTCCCCCCAGCCCCATGCTCCTTTCCCCACTCGTGCTCTCTCTCAAATAAAATCCTTAAAATGTTTAAAATACTGTAATTAAATTTCTTTTAATGGATATACAACATGACAAAGAATATTAAACTTTAGTCAACAGTACCAGATTTCAGTGCCAACTTCATAACCAACAAAATTTTGAACCTTGGGAAATAAATTTATTTATAAATCTCAGGAGATATTGAAATAAATGAATTAATGCACATAAAATGCTCTTAGGGTAGGTACATTGTCTTTAAAAATAGGTCTATCTCGCTTGTTAGTATTGCTGGGAAATAAATCACAATATTGTTTTCCAACATTTAGAAAGATTTGCAATAAATAGCAATTGAGCTTCTCACTATTGTTTTTAGACCACTGGAAGAAATTCTAGATTCTCTCCTGGAGACATAATTAAAAGCTGTTTGAGTTAAGGTTCTACCACAAATATAGAAGTGTGTATTCCTGCCTAACCCAAACACACACATACCTGAAGAGACAGGGGTCAAAGAGAAAGGAAATCTGTAAGTGACCACAAATCACATTTTCCAATTTTAAAAATGTAAGATATTTCCACTACAATATATCTTCCAAGTCCTTTAGAAAGTAAAGATTTCAAAGTACAAATATGAAAATACAAAAAGTCTGAATAATTTTCAGAGTCAGCACAGTAAGATTGGGGTTACTAATGTTACATTCTGTTCTACTGGAAGATTCCCACTAGCAACACCAAGCTGAGAAGATACACTGAATTCAGCTACCAAGCCAAAGGTTTCCTTTCTAGAATTGCAAAAAAAAAAAAAAAAAGTGGAAATGGAAACAAGGCCAAGTCCTTTTGGGGGCCTGACCCAGACTCTAGTGCCAGAAGGACATCAAGTTCCAGACTTCTCTCAATCTGAAGGCAAGATTCCACTTCCCAAGCTAACAGTTTCCTTTTGTGCTCCCTCCAAATGGCATTTAACATCAAATGACAGCCCAAGCTCACAAACAAAAAGGTCTCAGCTCAGAGCCATTCCACTGGCATTCAAATAATGTTGGTATCACTCAATTCTGCTGTTAAACACCAAAGAGGATCATTGTTGTGATAGCAAATCAAAGAACATGACAGTGTTCTGTGGACTCAACTGCTAGGAGAGGGTGATGCCCATACAGACCACTCTAATAATCACTTGAAAATTTCCAGCTCTGTTAGACACAGAAGTTTGTAAGTTATAAGCACATCCTTTGAAGAGGTTTCAAGTAACCAGTATGCAGAGTTTGTTAGAAACAGAGTTCCTGAGATGTGTCAAGAATACAATACTTACTCTGCAAGTAGAGCCTGTGTGCATGTGTCAGAGAACAAAAGTGCCACGAGGTCTCTAATATTCACGAGGCACCCAGGTACTAAATATACATGAGACTAAATATACAAAAAGCACTCAATATTCAGAATACTAGGTACACATGAAACGCTAGTAGTTAGGTGGCCTTAATCTGACCATCTACTGGTAACACGCATTCTGGCACCATGTGTCCTCTACCCAAGAAACACTAATAAAACCCCTGAGGGTCGTTTTATCTGTGGCCAGTGATGTGCAGAGTCAAGCAAGACATTACACACTGTACCCCAGGACTCAGCGTGGCCTTTCCGCCTGCCCCTGCACACCATCCTAAGAGCGTTAACCTACGCTATCCTCTTTGCCCTGCTTCTTGCTGTGTTTTACACTGATCGAACCATGTGATTCAAGCCCATTTTAAATTGGCACATGCCTCTTTCGTTTTGAGACCTCTGGGGGAACTTGCTAGCCCTGCACCCGGTAGGGTATCAGGGGCATCTATGTGAAAACAAAGGAATACCCCAAGTGCCTGTGAGGAGACACCAGTTGGCATAAATATGGGCTGAATTATGTCCCCCGAAATTCATATGTTGAGGTCCTAATCCCTAGTATCTCATAGTATATTTAGAGATAAGATCTCTAAGGAGGTAATTACATTAAAATGAGGTCTTTGAGGCAAGCCCAAATCCAATATAACTGGTGGCCTTTCTTTGGGGAGCCATTCTCCTATGTGATAGGAACGGGACAGGTCCTGCTTCTCTGGAAAAACCTTTCTGATCTCAGCAAGAATATGAACACCTGACCTAAGCTCAGCAGATCATAGTATCTCCTCCTCCCTCCCACTCAGAATCTACTCCTGCATTTTTCTCACAGGTTATGAATGTGGGCAGGTTTGATTTATGTGCATATATAGTACATCTAAGTTACTCTCTATACAAACTATGTAATTTGTATAAATACTAGACTACTTGTCCCAAAGGTTTTATCAATATACATATGTACCAATAGTTTAAAAGAGGCCTATTTACCTAAAACTTTTCCCAACAGAGAATGTTTTTAGTATTTGCCAATTATTTTTACCCTTAATTTCCATCTCTTTGATTCTATCATCAGGGTCATATGTTACTATTTGTGTATCTTGCCTTATGGCTTGTCTGTTAAGGTGTTTTGGCTCTTTTTCTTTTTGTATGTTTATCCTTTTGTGATGTTCTAGGTTTGTTAGAGTTCTATGTTAAGGATGTTAATCCTAAAAAAAAATAAAAAAATTTAAAAAAAGGATGCTAATCCTAGCTTTATTCCTTATGTTTTTAACTTTATGATATTTTGTAATATAGAAGTTCATTTTTATGTCAGTTCCACCAATATTTTGATCCATGTACTATCAATTCTATCAGTCTTTTGTTTGTTGTTTTGGTCCTAGAGTTCTGTTTACACAGTTCTTGATGGGGGAGGGTGGAGCTTTTAATACCACTACACACACAGAATCTATGAATTATGCATAATGAGGGGAACTTTTCAAAATGCCATAAATATGGCTGCTCTCATTCTGACAAAAATCCAGCGGCTAACAAAATAGAACTATCATCACAGCACAACCAAGGGAGGCAAAG
Organism: Canis lupus baileyi; assembly: GCF_048164855.1. Taxonomy (NCBI): domain Eukaryota; kingdom Metazoa; phylum Chordata; class Mammalia; order Carnivora; family Canidae; genus Canis; species Canis lupus. The sequence goes on along the minus strand of NC_132843.1, from coordinate 17,131,346 downwards.
GGCAAGAGGCCAGAGTATTCACTCAAGGTTTGTGTGTGTACACACACACAGACATTCACGCTCACACTGTCACACTCACTCTGAAACCCTGCTGTCTGGAAGCCAGGCACTGGTCAAGGCATTTGAGATATGCAGTGACCCAAAGTCCCTGCCTTGAGGAGCCTGCATTCTCATTCAAATGAGGAGAGATAGACAATGAGCCAACAAGTAAAGCACTTTACTCCATGTGTCCAGTGAATAGGAGTCTCTGGGCAGAAATGAGGAGGGGTGGTGAAGAGTCAGGGGGACCAGTGGCAGGAGTGAGGCCAACACATCCAATACACAGTCACACAAGGTCTCCTTGAGAAGGTGAATGAACAAAGTCGAAGGAGGTGAGGAAGTGGCTCTTGCCTCACTCAGCTTCTATTTCCTCCATCCCCCCTGTCCCCAGTCCTCTCCACCCATGATGACCACCGCCAGTTCATCTGGCACTTTTATTGCCTTGAGTGATCACCCTTCATGCATTCAACAATGCTATTCATAATTAGATTGTAAGTTTCTTTAGGGGCAGGGGCTTTTTCTACTCCTCTTGGCATCCTCCAGAAGGCCTTTTACATCACAGGCAACAAATCTCTGATTATGCACAAAAAAATGGAATATGGTAGTTATATTTTCAGCACCTCCACATGGATAGCAATTCTCTTGGAAAAGGAGTTATGTAACCAAATCCAGCTCTAATGAATGTAAAACTGAATAATGCACTAGTTACAACATTTCCTTGGTCCCTCAACAGTTACACACATGATGTCAACAAAATCTGTGATGGAAAGTGCTTTATACTGGATTTACAACCCAGACAAAATTCTGTCTAAACAGGAAAAGCCCTGACCAAGCACCATGTGCTAGCACTGTGCCATATCCACATTATGCTATCTAAGGCTGGCATGGGAGGCACTGTCCTCTTTTCACACACAAGGACACAGGCTCAGAAAGCTTGGCCAGTCAGGAAGTGGAAGAGTCCATTTTGAGCTGAGTCTGATGCTTTTTCAGCTATACTATACCATGCTGCTTTTTAAAATGACAGGGAACTTACGTGAAAAATAGCAGTAAATTTAAAAGAAATGTGTGTATATTAACAATGGTAGCAAATAACTAAAATTAGGGATGCCTGGGTGGCTCAGGGGTTTAGTGCCACCTTCAGCCCCAAAGTGTGATCCTGGAGATCCAGGATCGAGTCCCGCATTGGGCTCCCTGCATGGAGCCTGCTTCTCCCTCTGCCTGTGTCTCTGCCTCTTTCTCGGTGTCTCTCATGAATAAATAAATAAAATCTTTAAAAAAAAAGAACTAAAATTAACAGTGTAGAAGATAATGCAATAATACCTCAGAAAAATGAAGACCATGGAAATACACTAATCTACAGAAAGTCACACTACTCAAAAGTCAATTCAAGATAAACAGATACACCAAGAAAATCAATGGAGAAGATCCACTATCCACAGAGATTGGCATGAGAGGAACAGAAGCCGTAGGCAGGAAAGCAACTGAGAAGTTTTCCTATAACTGAATCGCATTCTCTATAAAGGATGGCAAATGGGCAAGCTTCCTATAAATTTTCCCCCCACAAAGAGGAATTAAAGACAAGTTGTAAAAAGCTGAAGCAATCCCAGGTACTTCATTTTGAAGATTAAAGAACCATAAAAACATTTTTATGACAGTTCTGTTGAGATACATTTCACATCAGAAAACCCATCCTTTTAATTTATACAATTAAGGTGCACCTGGGTGGCTCAGTTGGTTAAGCATCTGCTTTCAGCTCAGGTCATGATCTTGATCAGGTCTGAGAATCAAGCCCCATGTTGGGCTTCCTGCTCAGATGGAAGTCTGCTTCTCTCTCTGCTCCTCCCCCACACCGCTCATTCTCTCTATATATTATAAATAAAATCTTTTTAAAAAGTAAAATAAAATATATAACTAAGCAGCTTTTAGTATATCCACAGAATTATAAAATTTGAAAGCTGGGGGGAACCTTAAAATTATGTAGTCTAGTGTTTCTCAAAGTGGATTCCACTAAACCTTTCAGGTCTCATAGGCTACTGTATAAAAATGAATTTTCTAGGTCAAACAAACTGGATAAACGTGGACAACATACCTGCATACCCTAGCTCCCTCACAGTGCAAAACTAAAATCTCTGAGCAGTCTTGGCATATCTGGATTTGCCTGACATGGCACCTCTTTTTTTTTTTTTTTTTTTTTTTTTGGCACCTCTTTTCATGGAACGTGTCCAAACTAGTCCCTCAAATCAGGACTCCAGGGGAGATGCTTTGGAAAAACGAATTTTCCAAGGGAAGAAACAGTGACAGAGAATGCTGACTCCCTTGACTGAGACCTTATAGCTCCTTCATGTTGTCTGGCCTATGAGCAGCCATTTGGAAGGAGATAACATCATTTTTTCTTTTTTTAAAGATTTTATATATTTATTCACAAGAGACAGAGAGAGAGAGGCAGAGACACAGGCAGAGGGGGAAGCAGGCTCCCTGAGGGGAGCCAGATGTGGGACTTGATCCCAGGTCCCCGGGATCATGGCCTGAGCCAAAGGCAGATGCTCAACCGCTGAGCCACCCAGGCGTCCTGAAACTATGTCTTTATTGTTTATGGCAGAGCCAAACCAGATCTTCAGACTTAGTTCAGTGCTCTTTCTACAGTACTACATCTCAAAAGCAACAGGACAACAGATTCCCAAAGCTAACAAGCCCTCTATCAGACACCGTGGAGAAACGAAGACCATCACACCAAACAAAGCCAGGCAGATTCAAGAATTCCATGTGCCTGTGCATTGAGTCCAAAATTATAAAGACAAACAGGAGAGTTCAATATGATGCTATGAAAAAATATAAAATTTCATACATGAGCTCTGGACTAGGGGTAGGTAAAAGTGAGCCATACTCTTCCCTAAAACCAGACTCTGTCACCTCTCCAGGAAGAGTTTACTGTATTCTCCTTGACATCAAGAGTGAGGGACAAAGGACTGGAACACTGTATAGATATGCAAACCCATGTTTAAAATAGGAGATAAACAAGTAAAACATTAAACTCCTCTTTCGGATTTAAATCCTTTCAATTGGATTTAAAGAAAAATCTATTCAAAAACAGGTAAGCAGAAATGAAAACAAGAATATACACAATCCTGAAAGGCAAAGGAAAACAATGCACATGGATCACATACACAATTAAATATGAACAAGGAACTCCTCTATGAGAAAGGAGATTTGGGTTGAGAAACAAAATCAAATGATCTCGTTTCCCTAAGTCACTCCTGTTCCACCCGCTTCTCTCCACCACACGTTCCAGCCCCACTGAGCTTGAATCCCACAGTAGGTAGCCTCTTCTAGGCTTTGGGTTTGAAGGCAGGCTAATCCCCCATGCTCTCATCTCTACCTTCAAACTCCCATATACGCTTCAACAGCCTGACCTCTAATATTCATGAGGCACCTGGGTATTAGTATGGGCATCACCCTTCACTTCTGTGTTGTCTTTCCCAGCTATGAAAGTGGCACCATCGGTGAGCCAAGCATGCCTTTCCTTCCAGTAGGCCCGTGTTTATGTTTCAAAGCCTGGCCACATCTCCATCTGCTTGCTGCCTGCCTGCTATGCAGTAAGGCTCTTCCCATGCAGGAGACTGTCCCCACAGCTCTGCAGGCTTAATGGCAGCCCTGTCATCATCCCAGCCAATGATGACTAGCACTCATTCAGAGCTCCATGATCAGCACAGGCTTCCCAGTTTACCACATCACTGAATCTTAAAAGCAAAATCAAGCCCTAGGTTCCCTTAGCTCTGGAGCTACGGCAGAGGATGAGGGCCACACAGAGACTCAAACAAACCTACCAGACAATTTACATAATATATGAGATCAATCGTAACAACAAAAGACACTGGCCAATGAACATTTTATAGCCCTAAACCTTCAGGAAGCCTAAAGGAAAGCTGTTTCTTCTACTCACAACACTGCTGACACCAGCTGTGTGGGTTTTCCACAGCAACAAATCCCCCAATTCTCTCCTGACATCAACTGGGGGTCCTCCAATTTAATACAATTCTAATACTAGAATTGTAAATTGAAGTGAGTGGAGTCCTCTTCAGTTAGGGTCTCAGTCTTACAGGATTCAGGCAAACACTTTACTTATTATTACTGGCTCATTATTAAGGATTTTATAAAGGATACACGTGAACAGCCAGAGGAAGAGATACATAGGACAAGTTCCAAAAGGGTCCTGAGCATAGAAACTTCTGTCCCTTGGAGTTTGGGATGTGCCACTCTCCCAGCATATGGATGTTTAACCTATCTGGAAGCTTTCTGCACCCCATCATGTAAGGATTTTAATGAAGGATCCACTAGTTAAGTTTGATTGATTACATCATTTCTCTAGGTAACTAACTCAATCATACCAACCAGCCCCCATCCTGAAGCTACCTAGGAGCTACCAGTCAGCGCATTAATACAAACCCAGGGTAAAGTTGAAAAGAGCTTCTTATGAGTAACAACACACTCTTCTATCACCTCTCGGGAAATTCCAAGGTTTTAGAGCTCTGTGCCAGGAACTAGGGACAAAGACCAAACATATTTCTTATGACAGCACAATATTATTAGTCCCCAAGCCCTTTCAAGTAAAACAAAATGCAAGCTAAGTTTCAAAGAATACAATATAATTCCTATCTATATAAGAACACTAATGTTTCACTATTAAAAGAAGTATATATGGGCGCTGGGCCGGCTCAGCTCAGTGTCTACCTTCGGCTCAGGTAGTGATCCTGGAGTCCCAGAATCCAGACTGGGCCCCACTTCAACTCCCTGCTCAGTGGGTAGTCTGTCTCTCCCTCTCCCTCTGCTCCTCCTCCCAACCTTTGCTCTTTCTCTGTCAAATAAATAAAAATCTTTAAAAATTTTTTTAAAAAGAGGAGTATAAAGTTTTTTAAAAATGAATTTTAAAACAAGCTAAATTAAAGAAAACTAGAAATAAAATGGAGGTAAAAAACAAACTGATAAAAAAAAATCACATCTAAAAGCCAGGGTAAAAATAAAATAAAATTAAATTAAATTAAATAAAAATAAAAGCCAGTGTAACCTCAAAGCCCAAACATAAAATAAACACAAACTTATAAAATAATACAAATAAAGTAGCACAAAAAATACCACAAGTAAAAAGTAACACCATACTTTTACATATTAATAGTATTGGCTTATTTTTTTTTTTAAAGTAGGCTCCACACCCAGCATGGAGCCCAATGCAGGGCTTGAACTCACAACCTTGAGGTTAAGATCTGAGGTGAGATCAAGAGTCAGACATTTAACTGGCTGAGCCACCCAGGTGCTCCAGTACTGGCATATTAAGTAATACGTGGAAATTTAAAAAGTGCAATAGAAAATGAAAATGCATATAATTTTCAATATTAAAGCATTATTGAATAAATGCTATTAAAAATTGATTTCAAATGGGTACTTGATAAGGAACAGAAAAATATGTTAAATGTTTAGTGATAGTTTCATTACTTTAAGGGACCTGCTTCTCCAAAATGTAAAAAAGATACTCTATTAATCAACTCATTCTTTTTGTTTGTTTGTTTTATTTATGATAGTCACATCAGAGAGAGAGAGAGAGAGAGAGGCAGAGACACAGGCAGAGGGAGAAGCAGGCAGGCTCCATGCACCGGGAGCCCAACGTGGGACTCGATCCCGGGTCTCCAGGATCGTGCCCTGGGCCAAAGGCAGGCACTAAACCGCTGCGCCACCCAGGGATCCCTAATCAACTCATTCTTAAAAAATAATAGATTTTTAAAGCCCAGTAAGAATAAGCCTCCTTGGATATTTATATTTACATTTATATTCACATTTAAATACATATTATTTGCTAATAAATTACATATAAAACATACTGTCCAAAAATAACATTACATAATACATATGTGTGTGTATATATATAATTTATGAGCAAATAAAGGCTAAAGAACATTGGATTAAGAAAGAAGGCCTGACTTCTAGTTCCTCCTTAATTCCAAAATAACTATGTACACGTGCAAATACTTATGTTGTTTACTATAGACAGGACAGGACAGATGTACACACAAAATAATTATAAAGTCTAATAGAAATACAAGGACATGTCTAAATTAGCAGATATCCTTAGAAATGAATAAGAAATATTCTATATATAATATCAATTAAATTTCCCTATAATAATAGAGAAACTGACAAACTAATAATTTAGTATATATATACACATATATATGAGAAAAGTGGATAAAAATACTAAATAGGTATTTTTGGGTTTTTTAAAGATTTTTTTTTGGGGGGGAGAGAAAGAAACCACAAGCAGATTCCCCATTGAGTGCAGAGCCTGATGCAGGGCTCAATCTCACAACCCTGAGATCAAGACCTAAGCTAAGATCAAGAGTCATACATTTAATTAACTGAGCCACCCAGGCACCCCCCTAAGTAGGTATTTTTAAAGGCAGTAGTGATATGTTATTCAGAGGATTATAAAATCACAATTATCAAAGCTAAAGAACATTTATTTAAAAACATCTATAAAAGGCGGAATATAAAGACATCTCAAAAATAGATGCCATCTGAACCTTTTCTGAACATAACACTATGAAACTAGAAATCAACCATGAGAAAAAAAAATCTAGAAAGAGCACAAATACATGGAATTTAAATAACATGCTAGTAAACAATGAATGGATCAACCAAGAATTCAAAGAATAAATCAAGAATCAAATAGAAACAAATGAAAATACAATGGTTCAAAATCTTTGAGATGCGCAAAAATGGTTCTAAGAAGTTTATAGCAATACAGGCCTACCTCAAAAAGCAAGAAAAATCTCAAACCTAATCTCACACCTAAAGGAGCTAGAAAAAAGAATCCAAACTCAACAAAAGGAAGGAAATAATAAAGGTTAGAGCAGAAATAAAGGATATAGAAGCTTAAAAAACCAGTAGAATGGATCAATGAAACCAGAAGCTGGTTCCTTGGGGAAAAAAAAATATATATATATCAACAAAATTGCTAAACCTCTAGCCACACTCATTAAAAAATAAATAAATAAATAAATCCAAATAAAATCACTAATGAAAGAAGAAAAAAAAACCAACACCACAGAAATACAAATAAATCTAACAGAATACTACGAAAATCTATGTGCCAATAAACTGGACAACAGAAGAAATGGATAAATTCCTAGAAACACATAACCTACCAAAACTAAAGCAGAAAGAGGTAGAAAATTTGAACAGACCAATCCCCAGCAATGAAATGAATTAATAATCAAAAAACTCCCCAAAAACAAAAGTCCAAGATCAGATGGCTTCACGGGCAATTCCCACCAAACATTTAAAGAACAGTTAGTACTATTCTTCTCAAACTATTTCAAAAAATACAAGAGGAAGGAAAACCTTCAAATTTATTCTATGAGGTATTACTCTGATAACAAAACCAGATGAAGTCACCACAAAAAAGAGAACTACAGATGCCAAAATCCTCAACAGAATATTAGCTAATAGAATCCAACAAGATATTTTAAAAAATCATATACCACAATCAAGTGGAATTTATTCCCAGTATACAAGGGTGGTTCAATATTTGTAAAACAATCAATGTGATACATCACATCAATAAGAGAAAGAATAAAAACCATACGATCATTTAACAGATGCATTTGACAAAGTACAACATCCATTCATGATAAAACCCTCTACAAAGTAGGTCTACAGGGAATATGTCTCAACACAATAAAGGCCTCATATGAAAAACCCACAGCCAACATCATAGTCAGTGGTGAAAAACTGAGAGCCCTTCCCATAAGAGCTCTTCCCATAAAGTTGGGACCAAGACAAGGATGTCCACTCTCCCCACTTTTATTCCAACTTGTGGCTGAAAGTCCTAGCCACAGCAATCAGATAACAAAAAGAAACAAAAGGCATCCAAATCAGTAAGGAAGAAGTAAAAAGCTCACTATTTGCAGATGACATACTATATGTAGAAAACCCTAAAGACTCCCCTAAAAAGCTACTCGAACTGATAAATGATTTCAGCAAAATCACAGGACTCAAAAACCAACGTACAGTAATCTGTTGCATTCCTATACACTCATAATGAAGCAGCAGAGAGTGAAATTAAGAAAACAATCCCATTTACAATTGCACCAAATACAATTAAATACGTAGGAATAAACTTAACCAAAGAGGTGAAAAACTTGTACTCTGAAAAGTTTAAGACACTGATGAAAGAAATTCTAGATGACACAAAGAATAGAAAGACATTCCATGCTCATGGGCTGGAAGAATAGATATTGTTAAAATGTCTATACTGTCCAAAGCAGTCTACACATTTAATGCAATCCCTATCAAAACAGCAACAGTATTTTTCACAGAATTAGAATAAACAATCCTAAAATTTGTATGGAACAACAGAAGAGCTCAAATAGTGAACTTGAAAGAAAAAAAAAAAAAAACGGAGGTATCACAATTCCAGATTTCAAGTTATATCATAAAGCAGTAGTAATTAAAACAGTATGGTACTGGCATAAAAACAGACACATAGATCAAAGGAATAGAACGAAAATATGCCCACAATTACATGGTCAATCAATCTTTGACAAAGCAGGAAAGAATATCCAACGGGAAAAAAGACAGTCTCTTCATCAAATGGCGTTGGGAAACAGTACAGCCACATGTGAAAGAATGAAACTGAACCACTGTGTTTCACCATATAAAAGGAAAACTAAAAATGGATTAGATACCTAAATGTGAGACCTGAAACCATAAAAGTCCTTGAAAGGAACACAACATAGGCAGTAATTTCTTTGACACTAGCCATAGCAGCATTTTCCTAGGTATGTCTCCTGAGACAAGGGAAATAAGTTAAAATAAGCTATTGAAACATCAAAATAAAAAGCTTCCACACAGCAAAAGAAACTATCAGCAAAACTAAAATACAACCTACAAAATAGAAGATATTTGAAAATGACATATTTGCCAAAATATATAAAGAACTTATAAAACTCAACACCCCCAAAACAAATAATCTAATTAAAAATGGAAAGAAGACAAGAACAGACATTTCTCCAAAGACATCCAGATGGCTAACAGACACATGAAAAGATGCTCAACATCACTCATCAACAGGGAAATGTAAATCAAAATTACAATGAGATATCACCTCACACCTGTCAAAATGATAAAATCAAAACACAAGAAACAACAAGTGCTGATGAGGATGTGGGGATGAAAGGAACTCTCATGCACTGTTGGTGGGAATGCAAACTGGTGCAGCTACTGTGAAAAACAGTATGGAGGTTTCTCAAAAAATTAAAAATATAACTACCCTAAAATCCAGAAATCATAATAGTATTTACCCCAAAATACAAAAACACTAATTTAAAGGGATACATGCACCCTTGTGTTTATTGCAGTATTATCTACAATAGCCAAATTATGGAAGCAGCCCAAGTGTCCACCAATAGATGAATGGATAAAGAAGACGTGGTATGCGTGTATATGTGTGTGTATATATACACACACACACATATATATACATACATACACATACTAGAATAGTTTTCCATTGTACAAAAGAATGAAATCTTGCCATTTGCAATGATATGGAGAGAGGTGGAGAACATTACACTAAGTGAAATAAGTCAGAGAAAGACAAATACCATATGATTTCACTCATATGTGGAATTTAAGAAAAAAATGAACAAAGAAAAAAGACAAATCAAGAAACAGACTCTTAACTATAGAGAATAAAGTGATGGTTACCAGGGGGGATGTTGGTGGGAGGATGGGGGGAAAAGGGGATGGGGATTAAAGAGTACAATTAAGATGGAAAAAAAATTAATGAAGAAAGCAAAAAAATTTAACAAGAAAAAAGTGGATTGTATCTGTCTTAAGAGATTTGACTCAGTAATAGAAGGAAAAACAAAAGTGTTAATATTCTTGAATTACAGCAGGTATAAGAATTAAACCATAGCTTTATCTCACACATGCAAATAAATATGAGAATATAATAAGAGTTTTTAAAACATCAGTGTACACCCTATAAAAAAATAAATAAAACATCAGTGTACAATCTAGAAGAAAACAATTGTCTGTGTATCCCCATTTAGGCAGAAGATAAGTTTCTGAAGAAATGAAGTCTGTTATAACAAAAATGTATACCTGTTTGAATGTTCTTTTCACAACACAAAGTAATAATAGCTATCAAATGAAGGTATTAGAAAAGGGGAAATATATAAATACCCCCTATGATTATATTATACATTAATTTGAGCAAATATACAAGGAAAATACTTTTTTACTGAGAAGTCACATTCAGTTGCATCAAACAGTTTATATCCAGGGCAGCCCAGGTGGCTCTGCAGTTTGGTGCTGCCTTCAGCCCAGGACGTGATCCTGGAGACCCGGGATTGAGTCCCCACGTCAGGCTCCCTGCATGGAGCCTGCTTCTCCCTCTGCCTGTGTCTCTGCCTCTCTCTCTCTCTCTCTCCCTCTCTCTGTCTCTCATGAATAAATAAATAAAATCTTTAAAAATATATATTAAAAAAAAATTTATATCCAAAGGGAAAAAGGGGCAGTATTATATTCATACAGAAAATATCCTCAGTAACTTTTTTTTAAACATCTATGAGATAGAATTCAAGTATCATAAAGTTCACTCACTTAAAGGATACAATTCAATGATATTTAATTTAGTACAGAGTTGCACAACCATTACCATAATCTAAGTGTCAAATTTTTATCATCCCAACAAGAAACCCTGCACCCACTAGCAGTTATTCTATTCTAACTCATCCCCCGCCCCCAGTAAGCAATAATCAACTAAATGCCTCTGTAGATTTGCCTGTTCTAGAAATTTCATATAAATGGAATCATACAATATTTGCTCTTTTGTGGTTGGCTTTTTTCACTTAACATGCTTTCTAGGTTCACCCATGCAGTAGCATAAATCAGGACTTCATTTCTTTTTATTGCTGAATGATGCAATTATTCATTGTATGGATGCACATTTTGTTTATCCATTCATCAACTGATGGACATTTGAGTTGTTTCCACCCTGCTCTATGAATAATAATATGGACATATGTTTTCATTTCTCTTGGATGTATTCCTAAGAATGGGACTTGTGGGTCATATGGTAAATCTATGTTTAGTATTTTGAGGAACTGCCAAGCTTTTCCCAAGTGGCTGTACCATTTTACATTCCCACCAGCAATGAATGAGGTTTCCAATTTCTCTAAGAACATGCTTGCCTGCACTTGTTATTGGCTGTCCTTTTTATTTTTTATTTTTTTAAAAAAGATTTTGAGAGAGCAAAGTGAGAGAGAGCATGGGTAGGAGGCGTAGAGAGAGAGAGCGAGGGAGGAAGAGGTAGGTAGAGAGCGAGCGAGGGAGGAGGAGGCTCCTTGTTGAGCAGGGAGCTCAATGCTGGGCTCAATCCCAGGACCCTGATATCATGACCTGAGCCAAAGGCAGATGCTTAACCACTGAGCCACTCAGGTGCCCCAGCTGTCTTTATTATTATAGGTGCCTGGCAGATATGAAATAGCATCTCACTTGGTTCTTTTTTTTTTTTTTTTAAGATTTTATTTATTTATTCATGAAAGACACAGAGAGAGAGAGAGGCAGAGACACAGGCAGAGGGAGAAGCAGGCTCCATGCAGGGAGCCTGACGTGGGACTCAATCCTCGGTCTCCAGGATCACGCCCGGGTCTAAAGGCGGTGCCAAACCGCTGAGCCACCCGGGATGCCCTCACTTGGTTATTTCCATTTCTTCATAATGACTTACGATGCTGAGCGTCTTTTGATGTGTTTATTGGTCATTTGTCTATTTTCTCTGGGGAAAGGTCTCTTCAGAGCATTTGCCTACTTTTTTTTAATTGGGTCTCTTAATTGAGTTGTTACAGTTCTTTACATATCCTGGATATCAGTCCCTTGTCTTATCTATAACTTGCAAATATTTTCTCCCATTCCATGGGCTACTTTCTTGATATTTTTTGAAGCACAAAAGTGTTTAATTTTGACATAGTTTAATTTACCTGTTTTCCTTTTGTTGTTGTGTTTTTGAGGTTATGTCTATGAAGCTACTGCCTAACCCAAGAGTTTTGTGGTTTTACCTGTTACATTTTGGTCTATGTTCCATATGCATTCATTCTTACGTATGGTATGAGGTAGGAGTTCAACTTCATTTATCTGCATGTGGAAATTCAGTTGTCCCAGCATCATCTGTTAAAAAGACTATTCTTTGCCTATCGATTTACTTTTGTCAAAAGTCAGTTGATCCATAAATGTAAAGGTTTATTTCTTGGTTCTCATTGATCTGTAGGTCTATTCTTACTACAATACCACACTTGTCTTAAGTTTTGAGATTAGGAAGTATGAATGTTCCAACTTTGTTCTTCCTTTTCAAGATCATTTTGGCTGTTCTAGTTCCCTTAGGTTTAGTATCAATTTGTCAATTTTGCAAAACAGCAAGCTATGATTTTGAGAGGTATTGTACTGAATCTGGTAGCTCAATTAAAGGAGTACTGCCATCCTAGCAATAGTAAGTCTTCTGATACATGAACATGGGATGTCCTATCAGTAATATTTTAAGAACTATTTTTAAACTGCCTTAATTTGCATCATTATGGAAATAAAATAAAAAGAAAGCTATGCAGCAGAACATGCTGCTGAGACTCTGTACAAAAATAATGATTATACTCAAGTAATAGTGGGCCAGAATATTACCTCTTATGTAGCAAGAGCTATGGAACTGTTCATACTTTTTTTTTTTTTTTTAAGGATGGCGGTGGAGGTTATGCCACATGCAACCTTCCTTTTTTTATTTTTAAGATTTTATTTATTCACGAGAGACACAGAGAGAGAGAGAGAGAGAGAGAGAGGCAGAGACACAGGCAGAGGGAGAAGCTCCATGCTGGGAGCCCGACATGGGACTCGATCCCTGGTCTCCAGGATCACACCCTGGGCTGCAGGCGGCGCTAAACTGCTGCGCCACTGGGGCCGCCCTGTTCATATTTTTTATTCTAATAATGACACCACTGGAGCTAAAACTCAAAAAAAAAAAAAAAAAGAAAGAAAGAAAGAAAGGAAAAGAAAAATATGTTACTTATTGAAGCATTTACAATCACAGTGAAATATTGGGAAATAATAGAGAAATAACAATAACCAAATATCCCAACAACTTCCCAACAAGGAAATATGAAATTATTAATGTAACATATCTAAATAGTCTGCATCCAGTTACTTACTTAAAAAACGATGTTAAGGGACACCTGGGTGGCTCAATCAGTCAAGCATCTGCCTTCGGCTCAGGTCATGATCTCAGGGTCTTGGGATCAAGCTCTGCACCATTGTTGTCACTGGGCTCCCTACTCAGCAGGGAGTTTGCTTCTCCCTCTCTCTGCCCCTCCCCACAACTAGTACTCCCTCTCTCAAATAAATAAATAAAATCTTTTAAAAAAAACCTGTTAAAACACGTAAGCAGATTTGTAAATGAAATTGTATGAAGTCTCATGTGTCTATTAAAAATCACAAAATAATTTGAAGTAAAACAGCTTAGAATTTAAGTATCACTGGGTTATTTTTATGAAGTTGCTTAACAGCTTAAACTATTATGTAGATGTTTTAAAAGGAGAGGCCTTGCTTGTCACCTATAGCACGCAAGAGGACATGCTGTGACAATCCACGTATTATTACTTGTTACTCAGCATTAATGCTGCTGACTAGCAGAATCGGTTTAGCAATATTGTTATCAAGGACACCTAACAATAGATTGTGCATTTGACCCCTGCCCTTAGGACTGGGCTAATGTAGGCAAGGGAAATCTCATCCTCTTATGCACATTTAGTGAGCTTAGGGATAGAAATCATTAACCTTCTACTTGCTTTTCAGCCCAACAGGCTGTAATGATAGAGTTGAAAGAACAGCAAATGTATTTAACCTATTAGCAATGTGGGTTACTATCCTCTTCTCGTTTCAGTGAACAGTTATTAAACCACATGACAGAAATCTATTTTACTGGAAAGTGGAGACAAATATATCCCCTCATCTCTCTTATACCAGCTTGAATCAACCTCTCGTTTTGTGTTCTTCTCAGAAAAAATGGTAACTATTTTTTAGGCGCCTGAAGTAATAAAGAGAACCCACATAGGATGGAGGGAGAGAAGACAACGATTAACAGAACTTCGGGGAATTATTTCTCTTCCTACATTGCCTTTTTCCTGATCCTATAAATAACAACATTACATCATGCTGGCAAGGCCTGCTGTTCAAATACAAGAGGCAGGCTTTCTCTTCGACAGATGCAAAGACACACTGCTAGCAAACAGCTTGAATAATGTCAACGTGCCCCAGAGAAGAAAGCTCAGGCACCAGCCCTCACTGTGGTCAGCACTCCTGTGCTGGCCCCTCCTCTCCATGACCCGTGCTGGCCTTGGTCTCTTTTCTCCAGCTGATAACTCAATCACCAAAGGGACCAGCCTCCACTTTTCTGTCCCTGTCACAATCATGAGCGGATGGGCTAAAAAACAACACAGACCTCCCACTTATTCTGGGAATGCCAGTGAAAAATGTCACCCATCTTAATAAAAGGACAGAGAGAAAGCACTATGGTCAGTTTTTTATAAGGTACCTCAGACAGCTAAAGTCACCTCAAAGAATGGTCAGAAAGAAGGTCCAGGGCAGCCTAGGTGGCTCAGTGGTTTAGCGCTGCCTTTGGCCTAGGGTGTGATGCTAGAGGCCCAGGATCGAGTCCCACGTCAGGCTCTCTGCATGGAGCCTGTTTCTCCCTCCACCTGTGTCTCTGCCTCTCTCTCTGTGTGACTTTCATGATTAAATAAATAAAATCCTTAAAAAAAAAAAAAAGAAGGTCCACAGATGGGACACACGCTGATGTAGATGTGTGCAAGCCTTTCACACACAACTTCATAGCCAGGAGAAGGAGTACCCCAACCCGCTTGGCAGGTTGATATGAATATGGTGAAGTGAAGGTCAACCAACAAAGCAGCCCCTGCAGGGCACCATTCAGGGAAAAGAAACCACATCCTATCATATGTCTTCTTGGAAGGAAGCAGAGGGAGGGGGGTATGGAACAGGGGAGCAGACTGCAGTGACAAAGCTGCATTTCTCAGAGCAAACAAGGTAGCTTCAGTAAGAGAGGGAGGAGATGACTGAGATGTGCACACGCACGCACACACATTATAACTTCTTCAGTGTGGCCTCTATGACGTCTTGTACAAACTTTCTTTTGGCCTCAGGAAGCCAGGCCTGTAATTGTTGTAATTGTCTGAGAGGCAGTTACAGTCAAGAGCCTCACAGGCTGGGCGAAGGGAGCACCGGGGCTCACTGCCTGCTCATCTGGGGGCTCCCGACCATAAGCAGAGACTTCATTTCAATCCAATTGCTTTTTACCTAAATTATTCAATTCAGCTTTGGGGTCCTACTTCTCTAGCCAGCACATTAGCATTTCAACATCTCATTCCATACCCTCCTTAAGAGGGCAATCTCTTACACGGATTATGAAGACACTTTTGCAACTACTTCTTTAGAACTGGTTTCAGAAACAGGCTTAGGTGTCACACAAGGAGACAGTCCTTGATAATCAACTTTTCCTTAACAAAGAAATTATATCACTCTCACTGGTTAGTGGATTTCTCCTTGATTGATGGACTCATCTATTCATTCAACAAATATACACTAAGGGCCAGTCTTGTGCAAGGTCCTAGCTGCTGCTCCCCAAATTCAAACCCTAGGTTTTAAAATGCCAGTACTTGGGATATTCACAAAGTAGGAGCCTCAGCTTAGAAGACAGTTCAAAATAAGAGTTCTCAAAATGCTTGAATAGTCACCTCATTAGAATGTTTATCAACTTTCATTTAGATATTAAAAATTAGTTTCATTACTAAATCGTCATGACATAGTGTGTATATCAAAGTGATAACCTGTAAAACCAAATACACACACATATATCATACTAAGTAATTACTTAGTATCATACTAAGTAATTATACATTAAAGGAGAGGGAAGTTGTGCAAATCTGTACTGTTTAAGGGAGAAAAGAGGACTGGGGAGAAATAAAAACAAGTGATTAAAATGTAGACTTGTCTCAATACTTTTTTAAATAACCAAGAAAAATATTCATTTATCAATTGTAGGTTAATGGACTTATCACTACCATAGGTTTACTGAAAAGTACAAAAATTCAAAACTATAAATTCATATTTTAAAATTGAGATTACTATACAACATATAGGACCAACTTCAGGGAAAAGTAAATATAGGTGCTATATAGTACCTGTAGCCCCTCTGGCTACAAGCCACCCACTTTGCCAATCATGGGCCCAGTTTTACTGACCATTTTCAACACCAATTTTTCTCTCCTTAAAAGAAAAAAAAAAGAAATTTGATAACTTTACTTCCCAGGCTTACACACTCAGTGAGAATATCCACCACACTCTAGTTTTATATCATTTATCCCATGCTAAGTACCATAGGAACCCATGTGTGCCTCCCAACAACATGAAAAGACACATGGGAGAAGTCAACAGAGACCGGACAGGTTGTGAGAACACAAGAGGGTGGAGAGGCTGGAGGTGGAAGATATAGAAGCAAAGGCAGTAAAGAGGGAAAATTCTTTCTTCAGGCTGGCTGAGATTCCTGCTTCAGCAGTCCCAAAGAGCACAGGCGATACAACATCCTGAAGTGCTGATGCACCCCCAAACCATTGAAGGTATAGAACTCCATCACCAGGTCAAGTTAGGCCGCAACCACAGGAAACACTGAAACCACAATAGCAAGGGTATCAAATTGCAGGACAGGGTGGATATATCAAAGACCATTCCCCCAGGTGGATTCCAATTGTCCCAGAGCACGTAAACAGTTGTTCTTGAAATTAAAAGAGAAAGCAGGCAAGTGTATAGGCTTTGAAAATAACGTGTACAGAAAATGAAAACTAACTGGCACATATTGAGCTAGTCACCCTGTATGACAGCAAGCTTACACAAAAGCAGCTGTTCAAATTATTTTGTAGATTGACTCACCGAACAAACTTAGAGTCATATGATGCATCTGCCAAAGTTAAAGCCTGCAGACCGTGTTCTCAGAGGGTTTGTTGATAAAAAGATCTCAGGAGTCCTGTCTCTAGCCTAAATGCTTGCTGAAAATTAAAAAAATAAAATAAAATAAAATAAAAAATAAACACAGTCTCTGCAAGCAGACTTGTTAGCAGAGCCTTGTGTTTTCATAAGCCAGGTTTGGGACTTTACAGGCCCTTCCAGAAAGCCCCCAACAAGAGCTATAACAGCCTCTCTGGGTAGTCTCTCATCTGCAAACAAAGGATTTCAACCTCCCACCACCACCTCCCCATAGCTTCCTCAGTCACTTGGGAAGATAAATGAAATGCTGGTGTCTGGGCACTGTGAGAATAATACCACTAATATACCAAGTTAGCCTCAAATCCTTTCATCTTCTGGGCCTTTGAAAGGCCAAACACAACCAACCAGCATATTCCCTTGGCCCTGAGGCTATAGCTCACTAATCTGAAACAGAAACAGATCTTTCAGTCTTTTTTTTTTTTTTTCTGGAAAACCAAGGATCAGTTCAGTAAGCAAGCAAGCTGCTTCATGGTGAAGTAGTCCTAACATCTACCACCCACACTCTGATCACAATTCTCCCCCTTGAAAGAGCCTGAATGCTTGCCAAGAACTATATAATGCAACTATGTACCTTCCCAAACTGTATTTAGAAGGGTCCTCTGATGGCTGTGGCTTCCTCATTTCCAGGACCATCCCAACAACAGTCCTTAATAGGGGGGATCCACCCTGTCCCTAATAGGAATGAACTGTGGCACAAGCTAAAACCATTACAAATTAAGTGTTCGGGGGGAGGGGAGTCATCAATTAAGCTAAAAGTTAAGCATTTTTGTTTTGAAAAAAAAAAATTAAAATGGCAAGCTTAACAAGAGATAATGTCTATTTAACAGCTTCAAAGTCCAATTTAGAGCATTTGTTGATCTAGGAGTAAAGAGAGAGAATTCTAATAAATGCCCAATGCTAAGGTGCCTTACTGCTGTGCCGCTCCCATCCAGGCGGCAAATCTATTCAACACTGAGCCTAGTCTCATCATGTTCAGAGTTAATTAAAATATATACCACTTGCTCTTTAAGAAATGGACATTTAATGGGGCACCTGGGTGGATCATTTGGTTAAGCAAACCAAACTCTTGGTTTTGACTCAGGTCATGATCTCAGGTCACAAGTTTGAGCCCCGCATTGGGCTCCACACTCAGTGGGGAGTCTGCTTGAGATTCTCTCTCTTCCTCTGCCCCTCGCCCAGCTCATGCTCTCTCTTTCTCTCTAAAAATAAATAAGGGCAGCCCCAGTGGCTCAGTGGTTTAGCACTGCCTGCAGCCTGGGGTGTGTTCCTGGAGACCCGGGATTGAGTCCCACGTCAGGTTCCCTGCATGAAGCCTGCTTCTCCCTCTGCCTGTGTCTCTGCACCTCTCTCTCTCTCTCTCTCTCAATAAATAAATAAATAAAATCTTTAAAAAAAATAAAAATAAAAATAAATAAATCTTAAAAAAGAAGAAAAGAAAGGAAAAGAAATGGACATTTAAGAAAGCACTGACCCTGTAATCCAATTCCATGCAGAAATGGTCACTGAAGTGAGAACGCTTAGCTTAAAATGTCCTTATACGGTGTTATTTCCTCCTGCATGAGCCCAAGGGAGCAGAGAAACCTGAGTACCAAACATCCTTCCCTACATGGAAGACCATAACCCTGAGCTTAAAAGAAGAAAAGGCTAACAAAAAGAACAGGCTGCACAAGAAACTGATCAGAACTATGTGTCTAAGACAGTGAGGGAAAAGAGGGAGAAAGAGAACTGAAAGCTCACAAGCCTGGCTGCAAAGAAAAACAGGTTCAAGATAATGAGGGGGAAAAAACCCAATTCAGACATAGGTTTAAATAATTCAGATCCTGCTGAGCTTTCTGTACTGTGTTTTAATTATAAATCATCAGTAGACTCTCTAAAATATAACTTCCATATGCAAAGGTGAGGAGTCCTTGGATTTAAGGAGGCACTTCATGAGGGAACGGAATTATTCGGGAAGTAATATACACTCTGTTGCCAACAAAAAAAAATTAATGAACAAATCAACTCTGTGCTCACAAAAGTGTTCCTAGGCAAAAATCTTCAAAAGCACACATGGCATTTACTGGGGGCTGACCTCTAGAATCAACCATCCTGCAGGGCACCGAGCTAAGGGGAGGAGAGAGGATGTTAAAACCTTGCAGTGGGGGATCCCTGGGTGGCTCAGCGGTTTAGCGCCTGCCTTTGGCCCAGGGCACGATCCTGCAGTCCCAGGATCGAGTCCCACATCTGGCTCCCGGCATGGAGCCTGCTTCTCCCTCCTCCTGTGTCTCTGCCCACCCCCGCCTCTGTCTATCATGAATAAATAAATAAATCTTAAAAAAAAAAAAAAACTTGCAGTGATTCTCTACAAGCTGCTGGTGCACCAGGCACAACAGCCACCTTCTTTCCTATGTGTAATTATTTTCTTATAAATACTTTTTCTTCAAATCTTCATGACCCCAAGCAAGCAGACAAAAAAACAAAACAAAACAAAAAAAGGAGTAGGGGAGGAAGAAGGAGAAGAAGCAGAGATGCTCCAAAGTCTAGGGTGTGTTTTCCTTCTGGAATAAAACAACCTCGCCTCACTCACTGGGTATGCTGGGAAGTCACTTGAAGCCCTCTTGGATACCTTTGTCTATAAAATGCAGATGACATTTTTACCTCTGTCATAGGGTTGCTCTGGAGATTAAATCAGGTATCAGTATAAAGCGCCCACCACAGGATTTGCCCAAATGAAGCCAATGAAAAAGTAACAAAAGCTACTACTATTTCAAAGTTGATGCGGTCCTTGACATTTCAGGCAATAACTTGTGTATAAATCAATTTTTAACCAAGATAAAAATTTAGAAACAGATTATTAGTAACTCCAGAGAAGGAAAAAAATCCTATTTTGTGTTCTTCAACAAAGACATTTGCTAATGCTCCTAAGTCTTTGGTGGAGAGTACACCAATCTCATCTCATTACCCACCAGATAGCTCACCCTGCCTCGCCCACATCTCCTGAACAGAAGGTTACTGACTAACATCCTGGGTTCCTGGAAGAGGCTTTTGTAGCAACAATGCAATGAAAAAGCACAAGAACAAAACGTTCCTTGGCCCAATGACATTTGGGCTCATTTTGATACTAGTACTCGAGTCAGAATCACAGATTTGATCCACAGAAGGCTTTATTTAAAAACATGCGGAAGGCACAGTACCTCTAATCGTTGGATGCGTCCCTTGAAAAACATGAAGAGGGAAGAATTTGGATAAGCAGCTTCTTTTTTGAGAAGAATTTCCTTTGCTTCATCCAGGCCTGCTTTGTTATCACTGCCATCCAAGGCAAAAAACGGGCGGACTACAGTATGATACCAGAGCAGAGCCAATCTAAAGGAGAGGGAGAGAAACATTGAGCAAGACTTTTCTTAGAGTGTTTCCACTTTTTAAAAACTCAGTATGTGCTCTTCCAGAACATGCTCCTTCCAAAAAGCTTACTACGCAGTCTTTGAAGATACAGAGTATCTTTCCCCATTTTAATTTTATCAATATTTGGAAAACTGAAACTTTGGCACACCATAGAAATCAGCATACTCCCATCAGGTGAGAGCAGAATAAGATAAAAGCCTTTAGCTCTTCTGAGGCTTCCAGATGGCTCTCTGAAGGTATGGACAGATACAAATTTCTCTATTCTGCACTTCACTCAGCAATGCACCAATTAGAAACAGTGACTAGTTACCATGAATTTACTGTCCCCTCACAATAAAAGGATTACCTTTTTTTTTTTTTTTCAAAAGGAAAATGCTATTTTCTCCTGTGTTCATAAAGTTAGAGTGTAAGCCTCAGAATCTAAATTTAAATATGGGAACCACAGACACAAATTATTCTAAAATGAGTTAAAATAAGTAAGAGGACCCGGGGGGGGGGGGGGGGGAAGGCTCTTTCTCTGGCCTTTGAGGATGCTTAATTCAAAAACCAAATAATTAGTTAAAATTCCTTTACTTCAAATTCATCCTTTCAAGAAAAATACCATGTTAAATAAACTTGGTAAACAAAATAGATTCATTAGAATCTGCTTTAATGAATAGACAAAAATATTTCACCAACACATCAAATATTGTTATATAAACGTATGCTTCTAGCATGTTTATAAAACTGGTTCTCTTCTGGAGATTAGACTAATTTACATTACTAATTCATTTCTTTCGACAAAATACTAAGATATAAATAGACAAATTATCACATTACAAAACCATTAAATCAAATTAATAAAATACCACTGTTTATGTAATTTAATGACTTTGGGGAAGCACAAATATTTTTGAAATGAAAATTTAATGATATTTTTAATAGCTGCCAAATGATTAAGAGTGAATATCCAAATTCCTCAATATGGATAGGCATGAAACCAGAGCTCGCTCAAGTTCTCCATGATAACATTTTTTGGAAAAACTGACAAGTAGTGTAACGTCAAAGGACATATAGTGTCTGGTAAAATTATTCAAACTGAAAAAAAAAATCAAGTCATTTTTATTCGTGGAGGAATGCGTAAATCCTTGCTCTGGATAGTGATACCAGCTTCTCCACACTCCTGTTCAAATTATTGTCATTTCAGTTTAGATTAACATGACTCAATTTAGTTGACCAGCACAAAATATCCAAGCCACATATGAGAGACCAATGGACCGACCAGGATCAAAGAAAATCATCAAGTATCAGTATTTTCTGTAAGAAAAAAAAATTTCAGAATCACGGGAAAAAAGGCTTATCAAATTTGTCTTCCTTAAAAATTCAAAAATCAGGATCATGAATCTCAGCAACTGTGGCCAAGGTCACAAAAACTGTTTACAAAATCATCTGAGGTTGAAAAGGATGATCATTTTACCTGTTGAAAATAAGGGACTCATGAGAGTCGAGAATAGTGTTCTGCTCTCTGACGTCAGCTCCCAAGTCAGCTTATAAATACCACCCAAAACACAGTTCTCGGCATTGCGTTAAAAGACTCAAGGCATCATGTCATCCAACCAACCTATTTACCTGACATTTCCTTTAAAGGCTTTGATTGTTGTTTACTTACTTTCAACACTATATTATCTACCAAAGCATTGCAATACAGCTACTCACGTAGCTAAAGGGGCCTTCATGTCCTTACTTTCGCTTGCATACATCAGTGAAGAAAGGCCTTGCAGGCGGTCTCCGGGAAAACCCAGCAGGTTGATGATTTTGAGCAGGTTGGGAGGCACCATGGAGATGCAAAGGTGGAAAAGGCCGTATCCAAAGCTAACAGCACCTTTAAGTCTGCTTAGAGACTCCTCAGACACCCCTTCAGCCACAACGTCATTATCATTTGCCGCGTCACAAGTCAAGGGCTCTTCAGTTAGTTTCTTCTGATACAGCTCCTGGAGAGCATTGATGTCCAGATAGCACTTATTGTAAATCTTCCAGGCTTTCCTAAGGATCCATCCACCTTTTATATAGGCTATGGAGAAGGGGAGAAAGCAGGAGAAAAAAATAAGCATTCAAAATAATTTTCCTGTAGTAATAAGGGATATTGAAGAATGACCTGAAATTCAAGCAAAAATAATTTAAAAAGCAATAAAATGATCATCTCCCATTGCACCTTGTTTTCTTCAGAGGGCTTAAATTACTTGTTTCCCTTTATTATACTGAATGACCACTCGGCAAGAAACTACTAGTTTTTTTGTTCACTGTTCTATCAAGCCCCTCATACATGAGCTCGGACGTCGTATAGGATATACACTGAACGAAAGAATACATGCATGAATGCCAACATGCAAGCATCACTTGAACCTGACTTTCGTTCTATGTGCTCTGTGAAACATGAATCTCCGCCGTGTTTCTGAACTACCATGACACTTCCCCGATAAATCTCTTTTGGAACTCTGACATTTGTCTACCCTGTGTTTCACTCCTCCTAAGAGCAAGTTTTAAGTCTAATTCACTGCTAAAAGTATACCTTGGCATCAAGCATGGCAACTTGCCAAAAAATAAAACAAGCAAACAAAAAGGATTTAATTTATACTTACTAGGTGAACAAACAGCCAGTTCATTACCGTAGAAGTCATTAGGGTATATGCAGAAATGTAAAGAATCCTCCATTCATCTGTACCTAATGCCTACTGTGTGGCTGAAGCATGCCTTATTAGGATGGCATTATTTGGACAATGAGAATGATGCTCACCCTACTGCCCCAGCCTAGATCTAGACAGCTCCAGCAAAGGACGGTATCAAAAAGAAGCTACTTCACACCAGAAGTGAGAAGATGTTATTTATAAAGCTGCTTCCATTATTTCCCATCAGATCAATTTTTAACATAGTCTTCATAGTTTCTGAGAGAAATAACAGAGATAAGACTGGGATTTACCCAGTTCCATGTCCCACTGGCCCCTTGCAGACAAGCCCACAGGTCCTGCCTCACCCTCTCTTCTTACGAACATATTTACACCTTTCTCATGAGGAAGGGAAGGGCGCAGTTGATGCATCTGTGCTCATCTGAGTGTATCACCATACTTTTGAGGAAAGGTCTTCTACAGGGAATTTTCTACAGAAAAGAGCTTATACATACTCAGCACTGTTATCAATATGGCCCCAGTAATCTGACCCCAGTGCACAAGTGGAAGACAAAACAAGCTGTCCCAGAGTTCCAGGCCCTTTGGGGCAGTGGAAAAAGAAGTTTGTAAAAAGTTATATTTAAATCCCAGAAAGGGGCAGCCCAGGTGGCTCAGCGGTTTAGCACCGCCTTCAGCCCAGGGCAGGATCCTGAAGACCCGGGATCGAGTGCCGCGTCGGGCTCCCTGTGTGGAGCCCGCTTCTCCCTCTACCTGTGTCTCTGCCTCTCTCTCTCTCTCTCTCTCATGAATAAATTTTAAAAAAAATTAATCCCAGAAAGTACATAACACAAAATCTGATTTATGAGTCTAATCCCTGAATTGAAAGTGATCAAAGAACACATGGTATTTTGAGAAAAGAGCTACCAGAACAGGCCCACTGCTATCCTTTGCAAAGCCTGCTTACAAGACTGACCCTTGGCTGGGGTCTGTGAACTTGAACTTGGGAACATTCCAAGCATTCCCAGAACTGATAAGAATGGCTCACTGTGCCTACCCTTCTTGTATAAACAGTACGTTTCATGTCAAACACTTGCTTTCAGTGTTTCATTCCAGATCCCAGGGGTCTGGAATATGGGTATGTGCAAGGCAGGGTGTACCTATGCATGGCCAGTCCCATTAAAAACTCTGGATACTGTGTTTCTACCAAGCTTCCAGGTTGATAACATGACTCACTGCCCAGAGAATTGAGCATGTCCTACAGACACCTCTGGAAGAAAACTTTGGGTCACTTGTGCCTGAGTTTTCCTGGACTTCCTCCCATGCATCTTTTTCCTTTACACATTTTGCTTTATATCTTTGCTGTAACAAATCACAGCCACGAGCATGATTATATATGGAGTCCTACTGGAAAATCATTGCACCTCAGGGTCCTAAGGATCCCCCCAATCCATGGAATCCTAATATTTAATCAAGTTAATATTTTACTTAAATCTATCAATTTCTTGACAAATGACCGTATCCCTTATGGGATCACAATTCAAAACACAACCATCCCATAAGTTCCAAGTTCTAGATTGTTAATGCTCTGCAGACTAAGTCCACTGAAAAGAATACTCAAGATAGGATGAACAAGCAAAACGAAAGTTTTTTTTTTTAAGGGAACAATTTTTATAACTTTATAAAAAGTAACACACACTTAAAACAACTTTCACGTAGTTCAATTTAACAAAAAAAATTTTTTTTGAGAGAGAGTGAGTGAGTGCCAGGAGTATGGGGAGGGGAAAAAGGAGAGAGAGAGAGAGAGAGAGAGAGAGAGAGAGAATCCTAAGCAAGCTGCATGCCCAGTATGGAAGCCGATGCAGGGCTCCATCTCACAAACCTGAGATCACGACCTGAGCCAAAATCAAGAGTCAGGTGCTTAACCGACTGAGCTACCCAGGTGCCCCAATTTAACAAAAATATTTAGTGAGCAAATATTACATTTCAGGTACAGTTTTAGGAGAATCCAAGAGAAATAAGATTAGATCTTGCCTATTAGAGGCACAATGACTTCTCCCTTCTAAATGGAAAATGAAAAGTTGGAAAAAATCCTGAAACTTGTATGCTGACAAAGCACTCATGTTGATCTAGTATGCCCATAAACAACAGGACACACAGTTATGATCCAAAAAGCCAAAGGTTGAATAGAAAAACAGAAAAAGAAAAGAGGAACACAAAACCAATTGCAATCTAATAAAGGGGAAAATGCTGGGTACAGATTTCAAAAATGAAAAAAAGAAAACTTGCAAAATGCTAAAAATGTTAATTTGCTATTAAGTTCCTGTTATGTGCTTAGGACTGTGCTTGGTAACTGAAGGATATTAAAGAACCATAAGACACAATTTCAGCCCTTCAAATGCCCACAATAAAACTGAAAAGTAAAACAAATGAGAAAAATAAGTGCATATATATATATCTCTGTGTTTGTTCATGTGCCCTACTGGGGTCATAGGTAGAAAAATTAAAACAAATCATGTTGAGATGATGGGTGAGTTGTTCTTTAGGTCCTTTATGTCCTAAAATTTTCTATATAATAAATATATAAATGGATTAGTGCAGAATAAGTATTGCAGGATTTTAGTAGAAAATTTTACTCCCTCCTGCCTCCAGGCCTAACCGGAAATTTTAAGGAAAATGTTTAATTCTGTTTTCTCCTGCATTTTCCAGGCTGCTGCAGCTTCTTGGGGAAGCAGAAGTTCCATCTAAGGCGTGTGAGTATGAAGGAGCAGGCGGGCAAGCCGTTCAGAGGCAGAGTGATACCGGGAACACAGAGACCAAAGGGGACATAGGGATGGCATGCTCAGGTTATGGGGGCCCCCTGATGTCCAACTAAGGAATGGACATTTGCACAGGAAAAGCAGGCAATTCCTAAGACTGTGGCTGAGGGGACCACCAGTGTTAGGGAGACACATTGCAGGAATTCAGATCTCAGGTGAAGAAGAGTCATAACAAGGGATGGTGGCAATGGAAACCAAAGCCAAAACTCCATCAATGCCAACTGCACAGACTCAACAACAACAAAAAAATGACATTGGTAAAAACCCTATTTTTATAAAATAAAAATGTAATTCGACATGTCTTTAATTTCTTGCCTGAGAGAGGTGCCAACGGTTTAGGTGCCAATGTTTAAAAGTGTATGTTAAAATCTGTGGTAACAAGTTGTTTTTAAAAAATTTTTATTTATGTATTCATGAGAGAGGGGGTGATGCAGAGACACAGGCAGAGGGAGAAGCAGGCTCCATGCAGGGAGCCTGACGTGGGACTCAATCCCAGGACTCCAGGATCAGGCCCTGGGCTGAAGGCAGCGCTAAACCTAAACCGCTGAGCCACCCGGGCTGCCCTGTGGCAACAAGTTTCAATGCCTTTAACTGAGCAACGTAAATAAAACCCAAAGCTCTAAGTCGAAGACTATAATTTGTGCAAGATGAAGTTAATATGCACGTAGAAAAGATTTTGCTTTTGCTACTTTCTAAGCTCAACGCGGCAGAGAAACAGGTTTCCCAGGACTCTCACCCTACTTCCCAGTCCCAAATGCTGTGACCAAAACATCTGAGCACAGCCACACCCGGCCTACAGAACAAAGGCTGCCCTGGAGTGTGCTCCACAGCAGACAGCAATGCAGTCCTGCAGGAGGGACCCCTCATCGCTGTGAAGCTGTAACAATGCTTCTAATGAGCATACATATTCCCAAAAGGCAGAGAAACAGCATTCAAGAGCCCCACATCCTGCATAGCCCTCCATATAGCTCCTCTAAAAGGTCAAATATAAATCATTCAGCCGCTGCTATCTATGTTTTTGGAGGAAGACACACACAGCAAAAAACCACAGACCATTTGCCCTCCCCTATTAGGGCCAGCCTCAATCAGCTGGGAGATGTAGGGGAGAGAGGAGACTTTGTCCCCATTATAAGGGAAGGGTAGTGTGTGGGGAGGCAGGGAGTGAGAGTCCTTCCCAGGAAAGGGCAGGAATTGTCTGAGAAGTGAAAATGCCAAGTTATACTCATTGATGTTGGGATAAATCTCATGGATTTTTCAGCAGGGGATCATATCTGGTGGACCTCCTGCCATCGTACTGTGTCTGTTCACTTGTCCTAGGTGAGGCTGGTTAACCCTATAACAAAAGATTAGTTCAGGCTTACCTTTTTGTGAGTCATGGAACAGGCTTTGGGAGAAAAATTGTCTTGGTTTCACTTCCAAAAGACTTCTAAAGGACTCATTTTTCCAATCTCAACTATTCTTTGAGCTCCATGTCATGCAATTTTTTCCTAAATGGCATCACCCATCCTTCACCCCTTCAATTCACATATTATACACCCACCATGTGACAGGGGACAGCACCACATCAGATGCCAAGGACAGAGAGCAAAATTGACTTCCACTCTTCATCAGTCTGCTCAGGATCTTCCTTGATCTTCCCAGGTCAAGTTTCTGAGCTCCTCATTCCCTGCACCCAATTTGTGACTAACTTACACATCTAGTGGGTCAAGTATTACCCTGAATTATAACTGACTCACTCCTCTTTCTCTCCTACTAAACCAGCTGTTCCCCTGGGGCAAGAGTTTCACCCCACTCATCTCCAGAACCCTGGCACCTATGACCCCACAGTATGGGATGCAAAGTAGAAGCTCAGTGAGTGTGGACAAAAAAGACAGCAGGTGGACAGAGCTGCTACCCTCAAGGAGATTACAGTCAAATACCATGGGCAGACATGTACCTAAAATGTGTACTGCTATGTGGTGAGTGATCTGACTCTGCACAGAACACATGTGGAACAACAAAAAAGCAGATGATGAAGTGAGGAAGTAGTACATGAAGGAAGCTAGCCCGGGAGGCACCTGGATAGGCAAGAGAGAAAGATAAAGGGGCTGAGGGCATTCCACACCGAGGGGGTAGCATACACAAAGGCAGGAAGGCAGCAAAGGGCATTTCAGGGAAGTGCAAAGAGCTCGGCTTAGCTGGCTGCATGATGGGATGGCAGGCAGGTTGGTACAGGCCACTTGAGGAAGGAATTCAGACTCTCCCTTTTAGGGGATGCAGAAGGGCTGACTGTTTAAAGCACAGATCTAACAGGTTTTAGGAAGATGGCTCTGATGGCAACAGAGAAACCGTGGCCTAGAGAAGCAAGGGAGTTAACAGCAGGCAGTCACACTGTTCCAAGGGCTAGCGCCAGAGGACAAAAGGGCAAGTGAGCATGGCTGGGTTTCTGGGCCTCTCGGCGCAGAGCCACAAGTAACCAAACTCAGCTGATGGGAAAATGGTGAGAAGAGTAGGAATTCAGGTAGGAAACAAGAAACCCTAGGGACGCCTGGGTGGCTTAGTGGTTGAGTGTCTGCCTCAGGCTCGGGTCATGATCCCACGGTCCTGGGATCGAGTCCCACATCAGATTCCCTGCAAGGAGCCTGCTTCTCTCTCTGCTTATGTCTCTGCCTCTCTCTCTGTCTCTCTCTCTCTCTCTCTGTCTCTCATGAATAAATAAATAAAATCTTTAAAAAAGAAAATAAATCCATGGCTTAGGCCTGGGCTGTGGTCACTGACAAGCTACGTCAACTGTTCAACCTCACCCAAATCATGCAGCCTCTACTGCCTCCCCTGTAAAATAAAGCAAGTAAATTCACTTGAAGAAAATGTATTGAGCATATACTATGCCAAGAATACAAAGGTGAGTACAACGTAGGGCTTATCTTCAAGTTCAAAAAAGTAAAGGAAACAAAATAAGGTGGTAAGTGCCATAAAACAAGTTTTAAAAATAGCTTCTTTTTGTTATGAAAGTAATTAATATATGCTTATTGGGGGGGAAAAGCAAGTAAGCAAGCAACAAGCAGCCCTCAGTAACAGAGTAAATTAAAAAGATATTTATAAAGTAGTATATAAAATGAAGAGAGATGATAGGACAATTCATTCTAAAGAAGTTCCAATGAGAGAAAGCACAAGAGTTCTTTTAAAAGTATGAAGTATTTAAAAATTCACAGACTCACCTCTACCTGGAGCTCAGGGAAGTGTGTGCCCTCCTGCCTACCTCTGAGCCACCCACTCTGGGTGGGGAAGGGGCACCTATAACAAACATCTCTAAGAAGACAGCTTTTCTCCAAGAAAATTATCCATCAAAAGAATTTTCTAAAGAATGGATCCCAACAAAATTAATTTTTTATCGTTTAATAACCCAGTGGGTTTCTAAAAGGCTAATGAACTGCATTTTTGGCTATGTTTTGTTTGAAACAAATATGGAGATATTCACAAAGCAAATGGCCACTATGTATATTTATGTCTGTCAGAATTTCATTTCAATACCAATAACTGTTCACTAAATTATATGGCTTCAGGAAAAACCTGTTCAATATCTATGATAAATAGGATTAAATAACTGATTAACATCAACTTACTAGGAGAATGGGTAAAGGTTATGAAATAATTTATTAAATAAGTTTATTAATAAAATATAAAAATAGGTTTGACCTCACTAATAACCAAGAAAAAAAAAAAAAGGCAAAGCAAAGAACATCTGAATGTCCAAAAGCAATCAGTTAAATAACCCATGGCACATTCATATGAAAAACTACTATGTTCTCATTTAATATTTTGAAATTGAGTAACAGAGAAGCTATGTAATACAATCTAAGAGAGAAAAATTGGATACACAGCACTATAGATTCCATTTTGTAAAAGAAATAAAGAGAAACATAGAACATTAGCAGTAAAGAAGGATTTCTCCAAGTGGTAACAGAGGACTTGCTTTCTTTTTTAACCCTTTTGTATTTTCTAAATTTTTTTTTAAGATTTTATTTATTCATTTATGATAGACAGAGAGAGAGAGAGAGAGAGAGAGAAGCAGAGACACAGGCAGAGGGAGAAGCAGGCTCCATGCAGGGAGCCTGACGTGGGACTCGATCCCGGGACTCCAGGATCGCGCCCTGGGCCAAAGGCAGGCGCCAAACCACTGAGCCACCCAGGGATCCCCTGTATTTTCCAAGTTTTCTATAGTAATGTTCAGGGATTTTTAAGCAGAATAATAATTTTAGAAATAAATAGCATGAATTGATGACTTGAAGTTTCCTGAGGGCAGGGAGCATAGCCTGCGTGCTCATCTAACACAGTGCTTAGCATATCACATATGCTCAGTAATTATTTGTGGAATAGACCAATGAGTGAGCAAAAATTTTTTTAAATTTTTATATACTTTCAGACTTACAGAAGAGTTGTAAGATTAACACAAAGGATTCCCAGATGCCCTTTACCTGATTCCCCAAACATTACATATAAATCCTACACTGGATTTATCCTTCTCTCTAGACAGATATTTTCTCCTAATGGCTAAAATTAGCTCCTTTAAAAAGTCCTTCTTGAATGTCAGAAAAAAGGAGTGCAAAGATCACAGAAAATGCCAGAGATCCTATCTTGACCCAAAAAGTCCAACAACCCTGCTGCTTTTAATATATACATTAATGTAGAGCTTCAAGTGAGGGATTTTACGTTGATGCATCACCAAAATTTCACATGAGCTATGAGCCCTCAACCATTTAAGTATCAGGCAAGTCCTGAGAGGATTAGCAAGAAGAACATAAACCACTGAACCAAAACAAAAGGCAAACATATTTTAAAAGAAGGATAAGTTCTAGTAAGTCCAAATTTTGGAGGTCAAAATAAAAGTTAAGTTCTACTTCTGACTTCAGCCAAATAGAAAGAAGCATCCTCAAGGATGAGATGGAGGGAGGGAAGGAGAGAGAGAGGCAGAAGAAAGAGAATAGAGAGAAAAAGTGGTCTCTGGCAGTCTAGAAAGAAAAGTGTATGTTACAACTTAGCAGCAATAGACCTTCATTTAAGGTTTGGAAGGAAATGCTTTTGTGATTTTGAGTTTTAGTTGGTTTCATTCTTGAATTTTCATTTTTTCAAGTAAATCTGATCTGCCAAAGAAGCAAATTTCTCCTGGCAGTATCAGACCGATCACCACATACGCGAAAGAACTGGTGTCTGTGTTAAACACAGTCTTACAGAAGCTGTTAAAGGCTCGATTTGAGTCTACAGCACTCAAAATATCAAAGCTACAGAATGTTGGAAAAAAACAGTATTGGACAAACGAATTAAGCAATTCGTTTCTAGCCCTTACTATGAAGGTTGTTAAAATGTAGGTCATTCAAGAACATAAGGAAATACTTGGTATACGCTCAGGCCCTCAATAACAATTTCCTGCAAAAATTTAATTTAAACTAGTTATATTTCACTTTAAAGGTTATTCACAACTTGATTCTCACAAAGGAAAAGTATGATCCACTTATCTGGCACTGATAATTTCTCTATGACAGCATTATCTTGAGATGGAAAAGATGAAACACTGACTTCAAGTCTAAAACTATTTCCCTAGGGGATGCCTGGGCGGCTCAGTCAGTTAAGTGTCTGCCTTCAGGTCACATCATGATCCCAGGGTCCTGGGATGGAGCCCCACATCGGGCTCCCTGCTCAGTGGGGTGTCTGCTTCTCCATCTGTCCTTCCCCCTGCTCATGCTCTTTCTCTCTCCCACTCTCAAATAAATAAAAATATTTTTTTTAAAAAGTAATAAAACTATTCTCCTAAATACACATTAAGCACTTGTGGTTTCAATTTCCTAAGTAAAAATGCATACCATGCCCCAAAGAGGCATCACATATTTTCAAAGACTGAAATAGGAGGCATTGAAAAAAAAGTGGGGGGCATTACTTATTGTGTCCATTGAATGTTGAAAACCATTAAAAATAATGCTTTTGGCATACCTGACAATTCTTGTTTTACAAACGAGAGCACAGCCAGGTAAACTTGACAGTCAGCTATGATTATCTGCCTCTGAAGCCGATCAACCATAGAGGGGGCAGATTTTCGGGCATCAACCTGTTTGATGGAAAGAAAAGTACGTGTTGATAAATCACACCCAAGAACAAGACACTATCCAAATAACTATTACTTTACTGTGCAAAAGAACTTCACGCAGGAAGTGTAAGACACGTGCACTGAAAGCCAAGACCAAATTTATACTGTATTCCCATGAGATCTACAATAGGATGAAGAACACTGCAACTCAAAGATAAATATCCTGAGTGAGAACAATCAAGCTTGTGGGAAACCATGAAAGTCAACACAGAAGTTCAGACTTTTACCTTTTTTAAAAACAATTTAAGTTCTTACCTATCCAAAATAAAAATTACTAAAGGTAGAAAATGTTCCCCAAAATAGAGAACCTGAAAAACCACTTTGCAGCCATCTACCTTTGTTCACGTAGGATGAACACTGGGGTTCATTCACTATGTGCACACAACTGAGATGTGAGGGTCAAAAACGGATACATTTTAGTGAAGGAGAAAAGAGCTGAACTGAACTCAGAATTTAAGCCATACCTCTAAGGTTACTACCTCTATAAAAGAAGCAAAAGGTAAAACTAAAAAACACTTTTTTATAAAATGTTGGTCCTTATTATAAAGAATGTCTGTAATTTTAAAAAGTTTGCTCTGATAAAGAATACTGCATTTTTAATACAAAGTGAACTTGAACAAGATAAGCTACATAGTTTTCATGGGCTTTCACAGTGACATAAGAACTGATAGGATCTTTGCAAATACGACAATACCATATATACTAAACACAAAAGAATGAACTGTTTTCCTTTTTTCTAGATTAACATAATCTAGTATGGCCACTATTGTTGCAAATGCAGCCCCAGAACTCATTACTTTGCCTAGGCAAATGCCAGTTTATTAGGGCTTCTGTTTCTTTGTAATAACATCTACTGTGTAGGGTTGTTGGAAGGGGTAATGAGATACTGTATGTGAAAATGCTTTTTAAATTGCAAAGACCCATTACCAATGTTAATTCCTAACATATGTGTTAGGCATAGAATTAGATACAGAAGACAGACATATGAATAACTTACAGTCTAATGAGGGAACACTGACCTTATTACCATGTAATGCAGTTAAGTGCTCTGAAGGGTCAAGTACAGGATACTACGGGGATGAGTAGGAAACCTACTCAACATGGCTTTGGGGATCAGGCAAGTGTCCTTCGAGAAAATGATCTAGGAAGACCTACCTAAAGAAGGAGTAGGAATCAGGTCAAGAGGGAAGAGAACATTCTAGGCAAAGGACAAGGAAGCACCAAGTCAGCCACTATAAGGAGTTTAGACTTCACTGTAATGGCAAGGGTTGGGGCCAGGGACACCGAAAATGAAGCCAGCAACATATTATTTGCATTTTATACACTGTATCATTGGAGAATGAATCTGAGAACAGTGAGAGTTGTTGTAGGCAAATGGGGATGATGGTGGACCTAAGGAAATGGCAAGAGGGGGAGAGAAGTGGATGAATTCAGGAGGTATTCTAGAAAGAGAGGCAACAGGACTCTGTCCCTGATCAGATGCAGGTTTTGCAGAAAGAGTCATCAAGGAGACCTCTGGCCCTTCTGGACCATCAGGAGCCAGTCCTCTTGGCCCGAGTGGCTTCCTCATGGTGGACACCATTAGCAAGAGCAGAGATGAAGCAAGTTGGACACAAAGGAGCCAAAGAAAAGATGGGCAGCTTTTGAGGACTGTAAACAGCTTCTGACTGGTTTGTCAGCTCAACAGGTAACACCTGCAAGACCCCTGGGCACTCCAGAATTATCAGGGGTAGGAGGATGCCTCGCCAAAGACTAGACTTTTGCACTGAAAGGTGAAAGCACAATCAGGGAAAGTGAAATACAATGTTATTTTGACTTTATTTTAACCAAAGGCTGGTAAGTCCTGCAAAAAATCAAATAAATAGCCAGATCCTCAACTATGCCAAAATGCAACACATTTGAATTATATATGCATGAAAGTCTCATCACAAAAGCTCTTAGCACATGGCCCACTAAGGAAGAAGATAATCTTAAGAAGGCAAAAGAATTAATGCACCACATGGCTCTGATGACTGATGGGGCAGGTGGGGGTGGGGCTCTATGGTTTTAAAAAATACATTTTACATAATCAAACATGTGAGAAACACACATTGTGCTTTGTCATAGCCAAAATATCAAAAACCAAGTAAGTGAGCAATGATCTCAGTCAGTGGCACTCTGTTCACAACCTAAAGACTCAGTGCTTACATTCTTCTTAATTTTATTCTTGATAGTTTCAATTACTCCAGCCTCTTCACTTTCACACAGCTTCTCTGTCGTCTTTAAGTCATCACACGCCAACTGCATTTTTTCTTCTTCAAATGTCATCATGGCGTTCTTCCAAGAAAAAAAGTAAGGAAAGAATGAATGAATCAGTAAGCATTGGAAAATTTAGGTGATTTATTACAACAAAATACCAAGCTAGGAGAAAAAAAAAAAAACATTCAAATTATTTGTTGCAAGTAAAAAGAATTGGAATGTTACCGTGAGCCCTAATCATCTCCAAAGACTATAATCTCAATATAAAATAAGAATATACCGGGCAGCCTGGGTGGCTCAGCAGTTTAACACCACCTTTTAGCCCAGGGCCTGATTCTGGAGACCTAGGATTGGGTCCCACGTCGGGCTCCCTGCATGGAGCTTGCTTCTCCCGCTGCCTGTGTCTCTGCCTCTCTCTCTCTCTCTCTCTGTCTCTCATGAATAAATAAATAAAATCTTAAAAAAAAAAAAAAGAATATACCTCTATCACACCTACATGAAAAAAATAGAGGGTAATAAAGGTTCTTGCAATTACTGTTCTATGACCTTTTTTGTTGCTATTGAACACAGTAACCAAAGCCCTGTAAAATTTCTGACTGGTCCACTTCATTCAGGTGGTTTTTGTTTTTGTTTTTTAGATTGTATTTATTTATTCATGAGAGAGAGGTGGGGGGGGCAGAGGGAGAAGCAGGCTCCATGCAGGAAGCCTGATGTGGGACTCAACCCCAGGACTCCAGGATCACGCCCTGGGCTGAAGGCAGGCACTCAACTGCTGAGCTACCCAGGGATCCCTCATTCAGGTTTTATATCGGTGTCCCACTGCAAAGTTCATTCTGCCCACACGTGGACCCCTGGCTCCATCAAGTACTGTGCTAATGAAACGTCAGCTAGTAGGTAGGTCTTGGAAAACACCGGTCTTTTCAAGGACAGCAATTTCAATGGGTTCTCTTATTTGGAATTATATAACACTGTCTGTCCATGGTGAAAAATTTCACTGACAGCCTGGTAGGTTTTTCCAGGCCATATCTGATTGGGTAGGGGCAACCCTTTCTCTGCCAAAAACCTGATACTTTCACGAGTGGAACGGAGATTTCTGAGGTTATGGATGAGTCATAGCAGCAGAGACATGATACTTGGCTCTTGGAAGGCTTAAAGAACTCATTGGAGCTGGCTCTCCACCATGCCCTATCCATTCAGCAAGCCCTCCCCCCTTGGCATTCGAGGCCTCCTCCTTGGTAAGACTGCAATATACTCTCCCCCTGTAGCCAAACTAGATCACAGCCACCTTTGCCCAAGCACCCCACTGCTGGGCAAACAGACTCCAGCCTTGCTACAGCGTCTCTCCCTACCTTTCTCCTCCACCCAGCCAACCCTCGCTGCCTTTATAGTTAAGTGGGTACTCATGTGATTTCCACAGAGTACCGTAAAGTCCAATGATGCTATGTTTTCTTATCAACAGCAAGCCTTAAAAATTTGTGTTGAATCCCCTGGCAAAAAGAGGAAATAAATAGTTTGAATGAAAATCATGTCACCAGAAGCTGGCCTGGTACCTGAGGCTGGGCACTGGCAGCCTGCACAGGACACACCAGTTTGTGGACATCTTCCTAGATCTGAAATCCAAATGTTTTTTCTATTTTACTTCACTTGATCTCTACACGATATTAATTATAAATATATATATATACAAACACACACACACACATATATTTGCTATTTTACCATTCTATGATAGCTTTTTTAAATTATGTATTTGAAAGTGATTTATACGTGATGTTATATGTATTTCTGGAAAAGAGCATCCAATTTTCTACGTTTAACACCTGCAACCTATTCCTTCAATTCCTAAATACTAATATTTAAAAATATAATAGTAACTAATAAATTTCAGCTCTAATTTAACTTGCTTTCCAGTCCTTATTTAATAATTTTAGAGCAGGGATCCCTGGGTGGCGCAGCGGTTTGGCGCCTGCCTTTGGCCCAGGGCGCGATCCTGGAGACCCGGGATCGAATCCCACGTCGGGCTCCCGGTGCATGGAGCCTGCTTCTCCCTCTGCCTATGTCTCTGCCTCTCTCTCTCTCTCTCTGTGACTATCATAAATAATAAATAAAAAAAAAAAATTAAAAAAAAAAAAAAATTTTAGAGCAAACCTTTAGTATCCAAAGTCTGACCTTTTTTTTTTTTTTTTTTTTTAACTGCTAATGCAGGGATACCTGGGTCGCTCAGTAGTTGAGCGTCTGCCTTTGGCTCAGGTCATAATCCCTGGGACCTGGGATGGAGTCTCGCATCAGGCTCCCTGCAGGGAGCCTGCTTCTCCCTCTGCCTATTTCTCTGCCTGTCTCTTATGAATAAATAAATAGGGATCCCTGGGTGGTGCAGCGGTTTGGCGCCTGCCTTTGGCCCAGGGCGCGATCCTGGAGACCCGGGATCGAATCCCATATCGGGCTCCCGGTGCATGGAGCCTGCTTCTCCCTCTGCCTGTGTCTCTGCCTCTCTCCCTCTCTGTGACTATCATAAGTAAATAAATAAAAATTTAAATAAATAAATAAATAAATAAAATCTTTTTTTAAAAAATCGCTAATGCAGTTTTATTTTTTGGAAAGGTCTTTCCAAATTTATTTTTTTTTTAATTTTTATTTATTTATGATAGTCACAGAGAGAGAGAGAGGCGCAGAGACACTGGCAGAGGGAGAAGCAGGCTCCATGCACCGGGAGCCCGATGTGGGATTCGATCCCGGGTCTCCAGGATCGCGCCCTGGGCCAAAGGCAGGCGCCAAACCGCTGCGCCACCCAGGGATCCCTCCAAATTTATTTTTATTTAAAAAAATTGATTGGAGAAAAACAGTACTCTGGAAAGTATAAGCATTTTATTTTTATTTTTTAAGATTTTATTTATTTATTCATGGTAGACAGAGAGAGAGAGAGAGAGAGAGAGAGAGGCAGAGACACAGGCAGAGGGAGAAGCAGGCTCCATGCCGGGAGCCAATGCAGGACTTGATCCCAGGACTCTAGGATCACACCCCGGGCCAAAGGCAGGCGCCAAACCGCTGAGCTACCCAGGGATCCCCAGCATTTTATTTTTTACATTGAGGAATACAAGATATCTCACAGGTCTTGATTGATATGCAAAACTTTATTCCACTTTTAAATGCTAAAAGATGTGTATCTATAGGGGGGCCTGGGTGACTCAGTCGATTAAGTGCCCGACTCTTGATTTCGACTCAGGTTATGATCTCAGGGTCATGGGATGGAGCCCCACATCAGGCTCTGCGCTCAGCAGGGAGTCTGCTTGAGATTCTCTCTCTCCTTCTGCCCACCCCCTCCAACACTGCATGAGCATATGCTTTCTCTAAAATAAATAAATCTTAAAAATAAAAAAATTAAAAATCTGTATTTATACAGCTAGCAACTTTAAGACATACTTTATATACCTGTTTCTTTCACACCAATACCTCTCCCCATACCAACTTACCAAAAAACTGACGAAGCTGGCTCCGAAACTCATTAATGGGCTATGGTTTCTGTTAAGGAAACAAAATAAAATTATTTTTAATGTATATTTTTTATAAACATTTGATATATTAGGATCATTATAGATTCCTAATAATTGGACAGACAGTAAGGTCTTAAAGCTGATAAAATTACACTAAGAAAGAGGCACCTGTGTGGCTCAGTCAGTTAAGCATCTGACTTGATTTAGGCTCAGGTCATGATCTCAGCATCATGAGATTGAGCCCTGAGCCAAGCTTTGTGCTAGAAGTGGCACCTGCTTGAGATTCCCTCTTCCTCTGCCGTTAATCCCCTTTCTCTCCCCTTCTCTCAAAAATGGGAAGGGGAAGGTGAAGAGGAAGGGGAAGGGAAGAGGAGAGAAACCTGGCCAATTCTTCAAAGCAAGGTGCACAAGAAAGTCAAATTATAAGAGACTGCTTTAAGTAAACCAACCTGACATCTGCAAACACGTGACCAAGAGAAGATGATTAATATTCATTTTAAAAAATGCAAAATATATTCAAAACTTTACACACATAAAATACCATTTTTAAAGTAGATCAGAGGGTTTTACCAGAGCCAACCTTGCAAATTCACTCATTCCATCTAAAGAACTTCAAGAATGCCTCCCTAGAGTCAGACACTCTCCCACTGTAATACAGTCATTAGTGAATTACATACGTAAGCCAAAAAGAAACCAAATCAAACTACCAATTCAAAAGATACAGGAATATAAACTTTCCACTTCAAATTCACAACCAGTACAAAATCTAAATCTCTATAAATTGTGCTAAAAGAAAAAACAAATGGTAATTGCCTTCTTAAAGAAAAATAACTTTACTGATTTTTTTAATTATGTACATAGCATATGGTCATCCTAAAAAAGGAAAGAATAATGCATTTAGTCAATCCCCTACGGAAATTTAGTTTGGGTCCAAAGAGTGTGTGTGTTTGGGGGTGGAAGTGGGGAGGACATGCACATTTATATGTATATGTACATATACACATATATCCAATGTGTGTATCAGATGAGCATCTTTGTCCATATATCTCTTCAGGCAAGTCCAAATACGTTCTTGGGATAAATTGTTAGAGATGGCATTCCTGAGTCAAATAGTATGCACATCCATTTTCATCTTGGAGGCAGAGGGGAGGGAGGGAGAGAGAGTAGAGGGAGTAGGGAAGGAGAAGATGCATTAAGGAACCTGATTTATTTGGAATATTAGCTTTTTGCTACATTTTTTCCCCATCTTTTTAGTACTTACTCAAATTCTACAATGAATAATAATTTGTTTACCCTCACCTAATAAGGATATTAAACTAACAAGAAAAAAAGCAGGAAGATCAACTCATTAGTGAGGAATGCCCTGCTAGCATTCACGTCCATAAGCAGGCTAAAGCTGGGCATCCAGAGAACACTGTGGAGTCAGCCATCCCTCCTCTGCAGCAGAGCAGATGGCAATCTTCCCAGCCCACAGCTCTGCATGGACATACCATGATAGCCTCTCAACCTAATTTGGTTTGCCTATACTGTCCCCTCTAGGATGTCATTTTCTGCCTCTTATTCCTTATCATGCCTTACACACAACAGGCATTCAACAATTATGAATCAGTAAAGGAATGAAAGAGAACCCTGCCTTTCAGGAACATTTTATTTAAGCCCTGACGAGTATGGCTTTTCCCCTTTCCTTGCTTATATGTTAGCTACTTGGTCATCTGAAAAATGAAAGCAGCTGAAACCAGGGCCTGGTGTTGCTATATGTGCTTCTTGTTCTTGACTAAAATTAGGTTTCTGAGAGCCAAGGCTATTAATTATTCATGGTATCCTAGCCTCACCCTCAGTACTTCACATACCATCATAGGTGAAAAAACAGCCCAGTGGGAACCCTCTTCCCTCTCCGATGTACAGTCTCTGCAAACTCCACAGCATCTGGTACATTAGACAGTGTACGTGGTATAATAAACCGATCAATAAACACACACTGGCTCATATGCTGCACAAAGACCTGCTGTTTTAAGAATTTAACAAGTTTCACTTGACTTTTTAAGCCTATGTTAATTTATCTCATCTTGATTATTTTGGCCCACAAATGTGTTTCTACATAAAACTTACTCATTTTGGGGATTTGGAAATGTTCCCAAAGAATACAAGTATTACTTTAAAGTTGAAGCTAAGAAAAGAGAAGGAAAAGGCTCCTAGCTCACCTCAATATGCTCATATTGGGAACCAATAAATGACCCAAACAGGAGGGCAGTGAGGGTATTATGTAAAGACTGAATATAAAGGTAAGCATTAGAACCAAAATGCAGGGGATCCCTGGGTGGCTCAGTGGTTTGGAGCCTGCCTTTGGCCCAGGGCATGATCCTGGAGTCCTGGGATCGAGTCCCACATCAGGCTTCCTGCGTGGAGTCTGCTTCTCCTTCTGCCTGTGTCTCTGCCTCTGTCTCTCATGAATAAATAAATAAAATCTTAAAAAAAAAAAAGAACTAAAATGCAAAGCTTCCTAAATACTAGAAGACATAAAAGTGAACAGAGGTGAAGACAAGCAAAATATATTAGATGGTATAAACCTCCCTTATTTAAAAGAAGGAAGGATATAAATATAAAGATATATACAATTTGCTAATTTTGAAAAAAAAGTTGGAATAACCTATGCATTAAAAAAAAAAAAAAGGATTCCTAACAAGGTGAGATAAGGAATAGGGAAGAAGAAACAAGGATAGAAACAAAGCTTTTTTGTAGATACTTTGTTTTGTAGTTTAGACTTCGGAACTATGTAAATATTGCCCATAATATCAAATTTTAATAATGGGATCCCTAAAATGTAAAATTAATGCAAATCAAGCTGGTAAAATAACCACACAGAACTATTCCAAGTGACATTACAACATAATAATCTGACAGTGCATTTTTATTATGAAATACCCTTAAAAACAGACCGTAGAAAATGGCAAAAAATTTGTTTTCAGTAATCATATTCTCACCAGTCAACTTGGTATTGTCATCCTAAGGCTGCTGGGGATGTAGTTTGTGATAAAGCAACGCATAGGTATGTTGGTGTTTGTTAGGACTCAGGGCTTTGTGCATCGGAAAAAGAATGAAGTTAATTAAAAATCCTATAGTCTAGAATATGAACTTACTGGTTTTATCTCTAAAAAAATACCTATTTTCTGTCTACTGAAAAAGCCTAGAAATAACACCACCAGTAGCACTGAGCATGCCCAGCACCCTCTCTAATACATTAGGTAAAAGAGACTGTGGCTTCTTGAAGAAATGGCTGATTCCAGGTCAAGGGTAAGAAATGTTCAAGAGGAGCATGGAATATAGCAGAAAGCAAGGAAGCTTAAAAATTATATTAGGTTCTTTTTTTTTTTTAATTTTTTATTTATTTATGATAGTCACACAGAGAGAGGCAGAGACACAGGCAGAGGGAGAAGCAGGCTCCATGCACCGGGAGCCCGACGTGGGATTCGATCCCAGGTTTCCAGGATCGCGCCCTGGGCCAAAGGCAGGCGCCAAACCGCTGCGCCACCCAGGGATCCCATATTAGGTTCTTAAAGATATTCCCACTATGCAAACATGGAACAATCTAATCCCTAATGAGGGTATAAACAGCAATGGATTGAAACCTCAAATAAGATTAAACTCTAAATTCATAATGGTACTCTTAATTAAAAAACAAAACAAAACAAAAAACAAAAAACAACAACAACAAAAAAAAACACCTCCCTGTTTGTCTATGGAAGATCCTAAGGAACCAACTCATTGTTTTGGAAACTGATTTTAACAAAAGAGAAGAAATAACCATTTACCCTGTCTTTTCTCTGAGGACTCAGATTAATGAATTAGTTGGG
The DNA here is from genome assembly GCF_048164855.1 of Canis lupus baileyi. NCBI lineage: Eukaryota > Metazoa > Chordata > Mammalia > Carnivora > Canidae > Canis > Canis lupus. The sequence goes on along the minus strand of NC_132843.1, from coordinate 17,089,622 downwards.
TGGGAGGACAGTCTTTTTACATAAATATCCTGGGATAATAAATGAGAAGCAAAGATAGAATCAATGTTTCATTTTGCAGCTCCTAATGGAGTAATGGATATGGCCACTGACCAAAGAGAGAAAGGAACATATTAAATACCACCATGCTGATATAATCAGCAATATCCAAGCTATGGGATACCACAGAACAAAAATCCTAGACTCACCAGCAACACTAAAAAAGTATATGGGGGGATAAAAGAACTGAAAAAGAATTTCTGAAATAAAAGGTATAAAATACAACAGACACTTAAAGACACAGACACATCAAACTATATACATATATACACACATACACACATATATACAAACCAGTAACAATTACAATATGAAACAAAAATCACAATAGCACCAAATCACTAATTATCTAAGGATGCATCTAACAAAGATGTATAATACTGCTGCACTGAAAACTCAAAACATTGCTAAAAAAAAATAAATAAATAAAAGACCAGGGTTTTTTAACACTTTGGGTCAGATATTTTTTTCTCATGGGGGCTGTCCTATGAGTTGTAGGATGTTGGGCAGCATCCCTATCCTCTATCTATAAGATGCCAGTAGCACACGCCACTCTTCCACCACAGATGTGACAACAAAAATGTCTCCAGACACTGTCAAATATCCTCTGGGGGCAAATCAACCTGAACTGAAAACCACTAATCTCAATACAGAGATATACAATTTTTATGGGTTGGAATTCAGTATTGTTAATTTCACTTAAACTGAACTGTAACTTCAATGCAATCCAAAGCAAAATCTGTGTGTGTGTGTGTGTGTGTGTGTGTGTGTGTGTGTGTATTGAAAAGCTGATTCTAAAATCTACATGGGAAAGAAAACACAAAATGGCCAAATCAAATTGAGGAACAATGACAAAGCTGGATACCTGAGATCAAAACTTAATTAAGAATTTCTGTTTACCCATTAGAGATTTAAAAAAGACAAATCACAGACTAAGAGAAAAAAATTAAATACACTTATCCAACAAAAAGCACATCCTTAGAATATGTAAAGAATTCCTATGAATCAGTAAAAAATGACTACCCTGGCAAAAGTCTTTAATAGGCACGACACAAAAGAGTTTATCTTAAAGTCAATAAGGTAATTATTAAAAAGTGCTGAAAAGGAAACACTTTATCAGGGAAATACAAAGTAAAGCCACAGTGAGATACCACTACTCTCCCATCAGCTTGGCCATACTTGCAAGGACTAACAATATCAAGTGTTAATGAGAATGTAAAATAACTAGAACTCTCCTACGTGGCCCTGCAATATCTACGAAAGCTAAACATGTGCTTACCCTGTGATCCAGTAACTGCGCTGCTCAGTATATATATGCACACACAACAGAACTGAATTAGTATGCCCTCAAAGGTATGTATGGCAGGTTAATGGTAGTATTCATAATAGCCTCAAACTGGAACCAACAGAATGGATCAAATAATTACAGTATATTCATTCAACGAAATAGAGTAGTTCACAGCTACAAGGAAGGACAGACTACTGCTAAATATAACAACATGAATCAATTCCATAGACAATGTTGAGTGAAGAAAGCCAGACACAAAAGAGCATATGATTCCATTGATATAAAGTTCATAACCACTGTCCTGACTTCTGTCATCAGAGGGGTGATTACTGACTGAGTAGGAGCCCTGGAATGCTGGAAAGATTCTATAACTTTATCTGGGCTTAAGTAGTTACTTAAGTAGTAGTGATGTTCATAAATGTATACACTCTTCAGTGTATGTAAGCTTTTCCTCATGAAAAAGAAAAAAATTAAAAAGCAAAAAATCAGATAAATGATCATCGAAGGCATTTGATTATATCAGTGAATTATTAATTTATTAGGTATGGCTACATTTTAAAAAATATTTTTAGAGATGCATACAAAAGTATTTATGGGTGAAATGATGACTGGGATTTGCCTCAAATACAAATTGAGATAAGAGTATTAAAAGAGAGCTGAAGTATGACTGGCCATGACTTAAGGCTGGCATACGGAAACATGAGACTTGATTATACTATTTTATGTACCTAAGAGGATGTAGGATATTTTTAAAAGAAAAAGTTAAAAAGCAAACACAAATCAAAATCTTCTGCAAAAGAGGTCTTTTGGAATCCTGTTTTTTTTTTTTTTTTTTAAAGATTTTTACTTATTTATTTGAGTGACAGCATGAACTGGGGTTGGGGGAGGCAGAGGGAGAAGACGACTCCTCGCTGAACAGGGAGCCTGACATGGGGCTTGATCCCCAGTCTCTGAGATCATGACCTGAGTCGAAGGCAGACTTAACTTTCTGAGCCACCCAGGCACCCCTGGAATCTTTTTTGATGAGAAGTCTTCTTATGGTCATTGCCATTGTTTGCTTTCTGAAAATGAACCACCAGTAGTAATAAAATGGCTCTAGATTTTTCTCTCTGTATATGGAGTCTCCCAAAGACAGAAAACCTGTTGCAAATACCAAGGAATAACTGATCATCTTTCCCTCAATTCATCAATACTGCCAAAGTTTAAAAAACATTTATCTAGAATATTAAAACCTGAATTGATGAAAATTTTATTTTCTGAAACACAGTGGAAGAAAATGTATGCATTTGACTTTTTTCTTTTTTAAAGATTTTATCCATTTATTCATGAGAATACACAGAGATCCCGACGGGGGACTCGATCCTGGGTCTCCAGGATCACGTCCTGGGCTGAAGGCATCACCAACTATGCATTTGACTTTTAAAGAAATCTTTTTTCCATTAAATAAATGGGTATAATTACTTTGTCAGTCCCTAACTGAATATGCTTTTTCAAATGTGGTTTTAATCTCCTAAAATAGTGGCAAATGATTGGAATTTTTAAAATTTTTTTATTTTTGTGAAAATGTTTTCTATTTACATGATGTTGGGACGCCTGGGTGGCTCAGCGGTTGAGCATCTGCCTTCAGCTCAGGGTGTGCTCCTGGAGTCCCAGGATCGAGTCCTGCATTGGGGGCTCCCTGGATGGAGCCTGCTTCTCTCTCTGCCTATGTCTCTGCCTCTCTCTATCTCTCTCTGTCTCTGTCTCTCTGTCTCTCTCACAAATAAATAAATAAAATCTTTAAAAAAAAATATTTATGTGATGTTGAGTTCTTAGATGAATTCTCCAAAAGGACTTTTCTTCCCTTCAAACGTGCAAGGAGATTTATTTGACTTTTAGGTTTTTTGTTGTTGTTTTGTTTTTTTGTTTTTTTGTTTTTTTAAAGGCAATCCAGGGCCACCTGAAGCTAATAAGCCATGACAATCATCTTCATCTTTCACTGCATCCCCAAGATCCCAGATTTGAGGGTCAAAGAAATAATCACATAAATTCACTCCCTGCTGCTTTTTAAGGCAGCTGTGCCTTTTCTGTGACCCAGGCTGCTCATGTGACCCACGCTGTTTTAAAAAAAATCACAGTTCCTTGGAGCAGCTGGGTGGCTGGGTTAGGTTAAGTGTCTGACCCTTGATTTTGGCTCACGTCATGAGATCAAGCCACATCTTTCTTCCTCTCCCTCTGTCCTTCCCCTTCTCTTCTCTTAAAAAAACAAAACAAAACAAACAAAAAAAAAAACACAGTTCTAGAGGACAATATGAGCAATTAAGTTACTGAATGCTTCTATAGATGCCTCTCTCCTTGCCTTCAGAAACAAAACTTTTGCTAATAAAACAAGTAATATCTTTTGTTCTGTCTGGTGTCTTCATGGGCTCTAAGGGAACTAAACTGGTTCAGTACTGCATTTTTCTCTCTCAAAGTAAATAGTATAGTGCCAACAGAAGAAAAAAGCTGAGTACATGATGCCATTCATTGCAGCATTATCCAGGGTAGGGAAAGTGTAAGTTTAAAAAACTGTCTACAAAGGGGAAAAGCTTCATGACATTGGATCTGGAAATGATTTCCTGGATATGACCCCAAAGGCACAGGCAACAAAAGTAAAAAATAAATTGGACTATATCAAAATAAAAACTGTACATCAAAGGACATAATCAACAGTGAAAAGGCAATTGCAACCCACAGAACTGGAGAAAATATTTGCAAATTATCTACCTAGTAAGGGGTTAATGTCCACACTATGTAAGTAATTCTTATGACTCAACACAAAAAACAACTCAATTAAAAAGTGGGCAAAAGACAGTTCTCCAAAAAAGATATACAAATAATAAATACATGAAAAGATGCTCAGTATCACTGATCATTTGGAAAATGAAAATCAAAGCCAGGATGAAATACCACCTTACACCCATTATGTGGGCTATTATGAAAGGAAAGAGACAAAATGAATGGGTTAATGAGGACATGGACACTGCTGCACAAGGAAACCCTTGTGCACTGCTGGTGGGGATATAAAATGGTGCAGCCACTATGGAAAACAGAATGGCAGTTCCTTAAAATATCACAAATGAAATTACCCTATGGCCCAGCCCAAAAGAACTGAAATCAGGAACTCAGGTGTTTATACACCCTGTGTTCTCGCAGCATTATTCACAGTAATCAAGAGGTAGAAGCACTAAGGCAGATGAATGGGTAAACAAAATGTACACAAAATATGGTATATCCATACAATGGAATATTATTCAGCCTAAAAAAGGAAGGAAACTCTGGGGCATCTGGGTGGCTTAGTTAGTTAAGCATCTGCCTTTGGTTCAAGGTTGTGATCTCAGGGCCCTAGGATTGAGTCCCACATCGGACTCCCTGCTCAGTGGGGATGCTGCTCCTGCTCTCTCTCTCTCTCTCTCTCTCTCTCTGGTTTGCTCTCTCAAATAAATAAATAAAACCTTAAAAAAAAAAAAAAAAAGGGAAGGTAACTCTGACTCATGCTGCAACATAGATGAATCCTGAGGATGTTATGCTATATGAAATAGGGCAGTTATAATAAAGTACTGTATGACTCTACTCATATGAGGTACCTACAGTAATCAAATTGAGAGAGAAGAATGGTAGTTGCCAGGGGCTGGGGGCAGGGAGGAATGAGGAGTTGTTTAACGGGTACAGGGTTTCAGTTTTTGTAATATGAAGAGTTCCGGAGATGGATCAAACCACAGTGTCAATGTATTTAACTAAATGGCACACTTAAAAGTGGTTTAAAAGGAAAATATTATGTATATTTTATCACAATCAAAAAATTTCTGAAAATGGACAGAAAGCTTGCAGTAGAATAACCTAGAAAAAAATGGCTATGACAGAATGTGATGTAAAAACAAAAGTTCCATGTACACTATGTTCCAACACATAGAGACAATCAAAAAATGAAAATACTTGTTGTGGGAGAGGGCAATAAGATTAATGGTGATTTTATTCAATGATAAGTATATGTATGTGGGCGGATAAACAATCACGATTAAGCTGCAGTAATCATGTTTCAATAACGTCATTGAGGACATTCTCCCTACATTTAGATACCTTTTAGAGGGAAAAAACCGCATCATTTAAGTCAATTTACTTGTTCTAAATACTCCATGATTCAGTTGTTGCTTTGATACAATTTCTCAACAGAATATATCATCCAGCCAACCAAACAGAATAATGGGGCGATTCAAGAGCAAAAGAGACAAAGCTGCTTGCGTGGGAGTGAGTTATTCACGGAGTGGCAGGCTGTGGCCCAGCTCTGCCCAGCTGTGGCCCAGGGTGCTGTTCGCATGGGGCCAGGAGACAAACGGTCGCAAATGGAGAGAGAGATGCTTATAGGAGGTTACTTCCCAAAACAGTCTCTGATTGTTTTCCAGAAATGAATGCAAATGATTTAGAGATTGCTTTTTATAGTATCTATATAAGTAAGATTTTTTTTTAATTTTTTTTTTTATGATAGTCAGAGAGAGAGAGAGAGAGAGAGAGAGAGAGAGAGGCAGAGACACAGGCAGAGGGAGAAGCAGGCTCCATGCACTGGGAGCCCAACGTGGGATTCGATCCCGGGTCTCCAGGATCGCACCCCGGGCCAAAGGCAGGCGCTAAACCGCGGCGCCACCCAGGGATCCCTATAAGTAAGATTTTTAAATGCATCCTCTCCAAAATATTAAAAAGAAAGATGCAGCAGCAAGCAAGCAAGCAAGCCAATAGGCCAAATGGAATCACAGGGTTTCTTGCTTTTTGAATTATTGCATTTTTTTTTCATTTTTAACAGTGAAATCTTCCCTCTATCATGCTGACTCCTCCCACCCAGCCAAGAAAAATAGATAAACTCCTTATTATAAGGCCTTCTGACAAAAGCAGAGTTAAAAACTAAAATATGCTGAAATCAATACAAAATAGATAAAGCTTCGAACTGTTTAAATTTCATAGGACACTGGCCATCTGAATATGGAACTCATAACTTGTACTTGTGTCCCCTGGGCTATTCTCACAATTTCACTGTCCTGTGTTTCCAAGTCCTCTTTTGAGTACACTGTGTTAACAATCAACAGAGAAGATTAATTTGGCTGCTTTGCAATGAACTATGTTTTCCGAATAGACTGTACTTTTTTTAAAAAGATTATTTATTTATTTATGTGATAGAGAGACCACAAGCAGGGGGAGTGGCAGGCAGAGGTGGAGGGAGAAGCAGACTCCCCACTGAGCAGGGAGCCTGATGCAGGGCTGGATCCCAGGACCCTGGAATCATGACCTGAGCCGGAGGCCCCTTAACCGACTGAGCTACCCAGATACCCCTGAATTTACTTTTTGACACCATTTAGAAATAAGAAACCATGATGGTGAGCTAGCTGAAGGGCTTGGTCTTCATCTAAAGATGCTACAGCAACAAGAGAGAAAGAAGTGCCTGGCCTGCCAGGGCCAAAGATCAGGACAGTTTTTATCACTCGCCATTAACTAAAGAAACTGAAGATTCATCTCCACGCCTACCATGACAGCAACGAGGAACAGCAACATTTCCAACCCCTTGTTCTTGTTGCATTTACTCAACAAATGTGCATGAGAGCACCTCTTCCCTGTGCAGAAAAGGGAATGGTGCCTCTGTAGTGATGAGGGAAAAGCTCTAGCCCATGAATCCAGGAAGGAAAATACATTCTTCCCTCAGGTGGCAGCTGAGGAAAATAGAGGTAAAAAAGTACATTTGAAAGGTTTTTCTTGACAGGATTTATAATAGTTATTAAGAACACTTTTCAAAATGAATAACCGAATTGATTCTGAAAGTATCTTAGTTAAAAAAGTCCTACAAAGGGTTCCTTCATGTATGACACAAGGCATCCCTAGAGGTATCATATATGAATGGAGAGCACGGGTACAAAGTTCCCTTTTGAAGCTTGTTATGAATCAGATTATAGTATAAAAATAAATATCTGTTGGGGCGCCTGGGTGACTCAGTCAGTTAAGCATCTGGCTCTTGATTCAGCTCAGGTCATGATCTCAGGGTTGTGAGATCGAGCCCCAGGTCAAGCTCCATGCTGGGTGCAGAGTCTGCTTGGGATACTCTCTCTCCCTCACTCTCTCCCCTTCCCTCCTCCAGCCCCTTGGGCTCATGCTTGCTGTCTTAAAAAAAAAAAAAAATCATTATCTGTCGTTTTTTTGAAAGTTCAGTCACTTCCATAGGAATAGCAGTGGATCTATCCCATTTACTTTTCATCCTCCAGGCCTATGTACCTCACTGCTCCACATTCCTAAGTCTCTAAGATAAATTTCCTATTTTAAAGCAGCTTCCTGGAATGTATAGCTGACTGAGCCTGTTCAGTGAGGGGTTAAACTGTCAATCCTATCCAAGTCAAACAATTATGAGAGTGATTAAGAAATCAGGCCCAACCATAAACTATACAATTTACTATCAAAGTCAAAGAAATAATAGATGGCTTTCATGTCAGTCTTTTCATTCTTCAACAAATTTAGATTTAAGAGAAAGCCATAAATTTTATTTATTTTTAAAGATTTTATTTGCAAAGGAGCAAGAGCAAGAGAGCACAAGCAGGGGGAGGGGCAGAGGGAAAGGGAGAAGCAGACTCTCCACTAGGCAGGGAGCCCGATGTGGGGCTTGATCCTAGGACGTTGGGATCCTGACCTGAACCAAAAGCAGATGCTTAACCGACTGAGGCACCCAGGCACCCCCATAAATTTTTTAAAAACAAAGATGTTTTTTAAAAGGATAATTTTAAAATCATGCACCAAAGTCTTAATTAGATAATGTTCTGCAGTTTAAAAGAAAGTAAACGAGAAGTGATGTCTTTAACACATAGGGCTGAAAAATTCTAACAAATCTACTTTTGTTTCATTCATCCACTCAAAATATACTCATTGCACACCAAATATACAGTAGGCACTGTGCTATGCAGTGAAGAAACAAAGATGAATGAGAACACACAACTGTTCAAGGAACCTAAAAAGTCCAGTTTGGAAGCCGCTGAAAACATTCCAGTAATAATAAATGGTGCTAGAAAGTGGGCAGATGGGTGCTGCTTTTACACAAAGCCATCCTTTGTCACCCTATTTTTCGTGGATGAATGAGGCTCCCTCTAACACTGTACTTGATGACATCTAAAAGAAGCTACTTGCCATTTTCATTTCCTCTTCTCTAGTGTTTTTAGAAAGGACATATTAATAAACTCCAATCACCCTCTTCCACATCTCTATAATTCTCTGCAGAGAAAGATTTGGTATTTGCCCTGTTATTTGTCTGCATAAACATAAGCTCCGAGAGTGGGAATACTATCTCTGCATGTGTACCTGTCCGGACCACACAGACAGAACCTGGCACACAGACAGGCCCCCAGTATAAATCTGTTTAACAGACCAACCATCTCCTGCAGAATACATGCTTCACAACATTTCATCTAATGGACCTTTCTCCCCAGCTTCCAAAAAATTACCATACATAAGGCTGTCCTCAACCTGAGCCCATCAAAACCACTTTCACTAACAAAAAATACATGTGCCTGCTTCCTTTACCAGAAAGGAGCAGTGGGGGAATTTCGTGGAAAGCCTCTATTCTTACTCTTCAAACACAGTTCAAAGCATGATCCTTGGGGAACTTTCTATCTAAAAGACAGCGTGTGTCTGAAAACAATTATCACAGTCACTTAGTTTATGGCCGAGCGTGTTTGTCTTCTGCTCAGACTTGCACTATGGTAGGGCCTCTCTTCTTGGAGATATGGGAGCCTGAAGTGCACCACCCGCTGGCCACTGGGACACTGCGCTTCTGGTGAGGGACACTTCTAGACCAGGGAAATGCCAGTCCCCAGCAATGTCTGCACTCACAGCCACTGGAGTGTCTGTGTACTTTTGTAACAGGATGCAGCCTTGCCTCTTACCAGAAAATGACTTTGTAGTCCACCAGCTGGTGTCAAGAAGCCATGAAAGACTACTGAAAGCAGTGTAGCCATCAGCTTATGGCAAGCATGGGAGGGCTTGGGGTAGGGGGCAGGTTGAGACTCAGTCTCCACCTCACATGGAGACAAAATACACAGGGTCTTGGTCATTTCCTACACCTTGATGTCCTAATTATCTACAAACAGAGGATTCATAAGCCACTATATCCAGCACTCTGAAAAAAGCAACTAGGTCCTAGATCTTTACGTCCAATGGACAACTGTTCTGATGGATACATTTTTAGATGTATGGACATTAAGAATGCATCTCCTGCATATGTCAAGATGCCCCTCAAAGCCACTGAACTTATTTAAAATATAAATAGCTCTTATAAGTGCATGGAAAAAACCGGACTTCGCTTTTTAGACTGGTCTCTGGTATCTCGCAAAGGAAATGCTAGCAGATTCAAGGGTATGCCTCTGGACTTGGGGTAGAGGGAGATTTGGGGAACATCTACAAAAGAGAAATGGTGAGCAGGGCAGAGGACACGGAGGGCTTGGCTGGGTCGGAGGCTGGGGAGCCTGAGCTCAGATTGCTGAGTGCCACCTCTCACAGAGCCCCAAATGGTGGCCCGGCACCCAGCCAGCAAAGCCTGTGATGACGAAGAGAAGGAAAGCCTGCAAAAGGGAAATAAAAGCCAAATAAAAGGCAGAGAAACCAGTTTGGCCCTGAGTCCCCATTTTTTAACTTCCAAATGATTTCTTAAACTAGAATTAGTATGACAGACTATTTAGTAAACTGATATTTGTCTTGCTACATGCAAAAGAATGAAACTGGGCCACTTTCTTACACCAGACACAAAAATAAACTCAAAATGGACTGAAGACCTAAATGTAAGACCTGAAACCATAAAACTCCTAGAAGAAAATATAGGCAGTAATCTCCTGGCCTTAACAATATATTTCTGGCTCTGTCTCTCCAGGCAAAGAAAACAAAAGCAAAAATAAACAAGTGGACTACACCAAAATAAAAAGCTTTTGCACAGCAAAGAAAACCATCAACAAGAAGGCAACCTACTAAATGGGAGAAGATACTTGCAAAGGCAATATCCAATAAGGGGTTAATAACCAAAATATATAAAGAACTCCTACCATTCAACACCAAAAAATAATAATAATAATACAAATAAAGACTGGGCAGAGCACGTGGGTATTTTTCAAAGAACACACACAGATGGCCAACAGAGACACATGAAAAGATGCTCAACATCGCTAATCATTAGGGAAATACAAATCAAAACCAATGCGATCTTACCACACACCAGTCTGAATGGCTAGTATAGAAAAGAAAAACCAAGTGTTGGTGAAGATGTGTAGAAATGGGAACTGTCATGCACTGCTGGTGGGAATATAAATTGGTACAGTCACTGTGGAAAACAGTATGGTGGTTCCTCAAAAAAATTAAAAAGAGAAATACCATATAACCTAGTAGGTTCCACTTCTTGATATTTACCCAAAGAAAACAAAAACACCAATTCAAAAGTTACATGTACTCCTATATTTACGGCAGTGTTATTTACAAGAGCTCAGATATGGAAGCAACCAACCTAGGTGTCTGTCAATAGATGAGCAAACAAAGAAGATGTGGAGCACATGCACACATGTGTGCACACACAGTGAAATATTACTTAGCCATACAAAAGAATGAGATCTTGCCAAGCGATGACCTGGAGAACCCAGAGAGCACTACACTGAGATAAGTCAGGAAAAAAAAAAAAAACATATAATTTCACTTATGCATGGAATCTAAGAAACAAAACAAATGAACAAACAAACAAACAAACAAAAATACTCAAATACAGCGAACAAACTGGTGGTTGTCAGAGGGGAAGGGAGTCATAAGTGAAGGGGATTAAGAGGAAAAAACTAACAAAGAGTTATAAAGTAAGCCACGGGAATAAAAAGTATAGCATTGGAAATATAGCCAATAATATTTATCATATGGTGACAGGTGATAACTATGTTTATCATAGTAAGCATTTCATAATGTATATAATTGTTGAATCTCTATGTTGCACACCTGAAATATAATATTGTATGTCAAATATACTTCAACAAAAGTATTTTGAGACAAACAAAATAAAATAGGTTTCCAATTTTATTTCCTTTTATTACTTTATTCTATAAAATTTCCAAGTCAAAATACAATGAGAAGGGAAGATTATGTTCTCTTGCCATGGGCTTTGGCAGACAGGGTTCCCTTGCATGAGTCACTGACCTTCTACTTCTATCCTCACTTAGCTCCTGCACATCTTCCAGGCTCCGGTCCAAAAAATACTGGTTCCAGACCTCCCTTCCTGATCCCTCATATCAAGCTGGAGCCTTCCTCTGGGCTCACACTGCTCCTTGGCCTTCACCCCCAGAGCACTCATGTACTATTATCACTTTTCCCACCTGGATGGTACCCACCCAGCACAGAGTATGGCATCTAGAACGCCCTCGAGGAGTACTTGAATGAATGAATGAATGAGTGAATGAATGAGTGGCATGATAAACAAGCAACTAAAAGGCAGAGAAAGTGCTATCTATAGGTTATTAAAGGTAGCCATGTGATAGGTGAAATTATTTCTTTTTATGTTATAAAGCTATTTTACTCTGTGAAGAAGTTAAACAGTGCCTGGCATATAGCAGTAAAATACAAGTATTTACTGAATGAAGTAAACAAATAATGAATTATTCTAAATACGCAAAAAAATCTTTTCTATGCCTAAGAAATTACTCCTGAAAACAGGATTGATTAATAGTTGTAGTCTCTGGAATATACAAAATGCTTAAAGTGATTTGCTTTTACTGTTAATTCTCCTAATATTCTACAACTGTATTTCTTGAATTGTTCACTTGTATAGGACTCTGAAAAGTATTTATGGTGGCATTATAAAGGCAGCTTCTTAAACTAGGACTCCTTTTATTACATAATTATAAAATTTCTCTTGAGTTGGCAAACATCTTAAGAACTACATAATTAGGGATTGACATGTTCATGTTATCACTATTTTAAATTTTTAACAATTTTAAATTTAACAATTTAAATAACTACATGTAGAATATATTCTTTTTGAAAAATCACAATAGAAAGTAACAAATCTATTTTTTCCTACACACTTGTAGTCAACCACAGACTAAAAGAATTCCCTGCATTTCAAAGTCCAGTTAAGGAAAAAATGAACTCAAGATGGCAATCACTGATATTTCCCATGAAAATGGTATCTAAGAGATACTGTTAAGATTTTTTAATAAACAGGATTACAATACACCAGAAGAAACCAGTAGCTATTCAAAGTTTCACTAAAATGAATTGCTATTCCAGAAGAATAGAGGTAGAAAAGATTACGTTTTAACAAAAACTCTACATTTAATTCAAATGTTTATCACATCACCCTTTTTAGAACAAGTAACTCAAATCAGAATGGTCTAGGCCTTAAGTTTCTCACTCGTACCAGTATGACTGCCTCCAGGCTATGTGCAGCCTTGCATAAATGAAAAAAGGCAGCAAGTAGAAACACATTTATTTAAGAAGTGAGAAATAGGGTAACTCAGCTGAATTTAACAAAAGCTATTCACATTCACAAACTCTTAAATGCTTAGGCAACTATCAGTATCTTAGAGTTTATCAAGTATTTCAAAAATCAGAACATGATATAACATATTTGGGAGAGTATACATATCAAACTTACTGGCTTATTAGTCTCGCACAAATTTACTAAACTATAAAGCTACATTTATTTCTGTTCCAGGGGAGGCATTATCAGACCACAAAATCATACATATATGTAACAGATAAAACCTATCTACAAGAGATTCTGTTCAATGGAATGAATTTTTTTTTCTGCCAGGTTAAAGTTGTTGTGATGATATTTGGGAAAGCTATCATGCAGATAAAAACAAACAGGTGATGTATAAAATGAACATAGCTAAATGATTAAGTCAGTGTTCTACTTTGTATTGTTTCCATATCTACAGTGGTCCTGTCTCCAATATAGAGCTATTATATTTTACAACGATCTGTTAGGATTCCAAATATTAACACCAGGAGGGACTTCCTTCTTTAGCTGTTTTATTAAAAAGTATCAAATATTTCCTGTGAGTCCAGTGTTGAACTATCATGGAAATAGAAAGTGACCCCTTGCTCTAGATTTTCTGAAGAAATGCAGTGTATAAAATATTGACCATTCGCTTTTCTATTAAAATGTGTCTTATTACCAAAAAAAAAAAAAAAAGGTATCAAATAAAGCTACATATAAGAAAGAGTTTGTTTGGCTTTCCTGTTTTTGTGATAATACAGGCTTTCCCCTCTGCACCATCTGTCTTCCTGCTACAAAAGGAAAGAAGGAAGAGGGGGAAGGTGGGTGGAAGGGAGGGGGGAGATAGGGAAAAAAAATACTGTCAGTCTAAGAATGATACAGATGCCATGATTTCTGAGAAGAAAAAAACAGCTTTCAATACACATCAAGGTTGAATAAGTTGTATAACCATAAAAAACTCACAATTTAAGAAAGGAATTCTAGGCTTAACACATCTTTTTAAACTGCGGGGTTTATTAAGCTGAGGGTATGAGCAGGGCAGTATGAATGTTATGCTAAAGTTCTATGTAATTTTGAAGCTGATATTGAGACATCTAAACATGTCAGTAACAAATATCCATTAAATTTTGTGATATAAAAGTCAAATTATTTAAAGTTAAAAGAAAACACATTCAAACGGATTTTTTTCTGAAGTATGGTGGACCCATTACTTTGCTCGTATGCATTCAAACACACAACATTACAGTGACTGATGGGAATGAAAACTTGCAAACCTTTTGGAAAGTTCTTTCAAGAAAATTAAAAATAGGTCTGAGTATCTACCCTATGAAAAATGAAATGCAGAAAAACAATTTTACACAAAGATGCTCACTATAGCAGTCATCAAAAACCTCCCAAGACACAAAAGTCCAGGGCCAGATGGCTTCCCGGGGGAATTCTATCAAACATTTAAAGAAACAATACCTATTCTACTACTAAAGCTGTTCAGAAAGATAGAAAGAGATGGAATACTTCCAAACTCGTTCTATGAGGCCAGCATCACCTTAATTCCAAAACCAGACAAAGACCTCACCAAAAAGGAAAATTATGGACCAATATCCCTGATGAACATGGCAAAAATTCTCAACAAGATACTAGCCAATAGGATCCAACAGTACATTAAGAAGATTATTCACCATGACCAAGTGGGATTTACCCTGGGATGCAAGGCTGGCTCAACACTCGTAAAGCAATCAATGTGATTGATCATACCAGCAAGAGAAAAAACAAGAACCACATGATCCTCTCAATAGATGCAGAGAAAGCATTTGACAAAATACAACATCCATTCCTGATCAAAACTCTTCAGAGTGTAGGGATAGAGGGAACATTCCTCAGCATCTTAAAAGCCATCTACGAAAAGCCCACAGCAAATATCATTCTCAGTGGGGAAACACTGGGAGCCTTTCCCCTAAGATCAGGAACACGACAGGGATGTCCACTCTCACCACTGCTATTCAACATAGTACTAGAAGTCCTAGCCTCAGCAATCAGGCAACAAAAAGAAATAAAAGGCATTCAAATTGGCAAAGAAGAAGTCAAACTCTCCCTCTTCGCAGATGACATGATACTGTACATAGAAAACCCAAAAGCCTTCACCTCAAGATTGCTAGAACTCACACAGCAATTCGGTAGTGTGGCAGGATACAAAATCAATGCCCAGAAATCAGTGGCATTTCTATACACTAACAATGAGACTGAAGAAAGAGAAATTAAGGAGTCAATCCCATTAACAATTGTACCCAAAAGCATAAGACACCTAGGAATAAACCTAACCAAAGAGGTAAAGGATCTATACCCTAAAAACTATAGAACACTTCTGAAAGAAATTGAGGAAGACACAAAGAGATGGAAAAATATTCCATGCTCATGGATTAGAAGAATTAATATTGTGAAAATGTCAATGTTACCCAGGGCAATGTACACATTTAATGGAATCCCTATCAAAATACCATGGACTTTCTTCAGAGAGTTGGAACAAATCATCTTAAGATTTGTGTGGAATCAGAAAAGACCCCGAATAGCCAGAGGAATATTAAAAAAGAAAACCATAGCTGGGGGCATCACAATGCCAGATTTCAGGTTGTACTACAAAGCTGTGGTCATCAAGGCAGTGCAGTACTGGCACAAAAACAGACACATAGGTCAATGGAACAGAATAGAGAACCCAGTAGTGTACCCTCAACTTTATGGTCAACTAATATTCGACAAAGGAGGAAAGACTATCCACTGGAAAAAAGATGGTCTCTTCAATAAATGGTGCTGGGAAAATTGGACATCCACATGCAGAAGAATGAAACTAGACCACTCTCTTGCACCATACACAAAGATAAACTCAAAATGGATGAAAGATATAAATGTGAGACAAGATTCCATCAAAATCCTAGAGGAGAACACAGGCAACACCCTTTTTGAACTTGGCCACAGGAACTTCTTGCAAGATACATCCATGAAGGCAAGAGAAACAAAAGCAAAAATGAATTATTGGGACTTCATCAAGATAAGAAGCTTCTGCACAGCAAAGGATACAGTCAACAAAACTAAAAGACAACCTACAGAATGGGAGAAGATATTTGCAAATGACCTATCAGATTAAGGGCTAGTATCCAAGATCTATAAAGAACTTATTAAACTCAACAGCAAAGAAACAAACAATCCAATCATGAAATGGGCAAAAGACATGAACAGAAATCTCACAGAGGAAGACATAGACATGGCCAACAAGCACATGAGATAATGTTCCGCCCACTGGCCATCAGGGAAATACAAATCAAAACCACAATGAAATACCACCTCACACCAGTGAGAATGGGGAAAATTAACAAGACAGGAAACAACAAATGTTGGAGAGGATGTGGAGAAAGGGGAACCCTCTTACACTGTTGGTGGGAATGTAAACTGGTGCAGCCACTCTGAAAACTGCGTGGAGGTTCCTCAAAAAGTTAAAAATAGACGTGCCCTACGACCCAGCAATTGCACTGCTGGGGATTTACCCCAAAGATAGAGATGCAGTGAAACGCTGGGACACCTGCACCCCAATGTTTATAGCAGCAATGTCCACAATAGCCAAACTGTGGAAGGAACCTCAGTGTCCATCGAAAGATGAATGGATAAAGAAGATGTGGTTTATGCATACAATGGAATATTACTCAGCCATTAGAAACAACAAATACCCACCCTTTGCTTCGATGTGGAGGGACCTGGAGGGTATTATGCTGAGTGAAATAAGTCAATCGGAAAAGGACAAACATTATGTGGTCTCATTCATTTGGGGAATATAAAAATTAGTGAAAGGGAATAAAGGGAAAGGAGAGAAAATGAGTGAAAATATCAGTGAGGGTGACAAAACATGAGAGACACCTAACTCTGGGAAATGAACAAGGGGTAGTGGAAGGGGAGGTGGGCAGGGGGTTGGGGTGACTGGGTGATGGGCACTGAGGGGGGCACTTGGCGGGATGAGCACTGGGTGTTATGCTATATGTTGGCAAGTTGAACTCCAATAAAAAAAATTTTTTAAAAATGTTCGCTGTAGTATTATATATAGTATTGTCGCCAACAAGACCTATTGACCCCCTGAACTCAGGAAACTCCTAGAAGCTTCTTGTAACTGTCCATTTCATCTTTTAGAAACTAAGAAACTGCTAGACAGGAAAAAGAAACATTTGAGGACAGAAAGCTCCTCACAGTTATTTCAGCTTCATTGTAATGTTAAAATCCCCCTCCAAATATTCATGCCCAGCCCAAAATAAAAGGAGCTTGCCTACCTCTGGGTTATTCCTTGTTTGCACAAATAAAGACTGTGAGGGAGCCTCACCAGGTGTAGTCTTTGTAACTCACCAAGGAGCAGATCCACCCTGGCCTGGTAACAGTATCAAGAAATAAGAATACTAGAATGTTGACAAATAAAGATCGTAAAACAAATTACAATATATTTACCTAGCAAAATATTTTACACACACACCCCCAACAGAAAAGAAATGCTTATTACTCCAGTGTGTATGAGAAAGCGTGGGCTCCAGAAAATGGCCCTGAGTTAAAAATCTGAATTCGATCAAGGACTGGCAGTGTGACATTGAGCAGGATATACGAACTTTTAGCCTGTGTTTCTTTACTTAAAATTGTGATATAATGCCTAATTTGGGTTTAATAAGTAAGTCAGTATCTGAAATGCCTATTTTGAAACTTGGCACACAGGAATCGCCCAATGAACAAATACTCTATGACAGGTGAAAAAGTAGAATTCCAGGTAGTATGTGCAGTATGACAAATTATGTAAAAACATTCACAATGGAAAATGTTATACAATGTTACCTATGAGTCATGGGAATAAAGAGTGATTTTTCTTTTTCTACTTTTCTTGTCTAAATTATCAACAAATAAGCATATATCTCCTCTGCAATCTGAAAAGCTTTTAATCTAATCAACATAAAGCATAATTTAAAAATGTGCACAGGAAAAGAATTTAAAATACCAATATTTAGTTAATATTCACCCATGTACATTTCTAAAACATTACGAATATCTTTTAAGCACCTAGATATGCCAAACACTGTTCAGACATTGAAATAAGACCCCTTTGCAGGGAGCTGATGATCCAAGAGTGGAAAGACGTATTTATTGCTAAATCATCAGTTCTAGAACTGATCCTAGAAGTACTTTTAAAATGATATTCTTGGCATTTATTATACACTTGCAAAAAACAAAACAAAACCAAACTTAGTATGTCATAATAATTTAACTCACAAATTTTTTCCCCCAAAGTCACAAGAAGACAGTGTGTCAGAGCAGTGCTGTTTACTATGCGTTCGAACCCCCCCCCCCCCCCCCCCCCCCCGTCAAAATTCAGAATCTCGTTCGGGTGGTCAAGGGTGAGGCCTGAGCTTCTACCTTGTAGCAGGTCCCTAAATGCTGATGCAGCCAGGTCCATAACCACACTTTGAGTAGAAAATGCTTAGAGGCATTGTTAGGACTTTTGTTTCAAAAAAAAGATGCTAAGGTTGATAATGCTGGCAGACAGTTTTGCTAATATATCCTACATTCTAATGTAAACCTTTTAGAAAGGAAAACTTAAAGGTGTTACTAATATTTTTCTACCTAAAATTTAAGATTCTTGCATTTATTAAGGCCAGCTTTGTTGAACCAGATTTAGGATCCCATTCCTCAAAGTCCTGTCTTCCTACTATCCGTGATCACTAGCTCCACATCCTCTGAGAGGCCCTGGGAACGGAGGGCCTTCTTGTCCTTTTCTTCCCTCTTTCCCTCACACCAGCCTCCACCTCCAGCCTCACCTCTCATGATGGCCTCCCCCAGACTCCAGTCCACATGAAAATGCCAGGAGAGCAGTGTTCCCTGGGATACCTTACCACGTGTCATCTGTCCTTGGCCAGTGCCCATTCCCATGGCACATCTGGACAAACTACTGCCACTGCCTGGTGTTCTCAGAGCATCAGCCGTTGGGCCCTCCCTGGCTTTACTTCTCATTTCTTCTTCCAAGAAGAGGCCTTCCAGTCTTCGAGGCCTTGACCTACCTCCATGCTGCCAATCTTCTCTCTCGGCCTCTGCACTATCTCCCTACTCTTCTTCACACACACCCCCATTCAAATCCTGAAAAAAAAAAAAAAAATCCGACTTCTTCCATGAAGCTCCCTGTGAGGTACAGTCGGTATCTGAGGCCAAAGTCAAATTCTTGGGTTCACCCCAGGGAACTGGCAAGATAGGTTTCCAAACTCATGCGGACGGATGCACACTGGCCTCTCCTTTCCGTCAGCTGCTGGTACAGGAGAGGAGTCTCATCCCACAGGTAAAATGGGATAGGTAAGAATACCCCTAGGTTAAAAAAAAAACACACTCCATCGCTGGAGATAAAAGACTTCTGGCCCGAAGCTATGCTGTCCTGGCCTGGGAGATGCTACGGGGGCGGCGGGGGCGGCGGGGGCAGCACCCAGGCCCGGTGGGGAGTTCCTGCAGACATGAGCCTGCGGTGATCCCCTGGAAGGCCGACGCCGCGGCTGTCCCTCCCAGGGCACCTCTGCTTCTCTCCGTGCACCCTGCCCACGGCTTCTAGGGTCTGACGGTGACCCCAGGACCGTGCAGGACCCCAGCTCCGTCAGCTCGGAGCCCGGGATGGGTGGCGGGAAATGCGGAAATGCCGCACGAGGCAGCGCGCATTGTGGCTTGGGGTTGAGCAGCCACAGTCCAAGTGGTCCCACTCGGCAGCTGTCCGCGACATGTCCCGAGTCCCACCCGGCACTTGGTCCCCGTGTCCCTGGCTCGGTGCATGCTCAGAAGGCTCTGGTGTTTCTCCATCCTTGTATTTTTCAGTGTTTTGACTAAGTGCTCTAATAATAACTTGTTCTCTAAATATTCATGTCTAAGGTGGGGATGAGGGGGTAGGAAAAGAATAGCGTCACCCGGTAGCTCCTGATTTCACTCTTTTTCAACATACACGGCTTCTAGTTAATTTTCAAGCAAGTTCTATAAATTATATTTCCAGCTACCCTGAGATTGCTTCATAAATGTCTATCCTTCGTATGTGTATGTTGTATAACCTCTGCTAAGCTCCAAATTTCTTGACGACGGAGACCACGCCTTATTTGTCCACATGACTGTTCTATCACTGACTCGTACCACTCTGCAGGCACTGCACACAGGAATCTTTGAGAGGCACGGTACCTGCTCACGAATTGCTCACAGAAGCTCCTATAAGGCTTCAGCACACAGGGGATGCCAGCGACACAACAGGCCAAAGGGAAAATCCCTAAGATCCTAAATGTCCCTAAATGTCATTAGGCACACTCCTTATTTACACTGCATCAGCATAAACAGTACTTTTGCCATTTGAATCTTTTTAGGTCTTTTTTTTTTTTTTAAGATTTTATTTATTTATTCATGAGAGACACAGAGAGAGAGAGAGGCAGAGACACAGGCAAAGGGAGAAGCAGGCTCTGTGCAGGAAGCCGGACGTGGGACTCGATCCCAGGTCTCCAGGATCACACCCTGGGCTGAAGGCGGCACTAAACCGCTGGGCCACTGGGGATGCCCACATTTTTGGTCTTAAAATCAAAGTATCCTATATGGGAAAGGAGAGGCAGTTAAAGAGAAATCTGTAAGCCCCTGTAAGTCTCCCGAGAGAGATCTGGCAATATATAGTAACACTGATCCCTTCCACCAAAGAATTCCACATCTAGACATGTATCCGGATAATGTTTTGCATGTGTAGGACATGAATAAAGAGTTCACTAAAGCACTCTTAAGGACCCTAAGGAAATGGAACTCACCCAAATAGTTATTAGTAATGGATAAGCCCAGCATCTATATATATGATGAAACACTATGCTGAACAGTTAAAATGATTATACTTAATTTATATGTATGACAACGTGGGCAGACTTCAAAAATTTAAAAATTGGATGAAAAATGCAAACTGTAAAAGGTACTCATTATGGACACTTAAAAAACACAAACCTATATGTTGTTTATGGAGAGAGATGTGTCAGAAATGTGTAAATGTGGATAACAAAGACCCACGACAACTTGAGGACAGTAAAGCTGCCTCTGGGGAAGGAAAGAGGGAGACTGGAACGGGGTTGGAGTACAAAGAAGATCCTAACTATGTCTGTCATGTTTTCTTTCTCTAAAAAAAAATCCCAAGTGAATATAGTAAATATTAATATTTGTTAACTCTGAGTATGGAGGCCATCTACATTTTTATAGTATGCTGTACTTTTCCATGTGTTTAAAACATTCAGTAATTTAAAGAGAAAAAGTGGTATCACACTTTCATTAAAATTATTAATTAAAAGGTTCAATTTCTCTCCTTGCTAAATAATAACTAAAGCAAACCAGGGAAATAGGAGAGTGTAAAGTTGACTAAGGTATCTCACAATTACTAGCTATTCCTAACCTAGTAACAAAGGCCAATACTCCTGCTGGACTTTGCATCAGAGAACTTGTTGCGCCTACATTTGCTCAGTGTCTTTCAAGTTGGTAAAAGCATTCCTGGGCCTGCTCCTGCCCGTTACCCACTGCTAAGCCATTAGGTGGGTGCTTTCCACCCTACTCAGCCATCCACCAGAGGCCCCGTCAAACACAGGCTCTCTACAAAGTAGAGCCAAGTGTTCTCTTCCTGTGGTAGCTAATCAATGCTAATCCTGTCATCAAGGGAAATAACTGAGTTTCTGCTATAATGGACCTACATGTGAAGGCTGTTTTAGAAGCTACAATTAGCTGTGCTTTTAGCCTTGCTAGAAAGTAGGTGGGCTGATTTTGCAGCAGTGATCATTTTAACCGATGACATTAGGAACCTAAGAAGTCATAAATTATGAAGTGACATCTATAAATCAAAATTTCCTTTTTCCAAGAGAGTTACTTCTTCTCATCTCTCTCTCTGGTAATTCAAAAGTCCCTCAGATCCCCCACATTTTTTCTTGAACTCCATTCATTTAGCTACTATATTTAATGAGAATTCCACTAACACCAGTTTTGCATAGTGCTTCCTACAATCTACATTTCCTCTTTGTAACTGCTCTAAACATAATCAGAAATTTAGAATGTAGCCCAGAAAAAATATGGCACTACCATTTCAAACTCATGTCTAAAATTATTCTTGTTTTATATGCACATGCGCACGCAAAATACACATCATAGTAGAAACTCAACCAATATCCACTCACTTAAATCTCCAGATTAACCAACATCAGAGGGAGAAACAGAAGCCCTTCGCCTACTGAACACTCAAGCTAGCCGGCCCTTCTCCGATGCCTACTGACATTCGCTGGTGACTGTCCTCAAACCTGCTTGTGCCTATTGATTTTACTACTGCAATTATATAATTCATTGTTTGTTATGTAAATAGATGAAATAAGGGCACGAAAAAAGTAACCTGGATGAAAAATAATTAAATGCTTTGAAAAGACCAATGAGGGGCACAGGACTATAAAGGTTCCTCTCGGATGAATGAGTGTGAGAGAACAACAAACTTGTAAAACCAAGGAGCTTCCACCCAGAACCCTTTGGCTTCAGTGTCTGGCTCCACTTTAAAGCCATTGATACTGAAAGTCACAGGAACGCATTAGAGGTGCGGTTTAGGCAAGAAAGCCAATTTGAGAATGCACAGCAAACTCACAAAGGAAAGGCCCTGGGCCCTGCATCGAAAGTCAGAACAAAATGTTTACTCAATGTCTTTCCATTTTTATAATTCCAAATTACATAATCAGTAGTTGTCCAATCACAGTGGATAAGAGACCACAAATATAATCAACTAGCTACTTCAAGTCTTTTTCAATATTCAATACCACATACATTTCTTTCCTAAGAGTTAAAACACGTGATGTAACATTTCCCAATTTATACCAAATTGGTAAAGAAACTGTTATATTACATAATCCTTCCAATGTGTTCCTCTTTCTGTATTCCTATGCTCCCAATGGCAGCACCATCTAGCTAATGACCCCAAACATTCTCAATGTTCTCAACAACCAAAAAATAAACTAGCCAGTCCCATTGATCACCCCTCCTAAAATCTTCCACCTGGATTGTCACTTTGCTGTCAGCCCCCACATGGTCTACGACAACAGCCACCTCACTTGTTTTCTGACCTCCAGATTTAGTGTATACCTTGCCCCCAGAATTAATTTCCTAAAGCGAAATCTTGTCACTCCTCTGCTCAAAAGCCATTAATGCCTTCCTATTGCCCAAGAGACAAGACTAGAATTCCATGGTTCCACCCACTTTACTGGTGTCAACCTCTATCACTGCTTTTAAACACATCTCTCTGCACAGCTAGGGAGCAGCTTGCCCCTGACTCTGAAGCATGCAGAGTCAGAGGCTATTCCTCACCTAAGTGCCCCAGGCTACTTCCCTACTTTTCTCAAGGCACCTCCTCAGACACTCCCCTAATTCCAGGGCCCTGGGTTCAAACTCTGACTCTGTCAGGTGAGTGGGCTTGAAGGCCAATTCTTCTGAGCCTCCATTTCCTCATCTGTAAAACAGAGGTAAATAGTAAATTCCAAAACTGGTGTTAGTGGAATTCTCATTAAATATAGTAGCAAAATGAATGGAGTTAAAGAAAAAAATGTGGGGGATCTGAGGCACTGTTGAATTACCATCCTTCCCAGAATGGTAGGGGATGACGAATGAGAACACCTGGCACAGTGCCTGGGTCACAATAAGTCCTCAATAAGGACTGGTATCCCTGTTACTACAGACCCACAATATGACTGCATGTGGAGACAGGGCTTTTAGAAGGTAATTAAGGCTCTAATCATGAGGGTAGGGCTCTAATCTGATAAAACTGGTGACCTTATAAGAGAAAGAGATTGCGGGCAGGCAAGCTATCTCTCTCCATATGTACTCAGAGAACAGGCCATGCCAGGACAGACTGGAAGGTGGTCCATCTGCAGGCCAGCAAGAGAGCCCTAACCAGAACCTGACCATACACCATTCCAGACTTCCAGCCTCCAGAACAGCGAGAAATTCAATTTCTATTGTTTATGCCACCAGTCTGCAGTATGGCAGCCTGTGTAGATTAATACACCTGTTCTTGTTTCTAGTTTCATGATGAGACTTCATTCATTTAAATGAGCTGCTGTGTGGGTCCTCCTCACCAGGTTGGTATTTCTTTCAGGGAAGAGAATAGGTATTATGTACCGTTGTCTCCTCCCAGCACCTACCATGATTTGAACTCAGTGGGCATTCAATAAATGTCTGACTTATTCATGAAAACAATGAGGATTTGTTTTATGCAAACATTACCTTCTATAGAAACTGATGTTGAATTGTAAAAGCTTAATCTCATCACTAGATGTGCTTTTGACTATTCAAAGTACATGAATGTGCAGTATGGCAAGTGTCACTTTTTTGTTTTATTTTTGCTGACCCCAAGTGAGGTCTCACCTGCAGGGAAGTCTCTATATGTAGCCTGAAGAACAAAAAGAAGTTGAATGTCTTTTCTCTTAACCTGACCCATGATACCTGCCTTACACAGCTGCAGAGCAACACAAAATGCCATAGTCCTTTTATGACTTTCTTGAAGCACTAGGGGTTCACAAAGCAGCCCTGCCACCAACTATACTTTACTACCATTATACATTTGTACTGAATTTTGTATTTCAAAAAATATTATGCAGTGTCTAAGTGCTAAATGGATAATACTGAAGTGTTACACTAACCACTGAACCCTATACAGAATGCCTGATAAATGCAAGCCTTAAAATAAGTGAAAGAAATTCATTCTTATCTAATATATCTAATTCTCCTAGTGAGTGAGTCTTATCTAATTCTCCTAGTGAGAGAATTTATCTGAGACCCTACAACACTACTTTCCAATACCCCACACAAATCTCCTACCATAAAGAAGCCAAACATTTGAAAGATGGGACCCCTGTGAAACTCATGTTCAAAAATAAAGATCATTCACACATCATTTAGTGACTAAGTACCTACTATATGCCAGACATTAGGCTGGGTGCTGGGAATACAATAGTGAGCAAATCACATAATGTCCTTAATCTCAAGGAGCACAGTCTAATGGAGGGAAGTATTATTAGGGAATGAAGGTAGTGCTTGTTTTACGTGGTCATGCAGCATCCCAAAAAGGACCATGCAAGCTAAAACTACACAGAGTTATCTTAATAATAAATGAGAAAAATTACAATTGTGCTGTAACCTTTAAATTTGTTTTATCAAAACATTAAATCCATCACAAATATTACTCAATGGTTAAAGACTGAACATATTCAACATCCTACCAGAAGGCACCCAAAATAGGAAATTACCTCTATTCACATACGACATATGCGTAAAAAATCCCAAAATTACCACAAAAATGTAAGAATAAACAAATTCTGCAAGGTATCTGGATACCAAATCAACACATAAAAGTCAGCTGCATTTCTATATACTAACAATGAACAATCTGAAAAGGATATTACAAAAATAATTCCACTTACAATGGAATCAAAAAGAATAAGATATTTAGGAACAAACTTAACTAAGGAGGCAAAGACTTACATACTAAAACCTACAAAACATTCTGAAAGAACCCAAAGACAACCAATTAATGGAAAGGTGTCCTGTGTCATGGATTATATTGCTAAAATATACTTGAAGCTATCTACAAATTGAATGCAATCTCTATTAAAATCCCAATGATGTTTTTCAAAGAAATAGAAAAATCCATCTTAAAATTCATAAGGAAAAGCAGTGGATACTGAATAGCCAAAATAATCTTGAAAAAGAATAAAGTTGGAGGTCTCATACTTCCTGATTCCGAAACTTATTACAAACCTAAAACCTAAAGTAATGAAAACAGTATGATACTGGCACAATGACAGACTTATAGTCCAATGTAATAAAACAGCCCAGAAATAAACCCTCCCATATATGGTCAAATGATTTTCAACAAGGATGACAATCAGAAAAGAGTGTTTTCAAAACTCAGTACTGGGAAAAACTAGACATCCACATGCAAAAAAAAAAAAAAAACCCGTAGTTAAATGCTTACCTTATGTCATACACAGAAATTAACTCAAATGGATACAAGTTTAAGAGCTAAAAGTATAAAATCCTTAAAAGAAAAACAATGGGGTAAAACTTCACGTCATTTGATTTGGCGAGGTTTTCTTGAATGTGACAGTAAAAGCACAGGTGATTAAAGAAAAGATTAAACTGGACTATGCCAAAATTAAACATTCTTCCATCAAAGGCCACTATCAACAGAGTGAGAAGAAAGCTGCAATCAGGAGAAAATACCTGCAAATCAGAGCTAATAAGAATTAATATCAAGAATATGTAAAGAATTCCTACAATTCAACAACAACAACAACAACAAAAACCCAACCAGATTAAAAAATGGGCAAAGGACTTGAATAGATAGTTCTCCAAAGAAGATATACAAATGACCAACAAGCACTCGAAAAGAAGCTCAACAATAGAAATCACTACAGAAATGCAAATCAAGGCTACAATGAGATACCACCTTACATCTTATATTAAGATGGCTATTATCAAAAAAAGATAGAACAAGAGTTGGCAAAGATGCAGAGAAAGGAGAGTTCTTGGGCACTGTTGGTGGGGATGTAAAATGGGGCAGCCACTATGAAAAACACGGCAGTTCTAGGAATAGAATTATCCTACGATCCAGAAATTCTACTTCTGGGTGTATACCCAAGAGAACAAATCAGGACCTTAAAGAGACATTTGTATGCCCATATTTTTGCAGCATTATTCACAATAATCAAAAGGTAGAAGCAACCAAAGCATCCATCGATGGATGAATTGATATACAGAAAGTGGCATATACATATGATATAGGTATATAAAAAATGTAGTATATACCCACAATGGAAAATTATTCAGCCTTCAAAGTAAGGAAATTCTGATGCATACTACAACATGGATGACTCTTGAGGACATGATGCTAGGTGAAAAAAGCCAGTCACTAAAGGACAAATACTGTATGAGAGTAGTCAAATTCAGGGAGACAAGAAGTGGAAGGGTGGCTGCCAGGGCTGAGGAGAAAAAGGAACAGGAAGTTATGTTTAATGGATATAAAGCTTCAGTTTAGAAGATGAAAAAAGTTCTGGAGATGGAGAGTGGTTACAGTTGTACAACGTAACTGCACTTAATACCACTAAGCTGTACACTCAAAGATGGTTAAAGTAGTAAATTTTTCCTGTGTTTTGTAATTAAAGAGTAATTGTAAAACATTAAAAACTGTCAAAGTTACAAATATATAAAGAAATAAACAGCAATACTAATTTAATAGGCTGTAATTTAATAATTTTATAGGCACTAACATTAAAGTACTTTACTTCTCTGTAAAAAGCTATCAAGAATATGTGAACAGCATTTGCCTTCTTGTCCTGTAACTTATGAGGCACACTGAGCATTTTGCTATGCCTTGGTGAACTGTCGTACTTCTTACTGTGAATCAGTGTCCAACAGTTTTAATCTTTGTTGTGAAATACCTGAGCCTTTAATGTGAAATTTTTTGCCTGCATCACCAACCCTGGGACATTTTCATCTTTTTCCTTACATCACTTTCCTCCTTTGTGTTGATAAGAATGCCTTCACTAGGGGTAGCTGGATGATTCAGTGCGTTAAGCATCTGCTTTCAGCTCAGATCATGATCCCAGAGTCCTGAGATGGAGCCACGCACCAGCTCCCTGCTCAGTGGGGAGTCTGCTTTTCCCTCTCCTTCTGTCCCTCCCCACCAGTCATGCTCTGTTTCTCCCTCTCTCTCTCAATAAATAAATCTTAAAAAACAAAAGAATGCCTTCACTAGGTACCCAGGGCTGCACATGTCCTCTCTCAAAAGGTGTCAGGGACATTCTAACCTTAGCTTTTCCTTCCATAACTCCAGTTATGTTTGATTCACATTTCAACTCCAACATTATCACTTTTTGCTGCACTTTCATCTTTGTTGGCCAATTCCCTCTTTTTGTTATCCTTTTTAGTAAAATGTTATGTGGGTTTATCCCTATGAAACAAGGCAGCCACACAAGGACACACTTTGCAGTCTGTGTGGGAACTGAAGCAGCACAATGACCAATCACAGGCAGTCCGTGGAAGAAATGATATGGTTCACTGATCATGACGTGTACCTGTCACACCTGTGGTGACTGGCAGGCTGCAGAGCTAGCAGCTTGTAAATATCATCACTCACAATTCAAACACAGGGGTAACTGAAATTTGAGCCCTGTTATCAGGTCTTCTTTAATCTAACTCTGGTAACTGAAACCCATGCGTATCAGTACCAAGCAAAGCAAGTGCTATCTCTGTATAATTACAAACCGAGATAAGAAGACCAGAGGAAAGGAACAGGATTCTTAAGAGAACCTTTGAGAATCTGAAAGACGATCACGGTGGTTAAAGGTCAACGAGTAAGGGAAGAGTGCAACAATATAAGAGAAGGCTATAGAAGGATATAAATGGCCACAGTACTGCTACTTTAAATAATGGTTATTATAAATTCTAAAGCTTCTTAAGACCAAAATCACTGTGAATTTAAAGCTATTTTACTTTTTCTAAGATGTTATTTATTTATTCATGAGAGACACAGAGAGAGAGAGAGGCAGAGACATACACAGAGGGCAAAGCAGGCTCCCTGCAGGGAGCCTGATACAGGGCTCAATCCCAGGACCCTGAGATCACGACCTGAGCCAAAGGCAGGTGCTCAACCACTGAGCCACCCAGGCATCCCACTTTTCCATTTTTATATAAAGTGTCATATGAAAAAGAGAAGCTATGAGTCTATAGTATGAGTTTACTTGGCTTTGTACAGTGATATCATATAAGGAACACAACAAAAGTATTTTTAAAATAGAAGAAAATAAAAAGATAAGTCCATAGATGGTCAAGGGACAAGCCGTGCAGGGCCAAGCCACACCACAGATTTACTGCTGGAGGTTCTGGGCCTAATCCTGAGAGCAGTGGTAGGCTGTACCAGTTTCCTGGGGCTGCTGTAACAAATCACCACAAACTTGGTGCCCTAAAACAACAGAAATTTCTCTCTTCCAGTTCTGGATGCCAAAAGCCTGAAATCAGTTTCACTGGGCTGAAATAAGCTGGTGGCAGGGCTGCACTCCCTCTGGAGGCTTTATGGGAGAATCCATTCCCTGACTACCATGGCTTCTGGTGATTGCTGCATTCCTGGGCCAATGGCGGCCACCAACTCCAATTCTAACACCGGCATCTCCAAATTTTTCCTTCTGCCCCATTTTCATACCACCTTCTGCGTGTAAAATCTCCCCCTGCCGCCCTCTTATAAGGGTATGTGTGAGTGCACTTATGTAATCTGGGTGGACTAGCAATCCACCTGGATGGTCTTCCCATCTTAAATCTTTACCTTCATCACATCTGCAAACACTTTTTCTTGGAGGCTGCACTACAAGGTAACACTCTGAGGTTCCAGGAATTAAGATGTGGGTAATTCTTTTGGAGGACCATTTTTCAGCCTACCACAAAGGAAACGTAATTAGACTCACACTGAAAAGACCACTGTGATGGGGTGAAGGAGGAACAGGGGATACGACAAAGTAGCTGGGCTACTATAGTGATCTAAATCAGAGGTAGTAGCTTAGACTAACTAGGTGGTGATGGAGGAGGTGGGGATGAAGAGAAGTGAATGGAAAGAGATACTCAGGATATGAGTAAAACAGAGGTACGAAAAGGGCCTTCCCTTCTAAACTCCTGGCACGTATAACTTTGTTTCAAGTGGTGCCACTTGCTGAGCTTGGGAGCACCAGAAGGCCAAAAGTGCAGGAGACCATCAAGCTAAACAAGGGACTTGCAATACTGCTGGGTAATGCAAAACACAGTAACATGAGGATTCATCTGGAGGAAGTGGGGGACAAAGCATACTCTGTGGGGATGGGACCAGATCCTCCACTCACAATGGTTTTTAACTTGGGTTCCATACTCTTCATGTTGTCACATGCAAAGTGATAACACTACTACTTACCCCTCAGGGCCCTGGAAATAATTGGGAAGAAGGATGAAATGCACATGACACAGTGTGCAATAGTAAGCATTGATTGCCTACCTGATTACCATTCACTGCCACTCTTTTCCTGCACAGTAATGCAAGCAAAGACCAAGACTTGTATGATTGCAAGACAGTAATACGTTTAATTTCATTCTGATTCCTCTGTAGCTTCGCTAATTCATATTCATTTATTGCTAAAGGCCTGATGCTCATTTAGAGTTACTGATATATTCTGAAAATAACTCTTCAGGCTAAATAAAGTCAACTTTTTTTAGTTTTCCTAATTCTGTCATTAATGTGTATCAAATATCTTCCTAACTCATTACCGTTAGTTCCTGCTCTATCTTAAATCACACAAATAGGTAACTCAATCATCTCCATTCTATACAAATGGAGGACCAGCATTGATAAGCAACTTACAAAGAAATAACCCAGACACATTTTATCAATTGCCTAAAAAGCCTTTCCAACCAACCCTTCAACAGAGGTTATTCTTAAAGTAAACAAAATTGTTCAACATATTTTTTCATCTGTAAGTTATAATGAGGTCCCTTTATCATGTGTGGCAATAATCCACAAACTGCATGAATACTTTAACTGAAGAATAAACAAACTCAGCTGTTTATATAAAATAGTGTTTGAACTGTTTGTATGATCAGTTAGAAATCTTGTATTTCTCTATTACTTAGTTAAGAGACATTTCAAAGGGAAACCAGAGACTCATTCTTCATAATGAAGTTTCAGCAAACTGGTTCCTAGTAAACAGTTCTGACTAAACTTCATAAGGAAGTGTGGGTCTCTCACCAAGGCACCTGTATTTTCCTTTAGTTTTTAGAAGAGTATAGGTCAAGAAAATGTATTCGTGTTTCCTTCATCATTCATAAGCCCCTTAACTATAAATTTAGGCTAGCACAGAAAGCTCTCTGATCAGGTCTGGTTTTATTTTACTCAGATAAACGTCAAACATTGTTTTATCAAGAGAAAAGCTCACAATTTCAAGCTAGACACAACTACTCTCTCTGATCAGCCAATCCCAGATCTGAGATGCCACACAAGGACTACAGAAAAACACCCAAACCATTCTCTCATTTCCTGCCATTATGATAGCAATTTCACCAGAACAAGAATCTCTGAGAATTCCGATAGGTCTTTACACTTGGCTAAATGACTTTAGACAGCCATTCCCCATCTCCCATGCCCCCTGCTTTTTTTTCCTGTGCTACTTCAAGAAGAATAAGTCCTCACTCAATGTGTAATTTTGATAATTCAGTCAGTCCCCGCTCAATGTGTAATTTTGATAATTCAAAGTAATGAGTGTCTCGTCAATCATCAGTCCAAAAACTATGTGGATCTACATGGTTGACAGCTGAAGCAAATGGCATTCCAG
The DNA here is from genome assembly GCF_048164855.1 of Canis lupus baileyi. Classification (NCBI taxonomy): domain Eukaryota; kingdom Metazoa; phylum Chordata; class Mammalia; order Carnivora; family Canidae; genus Canis; species Canis lupus. Next base: position 17,058,361 of record NC_132843.1, on the reverse strand, counting down.
GTAGAGACAAAACTTCTTTCCAGCCAATTAAAAAAATGCAGACTCTGCTATAATGTGGAGGAAATTAACATCCTTCGTAATTTCCTGTCTTCCAAGGTACACTGCTTTTTACTTGTTTTATTTACATTTTAAATATGCCCACTTCCCAACTGGAATGAGTTAAATTGTTCTTAATTAGAAGTAGTCTGGAAATTTCACTCCTTTGTTTCTCCCTCCCCTTGTGGGAATGGAGAATTACTCCAACAACTGCAGGCCTACAAAAAAAAAAGCAGCCCCATGCTCACTCTGGCCAGTTCAGGAGTCACAGGTATGCTGCTGAATTCAACTTGCTTCTTATAAACATCAAGAAGAGGGCGAGCATGATTTACAAGATGCAAAGATAAAGTCCTTTCTTTGCTCCAGAGATCAACTGACAATACATACCTTGAGATTTTGCAATTCACTGTTCAGAATGGGGAGGAGGGGGTGAGCACTTGACAGTGACTCACATACGGGGAACAGTCCTAAAGACGCCACACTTTAGTCCAGTTGTTTCTCAAAATCTGAATCTCTGTCATTTAGCAAATTCAACTTGGATTCAGATATGAAATATCCTTTTCCCTCATTTCCTGTCCTGTTAGGATAGCACCACAATTTTTACTTGTGATAAAGAGAAAAAACACAAATGTTTAAAAGTCTGTTTATCTGGTGAAGGTTGAATAATCCACATGAAGTAAAGCCTGGAGGGCTGCCGCAGGGGAGGCAAGAAAGTCCAGTGCCAAAGCAAAAGACCTCTACCTAGATGGCAAAAAGGCCAAAGTGGGAAAAGCACCCAATAACAGCCGTGAACTGTCGGGATCCAGAGACGGACGCCCAGACTCCTATTTCCCTTGAGCCACACACAGCGAGGGACAGGATGCTGCCATCAAACACAGAGGCACAGGTTGAACCAACGTGTATTATGGGATGCAGCTGACGTCACGGTTGACAGTGGGGGCAGGGAGAACTCTCCATCTGGGCATCGAGGCACCCTATCAGAGGCTAAACATTATGTGTGGGTGTTTTCTACTCACTGCTTCTAAGTACAATGGAACAGAAAATTGTCATGAAGCATCCCATCCAATTTCCTCCCACTTCAGAAGAATCACTTCTGTGGTCTCCTTGGCTATGGAACTTTGGGGTAACTGTATCCTGACTCCTGGGGATTTGGGCCTTCTATGCCTGTAAGTGACCTACTTAGTAAAAAGCTTGCTCATTCTGGGGAAGGAAGCGGACCATGGGCCAGTTTATACCTGGAGATTAAAAATTAGGAAGACCTGGGTGGGGACAGGACAGACAGACTAGGGCTCTGAAATCAAGTCACCTAGGGCTGGAAAGACACAGGTCCTGCAAGCTGGCCCCACAGTGAAGGGGTCCCACGGGTTCTGCACACCCACAGGGCAAGAGACAGAAGAACCAGTGCTAAGATCTCTTCCTGAAGCTCTCTGGGCCCTAAAAACAGGCATGTGCATGGGTGTGTACATGTGTGCGTGCATGTGTGTATGTGAGAGAGAGGGAGAGGGGGAGAGAGAGAGAGAGAGAAACCTAGAAAATCCGGTGTGTAGGAACAGTAACCCCTGGGATCCAGCACTGGAGGAAACCTGGGCCCTGCCTGGGTCCCCGTGGTCACAGGTGCAGTGGAAGCCCTGCTTTTGCCACCACACTCCTTCAGAGGCAGCCAACCCGCCTGGGCAGCCCCCCTCTGGCTGTCAGCAAAGAGGCCTCACAGCCCTGTGCTGCTTCCTGGGGCCCCAGGGTTCCAGCTCCGCACCCCAGCCTGGTCTTGAACCTCATGCCCCCACTCAGTGCCTCTCCATGGAGGGGTTTGGGAAATCCACGGGGCCATCTGGGGATGACACAATGACAGTGGCAGAACAGGCCATGGATGCAGAGCAGCCTGCAATGTGGGAGAGTCCTGCATATTGCCCCACGTCCGGATGCAGGGCAGCCTGCAATGTGGGAGAGTCCTGCATATTGCCCCACGTCCCGCACAACTTCTGAACCCTACTTTCATCGGCGCAGAAGTACAAAGTCAGGCTGGCACTGTTTAAATATACCCCTTATTAAGATTCGTTCACAATTTTAGAGAGTTACATCACCAGCGGTAACACTGCTGTGCTACTAGAACTGCCGGCATGCAACACCTCCACTAGCCTGCGTGTGCAGCTACCACAGGCCGAATGAACAGGGATATTGAAAGCTCCCCTAAATATATTTAAAGCCAAACATTTTTTGAAGGGCCAGGAAATACTAGATACCAATTATTTGCATTATATTTGATTTTTGTCATCCTATTTTAAGAATTTGTAACATACTGAGATTTATCACAAAGACTGTATATAGAAATATTTTGGGGCATTATTCTAATTTTTCCACCCTACTCTGATACTATCCTCAGGGAATACGCACCACCCTCACCCCAACTTCCCTATAAGCTTTTTAAATTTATCCTCTAATCCCGGACCTCTGTTAAAGGTTTTGGTCTCCAAAGTACTTGGCTCGGCGAAGGATTTAAAGACAGGAGACCTATTTTCTAAGACACGTTGTCAGCACACATCCCCCTCCCGTCCTAATGCCGGAAGCTAATTATTCTGATGCCCTGACTCGGGCGGCCCGGCTCACTGCAAAAATGTCACCCTTCCTCATTTGCAAGACTTCAACAGTGCTTAGCCTTGGCATATTATCCCTACTTCAGCTGAGGTATTTCCCCACTTTCTCTTAACATATACTGAGAAGTCTGGTCTATTACTTCTTTTATTTCAAAGTGCACCTGCTCTCTCATTTTTCTAGTATGGAATGGCTTTTGATCTTTTCCTAAATCCAAATTTATTCATTACACCCAGGTGCAAGCACTTAACTACTTTATCATCTGGTGAAGGTGTACTGAGCATGCACTTTTTGGAATGTACGTAGTTTCCTTTTTTTGAATTTCTTTTTACTTCTCCTTTATAATAATAGCATGTGGGCATTCCATGGGCCATTTTAAACATTGTGTGAGCAGGTCCTATCACCTGTCGATTTTATTTTAGGATCGTAAAAAGAGGGTATGAGATCTGATACCGTTGAGAGTCCCTGCTCTAGACTGCTTCCCTTCCCAGCCACCAAGTTTTTCCAAAGACAGTTCTTCCTGAAATGCAGGACAGGGATTTTGGAGTAGGGAAGCTAGGTTTCTGCCTTCTCATGCCAAAGAGGCAAATAACACCAGAAGGTGGCATGCCACCACCATCCAGGGGGAGCCAAGAGCCCTGTAGGTGACCAATAAAAGACAACAAAGGACAGGCCAGTTAGGGTAGGCTGCCTCTCAGCCACACACAACGCTGAGCAGAGGGCAGCTCACTCAAAAGACTGAGATCCCCAGAGTTGCCACTGCCAGGGGGACTACCTGTGACCACTTCAGAAGCAAGAGACTTTGTCAAATCACTCTGCATTCCCTCTGATTGCATCTGTTAGAACTAGCATGTACTCAGTGGCAGCTTTGCTCCCCACTGCCCCACAATGAACACCGGGCAGCCTGGATGCACCAAAGGGAAGAGGCTGAGAGCCAGACAGTTCTGTTACCTGGTTCTGAGAAGCAAAGCATCAATTCTGGGGTCACACTGGAGCACTGCCACTGGCTCAAGAGACATACCTGGCACACATCAGCATGCAGAGGAGGGATGAATAATCCAGCTTCCAGAGCTCTGAAAGGGCACTGCCCCTGGGCTATACTTGCTGACTGGCAAATAAAGGAGTGCTTATATCCCCCTAAGATCTCTTGGGCCTCACATGACTCCAGTGACCTCAGGAAGGCCAGGAACCCCTGATCAGGAGATCCACCTATCTTTACAATCTCAGTTCACTCCTACAGAGAGGCAGTCGTGTATACAACATGCAGACATCACCAGTGCTAGAAAAAGGGACAGAAAGAGCCCACAGGGCCACTGAGGCCCCTTAATACCTTGGAGAAGTCAGAACAAGTTAACTGATGCAAAATACCCCAGCAGGACCAGTGGGAAGGAAACAAAGGAAGAGTCAGAGAAGCAGACAGGTCAGATCACAGGACATTCTAAGTCAAGACGGGACCCTTATTTTAGAATGAGTGCCCAAAGCTCTGGGAGACTTCTTTCCCAACAGCCAACTCCCAGGCGGCTTATCAGGTGGCCTCTGGGTGTTAGGGTATTGTTTGCAGATTGCTGGGATCTCACCCCAAAATGACTTTAGCAGCACACAGGTCAACTTCTCATATTGTGAAAGTTATAGAAGAGCGGTACTATAGTGTAGGGGTGAAACACACGGACTCTGGAGTCCGCTGGCCTGGGTTCACACCCAGCTCTTCCACTTAACTCTGAAAACTTGGGCAGGTCATTCAATGCAACTGTGCTTCCCCTTCACCCCCTGTGAGAGGGAGATAACAAGAGCACCCTCTCCTCACAGAGCTGAGGGAGGAGAAAATAAAGATGAACATTCTGGAAGTGCTGGTGTGCCTCTGGCACCAGTAAACACCAACTACTATTTACCATTATATGCTTATTTTGACGTGTATTAGGAAAAGTCAGTCACCTAAGCCAGTGATTTCACAGACAGTATAGCTGTGGACAAGACGACGTGTTCAAGTGACCATTTCTGAGGCAGACTGAAAGATATCAAGTAGGCAATACTGCCTCGAAGGACTTGCTTCTCACCTTTGTGTCTCACACACGGTAGACGCTGTGCAGGGGTTTTCTCTGTAATCACAGATCATCTTCCTGGAAGACAGGAGTAACTATCTGTTGTAGATATGTATTTCTTATGTTCTGAAATCCTTGAGCAAGAAGGAAGAGGTGGAGAAAGCCACACCAGCTAAGGAAACGGCCAAGACAGCAAACCATCAACCACCTTTACACATGAAAAAAAGCCCCTATTTCAGGGGCTCCTGGACGGTTCAGTTAAGCGTCTGCCTGTAGCTCAGGTTGCGGATCTCTGTGTCCTAAGACTGAGCCATGTGCTGGGCTCTCAGCTCAGCGGGGAGTCTGCTTCTCCCTCTCCCTCTGCCTCTCCCCTCTGCTCATTCTCTCTGTGTGTCTCAAATGAATAAATAAAATCTTTAAAAAAAGGAAAAAAGCCCCTATTTTAATCTCCACATCAGTTGCCAGGCAGTCAGGACTTTCTCTTCTGACACAGCAAATTTATGGGTAGTTTTATAGAAAACTATGTTTTTGTAACTATCTATGGTGAGGGATGTCAACTAGACTTGTTGTAGTGATTATTTCACAATAGATACAAATCATTTATGTTGTATACATGAAACATCTATATCAATTATATCTCAATTTTTTAAAATATAGGGAAAGTCATATATTTAAACACTGGAATGCATTTCCATCAGAAAAAGGGTTTCAGTGGTGATTATGTTCCCAGGTTTGCCACAAAGGTAATTCAACCTCAACTTGAACCTGTGTGCTGGTTGAACAGCATACTAAGGATTCAGGGAACAGACTAAGTGGTGGGACAGGTCCACGAAAGAGAGAAGTTCCTCCCACCCACCCCAACCCCCAGCACTAGGCAGTTTTGAAATAACAGGAAAATTCTCTGCAGCACAGCCACCTACTTTCTGTACATCCTTTATACTCTTCTCCTCAAGCCCTTCTCAGAATTAGCCTTTATAGAGTCCCACAGCTATTGCAGGGGAAGGAGGAGAGTGACCTTGGCAAAAGAGATCAGGGTGCAAAAAAAACCAGAGTTAAAACAGCCTGAGCAAAAAGGTCTAGACCCCTGAAATGTGATGATGTGTCTGGGGATATCCAAGTGGTTTCATGTAACTAGAACAGGAAATGTTCTGTGCCTCAGTATTCTTGGTCTCCCCCTTTGTGTTTTCTTACTTCATCAAAACCTCATTTCTCTCAGTATAAGTCCTCTAACTAGGGTAGGGAAGAAGGCAATCTCTCAGAACTACTTGTTAACACAGAACGCAGAACTCAGAGCACACAGATTGTCTTAAGGGCTCACATCTTTAACTCTGTGTGCTTCCAAGTACATGGAGGGATGCACACACACCGCGGTATACATATCCCCCTTTTTTTCCCTGTTAATTTCTTGTATATAAACTCTCCCATTCGTCTAGAGGCTTTTTTTTTTAATAATACGAATTAAACAAAATGAATCTTTAATGGTTAATCGGGACCTTTCCAGAAAGTGCAATAATTGGGGGGGGAAAATCTATATATATATATATAATATATATATATATATATATATATTTTTTTTTTTTTTTTTTTTAAACAAACCCGACCCTAAGTTTAGAAGGATGGAAAAAGGCAACAGAGGAGTTTCCTGTCTTTCCTGCCCGTTCCCTTACACCATTTCTGCTTTTCACTGCTTCTCCTTTTCTTGCATTTCTGCATCTACGGACTCTCCATAAACTCCAATGGCAAGGCACAGACATGATGCTGTCTGGGAACAGCCAGACCATGTGGAAAATACAGGTGGCCTACAAGCTCTTCCTGTCCTCTAAAGTACCTGCCACAGTTTTAGGCTCAAGCACCTACTGGCCCAGGCCTCTTACACATGCCTTTTGAGTCTTTCCAGACAGAACTCTGGTTTGTACCAGGGGTCAATAATTTTTTTTCTGTAAAGGATCAAGGAGTAAATATTTCAGGCTTTGTAGGCTATGTGGTTTGTCACAGCTATTCATTATTGTTTCTGTATTGTACAACAACTACAGAAAAGGTATGTAATCAAGTGAGAGTAACTGTATCCCAATAAAACTTTATTTATAAAAACAGACAGATTGGGCCCATAAGCCATCATCTGCAACCCCTGGATTATACTACGCCATCTTTATGACATGACTAGCTCTGTAAACCATATGGGCACAAGTAAGACACATGGCATATGGTTTTGTTATATGTGCCATAAACTGTGCTAAATAATTTAGAATCCATACTTTCATTTTAAACATAAACATTACCTGCTGTGCATTTTTCTTGCCTTTTGTTTTTATTAAATTTGTCATTTTTAGAATTTAAAATGGAAAAGAAAAATGTAACCCATAATACCAACTATTTACTAATTCTACAGTAAATCCCATATTTAAGTATGCATATTTATCCTCAATGAATATCCCTTTTAACCACTATATGCTTGTTTTAGTTGACAATGATTTTTTTAATATGACTTTTTAATAACATCTACAGCCAGAAATTGGTGGTAGTGTCGGCAAGGTAAGAACTGCAGGTGATTTAAGGTCAGAGAGAACAAACACCAGGAGTTAAAACAGGACATAGAGATAGTGGTACCAAGGGGAGGAGGGAGATAAATGTCCGGCCTGGGAAACAAGAACAACAAATTTCATTTTGGCCAGGACCTCCAGATACCTCCTGTCTTCCTACCTCAATGTGCTTCACCTCTCCTGATGGTCCTCCAATTACAAAAGTAATGTTGCAAGTCAAAAAGAGACAATGGCACCAAGAGTTAACTATGGATGTGAGGGCCACGGTGAGGAGCATGGTCATCATAAAATGTGAGTTGACTGGACAACCAGCAGCAAAGTAACCCCAAAAAGCAGCACTGACTCACAGGAAACACAGACCAACCAGTGATCCAAGAAAATACCAAGCATGGAATAAGCCATCAAACAGGACAACCTAATCACATTGATCAGCTTGCAGTGCTCACTCATTTTGCCTCTCCAGATGCCATTTCGTAGCTCCATGTGGGTTTTTCACTGTTTCCTAGACTTCATTTCCGCCCCACCACCTGTCACATACCCCTCCCAACTCCTCCCCCATCATGATAATCAGATATTTCCTCCACAAGTTTCCTTTGCAATGAATTACAAATTGTTGCCCTCTACTCCTATAGGTCATGGTGGGCCATGGGTACGTCTCCCAGCCTCCATACCACTGCCAACTGTACCTACACCGCCACATCTGAAATCTAGTATCTTTTCTTGTGCATGTAACTATCACCTATTTTATTGTGTGTCCAAGTACCTAAAGCTCTGAGCCTCTGTCACACATGTGACCATCAGTTAGTGTTGGGGGGTGAGTGAGGGAGTGAGCACTGCCACATTAAGTCACTAAACCCAAAGATCAACAATAGGAATTGAATTTCAGGTGGTATCATGAAGATAACAAAGTTATGCCCTTAGGCTCAAAGCAAAAAAGGCCTCATCACAGCATCCATCTGTCTCAACCTCTGGGAATACATCCCCAAGTGCATGACAGGGTCTCAGCACCAACAACAGAACATCTGGTTATTATTACATTATTACTATAGTTACAACAGAAGTGACACATTCTGAAATCCCAACTACAGGGCCTCTTAGAGCTCAAAAGAAATACTCTCCTTATGCATATATTTCTACTTCCTATATATAGGATATCTAAATTACACAATCCAGCTTTTCCATTAATTCTGAATGGCCTTCGTGATAGGTTTCTATAAAGTAACCATTTCTCCTCATTCCATAGCTGTTGATCAAACTTTTATCATTGTGACATGAGAAAATGACCTTCTTGCTTTAATAAAAATGTTATTGTTACACTAGATGCAATATGTTTCTATTGTCAAACAATAACGGATAAGATTCCAGAAGGTTTGCTAGCAGGGTAAGGATGGTCTTCCATGACAAAACAGTCCTAAGAAAGGAGAAAACCAATAGCTTTCTCTTCTGTAAACAGAGTTGGAGGTGTTCCTGGAGTACTTATTATAAAGTCACTTCTAAGTTTCCCAGCAGACCATTCAACTCTAGAACAGAAGACAAGTTTCCCAATACATAACAGACTCTAAATCTTTCATATGCCGTATATAAGGCTAACCTTAAATATAAATGCTACCTGGGACAGCTGGGCGGCTCAGCGGTTGAGCGTTTGCCTTTGGCTCAGGTATGATCCTGGGGTCCTGGGATAGAGTCCCGCATCGGGATCCCCACAGGGAGCCTGGTTCTCTCTTTGCCTGTGTCTCTGTCTTTCTGTGTCTCTCATGAAAAAATAAAAATATTTAATATATACACATATATATTACAGCTACCTGCATACAGGAGGTTTTTTTCCTTCTACTCAAACTATGCCATCAAGAAGAAAGCACAACAATGGGGAAAACATCAAATATAAAGCTAGCTAGTGTTTACTGAGTGCTTACATTGTGCTAGCCATCACGGATTATCTCTTTTAATCCTAACAGTCACATTATGATGTATGCTACTCCCATTGTATGAGCAAGGAAGCAAATTTTGAGTAACCGAAGTCAGCAGCTACAAAAGTGTCAAAACTACAATTGCAACCCTTGTTATAGGACTCTGGTCTGCAAATACACCTCTACTCAGTTATGTTTCCAAAGTATGTATCAGCAGCACATTTAGGAGATGACAAGAATGCGAGGCCTTCCCACATCACAAATTAGATGGATCAAGGGAAAGCTGATGGCATAACGCTACTACGGTCCATCCCTTAAAGCTTCAATTGTCAGAAAATAAGGTCAGAGGGCAAATCACAAGATACAGTTGACAAGATACAGTTGAACAATGTGGGGGTTGGGAGCATCATCCATATGTTACTTCTGACTCCCCAAAAACTTAACTGCTAGTAGCCAACTATTGACCAGAAGCCCTACTGACAGTCCGTATTTTGTATGTTGTATGTATTACATACTGTTTTCCTATAATAAAGTAAGCTACAGGAAAAACTTAAGAAAATCACAAAGATGTAAAAATATATTTATAGTACTATTTAAAAAAATCCACATGCAAGGAGATCCATGCAGTCCAAACTTATGTTAAGGGTCAACTGTATAATAATTCTAGTGAGACAGGCAAAATGAGATAATGAAAAGAGCCCTGATTTAGAACTGCTGTGCAGTATCCTGGGCCATGCACATAAACACAAGATTCAAGACCCCTGCTATAAAATTATCATGATAAAAATACAGCTCACTCTTGTCATCACTAGAATAGTCAGAATATAACGGTGTGCCTAACACTGTGTCTGGCAGAAAACGGATACTACAATAGTTTATTTCCTTTTTTATTCTCAAAAGGCAAGTAGGGGTCCCTGGGTGGCTAAGTCACCCAGGGACCCACATGATCTCAGGCTATGTGGGATTGAGCCACACATCTTGGGTGCCCTGCTCGGTGAGGAGTCTGCTTCTCCCTCTGTCCCTTCCCCACCAACTCAAGCACTTGCCTGAGCTCTCTAAAATAAATAAATCTTAAACACACACACACACACGTAGACAGTTCCTGTCTATATAGTGTAAATTCTCCCTGGACACCTCCCCCTCCCTCTACTCTTAACACGCAAATTTACTCTTTACACACTAAAGAACATTTTTAGACTGAAATCAGACTGGTAGGCTTTAAAAATAAAATGGCCTGATAAGGCTGTTTCCATTTTTAGGTTTTTTTTGTTTTTGTTTTTGCTTTTAATAAAAACTGATTTAAGAGTAGGGACACTTGGGTGGCTCAGTAGTTGAGTGTCTGCCTTCGGCTCAGGTCGTCATCCGAGGTGCTGGTACCCCAAGGGGACCCTGCTTCTCCCTCTGCCTATGTCTCTGCCTGTCTCTCATGAATAAATAGAATCTTTAAAAAAAAATAACTTAAGAGTAAACTGTCCTTAGTGAAACGTTTATAGTTGTGAGATATTTGCTTTGCATTAAAAAGTGAACAGCTCCAACTGTAGAACCGCCAATCTCTGAATCCGGAAAGAATCAGGGGTCTCCACCTATCCCTCTTCCATTTCTTTACAGACTGTGGCTCTCGGTCACGGACGCACATGAGTCCCTACATTCCTTCCAGATCATTCAGGTCTTAAATAGAGTGAAGCATGTGGCCGTTAAACACCTAAGGGGAAGTTGCTAATCAACATCCCTGAGACTCAACATTGGAAGGGCAAATCACAAACTTGTCTCCTAAACCAGAAAGCAGATGCTTCTGGTCCCCAGTGAAACTGAAGGCTCCTCCCACTCACAGAAGAAAGATAACCAGGTTTCAGTTTTCATTTTTTTTAAAAGCCGAATTTCTAAAAAGCAATTAACTGAGCACACGTGTTCTTCCACTCTTGCATGTATTTACAATCCCTCCATTTTCTTCTTTAAGTTAGAGAAGTCCACAGTAAGCACTCTCTTGAAAGGCATTAGGAACTCATTTTAAGGACCGAGTTCTAGAAGACAGGCAGGAGGAGAGAGGTGAGCAAGCCGAGTTCGACTCAGTTTCCTTTTTAATTCCTGCACTACAAGGCAATTACACAGATCTGATTTCAAACAAGAAAAGCGTTGAAGAATGCACCAACGATGCAAAGTAATGCGAGGCACAAGGCACGGGCACGATGCAGCCGGTGTGCTCCGTGTCACAAAAGGCTGCTCGGGCACAAGCCCCGCCAGTCGGAGGCTCCCGGCTGCCTCTAATCGCATCCGGTCCCAGGTCCCCAAACCAACGGGCTTCGGAGCGGGCGGCGGAACGGCGACCCGCGGGAGAGGCGCGGGCAAGCTCCGGGCGCCCCTCTCGGGAGCTCGGGGAGGGCGGGTGGCGGGTCCCGCGGAGGCAGAGGGCAGCCGAACGCGGGTGCAAAGGAGCGATGTGACAAAGGCGCAGGAGCGCCGGCTGCAGCGCAGGCCGAGGGAGGCGACCCGGGCACCGGGGCCGGGGCCCGGAGACCCACGGGGGTGGGGGGGAGGGTGCCGGGGCCCGCGGCGGAGCGGGGCGGAGCGGAGCGGGGCGCAGCGCGCGGGCCACCCCGAGGGGCGCGCGTCCGGGCCGCAGGAGCGGGGCGCGTCGGTCACCTGTATTGTTTGAAAAGCTGGTCCGACTCCCTGAAGCCGTTGTTGAGCAGCATGTTGATGCCAGCCAGGGCCAGCTCCGCGTCCTGCAGGGGCGCCGCCGCCGCCGCCGCCGCGGCCGAGTCCCCGTCGTCCTGCCGCCGCGGCCGCTGCTGCTCCGAGCCGGCCATGGGCGCGCGAGGCTGTGCGCGGGGCCGAGGCGAGCTGGGGCGGCGGCTGCTGGGCCCCGCGCCCGGAGCCCGCTCTACCTGCCCCGAGCGCCGCGCAGCCGGGCGGGGGGAGGGGCGGCGCGGGGCGGGGCGGGGCGCGGAGGGCGCGGAGGGCGCGGAGGGGGCGGAGCCGGGCGGGCTGCGGCGAGGCGAGGCGCGGCGCGGCGGGGGACGTGAGCGCCCGGCCGCCACCTCCCGCCGCCGCGGGGATTACTCAGCAGCGCCCGGCCGCCCGCTCCGCCCGCTGCCCCCGAGACGCCCCCTGGCGCGGCCGCCCAAGGGGAATCCGTTTCCGGGCGCCCCCCGCTGAGCCCGGGCCCGCGCGGCCGCCGCCCCTGCGCCTGCAGCCCCCGCGCGCCCTTTGGGTCCCCGCCACCCCGCAGCGCCCGCCCGGCCGCCCGCCCGGGCTTTGACTCTTTCCTCCAAAAGAGCCGGACCTGGCGCCGCGGGGAGGCGAGCGGTCTCGAAAAGGGGGCAGGGAACCCCGCCCGGGGCGCAGCGGCTGGAGGCCGCCGGGCGAGCCGGGCCCCCAGCGCCCGAGACCCCCGACTTTACCCCGACCTTGGGCCCGCCCCCCCGGCCGAGGCAGCCAATCCCCGAGGAGGTGGGCGGCGGGGGCGGGGCCCGGGGGCACCTGTCGGACGGCCGCAGGGATGCCCGCGCTGGGAGCCGGCGCCCACAGGATCCTGGATCCTGGTACTCCCCCTCTCCAGTCCCCACCAGCCTTTTGGCTCGATGGGGGCAAGAGGGCAAATGGAGGCCCACGTGGCAGATACCTAAATATTCAAAGTTTATAAATTAAGCTCAAGTGTTTTCTATTACTACCCTGACAATGATACTTCCACAGCATTAAAACAGAAAAATAAGGATAAAGCTAGGATTATTACATGACTGAATATCAGTAAAATGTCAAAGATGACAGAACGCAGTCATTATTGTATATGTGTGACTGTTGTAATGATGGGCTGGTAATGTCTGAGTGAGTAATATTATGGAGACAGACAATTCGCAAGTGATTTTTATGTTTTTCCATAAATTTTTATTTTTCAACTTTAGCAAAATCATTAAATATATTGTGACAATCAAGATTATGTTCTGTTGTGGTTTTTTTTTTTTTTGAAGATTTATTTTATTTATTTATTCATGAGAGACACAGAGAGAGAGAAGCGGGCTCCTTGCAGGGAGCCGGATTCAGAACTCAATCCCAGAACCTGGATATCACACCCTGAGCCAAAGGCACACTCTCAACCACTGAGACACCCAAGTGCCCCAAGATTATGTTCTTAATGTCAAATCAGACCACTTCTCTTCAGTCATTATAGTTCTTACAGTGCGGTTTATTAATTCCAGCTTGGAGAAATTGCTCTGCTGAAGCACTTACGAATGACATTGTTTTTAAAAATTAAAGCAATATTCGGGTTTAGAGATAACCCATTCACATTCAGCATTTATAATGAGATCAATATAAAGAATTATCACAGAAGATATCTCAAAAAATAATTTTATCTCTCATTCAAATTGCTATCACTTATGATTTGTGCCATCCCTTACAGGAATATCTAAACTCATATAGCATTTCCAACATTCATATATACAAACTTAAGAGTAATGTGAACTGCTGTCATTCCTTAGCTGTTATTTGTTAGAACACCATGCTAATTTTTTTTTAAGATTTTATTTATTTATTCATGAAAGACAGAGAGAGAGGTAGAGACATGGGCAGAGGGAGAAGCAAGCTCCTCACAGGGAGCCTGATGTGGGATTCGATCCTGGATCCCAGGATCACACCCTGAGCCGAAAGCAGATGCTCAACCGCTGAGCTGCTGAGCCATCCAGGCCTCCGGAACACCATGCTAATTCTTGAGTACATCTGGAGCCACAAATTGGAACATCAAAAGAAGGAAGAAAATGGATGATTCTCACCTCTCGGAAACAATTCTTTGTAATAGAGCAATCACTGCATGCGTGTGATCTGAAGGGACTTGATAGGTTTGCCAGGTTTTTTTTTTTTTTTTTTCAAGTACTCCTGGATTTAAAAGTGTTAGATTCAAGTATCAGCAGTGCCACAGATCTACGTGGCATTCATAGGCTGTAACCTTTGTCATTAGGACATTGAGCAAGAGGTAACATTGCCTTGGGGTCTGAACAATGTTAATCATGAGAATGGATGTTAAGGGTTCTAAGTTCCGTGGAGTCAGCACTGAGTGCTGGATCCTGAGTGACAGAGATGCACACATGTTCTTTAATAAATCTGTGTGTGTGTATGTGTGTGTGTCTTAGGTACTGTACCAGCCGTGGGGCTCTTGCCAGAGAATGTTCCCTGGTCACACATTGCCATTCATAACCAGAGCTGACAACATGCCCGGTGCTTATAAGCTGCCTGAACTTTGGATCTGTGGATCCATCTACCCCCTAATCCTGAAACAATCTAGTCAACAAGGGAGAGAAGCCAAGAGGGCATACCAAACTTAGCAGATAGCCTGTATTCCCCAACTGGAGAAGGCAGCCAAGCACAGTCCTCCAGGTCCCTATTTCTGAAGAGGACAGTCAAGGAATCGATGGCCCCATGGGCATTGACAAGTTGTATCTGGGGCCCTGCAGCTCAGAATGGGGGATGGGAATGAATAAAATCAAAGCAACCTGTCTCAGAAACTTAGCACAAATGGTTATGCAGACTTAGTGAAGTTTAGCTGTTGAACAATTGGAGCAAGATCCAGTGCAACTGCCGAGCACCCCATAATAGGTGATAAGGTTAGAGATAATTCCGCCGTGTAATTTACACCAGATTATGTGCCAAATTGGATCTAACCAAATGCCACAATTAGATTAGCAGCAGCATCTTGAATGGACATTTTCAAATATTTGCTCTGCAATGAGGGATACAAAGAGGATTCAAAATGGGCCTCATGACCCGGAAGAGAAGCAATACATGAATCAGTAATTAGACCTCTGCAGCTGTAGTTGGCAGTGACACCTGCTCACGGTTTACCTGGTAGGCAGGGAATGGCAGTTGACCGTGTTTTCTTCACTAGATAACAATGGCAGATAATGATGGATATTTAAGAGGTCACGGTGTATATTACCTACAAAAGGAAGGAAAATCTAGATTGCCAACACGTTAGGGCACCACACACTTGAAATGCTGAGATTCTTAGCACCCTTTTGTAACACTAAGGCAGTCTTCAGTGCAGTTGGCTGCAGCCTAATAGGATTTACCCGGTGTTCCCTTTGGCAGAAGGAAGGAGAAAAGGAGAGAGAGGGAGAGGAAAAGAAAAGCTCTTACATGGAGGAAGAACCCGATTTCCTTTCTACATACCTCTTGTGGGTGGGTATTATCAGTATTTTGTGGTTCTCCATGAGATTTCATTGTGAAATTGAAACCCCAAGTCTAACTGATTAGTGAAAAGTTTGAATGTGTTTTACTTTTTACATGGTAGATTTTTTTTTAAGTTAAGACATTTTAGTTGCAAGTAACAAAAATCTGACCCAAATGACCCAGAAGAAGTAAATGCATTGGTTCAGGAAGGGGATTTCCCAAAATGAGGCTGGACCAGGGCTGCAAAACTGTGACTTGCACCCAGTTTCTCCATCTTTCCACCCTGAGGTTCTGTTACTTGGGTGCTTGATGGGTCTATTCTTAGATAGATCCTTCTCTCCTGGTCCCCAAACAACTGGAAGTTTTTCAGGGCTACCTGTTTGCTTTTTTGCATGAAAATGCAAGACATTGCATTTTCAATGCTTAATCAAAATCCCCCTAATTGAATCTCATTGGCTTTCAGTGGCCAGGTTGTGGCCAGGTGCTCATTCTTTTTTTTTTTTTTTAAGATTTATTTATTTATTTGAGAGGGAGAGGGAAAGAGAGAGAAAGCAGTGGGGAGGGGCAAGCAGACTCCCTGTTGAGTGTGGAGACTGATCTGGGGACCCGGGGCTGCATTCCAGGACTTCTGAGATCATGACCTGAGTCAAAATTAAGTCAGATGCTCAAGCTCAACTGACTCAGCCACCAAGGCACCCCCAGGAACTTGTTCTTGAACTAATGTGGTTAGCAGGTGGTTCCTTATGACCCAATCAGAGCCTGCCCCAGGATCTGGGAGGTGGAACCCATTTCCCTCAAATGCCATGGCTGGGAAATTCTAGGTTTACCAGGAACAGGAAAGTAGGAAATGGACATTAGAGGGACAACTAAGAACATTCCCTGTCCTTGTCTTCCTAAGCATGTTTTGAGTTTTCAGAGTTATGTTGCAAATGCATTTAGAGAATACACTACCTTTAGAAATCTTGTTGTATGTGCTTAGGTCATATTAACATTTCTTAGTAGTGTTAGTAATCGTGCTTTGATGTATCTTTCTGTAAACCTGCACCATCAGTTGAAATAGATTAGGTTCCAGAAGGTCTGGAATTCTAAAGTGGAGGAGAGCTGGGAAGTTAATGTCACTGTATTTTCTCTCTCTTTTTTTTTTTTTTTTTTTTTTTGTCACTGCATTTTCATGTTAGGCTAGCTTTGCAATTAAACTCAGCCCTACCACTCACTTACTGAAGGTGAGGGAAGACTTAGTTAACTGCTTTTAATTAGGAAGCCCATCAGGTCAAGTGCTGGCATGTAAAACTGTAGAGCAGGTTCTATCCTTTGCTACTCACAGATTGGCCACTGACTGGCCTCTAAGGAGAGGAGATTGTGGTAGACCCTAGGGGATGCACTTGGCTGTTTCTCCAGCAGGGGGGAGATAGGACACTCATGCCACCCTGCAGACCACAATACTGGTGGCCACCAATCCCCTTCAGGACTGGGTACCTTTTCATTTGGTTGTCCCCAAACCCAATACCCAATGGACACAGTATAGACTTAAGCAAGTGTTCACATTGCTCTGCTGCTGCATCGATCCCGGGGCATGACTGGGGAAGGCATCATAACCCTCCTCTACTTGCTTCCCTCCCCCAGGCAGCTCAAACAGGGAGGCCCCCTGCCCAGGTCCCCAACGGGGATGTGTTGGAGTGGGAGTACAACTCCTCTCTTGGTCTTTTTTTTTTTTTTTTTTTTTTTTTTTAATTCATGAGAGACAGAGAGAGAGAGAGAGAGAGGCAGAGACACAGGCAGAGGGAGAAGCAGGCTCCATGCAGGGAGCCCGATGCAGGACTCGATTATGGATCTCCAGGATCATGCCCTGGGCCGAAGGCAGGCGCCAAACCGCTGAGCCACCTGGGCTGCCCCTCTCTTGGTCTTCTTCTTTCTGTCTCCCTTGCCTTTAACCTGCCTCCTTGCTTTTCACTAATATTTGCTGCTCCCCAGATCTACCACCCTCCCTGCTCTTTACAGAAATAATAAAATCTCCGTCTCCCTTAGTACCTTCTCATTATTTGCACATTTTGTAGCCTCTAGTGAAGTCCATGACTTCCTGTCCACTGATTGCTGCTCTGTAAAGGAAGATATTGTCTCTCGTTTCAAGGTCTGGGTCTGTTAAGTCCCTGAGTGGGAAACAAATGAGCTCTGGGCTTACGAATGAAGGCAGGGAAAGGTGTCAGAAGGAGGTTTCATTTAGTGCACTGGTGGATTTTCTTCTGGAGTATATAAAACCAAACTTATCAGGGCACCTGGGTGGCTCAGTGGGTTAAGTGTGTCTGCCTTTGGCTCAGGTCATGATCGTGGGGTCCTGGGATGGAGCCCCATGGCAGGCTCCCTGCTCAACAGGAAATCTGCTTCTCCTTCTGCCCCTCCCCCAAGGTCCAGTGTGCCCTCTCTCTTAAGTAAATAGAATCTTAAAAAAAAAATTATCTTGACACTATGATTAATTTGACCTGGAATTTTCATTTTTATCTAAAAAAATTATGTCTGCTTCTATCACATAACTTTATTTCTTACTAATAATCCTGGCCTTATTGTACTAAGACATTATTAAACCTTTCCTACATCAACCAATAACAAATGTCATATCCCAGTTCTTCTAACCACCAGCCTTCTTCCTGACTGAAGGAAAAAGGAAGAGATACCTTTCTGTTCACCTAACCACATATGTGAATCTATTTTGGGTGGAAGCTGCAGCCTTGACATTTGCTTCTCAGAGTGGATTTGTTTCCAAATCTTAAAGTGTAGTCAGATTCCCTAGGACTGTCTAGAGCGTGTAATATAGGTTCTCAACACCTGTTTATAAGTTGTAGGATGAGGGTGAGCTACCAAGAGGGTGAATTGGAAGTACAGGGGGAGGGGATTGTACCAGGAGTCTAAATCAGAGATTATGATTCTGGTTCTGCAGTACATTAACTTTGTGACCTAGAACAATTCTACTTAACCTCTTTCAGGCTTAGTTTTCCCATTTATAATATGAAGGTAATCAGTACCTTCAAGGCAAGTAAATGAAATGGTGGGCATGTGTTTCATAAGCTGTAATGGCAAGATATTATCTGAATCCATACAATTAGTTTTCTAATATAAATTAAAGCCAATTGATCCTTCTGTTCATATATTTACTTGTCAATGGTATTATCTTGAAATATCCAAGATTTTTACAAAAAAATCTGTGCAAATAAATAACCAGATGCATCATATGGAGATGATTAATTTAAACCATTTCTGCTATAAACAATACATTTTTGCTGTTATTAATGCAGCCTGAGGAGGAAGTGCGGATTTTCTTCTGAATGTATAAAACATAAAAAGTAAAAATATCCAGGTCTTAGAATTCTTCATTTGTATCTGAATTATCTCTGCTTTAATAACCTATTAATATGTTTTTGACATGACTTGAAGGGTTGGACAAGGAAAACAATATTTGGCATGAAGATTTTATTTTATTTTTTTTTAATTTTATTTATTTATTCATGAGAGACAGAGAGAGAAGCAGAGACACAGGCAGAGGGAGAAGCAGGCTCCACGCAGGGACCCCAATGTGGGACCCGATCCTGGGTCTCCAGGATTACGCCCTAGGCTGTAGGCAGCGCTAAACTGCTGAGCCACCGGGGCTGCCCTGACATGAAGGTTTTAAAAATGCATCTTCTACATCCTGTGTGTAGTATATGTTTCATCGTCAGCTCTTACCTTTTCAAGGAGGGATGTATTACTAATATAAATTAGTGCCTTATTTATAAGTCACTTATATTTTGCTCTCAGGTTCAGTTAGCAATCCAGGTGTTTCAACCCATACCTTAGCACCACTGAATTCCCCATGGTAACTTAAGGAACTAGTTGAAGAAAAAATTTTCTATTAATGCAAGTAATCCACACAAGTATTACCTGTGCAAATATCTGGACATCCTAGAGCTGAGTGTCCTGAATCTCTGTTTTTTCACAGGGCACTCACTGAGTGTTCCCTCTGCATCAGAATAGGGGTGAGTGCTGGCAGCATTTAGACAAATATACAAGCCCTCTCAATACTGCATATGTGACATGTAGCCAGATACACATTGATAGTACAATATGGTAAGTACCACTAGCAGATGTTGGTACAAAGTTTGTACAATTTAATTCCAGGATCCATTTGATTTCAGGATTTATTCCTTAAATAAGTACAAAAAATGTATACTTTATAAACTGATAGATGCTGATTTTATATTAATTTATTGATTATTGACATCTTTAGAATTAGTCTAAGGGCCACACCACAACACCTGCCTCATTAATTTATGGCCAGTTCTTGATTTCTGAGTCTTTAATAGTATTAACCAGGTTGAGTTCCCCTATTAGTTGTCAAAGGGACCTAATCACCATTTTTTTAAGACTATTTATTTATTCACCAGGGACACACACACACACACACACACACACAGAGGTAGAGACATAGGCAGAGGGAGAAGCAGGCTCCCTGTGGGGGAGCCTGATGCAGGATTCAATCCTAGGACCCCGGGATCATACCCTGAGCCCAAGGCAGACACTCAACCACTGAGCCTCTGAGGTGTCCCTAATCACCATTTTTTATCACTTTCACATGTATCTTCAAAAGCAAATCCATCACAATTGGAGATATTTAAAACAATGGGAATAAAATTTTGAAGACAAGTCCAGAAAAGGAATTCAAAAGATGAAAAAAAATAGTATCTTAGAAAAGAGGATATTTCTAGTTTCCCAAGGTAGGTAAAGGAAGATATATCTGCTACAGTGTATAATATTCTATATTTCCTTTAAAAGACTCTATTAAAAGAGCTGCTTCCCTAACACATGCACACATGCAAAACTTACCTCGAAAATGTTCTAAGATTGTATAGTGGTGATGATTACACAACTTTGTAAATATACTGAAAACCATTGGGTTGTCCACTGTAAATGGTAATTTTTTCAGTATATATATCATAACTCAATAAAGCTGTTAATTTAAAATTTTAAAAAAATCATTCCAAACCATAGGATGCAAGACTGAGGGAGAAGGAAGTTTACGGTTTGCTTCTTTGATTTCACATATTTGGGCCGGAAAAACCGGTTTGTTATGAAAAAGAAAATAAACCCCCATCTTAAGTAGTACACATAGATTAGGAATGGCTGTCGGCTGCCACCACTACATGTCTATGGCTAGATAAAGACCTTACAGATGTTGTTCTATTTAATTCTCTAAGTAACCCTATGAGATGGGCTTTACCCCACGTTTACAGATGTGAAAAGAAATACAAAGAAGCTGGATAAGTGTCCCAATGCCATGTGGCCAGTGACAGTTGAAGTGAAATTTAACTACGGGTCTCATTGCACATAGGGAATAAGTCCTGGTTGTTAAAGTAAATCCAGTATTTTCTAGAGGCCTGACTGATGAAGCACACACCTGCACACCCTCATGAGTTTTAAGTGATCATCATCACTCTTCCCGAAAGTAAGAAAGAGCATCACTTAGGTTTAGAAGGTATTTTAAAGACAGACAGATATATGATCTCATATATGATCTGTGGTGGGGTCCAGGCATCTGCATTTTACCTGGAAACCCAGGCAGGTCTAATGTCAGCAAACCTCACACAGTCCTATGAAAAACAATCATCTAGATGGAAACTCCTAGAAAGCAGAGAGCCTATCACTCACATTTGTGTATATAGGCCTGATTTCTTACCTTCAGTGTATGCTGCAGAAATATTTCATCAATAAATGAGGGGGAAGCATAACCTAATATGTGATTTTGATGGCAAATCATTTTTATATTGTTGGATATGAACAGCTGTATTATTAAACTCTGGATAAAGGTGTGTATTTAGATCTTTAAATAAAAGGCATTTTATATAACATCTTAAAAAAACTGTATGCATTCCACTAGCTAGTGATTTATATATCTGGAGTTGAAAGCAACACAATGCAGAGTGTAACCAGTCAGAAGAAGACAGGCCCCCATTAAAGAGGGAAGAGGATGTGGACACTAAGAAATCACTTAAAGCCTAACTCTTGACATTTATTTTTAAATGTGGTTGTAAAAGAAGACTCAGAACATTCAGCTGTGTCATGGCTAAAAATACACTTTTCTTCACATCTCTTCACCCTCTTCACCCTGCCATCTTCTCAGAGACAGAAACAGTGAAAACAAGGAGATCTGGGAGACAGTAAAGGAAAAACGAGAACACAGATTATATCCCCAGATAGGGAGCTGGATGCCCAGATACTACAGGGACTGGCCTCATCATTTCCAAAATCAGACCAAAAAACAACAGTTTTCTGGGCTCAGGAACAACCTTACTTCCCTTAACCTCTCTGAAAAGGAAACAACCTCCAATGTGCAGCCCCTCACTTCTGCCTACGAGCAATGTTCTGTTTCCCTACCCCTACCCCATCCATACTTGCCTGGGAAGCTAACATGGCCTTGTGTAAATTCAAGAAAGAGGGGGAGGGCTTTCATTCCTCCAGATTTAAGATAGCAGTTCTGTTGTTTTCCTTTGTTCAATTTCCTTGTTCAAGCAAATTTTAAAATTATTTGTCTGTATAGAATTCTTTTTTCGTACAAGTATCACACTGAGACAGTGGAGGATAAGCAAGAGGGACCTAACTCCTGTAAAGCCACTGATCAGAGACAGGGGTTAAAAGTTTCCATACACTTAGAAACAAATCCCTCCTTCTGGGAAAGTGATCAAACAAGAGATAACAGCCATTAAGGGAGTCACAGTTTTCCGGGCAAAATTAGAAGTAGCAATTTAAAGCCTGCTTGTACCAATACTTCTATTTTCCAGGAGCCCCAAAAGCATGTTGACTATGGAGAAAGACATGTGATTGTCTTGTGTCCATTGAAAAGTAAGGACCACAAGATAATGACCATGGGAGGAAGGATGCTTGGCCACTCCCAGACCCTCACCCTTTGGAGAAGTGCCTTTATAAGCCTAGTATGCTACCCCTTCGGAGAGTGACATTCCTCTCTTATATTGGCTCTTTTATATGCAAGCTATCTCTAATAAACTCTGCTTGCTTTCTTTAAAGTTCAGTGTTCATTTCTATGACATTGAGACTCAAGAACCTGGTCTTGGGGATCCAGTAACAATGCAAGTGGTCATAGGTATGCTAGCGTTTCATTTTTTGGAGTTTCACTCCAAGAATGACACATTATGTAACTTGCAAGTTAACCCAGTTGTTGTCCAGGATGACTTAATTACTGGACACATCATAAAGATGATTATATTTTACCTGTATATAGCCAGGTCTAGTTCAGTTCGATGACCTTTTTCTCAAGGACTACTACTATGTGCCAGCCACTGTAGGCTGGCTGCTATGGAAGACAAGACTGAAGAAAGTACAATCCCTGAATCTGAGAATCTTCTAGTCTAGTGGATAAGACAGACACACCAACAGATATTCTAATATTAAATGGTTATAAGATAGGGGTATATGTTGTGTGCTATGGGAGCACAGAGAGGGGGCAGTAGTCCATCTGGAAATTCCTGGAAGGCTTCCTAGAAGGGTTATGATAATGAGCTGAGTCTGGAAAAGAGAGGTAGGAAATATATCCCAGCTAAAGGGACCAGTATGAGCAATGGCATGGACATTTGAAACAGCTGAAATCTGCAAACACCACAGTGGCAGTTGCACCACCAGTTGTGCTTAGAGTGTAGGAAGTGTCAAGGGCTGTGGCTGGGGAGGTGGGTAGGAGTCAGGGCACGAGGACTTTCTGTACTTTGGTAAAGAGTACACAGGCAATGAGGATCTGGTAGGGAATTTAGGGATGGGAATGACATGGTCACATTTGTGGGTAGATGGAAGGCTCACCTGATGTAATATGTAGGGCTAATTTAATGTGAAGAAGACCAGAGTCTTATGAGAGCCAATTGCAGAAAACCAGATCACTTGTTACTCCCTAGTGTGTGAAATCATAAGTTCTCTTTCTGCCAAATGGGCTTTGATGGAAAAGGTGCACCCTAAGGTTAGATCCCTGGTATCTACAGGGCTTGATACACATGTTCACTCAGAGACGCCAGGACTCTACTCCTCTTTATGGGTTGGTATTTTTCCCTCCTGCAGTGAGAGAGCAGGTAACAGGACAATTCTTCACTCTGTAAGACTGTCCTGTACATTGCAATAGTCTAGCATTCCTGCTTCCCAATGCTAAAAGCATCTCCCAACATTTCAATGACCCAGAAATCCTCACATGTGTAAGAAAGAAAGAGTCCTGGTACTATACTCCACCTTGAGTCATCACTCTAGGGTATGAGCAATTCACTGCCCTTGTTTTGCCAGATTTCCATTTTCTATAGCACCCTCAGCTCTTATAATTCTAAATGACTGCTGGTCAACTCGATTTCTGTGACTCTATGAGCAAATAACCAACATGAAAGATCTTCTCAAGCAGTAGTCTCTGAATCTAGATCCCACTCCCCACTTCTAGTTTTTTTCTGTGAGCTTTTGTCTCCATGCTCATTCACTCTTCTGGAGGAAGAGAGACCTTTCTCTTTCTCTCTTCTTTCTTTCATCTTTCTTTCTTTCTTTCTTTTTTTTTTTTTTAATTTCTACATAACCATTGCCAAGGATGACTCTGATTGATGCTGCTTGAGTCACATGGCAATTGCGGACATAGTCCCTAGAAGATAGAACATTCTGATAGGCCAGCATAGGTCACATGGGGAGGCAGAAAGGAGGGTAGAGTACTCCTGGCTAACAGCCTCACCAGACCTACACAGAATGGGGAAGTTCTTTCCAAAGAAAGGAATGTCGGCACAAACTCATGTCTACCTCAGAGGATGAATAAACAACGAAATATAATTACGGGGCACCTCACCCTAATGATGTTCCATTCTGTGGTAAAGAAAATTTTTTAAAAATCCAAACCTCCTTCTACCTCTTTCAAAAGGTTTGGAAAATGATCTATTTGCTTGGAATCCAAGAGTAATTTAAGTGCAACTTTATTCAACGTTTTTTAGGACATTGATTATATATAACTGACTTGAAAATCTCCAGGGTATGTTGGTGATGCTGGGGACAGAGCTGTGAAGAATGAATTGACTATTAGAAAAAACTATAGAACAGGGCTGGGAGGAAAAGTAGGAACATCAAAGGAGTGTCAAGCGACCAAGTTCACTGGCCTGCTGCAAGAGCACCAGTCAAGTAAGGATAGACAAGATAGACCGGGAGAGATGATGAAACTCCATGCACACAGATGAGAAGGGCTGGTGTATCTCAGGAAAGCCAACAGGCTAAATATCTAGAACCATGGAAGGGGATCATCAATTGGTTCTTGAAGGCATTTCTCTAGGTCCTTGACCAAGGGCACAGATCCAGCGGCTGAAGGTCAGCAGTTTCTGTCTGAACCTCAGCCAGGAGGCTAGCAAGAACTCTGAGTCTTCAAAGATACAATGTCTAATGGGGAAATAAGTAAAAGTAGACCAGCAGAGAGGACCAGCAAAAAAGATGGTACCGTCCACTGAGGCTGGTAGAGGAGCTTCTTAAGTAGGAACCCAGGGACATTAAGGACCATGGAGAAGGCACGGAGCCTGGTTTCACATGTTCTGTGTTAGTCAAGATAGTGGGGTGAAGGCAGGCCAACTGTGTCAAGATTTTAGCTCCAAATTTTCTCAGTTTTCAGATGAGTTCTAGAACTGCAGAATCTCAAATTGGATGGAACACAGAGGTCACCGCGTTGGAAACCTCAGTTCCTAATCAAACTCTGGCTAGTTCTGTTGACCCTGCTGCTCGCTCTGTCAGCTTCAGTTCCTTCACCAAACGCCAATAATGAGAAAGCTCCTGTTTACCTACAGGATTGCTCTCATAGCCAGGTGATGGGATCAACTATAAAATTAGTAGAGCTTCATGCAAAACGAAAACGTGGGGCTCTTCATTAAAAACTATTAAGAATTTTAAGATGGCAACAGCAGACCATGAAAGCTAGAGCCAGGTGCTTCTTTTTTTTTTTTTTTTTTTTTTTTTTTTTTTTTTTTTTTTTTTTTTTAGCCAGGTGCTTCTGAGAGCAGAGCTCTGCGTGACTGTACAGGTCTCCTGCCATGAAGTCAGCCCTGCCAGGTAGGATGATATACATCAAAGCGTTTAGCAATCTACAAAGAGTTCCACAAAACTCCTGAGGGTTTTTGTCTTCCCTTGGTTCTCCAGCATTATATTAGTTTCTAGGACTCTCATTAAAAAAAAGAACCACAAACTAGGTGGTATGTACAACTGAAATGTGTTATCTCATGGTTCTAGAAGTCAGAGTCCAAAATCAAGGTGTCGGCAGGGCTGGTTTCTCCCGAGGACAATGAGAAAAGAACCTGTCC
This sequence comes from Canis lupus baileyi, assembly GCF_048164855.1. NCBI lineage: Eukaryota > Metazoa > Chordata > Mammalia > Carnivora > Canidae > Canis > Canis lupus. The sequence goes on along the minus strand of NC_132843.1, from coordinate 17,032,766 downwards.
CAGGCCTCTCTCCTTGGCTTGTAGATGGTCATCTTCTCCTGACATCTCTTCACATTGCCTTCTCTCTATGTGTGTCTTTAAGGCCAAATGTTCCCTTCTTATAAGGACATCAGTCATATTCAATTAGGTCCCACCTCAATGACCTCATTTTTTTAATGACCTCATTTTAACTTCATTACCTCTGCAAAGACCCTATCTCCAAATAAGATCACATTTTGAGGGACTAGGGGATTAAAAATTCAACCTGAACATTTGGGAGGGAGGATATTTTTCAAGTCCTTACAAGTATCAACCCCCTTCTATTATTTGGAGGCATGCCTGCTGGTGTGTGGTCTCATGGGGAGGCAGTGATGTTAGGCTGTGTGTGTGTGGTGGGTGCCACCACGACAGGGCTGTGGGGTCACAGTTTCTGCTACCTACTGCTCATTGCAGCTCTCACTGCTTGGTCTATAAGACCCACTCTTCAGTCCCTTAAAGTTCTTATGTGTATACCCAATAAATTCCTTTCTGGCTTAAGAAAGCCAGAGTATGTTCCCGTGGCTTGCAACCAAGAACACTAACTGATACTCAAATATTACATTAGAATTGGAAAGGATATTTGTATTGGACTGGATTTCTGTGCCTCCCCAGACTTGCTTGGCACCCTCTGCCTCCTGGGCCCCGGAAGCTTGTTCAAGAGTAGCCCTGGCCTCCCACTGAGGCCTTATCTCTGCCACCCTCTGCAGACACAGCCTCCCCAGCGTGAGGACCAAGGGCTACTGCAACAGAAGCCACAGCAGCTTAGCCATCCAGGTCCTACCTGAGGAGACCTGCGGAGGTGCTAGCTCTTCCCAGCGCTCACATGAAGCACCTTGCCACCTTGCTAGGGGCATAGAAGATGGCTGCCACATAGCTGTGTGGAGGGGCCAAGTGACCACCCGGAACTGAGGGATAGCTGAATCCCTGTGGGACCAGCCCTGAACAAACAATGAGAGTCAGGAGATAGAAGGAACTGGCAGGTAAGCTCTTCTTTCCCTTCATCCCTGGTGATTGAGGATTCCAACATGTGGTGGTTCTGTTTGGCCTACCCACAGAGTCATGCTGGCTCAGCACTGGGTGTGGTTTTTGTGGCACCTGGCCAGTGTTGTTACTCATCACCCTGCATTTGCTCCCATTCTCTCCCTAACACCCTTCCCTCTCCACTCACTCTTTTGCTCCTGGATAGAGTCTTATATACAACCTAAGCTTCACTTCAGGCTGTTTCCTATGAAGGCTGTTTTCATCTCCAAAGGCGAGGAGCCTTGGAGGAAACCTTGGGTGTAGAGCCTCGGAAAGGGAATAGAGGAAACCAGTTCATCACACCCACGTGTCCATATGTCAACTTACCTAAGCTCAAAGACGTGGGAATGACAGGCAATCAGAAATTACGAACAATGAGACCAGGCATATTATGAAAACATCAATTGTCTCAAAGCTGCTCGGAGAACTGAGGCAATCATTGAAGATGATTCAGAACAGCAGCTGAAGCACAAAAGAGCTTCCACCTGGACCGGCCATGTAAAGGTGGCTGTCTCAATGGGGGCCAGGCTCCCAAGTGTGTATTTAAAGGGCATGGCTTTTTTGCCCTTGGTTAGAGGCTCCTGAATAGCAGGATGGAAATAATTTTTAACACTGTACAGTAGATAACTACTTCAGTGCTCCCAAGAGCTGCACTCTCTCTATTTAGAACCAGCTTGATGTTTACAGTTCCTATTGCAGTACCACTCCAGGGAATTAAAAATACAGCTCAGTGTGTCATTGATTCTGGTTGCACAAATGGTGGCTGGTCAGGCTGGTCAGGGCCGGGTAAATAAATGTATATATTCTTTTTTGAAAGTGAGTTTCCAGTAGGTCTTCTAAAACAAACAAACAAACGAACAAACAAACAAAAAACTGAACTTTGGGTCAACCAAGACAAAAAGGGAAATTCCAGAAGGATAAACATTCTGTCATCTACTAGCTTTATGAACTTGAGCAAAGAACCAGACCTCCCTGAGCTTCAGTTTCCTCTTCAACACACTGGGGACTATGATAACCTCTTCCTAGGTTGTTATAAGAATTAAGGGAGCTAGGGTGTGGGAGAAGCCTAGCACATAATGACTGCTCCATAAATATTAGTTATTATTATCAATATGGGTTAATATACATGATTACTTCTCAACATAGAGGTATGGTGATATGTAAGAACTACTTCCAGAACACCAGTTTGCAAGTACGTAAACACACCATCCTAGTGCTCTCTGTACCTTTCTTTCTTTCCTCTTTCTTTCTTTCTTTCTTTCTTTTTCTTTCTTTCTTTCTTTCTTTCTTTCTTTCTTTCTTTCTTTCTTTCTTTCTTTCTTTCTTTCTTTCTTCTTTCTTTCTTTCTTTTCTTTCTTTCTTTCTTTCTTTCTTTTTCTTTTTTTTCTAGATTTATTTATTTGAGAGAGACTGCCCACACACAGGTGGAGGAGGGGCTGAGGGAGAATCTCAAGTAGACTCCCCATTGAGTGCTGAGCCTGACACAGGGCTCCATCTCACGACCCTGAGATCATGGCCTGAGCTAAAAGCAAGAGTGGGCCACTCAATTGACTGAGCCACCCAACCACCCCTGTTCCCTACTTTCTGAAGGAAAACACAAGTCTCTATGCCCCAAAGTGGCTCAAGGACATTTCTCTTAAAATGATTTTCTTGAGAAAGGTATCCACCATGGCCTGAAGATAAACTCTAGCAGTAGAGAGTGGGGTCCCTAGTCCTCCTTGAGTTGACAGACCTGAACGTTTTGAGAGCATAGGAACCACCTGCTGGGTTTATGCGTATTTTTAGGTCCCATCTTCAAAACTTCTGATTCATTGGTTCTGGGTTTAGGGACTTGGGAATTATCATTTACACACGTGTGTATACATGCACACACACACACACACACACACACACCATGATTGTGAGGTAGAAGGACTCTGGTCCACATTTCCAGAATTATCCTCTGGAGTTCTCACTCTTCCAGCTCTGAGGTGAGTATATGCAAACAACCTGAGCTCCCAGAAAACACTTCTAGTTCGCTTGGACTGCAGGCATGTTTAATTAGCCAGTCCTGCCTACACAGACCTATTTTAATGTTAGCACTGGTGCAACAGCTTAAGTTTAGAGTATACCTATATAAAGAGGTTATCACAAGGCAATACTTCCCAAACTTAGCTGCATATAAGTAATATCTGGGGAACCTTTTAAATTTATTTTATAAAGAAAGAGAGTGCATACATGCATGTGCGAGTAGGGGGAAGGGGAAGAAGGAGAGGGAGAAAAGTAGACTCCCTGCTGAGTGCGGAGCCTGATGTGGGGTTCCTTCAATAACCCTGAGATCATGACCTGAGCGGAAATCAAAAGCCATATGCCTAACCAACTGAGACACACAGGCATCCCCGGGGAACCTTTTAAATGCCATCTCTCTCATGTCTAAATCCAATTAAAAAATGAGCAAAAGAGACTTTAAAAAGAGACATTTCACTGAGGAGGATATATGGATGGCAAATAAGCACATGAAAAGATAATTGATATCACTAGCCATGAAGGGAATGAAAATTAAACCACAGTGAGCTATCACCATACACCCATCAGAAGGGCTAAAATAAAACATAGTGATAACACAAAATGCTGACAAGAATGTAGATAAACCGAATCTCTCACATGTTACTGGTGGGAATGTGAACTGGTACTGCTACTTTGGAAAACAGTTTGGCAATTTCTTAAAAAAACTAAACATACACTTAACATATGACCTAGCAATTACATTCCTAACATTTATCCCAGAGAAATGAAAACTTAGGTTCGCACAAGACCATTTTATACAAATGTTCATGGTAGCTTTATTTTTATTTGAGTGTAGTTGACACACAATGTTACATTAGTTTCAGATGAACAACATGGTGATTCAACAAGTTTATACATTATGCTATGCTCACCACAAGTGGAGCTACCATCTGTCACCATACGTCCCTATTACAACATCATTGACTATATTCCTTATGCTGTGCCTTTTATTCTCGTGACTTCTTCATTCTATAACTGAAAGTCTGTATTTCCCACTCCCCTTCACTCATTTTGCCCATCCTCTTCCCCTCCTCCCTTCTGACAACCACCAGTTTGTTCTCTGTGTTTACAGGTCTGATTCTGCTTTTTTGTTTTCTTCTTCCTCCTCCTTCTCCTCCTCCTCCCTCTTCCTTCTTCCTTCTTCTTCTTTTGGTTCCACATACAAGTGAAATCGTATATATTTGTCTTTCTCAGTCTGACTTGTTTCACTTGGCATAATATCCTCTAGGTCCATCCATGTTTTCACAAGTGACATGATCTCATCCTTTTCTGAGGCAGAGTAATATTTTGTATACACATACACCACATCTTCCTTATCCATTCATCTATTGATAGACAGGTTGCTTTCATATTTTGGCTACTGTAAATAATACTTCAGCAAACACAGGGGTCCATATATCTTTTCAAATTAGTGTTCTCATTTTCTTTGCATAAATACCCAGTAGGGGAATTTTGGGGGCATATGGTAGTTCTATTTCTAATTTTTTTGAGGCATCTCCATATTGCTCTCCACAGTGGCTACACCAATTTGCATTTCCACCAACAGTGCACAAAGGTTCCATTTTCTCTACCTAATTGTCAGCACTTGTTATCTCTTTTTATTTTAGCCATTTTGACAAGTGTGAGGTGGTATCTCACTGTGATTTTGATTTGTATTTCCCTTATGGTGAACGATGGTGAGCCTCATTAGTGTGTCTGTTAGCCATCTGGAAATCTTCTCTGGGAAAATGTCTATTCAGGTCCTTTCCCCATTTTTAAAATCGTTTTGGTTGTTTGGTGTTGGGTTGTATAAGTTCTTTATATATTTTGAATATTAACCCCTTATTGGATATATCATTTGCAAATATTTTCTCCCATTCAGTAGGTTGCCTTTTTGTTTTGTTGATGGTTTCCTTAACTGTGCAGAAGCATTTTGACATAGTTCCAATAGTTTACTTTTGCTTTTGTTTCCCTTTCCTTACAGCTTCATTTGTAATAGCCCCAAACTAAATAATCAAAATGTCCTACAATCAGCACAGTAAATGAACTGTGGTATGTCCACATCATGGAATACCACTTAGCAATAAAGAGGAATGAACTATTGAGACACACAATGACTTGGATAGATCTCAAGAACGTTATGCTGAGTGAAAAAAAAAATCTCAAAGGGCTACATACTGTATAATTCCATTAATAAAATCTTCCCGAAATGACAAAATTAGAGACATGGAGAATGGAATAGTGTTTGTTATAGGGAGAAGGTAGGAAGAAGGGGTAGATGACACTATAAAGGTGTAAGTACAAGGGTGATCTTTGTGGTGATGGAACAGCTCTGTATCTTAACTCCAGTGGTAGTTACAGGAATCTGTGAAATGTAAAATGAGAAAAAAATGCCACAAAATATGCACACACATTGTACCAATGCCAGTTTCCTGGATTTAATATTGTAACTATGTTTATATACAATGTAATCACTACGGAAAACTTTACAGCCTCCTGTGAATCTGTAATTATGTAGAAAGAAAAAGTCCTGATACCCAGGCTGGCCCCCACCTCCACCAGACCAATGAAATCAGAATCTTGGGGCAGGGAGCAGTTCAGGGATCAGCATGTTTCAAAGCTGTCAGGTGATGGCTAAGCGTAGCCGAAGTAGAGGTCTACTGTAATTGGCATTTCATAGCTTCTGCTGCCACTAGTTTTTCATCCACTGAGCATCATACTCAGTAGAAGCAGCCATCCAACGCACAGCAAGCTATGAGCGCCAACACTGACTGCATAGCAATGAGGCCTTTTAAAATCTTGAAACAGGGCTGGCTGATAATATTCCCTGAGCAATCAGCATGTGGGGATGAGCCCCAACAATGGGGAGTGTCGGGATGGGGGCCCACGGTGTTAACCTAGGTAGGCTAAGGGAGACCCTGGGTTTCATTTTCATTTATTCCTTCAGATTTCTGCACAAATGCAAAATGCTCTCTTGGATTTCCACTTGAAGTTCATAACAAATTCCCTAAGTGTTTGTAAAACATCTGCCAACCACACTGGTGGGCTCTTACACAAAGATGTGAGAGATACAGGCTGGTTTCCTCTGGTGACTACAATCAATTCTGTCTCTGTCATTGTCTTCTCTATCATCTTATTGTAAACAAATGAAAGCCATTGCACAAAATAAAACCATACTTCTTGAAGGAAGGCATATTTATATATTTTTCCTTTTTATCTTTGGTTGAAAAATCTAAGGGCTGATCATAAAACTAATTGAACATCTTTTGCACTGATTGTTTACCCCCTTTTTAAAGCTTTTACTTATTTCTTGCTATTTTATTGCTATAGTTTCATATTGTTTCAGAGCCTCCTGTGCCCGATGCTTCTAAATGCTTTCCAAAGTGAATTTCTCCAGCTGCATCTCAGATATGGATGCTTTGTTAATTGTGGCAGTTCATTTATGATTAATATGAAGCTTTCGGGTTGATTGTTGGTGATGTCCTATGAACTCCCAAAACCTCTAATGCCAAACTGTATCCTTTCCCACTGTGTTTCTCAAGATAATTAAACTGCTGTATCATTTTTTTTAAAAAAATGATATTTGGTTTATAATGTGTGCAGTGTCTTTGAATAATTATCTAGAATGGTATTGCTAATTGTGGCATTATTGAAATATTTATGAAAAGATAACTTTGATCTGCTATTTCATTCACAGTAACTCAAAGATGGTGAAAGATGAGAGTCCAAACCTCACAGCCAGAGGGCTAGATTTTGCTTTTTACATAAGCTTCAACTGATTCACAGTGACTTTTTCAGTCATTTTTAAATATTCTCAACCAAGTAAAAGTGTAAGAATTATAAGTGGGGGTCTACTAAATTATCTGATGTCAAAAGGGGCCATTAACTTTATAATAGTTATTACAAATGCAGTGGGCATTTGTCAATTTATTACATACTTAATATGTGCAGACATGATAGTAGACCTTTTCTACTAACTGGACATTAACACATGTCTTTTCACCTAACCTTCCATGAAAGACCATGGAAATGCTTTAATATCTGGTGTTTGTTCAAGTATTAGAGATTTTTAAGAATGGCGCTTGAGCAAATCTTGTCACACTTTATGAAGTCCATTCTGGAAGCTTTTTTTTTTCAACCACATTTCTTGTCTATTTCATAGCGAAAGGCCTTTTATTATGTCCTCAAGTGCAACAGTATTGTAAGATCAAAGCTGAACTTAACCAGTGTGATGAGATGCCTGATAAAAACATAAAATGATATAAGTGATTCTTCTTACCACTCATGCAGTCTCATTGAGCCACTTCCCACAAAAGAAACTTGGAATTTCTTAGGAGCAAGACAGGAGCCTTTCTGAGCTAATAGCAGGATTGTTTTTCCCAGTGACACTGAATGTAGCTGCAGGAGGTACTAGGTGTTCAGGAGAGACAGGAAAGGAACCTGAAAATAAATTCCAATTCTACTATTGTTGTAACAAAACTCTTTATTCTTCCTCAGCTTTGCCCAGAACCCGCTTATGTGACTGTGGCTCACCTGTGTGTGTAGGTGACATTAAAAAGCCTGATGTGGCCCTGGCAGTCTTTTCTGTCCTGAGCGCCCAGGAGCGCAGCCTTTCTGCTGGAAGTGGTCGGCTGCCTATCAGTCCCTGCGTGCCGCCCGGAGGTCTGGCCTGCCTGTCAATTATTCAGTGGTTTCATTGAGGGAGAACCGAGCTGTGCTTGTCAAACAGGTTGCTGTACTCTGAGCACAGAAATGTCAAGTGCACGTAATTACTGCTAATTAGAAAACATACAAAAGCTGCTACAATTAAGGGGGCAGTGGGGTAATGCCTTTCCCATTTTTGGAGAGAACTAAAATTACAGCCGGGCAGTATGGTGAGCTCTCTTTGCCACCTAGTATATGCAGATCTTTTTGATTTATTACAATGTGTTATTACGTATTTAGTTTTTGATCTACCCTCTCCCCATAGCCTCCACCAAGGCAAAGACCATATGTCTATTTCATCCTCCACTGTACTCACCCAGGACAATGTTGGAACTCAGTGACTGTTTAATGAACAGATGACCATAGTACTTCATTTGTGGGAAAGAACTTCCAAATACATTTACTCACTTTCATTGTGACCTTATTCAACCATGTTGACTGGGCACTCAATATAAGCTCTACATTGTTCATGTTGAATTATTGGGCCACACATGGGGGATTGCCGTAGTGGCCCATTGATGTTTAACATAAAGCGTGATGGCCATGAAAGCTTGCACATCAAAAGTCATAGATGAGGAGGTTCATTAACTGATAATATTTTCCATTTCTTTGTCTCTTGAAAGAGCTGCACATCTCTCATTCCGTATAGCCATTTTCTGTATCCAAGTGATACAGGCTTTCTTAGAAAGATTTCATTGCCTCCTGTAATTTATTCTAATGCTTAACAGTCTTAAAGATGACACCATACTGTTGACACATAACAGATGTTAAATAAATATTATTGTTGTTTTTGTGAATTGAACTCAGCAGTAAAAATGAAAATCACAGCTACTAAATATTTGGTGTGAGTTATAGGGGTTCTCTTTAAACTCTGGTTTTAGTTCAGTTATGTTTGCATAAGTTTAATTGCCTTCCTTCTGGTACCCAATCTACATGTGGCTTTCCCACTAGAGGCAAGCATTTTCCCAGCCATTTTCATTTTGCCCTGCTCAGCATTTCAAGGTAGATGGCTCCAGGCATAACTCAGATCCGGAGTACCTGACTGCATCGCTGTTCTCGGGACCCCTCAAATGGTAGGGTTTACTAAATTATTCCTTGGTTTTCTTCTATGTACTTGAAAGAAATACATGCTCTTGTCATGTGCAATGCTTCATGGGTATCACCTCTTAAATATAATTTATTGGAAAATCACATTTTTATAATTCTTTGGTTAGTAAATTTTTAGAGCCATATAACTGCTAGGTATGAAGTATTATTGTTCCACACACTACCTATGAGCCAGGAGCCAGAATGACAGCTCTTATTATGATTAAAGCATTTGCTCACCACTTGGCTTACCTCCAGAAAATGAAGGTGATGTTGCTTCCTCCGCAGAGAATTCTGTATGAGAAGTCATCTTGGCCAAGTTCAAGGGCTAAAAGGTAGGAGCATTATTTGTACATATTTTTTAGCTTAATCTTTTTTTAAAAAAAAAATCTTGATTTAGGTATAATTAACATATAACATACTGCACATTAAAAATGTACTATTTGATAAGTTTTGACATCCCGGTTTTGACAAACCAGTGAAACCATCACCACCAATCCAGATAATGAACACATCCATCACCCCCAAAAGTTTCTTCCTTTGTCATCCCTGTCCCCAAACTCTCTATGCTCCAATCTATCCTTAGGCAACCCTGTATCTGTTCTCTGTAACTATAAATTATTTTGCATTTTCTAGAATTTCATAGAGATGGAATCTTACAGTATGTACTTTTTGTCTGGCTTCTTTTATGCAGCATAATCATGTTGAGATTCACCCAAGTTGGAGCATATATTAAAAGCTCATTCCTTTTTGTTGCTGAGTAGCATTCGATTGCATAGAGAGAGCACCATTAATTTATTTGTGGATAGAAATTTGAGTTCTTTCTAGTTTCTCTCTTTCAAATAAAGCCTCTATGAGCATTCCTGCACATGGATTTATTCACGGACATATATTTCCTTTCCTTTTGATTGAACACCTAGAAGCAAATGGCTGGATTATACGACAGGTATATATTTAAGTCTTGAAGAATTTGTCAGTTGTCTTCTAAAGTGTCTGTATCATTTTCCATTCGCAGCAGCAATATAGGAGAGCTCTGGTTCTTCCACTTCCTTACCTACACTCAGCATGGTTAACCTTTTAATTTTAGTCATTCTAATGGGTTTGTAGTGGTTTCTAACTGCGGTTTTAATTTGTATTTCCCTAGTGGATAATGATGTTGAGCATCTTTTCATGTACTTGTTAGCAGTCTACCTTCTTTGGTGAAGTGTCTGTTCAAATCTTTTGCCCAAAGTTTCTGTTGAGTTGTTGGTTTTCTTATTACATAGTTTCGAAAGTTCTTTATTCTGGATACAATTCATTCATCAGATATATGATTTGCAAATATTTTAACCCAGGCTGTGGTCTTTTTGTGCTTTATTTTGGAAGAGCAGAAGTTTTTAATCTGATAAATCCAAAACTTATCAATATGTTATTTCAGAGGGCTGTACTATTAGTGTTGTATCAATGAAATCTTTGTGTAACCCAAGGTCAAAAAGTTTTTTCTTATATTTTCTTATAGAAGTAGTATAGTTTTAACTTTCATATTTAGAACTGTGACCCACTTTGAGTTGACTTTTGAATATTGTGTAGATATGAATCAAAGCTCCTCCTTTTTTGCATATGGATGTCTGTTCTAGCACCATTTATTGAAGAGACTATCCTTTCTCCACTGCATTGCCTTTGTGCTTTTGCAAAAATCTGTTGCCCAGGTTTTTGTAGGTCTAGTTCTGGACTCCATATTCTCCATTTCACCATTTGTCTATCTGTACACCCATATCAATTCTTTTGACTAGTGTAACTTTATAATAAGTCTTGAAATCAGGTCACATTAGTCCTACAACTTTGTACTTTTTTTCAAAATTGTGTAGACTATCCTAAATCCTTCGCATTTTAGAATCAGCTTTGTCCACAAAAACCCAGCCTTCTAGTATTTCAATTGACAGTGAATTGACAGTTACATCTGTAGATCAACTTGGGGAGAATGAAATCTTAATAATACTGATTCTTCTGACCCATGAAAATGCTATATCTCTTCATTGATTTAGGTCTTATATAATTCCTGTCAACGATGTTTTGTAGTTTTTGGTGTAAAAAATTTTCACATTTTATGTCAGATACATCTCTAAGTATTTCATATATTTAATGTACTGTAAATGGTATTGCTTTTTAAAGTTCAATTTCCAATTGTTCATTGCTTAGGGAAATACAGTTGATTTTTGTGTATTTATCATATATCCCATGACATTAGTAAACTTATTAGTTTAGTATCTTTGTAGATTCCTTCACATTGACTGCATAAACAATCACATTGAATAAACAGAGCCAACTTTGATCTGCAATTTTCTTGTAATTTCCATCTTAGGTTTTGGTATCAGCATAATGCTTGCTTCATCAAGTGCTTTTTCAGTACATTTAGAGATATTGTTGCATTGTCTTCTCACTTGCATTGCAAAAAATGCGCTGTTGTCCTTATGTTTGTTCCTCTGTATGTATGTTTTTTCCCATCTGGCTACTTTTAAGATTTCTCTTTCTATCTTTATTATTGAAGTTTAAAAAAATTGTATTATTATCAAAAAATTTTTAAAGATTTATTTATTTTATTTTAGAGAGAGAGAGCAGGGGAAGGGCAGACAGAGAGGGAGACAAGCAGACCCCCATAGAGTGAGGAGCCCAATGTGGGGCTTAGTCCCAGGACCCTGAAGATCATGACCTGTTCCGAAACCAAGAGTTGGTTGCTTAACTGACTGAGCCACTCAGGCACCCCTCTGAGCAATTTAATTATGATGTGCCTTGATGTTGTCTTTTTATGTTTCTTGCATTTGGAGTTCATTGATCTCATTGGATTTATGGGTTTATAACTCTACCCAATTTGGAAACTTTTCAGCCATTATTTCTTCAAACTTTTTTTCTATACTTCTATCTTTGTCCTCTTCCAAGGACTCCAATTACACATCTATTAGCCTAGTCAAAGTTGTCTCACAGCTCACAGATGCACTGTTTGTTACAAAAATTCTTCTTTCTTCGTTTTGTTTTGGATAGCTTCTATTTCTATGTCTTCAATGTCACTAATCTTTTCATCTGCAATATCTAATTTGGTATTAGAAAGTGGAGGAGGGACAGTAAAGTATCCTCCAGACTGAGAAGTCCCTTTGAGAGCAAAAAAATGACACAAGCCACTCATTATGATTTATACAGAGTTTTATTCAGGTGAACTTACTGACGTGGGATCTCATGGACAGCAATGCAGCTCTCTTCCACAAAGTCCAGACCTTAACTCACAGATTTTTTTTTTTTAACTCACAGATTTTATAGAACAAAGTATAGTCATCTAAAGTGGTGCCAGCTGGACAGCAGAGGGAAGATCAGAACAAGCCCTCCTGCATTCTGGTCAGGGCATTTATTAACTTCCAAGGGGCCTGGCATATGCAGTCCCAGAGGGAAATTCCTGCACAGACATGGACTGGAGGAAGGGCTAAAGATAGAGTCAGTTTTGTCAGCACTCTTACAGCCATTAATATCACTGATTGTATTTAACATCTTACACATTATAGTTTTCATCTCTAGATGTTTGATTTGCATCTTTAAAAAAAACCTATCTATTTATCTTGAGAGAGAGTGCACGAGAGAGAGAGCACAAGAGAGAGGAGGAAGGGACAGAGGGAGAGGGAGAGAGAATCTTAAGCAGACTCTGCACTAAGTGCAGAGCCCAGTGCAGGGCTTGATCTCATGACCCTAAGACCACAACCTGAGTGGAAACCAAGAGTCAGATGCTAAACCTACTGCTCCACCCAAGCACCTCAGGAGAGAATCTTTCAAGCAGACTCCCCACTGAACGAGGAGCCTGATGCAGGGCTCAGTCCCACAACCCATAGGATCACGATCTGAGCCCAAACTAAGAGTCAGTCACTCAGCCAACTGAACTAATCAGGCGCCCCAGATTTGTATCTTTTTTGGTATCTTCCATGCATCTACTTTAATTTTTTGAATATATAGAATGGTGTTATAACTATCATTTTTGCTTGTTTTTTAAATTTACTTTTCTAAGTAACCTCTAACCCAACATGGGATCCAAACTCACAACCCTGAGATCTAGAGTCGCATGCTCTTCTGATTGAGCCAGCCAGGCACCTTGTGTTATAACTATTTTAATATCATTGTCTGCTAACTCTAACATTGGCGTTCTTAGTTCAGTGGATTGATTTTCTCCTAATCATGAGTCACATTTTCCTGCTTCTTGCATGCCTGGTAATTTTTTTTTTTTTTTTTTGGATTCCAGACATTGTGGATTTTATCTTCTTGAGTGCTGGATATTTTTGCATTTCTATAAATATTGCTCTGGAATGCAAAGAAGTTACTTAAAAATAAATTGATCTTTTTAGGTCTTGCTTTGAAGATTTGTTAGGTGGGTCTGGAGGAATGCTCCATCTAGGATTAGTAATGATTCCTTACTATTCAGCCAAAGTCTTTTGTACTTTACAGATGGCCTGAGAAGCATGAAGTTTTCTGTCTGGCTGGTGGGGACAGAGGCTATTCCTGAATCTTTTTGAGCACTGAGCACTGTTACTTCTCATCCTTTAAAGACTAGTTTTTCCTCTTGTCTCAGCTAGTTCTCTCACTTGCACACACTAATCAGTATTTAGCTGAAAACTTGAGGGGACTCCTTTTTAGATCACTGCAGTTTTTCCTCCCTGGGCAGCAAACTCATCTCCTGAATTCTGTCCTGTGAATTCTAAGCACGTTGGTCTCCCCTGACTCAGCTTTACCTGTTTAACTCACAGGATCTACTGATGTCTCCTTGGGTTTCCTGTCACTGTGCTGTGGCCTGGAAACCCTCTCAAGGCAATCCTCAGCTCACCTCAGTTATCCCTTGTCCCCAGTTCTTTGTTGCCTGATGTCGAATTGCTTCCCACTTTGTTTTGCATATTTTGTTTGTCTCAGTCACAGTAGATCCAGTCCCTGTGGCTCCATTTTGGTCAGAAACAAGTCTTAAAATTTTTTGAGTCTCTGAACTTTAAGCCTAAATGGCTAGTTTTGTCTTGGCCTTTCAAATGCCATTGTCCTAAACTTATCATGTGACATGGTATTTGGACTTTCTGTTTTACTGTAGTTTTAAAAGGATTTTATTTATTTATTTATTTATTTATTTATTTATTTATTTATTTATTTATTTATTATTCATGAGAGACACAGAGAGAGGCAGAGACACAGGCAGAGGGAGAAGCAGGCTCCCTGCAGGGAGCCCGAAGTGGGACTCGATCCCAGGACCCCAGGACCATGTCCTGAATTGAAGGCTGATACTCAACCACTGAACCACCTAGGCGTCCCTTGACTATATTTTTAAAGAAAAGTTCAGATTACTGTAATGGTTACTATTACTATTACTATTACTATTATGGTTGTTGTTCAAAACAAAATCAGGTAGTAGTCATGTTAAGTACCATGTTAAGTGGTAAAGTAGTTATTTCAGGTAATCGCAAAATGTTAACATTATCCTTAAATAGTTATCCCTTTAGTGAATATTCCTTGAGCCCCCACTAGAAGCTGGGCATTCTGACAGACTGAAGATACAGTAATGAATAAACATCATCCCCGCCTGCAAGGAGCTGATGCTCTAATGAGAGAGCAGGTGGGTAGGCTGGCAGAGTGGTCCTCAAGTGCAAAGGCCGCATGCTGAGAGAAAGCATAGTACCTTTTGAAAAGAGCCACTGGTCCTTTATGGTTCCCAATTTAGGAAAGAAAGATTCTTTTTTTTTTTTTTTTTAAGATTATTTATTTATTTATTCATGAGAGACACAGAGAGAAAGAGGCAGAGACACAGGCAGAGGGAGAAGCAGACTCCATGCAGGGAGCCCGATGCGGGACTCCATCCCGGGACTCCAGGATCACACCCTGGGCCAAAGGCAGGCGCTAAACTGCTGAGCCACCCAGGGATCCCCGATACTCTCTCTTTTAAAACAGCATCCCCAAAGAGCCCTGTGGGGATTGGATTTGATGATGATCCTAACAACAACTAATGTTTATTGATCTGTCATAATATGTCAGTCACTACTTTACAAGTTTTCTCTTTTAATCATCCAAACAACTCCAGGAGGGGTAAGGATTGTTACCATCCCCTTTTTATAGATGAGGAAACTGAGAGCAGTTAAGTAATAAGCCCAAGGCCATACTCATTGTTCTGGTTAAATGGTAAACTCACTTAGACTCATACTTTGACCACATTCTGTAACTATATTTCTTTTTATGGTAGGTAGTAGCATATTTATCAGCAGTGGACCATTCCTTTTGAACAGTTTGTCACATAGTGTGTGGGGTACAAACTAAATAATCTGTACCTGAAAACTTAGTCCACAATCTTTTTCTTTCTAGAACATCTTCTGGAAAAATATAAGTTCTCAGATGTTTCTATTTTTTTTTTCAGATGTTTCTATTTTTATTCTAGTTTCCTTTTCTCTGTGTTAAAGCAAAGGTTACCCTTTGCTTTTGCTGAGTGATTAGTCCTCTAATTTTCTCTAGCTATCTTACTAGAGTAATCATTGGCTTCCATTTCCACTCAAAATTTTCCCTTCAGTACCTTGGATCTGTTCTGGAAGATGCTAAGTTTTAGAGAATGCGGGACTGTACAAACCTCCAGAATTTTATTAAGTGTTTGAATTTTACCTGGAGAGTGCAATTTGTTTCAAAGGACTTATAATTTCATTATTCATGCAACCGTTTTTTGTTGAGCGCCTTCTACGTGGCAGGTGTCAATGGAGAAGCGCATAAAAGAAAAATAAAGCATTTCTTTATGGAGCTTACATTCATATGTATGTGTGAGGGGTGGAGGAGGGCATATAGGCCACAAATAATTAAAATATAGTAGACAAAATTAAAAATACAAAAAACAAAGGACAAAACAGTACGTATAGGGATCCCTGGGTGGCGCAGCGGTTTGGCGCCTGCCTTTGGCCCAGGGCGCGATCCTGGAGACCCGGGATCGAATCCCACGTCGGGCTCCCGGTGCATGGAGCCTGCTTCTCCCTCTGCCTGTGTCTCTGCCTCTCTCTCTCTCTGTGACTATCATAAATAAATAAAAAATTAAAAAAAAAAAACAGTACGTATAGCGTCTTCGTATATGCCTTAGTTATTTCATTGTAACAAACAGGCATAAATTAATGAGAACTTCTCCTGATCTCATACCTATTTTGGGGGACTCAGACAAGAAAATTTGAGAAATTTGCTTATGGTAATGTTCTATATTTGATTTATCTTTATATTTACCTTTACATTCTTATTTCTTGAAATGTTTTGTCATAGACATTTTATAGACTTCTTTTTTTGCTGAGTCCCCACAATCAGTCTGAAACTCAGAATTTGCTTTACAAATATATAATTGAAGACAAATTGCCCATAGATCACTGTATCCCCAAGATACTTTTGCCTATATCCGATGAATCACTTGAATAGTAATTTTCAAGTAGTAATTCAGTTGAGGGTGGCCAGATGTTTACTTTGAGGATGTTCCCTTCTTGAAGATTAAGATCAAGACTAAGGAAAGGGTTATAAACATGAATGTGTTTAACCACATACTTTGTCCACTCAAAGACTAATTCTTCTTGGTTAAAGGAATCAGCAACTTGGGGTAGTCACCTAAAGAGATTTGGTATACATTCCACTGAGATTTATACTATTTCAAAAAATGACATAAAGAGGAGCAAAGTGATAGTGCTGGGCAGAAGAAGGACCAGACATGAAGGTAGTGGTTGGTGGAACTAGTCTTTGGTATTCTCCTCATTCTCTCTGGCCATGTCCAAGGCCTGCCATCTGCACCAGGGTGTGAGTGGGCATCTGTGGTGTGACCCCAGGGGAGACAAGGAGATACAGCTTTGTCTCTTGCTCATCTGTCACTGATGCCCAACATTCCCATTTACTGTATCTCTGCTACGTACGGACTAAGAATTCAAGCAATAATAATAACACTAACAGCTGATACTCATGTGGTAGCTGAAGTAATTTACAAAGCTTAACCCTTTTAATTATCACTACACTCTATGCAGTAGGTACTATTTTCTCTTTTCTAATCTATGTCCTTCTGGCTCCTTCCCAATATACTTGGAAGGGAGCTGATTCTTTTTTTAAGATTTCATGTATTTATTTGAGAGAGAGAGCGAGCGAGCACATGAGCAGTGGGGAGGGGCAGAGGGAAAGGGAGAAGCAGACTTCGGGCAGAGCAGGGAGCCCAATGCAGGGCTTGATTCTAGGACCCTGGGATCATGACCTGAGCCAAAGGCTGATGCCTAACCCAATTGAGCCACTCAGGTGCCCCTGAGGTAGGTACTATTATCCCCACTTTGCAGAAGTGGAAACTGAGGCACCATTACTCAGGTAGTCTGACTGCAGGGTCCTACCTCGACTGAGCTATACTGCCTTTCAAACTGTAGGGTCATTAAGACACCAGTGGTGGCCTAGAGGTATACTAGTCCCGCAGGAAAAATTCACAGTCACTTACCCATTTGTTCCTTCCTTTATTCAATGTTGATTACGTATCTGCTCTAGGTTGACAGCTATGCTAGCTTGGAGGTTGGCCTATCCCTTGTCCTTATTGAACTCACAAGTTCACAACCTATTATAAAATGTGGCACATGCAAGATGGAGACATTATACAGTATTATGGGAGCCCCAACTGGAAGCCATTGACATGGTTATGGAAGGGGGTAGGGAGAGCTTTCAAGAAGGTGATATTTGAGCTTTATTTCTAAGGATGGATTTTACATCTCCCATTTAAAATATAACTCCTGAGAGACCTAATGTTTTAAATTGGATCATTTTACAATTGTTTGGATGTATTCTTCTTTCCTGATGCTCAGAGGGTGAAGAGGGTGAGTGAGTAGAGGGTAAGAAAGGAATATTATTGGCTTGGCAGCTGGGGCCAGGGAGAGGAGTCCCACTGGTTGGAGGAGGAGAGGCAGAAACTTCTGAAAGGGACTTCTCTTGCTTCTCATTTCCCATTTCTCCTTCTCCAACTTGTCCTCTGGGGGTCTGGTGCTGGACACAGGCTCACCTGCCCTGAGAATGGCTGGAGTTCCAGAGTCACTACCCACCTTGCTCTTTATTCTTGGTCAAATTCTCAGTTCTGGATGGAAACCCACTCTTATAAATCTGTATGTTTGCTTAAAAATAGTCTGTTCTGCAGATATGATCATCCCTTTGAAATTGGAGATTTTTTTCAGAGTTCTAACTGTAGAAAGGCAGAAGTTACTCAAGAAGCCATTTGTGTTTGACTCCCAGCATCCATGGGTTGGGGACTTAGGCTGCCAGGAATATTGTTACTTTCCAAGGAAAGGGCCACCAACACGGGGAGTCCTCTCCCTGCATAATGAGTATGGTCTGTCTCTTACAGGAAAGCATGGAAAACACAGTTTTCTCTTTTATACAAAGAGAGGATGTGGGTTGTTATATGGAGCTTATATTCTTTATACTCCAGAGGGGCTGCAAGTAGACCTTTATAGCATAGGAATATTTTATATAAAATTGGATAGTTAATAAGTAGAAGAAAAATAAAGCATCTTAATAAATATTATAATAAATAATACCCTTACCAATAAAGAGTAAAGGACCACAGATAGATGGGGCGCAATAGGTGGTGTAGACAGGAGAGTACTTCCTGCGGAGGGACACTTAAGTGGAGCATGAGGTAAGAGAGCAAAGCCATTGCCAAGATAAGAGGGGCACAGGTGGGTCAAGCCAGGTGGGAGATGGAGCCACACGTGGTGTGGGCCCCTCGTGGGCCTGTATCAATCATGAGCACAGGATCAGAGTAAGGCTGGTCTATGTAGCTTTGTTGAGGACAGAAACCATCTTCTCTAAGAGAGGTACCACCTTACCCAGTTGCCACTACTTCTTTTTCTGTCCATCACTCCTCTGGGGTTGGCAGGCAGACATCAGAGTCTGGAGAACAGATCCTGGGATGCAGGGCAGGCTGCTTTGGAAAAGGAGGAAAGGTTGCAAGTGGGACACAACTTGACTCCAAAAGGTTGCTACTGTTATGGATATGATCGTTATCTGCAGAACAAACTACTTTTAAGCAAACATACAGATTTAAAAGAGTGGATTTCTCCATCCAGAACTGAGAATTTGACCAAGAATAAAGAGGGTTCCAAAACACAATTGAGCTGGAAAGGCAGTGAAGACAAGCTGCACATATTCAAAGTTTTTCCAGATTCAGGAGCAGAGCCTCCCTCCCTCCCTTCCCCCTCTTCCTTCTGTCCACCTCTCCTTTCCTGTCTTTCCCTTAGGGACACAAGATTATGTAAGTCCTAACTCTTACTCATAACGCTGTCTCATCACTGGTCTATGGAGAGTCTTGGCACAGAGCATTTTAAAGTCTCGGGATTTCCCTGCTTCTCGCCTTGCTCTTGAATCGATTCAGCTGGAAGCCTTCAGCGACCTGAAGCTGACAGGCAGGCGTGGAAGCTGGCTGCCTTAGTGGGCCTGGTGACTGTGGATGAGGTGGGCGTTGGGGGGATGAGAACCAGGCTATTTCTGTGCTCACTTACTTATCATAGGATTCCATGCAGACCCTAAGTCTCTTTTGGCCAACCTTTTGTCTTAGAGCCCCTGCTTCCCACAGATGGCTGTAGGGAGCCATGAGAGGAAGGGTTGGGTGCTGCAGTGAGGCAGCCTGGGCCATGTGGAGGGCTCCCCCGGCGCACCTTTGTCCGTCCCTAGTGCAGAGCAGCTGTGGGCCAGAGGGAGCCCTGCAGGCAGCTGCCCACCCACCGCCTGCCTATGGGATCAGGTGCCAGAGAGGCCCAGGTCCCAGAGACATTACCGCTGAGTGTAGCTGGCTGCTTGCCGCCAGGCCTGCTATCTATAGACCTCCCTCCCGTGCAGCAGAGATACTACACAAGAGGATTTCTGAGCTGGAACTAGGTTTCCTGTCATTTACGGCTTCTGATAGCCCTTTGTTATTAATCCTTCTGGAGAATATGACCTGTACCTTCTCAGATTTTAGCATAACAACGAATAGTTCTTAGAAAAGAAACACCGAGGGGCTAGGGGCTCAGTTTCGCAGCTGAGCTCTTGGGCGCTGTCCACCACGGGGCCTGCCTGACTCTCAGAATCCCTGCTGCCTTGCGAATTACTGCACTGCTCCCTCCTCGGGCTTAGAATACCTTTAAAGATGCACTAACATACTCTTGAGGATTTGAACACTGAAGGAAGGTGAATAATTGGACTATAGTGTATTGTATAGATAGACACACTTAGTAGGACCCGCAAAGCTCCCTGTGGGATTTTAATGATAGTAGGGTTTTGTTTTTTGTTTTGAGAGAAAGAGTATGAGTGGGAGGGAGGCAGAAGGAGAGAGAGAATCTGAGAGAGAGAATCTGAGCTCTGAGTCTGACCAGGGGCTCGATCTCATGTCATGACCCTGAGATCATGAACTGAGCCAAAATCAAGAGTCACTTACCAGCTGAGCCACCCCAGCACCCTGTTTTCTTCTTTTATAATATAGATGATATTACAAGGGTGACATGGGTAATATTATTTTCTTACCAGTATCAGTTTAGTAAATGTAGTGATACTAACACTAGTTAGTATTAGTAATACTAATAAAGTTAATAATAATAGGTGATAGTAATACAGGTAAGATTATTTCCTTAACAGTATCAATTCCATTATCAGGCAACACAGACTAATACACTTTCAAAAGATCTTAGTTCATTAAAATAGCCAAGTTCCAGTTCATTTTAATAATGTTTAAGGTGTTAAACTCTTTCCAAATAGCATAAATCATGGTGACAACATTTAGCAATAATCAATAAAATATATAATTAAAAAATGATCACATAATCTTAAACTACCAGAAGCCAAGAGCATGTTAATGATTCATTTGAGAAAGGTGTAGGTTTATTACAACTTACAAATTTGCCTAGAAGTCTGCAATTTCAAGAATTTAACTGCCCTTGAATCCATTCCAGAGTCACTGAAGACTAGGTATATGGGTGTAGTGGGGTGAGGAATATGAAAAATATGAAGGTCAGTAAAAAGTATATCCATTATCTTAGTTTGGGTGTCCCTTAAACAATGCCTGAGACAAGGATTTGGCTATTTGGAATTATTATCCTGACAAGTAGGAGTTAGGGAGTGGAGAGAGACAGGGAAGAAGGAAAAACCAGTATAGGTCCATATTATTAAGGGGATGGAGTGTATTTGTCATCAATTGGTGTTTATGGTTAACTCTAAGTTTCGGCAAATGGAGCGGCATAACATGACACGGTGTAGCACAGATAACTGCATTATCTCACAGGCTGCAGAGCAGAAGTCCAACTCAGGTCTCAGTGGGCTAAAATCCAGGTCTTGGCAAGGCTGCATTCCTTTCTGGAGGCTTTAGGGGATGACTCTTTTCCCTTCCTTTTCATTTCTAGAGGCTGCTGACATTCCTTGGCTTATGGCCCTTTACCCCCCATCTTCAAAGCGGGCAACATCACATCTCCCTGACCCCTTTTCTGGCATCAAGGCTCTTTCTGAGCACAGCTGAGGGAAAAATTTCTGCTTTTAAGAACTCAAGGGATTAGATTGGAACCATCAGGATTATCCAGGATACTCTCCTCACCTCAAGGTCCTTCACTTAATTCCTTATGCAAAGTCTCTTTTGCCAAGAAAGGCAACATTCACAGGTTCTGGGGTTCAAGCATGGACATGTTTGGGGACATGATGCTGCCCTCAAGAGGGGGCAATTGGCAGTAGGCAGTGCGGGGTCTCTTCCAAACTGCAGAATGCCAGAACTGTCTGCCTGAAGTAGAGGCTGGACAATTTATCCCCCAGCTCCCATGCCCCATTGCTGAGGCATTCTCCTGGAGATAACTTGCTGCACGTCCAGCAGCCCTGGATGGGACAGGTAGGCTCTGTCGTGTTAAGGCACAGAGGTCCTGGGCCCTATCAGCACAAAGTGAGGAGAGCTGGCAAGGAAGGGTCTCCCACAGCTGCTCTAAAAACATAGGTGGCCGAGAGGATGTGAATCCTCTACATCTAGGGAATGATGGCACTTGGTGGCCTAAGAATCAGTTAGGTCTGGAACTTGGATACTGGAACTCAAACCAAGTCCCATCACTCCCTGTGAAGGCTTCACGGGTGTTAACCCTTCCCCAAGCCTCAGTTTTCCCCATCTGTCAGAGGGGAGACTGCTCAGGAGCACATGGAATAGTAGGGGCATTAAATGCACTACCAAATGCAAAGCAGCTGATGTGCAGTGAGTGGTCGTACAAATAGTAGCAGAAATGTGTACTTATCTAACCAAAGACACATATATTGGTTGCCAGGCCCCGGGGATGCATCTGTGAGCGAGACTGGCAAGGTCCTTGGCCTCACGGAGCTTCTCTTCCAGTGGGGCAGATAAGCAATAGACAAGTAAATGAATATCCAAGGCCTTATGGATGACAGTTGCTGCAGCAAAGGATATGAATAGAGGGACGCTAGAGAAAGTAAGGGGGCGGGGGTAGGGATGTATCAGAAACTGCCCAATGTCCCTCCAGTCTCCATGCCTACTTTTCTGTCTCAGCAGAACCGAGGGCACCCAGACAGCATGTGGGGGTTGCTTGACTGTGACAGCAGAGCCCCTCCCTCAGCCCCAGGGGTGAATCATGCTTGGTCTAAATCAGTGATGATCATCCCATTCTCTTTGGCAAACAACTGGCATAAAAGCAGACAGTAGACCCACTGAGATCCAAGGGGCTGTGTGTATGTGCGGGGGATCGAGGCCTCTGCTCCTGCCCAGTGCAAAGAAAGCCTTTTGCCTTCCCCCCATTTCTCCTGTCTCAAACAAAATGAGTTGAGCCATCTGGACTGCCAACAACTTCAGATCATGAAACAGCAAGCATGAAGATAAAAATCTGATAGAGCAGTTCTGAAGGGCTGAGTCCTTGATGATTCTGTGGAGCTGCTGAAGCAAAGCCAGTAACTACTTCTCAAGATGGCTCATGTAGGAAAAAGAAACTTCTCTTTTTTCTCTATTTTTTTTAATGCTTCAGCTATTCTGGTTTTCTCTTGCTTGTAGCTGAGCAACACAGGTATTCTTAGCCAACACAGGTATTTCAGAAATGATTTTGATTGAAGGCAGGAAGGGTCAGCTATGGAAAGAAACAGGGAAGAGCACTGAGGCAGAGGAAAGAAGAAGTGGAGTCTGTGATGAGGTTGGAGGATGTTGGGGGGCCGATAGGGCGCTGACATGGGGGGGAGAGGGAACTAGTGAGGTGGCCAGGCGGCACCCTTCCCAGGGCCTTGACTTCAGGAAGAGAAGGAATTTCAGAAACAAAGTGAAACTACACCATGCATGGTTCTAAGCAGGAGAGTGACAGGTGGTCGCAGAGACTTGCAAATTCCACATTCTTTAATGTAGAAATGGAAAACTATAAGACCTATCATTTTGATAGTGCCATAAAAATAGTTATTAAAGATTATCCTGAGACCAGAAACTTGCAGGTTTCTGATTAGCGGTTGTTAGGGAATCTAGGGAAGCTAAGAATCTGATGACTCAGTTGTCTCGGGAAGACAAGGCCTGGAGCTATAAAGCCTTTTACAACTAATTAATTGTTAAGGAGAAAGGCTAGGGATATTAGGATATTTGACTTGGAAATCTTTAGAATGTAATCCTAACCCACGTTGGGGTAAAGGCCCCATTGTGTCAGATTGAGTTGTTTTGTATTTGGTTATTGTGAAAATGTCTTTGCCAGTTTATAAGAATTATTTTACAGACATCAGGACTTTAAAAGTGTGATATACCATCTCCTGTAGAATGAAACCATCAATCCTAAAGCAACATATTAATTGATTGACATAGAAAATTGAACTCAACCTACTGTTTATAATTCCTCAGGGACGTGATTTCACTTTTTATCTTATTTTTTTGGTAGGAAAGTATCAAGTCTTTGGCTTTCTCCCTTCAGGCCTGATTGACATGAATGACTTTAACACATTCATTGTAATAAGTAAATCTAATGTTTCTTTCTTTTTAAAAGATTTTATTTATTTGAGAGAGAGAGAGAGAGAACAAGCAGGGGAAGCAGCAAGGGAGAGAGGGAGAAGCAGGCCCTCTGCTGAGCAGGGAGCCCAAAGAGGGGCTTGATCCCATGACCCTGGGATCCTGACCTGAACTGAAGGCAGATACTTAATCAACTGAGCCATTCAAACACCCCTCTCGCATTTATTTCTTAAGAGAATTCTCTTGACAGATGTATCTGTCTGATGTGTCACCAAGAATCACACTGACTACAACAGGAAGAATAATTGATAAAGAGCTAGAGCTGGTACAGGATGCCCACTGAGGAGGCTATCAGAGCAGCCTGGGAGAAAGACTGACAGCTCGATTTAGGGGCACAGTGGAGACACAAACATGTGGACAGAAATGAGGTGTGTGTAGGAGGAGAAACTGAAATGGCAGGCTGACAGGACCAAGGATGAGTCATATGGTTTTGGCTTGAGCACCAAGATAGACAGTGATACTATTTACTGAAATTGGGACATTCAGGAGATGAATAGTTTCGGGTGAATAAGCAGTTTAGATTCAGGCATATCTCAGCTCAAGGTGCCTGGTTGGTATCCAGATGGAGCTACAAAGTAGCCAGTTGGATGTACGTAAGTCTGGGGTTCTGCACAGAAGAAAGTGTGCACCCAGAGAAGGGATCTCAGGTGAGGCTCTGGGGACAGTATTTACAGAAGAACACCACCCCCATTTATATATAGGGAGTAATTTGTTACCAAAAAGAATAACGCCAACCAATTTTTCTGGCCCACTCTATCCTTCTTTGGAAGCCTTACAAATGCAAGATCTGGTTTAGGCATATCCTGTTATAGAATCTGTTGCTCCATCATTCCCAAAGACCCTGCGTCAATTCCTTAGGTACACGTAATGGAAGCTTACGCTGGCAGTGGTACTCAATGTCCACCGTGGACAGCAAAGCCCTATTAACTGTAACATTAACTGTGTGACTCAGATTGTTGAAAGCTAGCTGTCTGGGGTGACCACGACTCCTTTGAAAAGCATGCCTTTGAAAGAAGATGTGGTGTTTGGGCAATGTTTTAGTGCTTGGATGTTGGAGTGCTCTGTGGCTCTTCTATTCATGTGCAGAAGTCACTTCAAGCAAGAGAGGAGGAGGGGAAAGAGAGCTCTGCTGAAGCCTGTGAGCTCATCCGTTCACTACCTGCTTTTCACAAACATGGGACTGGGCTGAGATCAGCTCCAGGAAGCGGACAATCCTGTGTGTGTCAGCCCAGAACAGTGAGGCGGGAAACAGGCTGAATAAAGTTATTTTGGTGATTAATTACTATTTTCAACTGAAGTCTTTGGCTTGCTGATCTAAGTATGCTAATTTGGCCAGCTGTCCCTAGGTAGCTAGCTTTACCCCTAAGTTAAAAGCTTCCATCTCAAATGGAAGAATGCTTTCTGGAGGATGTAAGGATGCCCACCCACCAGAAAGAAGACTAAAACAAAGTCCTACTTCCCTTCTGCAAATGCAGATCAAGGCCCCCCCAGATATTCTGACATTTTCCTTCCCTGTCACCACAATGCCATTGAAACTCAGTGAGAAATGGAAGACCACTACGGGGGTCAAGTAGGGTCAGTGGGTTAGACGAGTGGTCCTTCATGCCCTTGGAATATACTCTTGAAGGCTTTATTTTGTCTTTGAACACACCCATTCTGTTAATAAATAAGTCGCAATGTATCCTGCTAGTGTTTCTGCTTTCATGATTCAGGTTAGTGCAGGGGTGACCCTGTGTGTGTATTAAAATGTAGGTCTTGTTATTTTTCAGGGATGGTGAGATCAGCAGATCGGGAGACAATTGCTATTGAAAACATAGCTTGTTATACTCATGGATCCCACACCATGCCGTGGACGAGGGAGGGAGAACCCATGAGAAGGATCAGGGTCAGTGGGGAAGCAGGAGGAGAGAGGACAGATGGGGGCAAGAGCTTTCACTGTGGTTTCAGTGGAAGAAACAGGTAAGGCAAGGTAGGCAGGGTTGGGAGTGGCTGATCTGAATAATTTCAAGGGGGGGAGGGTTGGTGTGGGGCCTCTCCCTAGTGATCTGGTACCTGACCCAGGGGATAATGGACCTGAGTGTGGGAGCCACAGAGGAGGTGGGGGCAGGGGCTCCAGATTGAGGGGTGAGCATATGAAGGGCACATGTCACAGGTGATTCTTTCACCGCCTCTGTGAGTTAGCTAACCCTGGGAGAAGCAGTCCCTCCAGGATGAGCAAGCCTGCCCTCCCCCACGGTGGAGCATCCGGAGTACACGGTTAATACAATGTGAATCATAGTTCTGTGAGGACTGACCTGCTTCTGATCTTTGACTGGGACAAGCTGGGGCTGCTGAGCATCTTGGGGTAACCTTGGGGCTTACTGAGTCTCAGTTTCCTCCTGTGCTAAACAGAGGAATAATACCTGACTCTTAAGGTGGATGTTAAGATTAAATGACGTTGTGTAGTCAAGAGGTTAGCACAGTGTCTGGTACCTTGTCACATGCTCAATACATGGTACATGTGTTCTTTTGTTCTGTTTTGTTTTTAATTAATGGCCAGATCCTGAGCTTTGGTTACAGAAGCCTGAATTGTTCTGGTTGGAGAAGCTGTTGGGCTGCTGTGCCCTGCAGCATCTGATTCTCCTCCTTGGACAGCAGTTCCCATCAGGACCCAAGGGGGTTTTCTCTTTTTAATTATTTTAAATGCCCAAAGAGTTGCTTTGTGTAGAAGTGATGGTGTCATTTTGATGAATCCATAGGTTGAACTGAATCCACTTACCTGGGGAAACATTGGACCCAGGAGAGGAAGTGGTTCCCTTAGTTTTCACCAAACAGTTGAATAGTCCTTCTGTTTCTAAAAGTCTTCCACTGATTGATTAATGGATCAATTTCCCATTAACCTTTAGTAATAGAACACATGATGCTATTGAGAGTGGGGTTTGGGAATCTTTACATTTTAGTTCATCCCCACTTGTGCAATTTCTTTCTTTCCTTCTTTCAATGAATATTTATTATGCCTGAGACATAGGGAGGAAGCAATTTACATAAAAGAATTTAATGGGAGGAAGCAGGGGGAAGGAAGCTCAGAGTGCCACACATTTTCTTGATATGTAACCAGGTTTGCTTTTATTTTAAATTTTTCTCCATTTTTGTGAGTGTGTAAATGAAATTACTAAAAGAAGAAAATGAAGTCTGAGGCCAGTGAACGCCTGCCCTTGACAGTAATTAGTTGCCTCTGGTTTACATTTCCCTTTCTTTTGACATGAGGGCTTTATTCAGCTTGTAATTATTCTGCAGTGTCTTCAGACCAAATGATGTTAGCTCTTGGATTTGTGGAGCAACTGACAATGCAAAACTATGTGGATAATAGGACTTGAAATAGCTGCCTATCGGCTGAACCTATCAGCTTTCATCTTTTGCTGCAGCCCCAGCTTGTCTTGGTCAAAGATCAGAACCAGATGCAGAGAGATGTTCTTTAAAAAAGGCCACAATCTTTCCAAACCTAGTCCCTACTGCTTCTCTTTTTTGTACTGTGCAGCTTGGTCTTTCCAGTTTTTGTCCTGTTCTGGGACCCAGTTCCAGCATGGAGTAGGGAAATACCTGTGTTGTGAATCAGAGCACCTGGCTTTGAACCTTGGCAAATTGCTTAAGCTTGCAGAGCCTGAGCTTCTTGGTCTGCAAGATGGGACCAGTGGCACCCAGAGTCAGATGTATTTCTGAAAGAGATCACAGTGCTGTTCCTGATTCTTGAGGAGCCTCCTTTGGGGCTGCAATGGCTTCCCTTGGTGTATAGAGTACAAAGCACTTACCAGGCAAGTGCACCCACTTCCCTATGAGGTAGAGTTTTGACTCAAATCCCCAAAAGTAGGCTGGGTCCCATGTGAGTCTTTTTTTTTTTAAGATTCTATTTATTTATGAGAGAGAGAGAGAGAGAGAGAGAGAATGAGCAGTGGAGTGGAAGAAGCAGGCTAACTGCTGAGCAGAGAGCCTGATGTTGGGCTCAATTGGAGTATCCTGGGATCATGACCCAAGCCAAAGTCAGACACCTCAATGGCTGAGTCACCCAGGTGCCCCCCATGTGAGTCTTCAGGAGTCTTTTGTTCTTTTAATCTTAGGACTAGAGGGGGGCCAGCTGATTCTTCTTCTTCTTCTTCTTTTTTTTTTTTTTTTTTTTTTGCCAGGTTAGAAAACCTGTCCAAGATTATAACACCAAGTTGTATCAGCACTAGGTCTCCAGCCCATTTGCTGAGTCTAAAACCCACACTCTTCCCTCTACATTTCCATTTTATACCGAGAGTATGAAATCCAAAGGGATCCACTTTAGTGGTTGAGATTAGTGAGAGCTCAACAACAAAACAAACATAAAGAGCAGCACACTGGAGAAAGTGCTCGAAGGACTCTTGGGCTGCCATGCCCTTCGGGGTAGGTCATCATGGCAGGTGGTCCCTACTCCTGCCTCATAGGCTCCCTGAACTTGTTGGATCTTCAATTATTACGGTACCCCCTTAACTCTGCTCTATGGCCTAACCTTCTACAGCCAAGAATGACAGGTAGGGCCAGAGAGGGCAGCATCTAGTGTGCAGCTTGTTTGCTGTGTGACTCCTGGGTGAAATCAGGATGCAGCCAGTGAAGACATGGCTTTATGATGCCAGCAGAGTGCCTCCTGTCATCATGTGTGGGGCGGCAGTGTCAGCCCTGAGAAACCTGGCAAGTCACTGTCTCCATCCCACATCCAGCATCAATGTGCCAGCTCCCAGGGTGGTGCCATGAGGGCAGCTCCTATGAGCTCTCTGCATCCCTGAGGTAAAAGCAGAGTCTTTAATGTGCAACTTTGCAGAGAATGCCTACAGCAGGCAGAAAATCATGGTCAAGACCAGAGGAAGGCAAGGGGTCAGCTTCCCCTCTCCTGACCCACAGTAAGGGTCAGCCTGTGAGGAGACTCAGAGGGGGAGAAGAGACATGAGAGGGGGTTGTGGGTGGTGCCACAATAGAGAGACCCTCTGAGCTGTTATCCCAAAAGCTTCAATCATGTCCTGTGCTAGGTGGCCACGGTGGCCGCGGCAGATACACGGTCCAAAGGAGCTTTTATTCAGAAGGCTGTGGAGCTCCTGGACTGCGCCCTGGCCTGAGGCAAGGGACGATTTGGTGGTCCTCCCTCCACCTCTGTGACTGAAACATCACTGCAAAGGGCATATCTGGCACATTCTCCATTGGCAAGACCCATCACACACTGCCTGTTTCTGCTTCCCCACCACCTCATCTGGAACACTCACTCTTTGCTGTCGGTTGGGGACTCTGAGAGGGAGACAGAAAGAGAGAGAGGGAGAGAGAGAGTGTGGGAGAGCATACACATTTGTGCATGCACATGCGTGTGTGTGAGTGAAAGGGTGAGTGTGTGTAGCCTTTAGGACCCACTACCAACTACGTGGGACCAGGAACATCTGGCTTATTCCTGGTGCCTTTTCCTACTTTCTTTCCAGGAGGAGCCCTGTTAGTGTAATGAGCAGCACCCCCATTTCAGTGAGGCTGAAGTACCTCCCATCTCACAAGGAATGCTTTCTTCCTGAGAGAGACTCAGGACTGAAATGGTCAGACTGAAATGGTCAGATGCGGTAGTCTCAATCCAGGTATTGATCACTGGGCTCCATGTGCCTGTCCACCCCTCCCCATCTACCTAAAACATATATATATATATATATATATTTTTTTTTTTTTTTGTTACCTAAAACCATATTTAAAGGAGTTCTTTAATCTCAAGACTTGGTAAAAGTTCAAAAGATTTTGTTGAAAGGGACACTGTGAAATGAAAGTTATGTTAAGCTATAATGAAATGAAACCCACGGTTAAGGAAACATGTATAAAACAAAGTTCAAAAGAGTTTCAGTGGCCACCTCTTATAAAATTCTAGTTATTGCTCAGCAAGCAACTGGAAAGGACTATTCCCTGAGCGTGGCTGACAGCAAAGGATCTGGATCCCAGCTAATGTATACTAATGTATCACCTGGGTTGCTTTAAAAATGACTTAATATATTGCCTCACTTAAGATCTGAACTCTGGGGAGGTCTGGGGACACAGACATCTGTATTGAAGAGATTGGGAACCACTGGATGAAATAAGCCAACCAGGCTGTGAATGGAAGAGGGTAAAGAAGTCAACTCTTGGGGTGCCTGGGTGGCTCAGCGGTTGAGCAACTGCCTTCGGCTCAGGTCGTGATCCCGGGGTCCTAGGATCGAGTTCCGCATCAGGCTCTATCAGGGAGCCTGCTTCTCCCTCTGGCTATGTCTCTGCCTCTCTCTCTGTGTCTCTCATGAATAAATGAGTTAATAAGTTAATTAACTTAAAAAAGAGAAGTCAACTCTTGGCACCTGGAAAATGGAAGACAAAAATTGAAGGAAAAAAAAATAAGGATTCGAAAGCTTTATTTTATTTCTCTACCTGTCTAAATATTAGTTTGTGAGTCAGTGCCACCAAAAACCTACCTTAAAGCATATCCCTGGAGAAGCCCCAAGTTCTCCGTAACTGTCGTGCATGTACCTGGCAAGCTGATCCTCATAGCGCCCACAGCACTCACTGACATTTTATCTTTTGTCCTCAAGCCCCCTCCCACAGACCACATTATCTCCTAATTCTCTGGGAAAATAGAAGCTCCCTAAGTTCTCCAAGGGTGCACAGAGTCCCCTCTCCACTCATCCTCCCATCCTCTAGGCTCAAGGGAAGAGCCCTCCTTCCTCTTTTATCAAGGCCACTCCCTCCAAGTCCATTCCTGCCCCCTTTACCTCTTTGGCAGCATCAAATATCCTCCTTAACTTTTCCCTACAAACTAACTCTTTGCCAGCATACAACATACTCTATCCTGCCTTTTTTTTTTTTTTTAAGATTTTTATTTATTTATTTGAAAGAAAGAGCACGAGCAGGGGGAGGGGTAGAAGGAGAGGGAGAAGCAAGCTCCCACTGAGCAGGGAGCCTGACGTGGGGCTCCATCCCAGGACCCCGAGATCATGACCTGAGCTGAAGGCACACCCTTAACCAACGGAGCCACCCAGGTGCCCCTCTACTCTGCCTTCTTAAGTCAAAACAAAGCAATCTACTCCAATCATATGTTCCCCAAGTTCTTTCTCCTTTCCATCACAATCAAGCTACCTGAAAGTAATTTTCACGAATTGCCAATACTTCCTCATCTCCTGCCCACTCCCCTTGGGTCTCCCAGACTTTGACTTCAGGCTTTGTCACTCCACTGAAATTTCCCTCACCCACTGCCTCTTTCTTGCTTTCCCATGTCTCACAGCAGCTAGTGGGGGATCTTCATGTCCCAGGACTTGGCTCCTGTTCACCCCCAACCCAGCACTCTCTGTTGACCTGCACCTGCCTCCTTGTGGTCACACTCTGCCCAAGCAATGTACCTGGGATTCTCATCAATTTCCCTTAGCCATGCTCACTCTCTTCTCTGTGCCTTAGCACATGCTCTTCCCTCTGCCTGTAATGCTTTTTCCTACATTTTTTTTTTTATTCCTGAATTGCATATGACCTAGCTTAGATGGCTCCTCATTCTCCTTTGACAGGAAGAGTTATTTCCTAGTTGACATGAGAGGGAAAAAAATGGCTTCTACCATTGGGCAGCATCGCGGGCTCTCTGATGCTTCCTGTGTGACACTAATAGATAACCCTCAGCTGTGGCAGTTCAGAAGGTTTATTTCCCTCATT
Organism: Canis lupus baileyi; assembly: GCF_048164855.1. Taxonomy (NCBI): domain Eukaryota; kingdom Metazoa; phylum Chordata; class Mammalia; order Carnivora; family Canidae; genus Canis; species Canis lupus. The sequence continues at coordinate 17,001,238 of NC_132843.1, read as the reverse complement.
CTATACCACTACATTAGATCCTTACTTAAATGCAGATTCTCTAACTGAAGGATAACTGTTTTGGGTGCTAGTAATAGGATTATTTTCTAGGCAAATCTACCTATTTGTAGAATAGTAATGGAGTGAAATGTGAAGTCGTGTCTTTCCTACATTTGTTTGATTATGAGAACCACCTGGTGTATTTATTTAAGAAAACAGAATTCTGGGCCCGGATCCTACCTTGGGAATCAGAATCTCCAGGAGCTCTCCTTTCTCATGAGTCTTTAGGGCAGCCCGGGTGGCTCAGCAGTTTAGCGCCACCTTCAGCCCAGGGTGTGATCTTGGAGATCCGGGATCCAGTTCCATCTCCGGCTCTCTGCATGGAGCCTGCTTGTGTCTCTACCTCTCTGTTTCTCATGAATAAATAAGTAAAACAAAAACACAAAGTCCCATTATCTCCTAGGACGTAGGTTTGTGACTTTCTGATAGCAAGGCCAATTACCTGCCCATGCTCTATTGAAAAGGCAAGAAAGACCTTCCTGGCTGAACTGGAGAAACTGGGACATTTGAGCAACCTCTGAGATCAAGGCGAAACTAAACGCTAACTTTTCTGCTCATCCATGGGCTCCTGACTGGTTCCCCTCACTCCTGCCTGAATTGGGCTTCTCCAAATGCATTATCGTATTGCACAAGGCATGTAGGGGAGCGAGGAGGTGAGTCTTTATGGATCCCAGTAATATTTTTCTGTGCTGTCATGGAATTGCAACATTGGTTTGAGTTTCAAGGCATCTGGTTCCATGGGGTCTTTACACCCACAGAGGACACAACCAGAGACAAGATCTACTTGTTAGAAGGTATCTAAAATTTGGCATCCCCTGGAGCAGAGCCTGAGCAAGGACTTGAGTACAGGTAGCTTATTTGGGAGGTGACAGAAACAGCATTCATGAGGGAGGAAAGAGAGGAAGACACAGAAGGATAGGCAGCCAATGAAGTGAGCTTTCCAAGCCAGTTTCCACTATGGACAACTGGAGAGGTATCTTGCTGGAGAAGCTCGGGGAACCAGTACAGGACACATCCTTGCAACACAGCTGGGGAAAAAGACACAAGCTCCTGAGAGTCATTGGCAAGGGACACACCTGAGGCATGAATCCCTACACAGCTGGCTGACGTACTGCCTGAGTGGACACAGCTGACTTTGGCAATCAAAGAAAAGCCTAGAAGAAATGTAGGTGCTGGCATTTGGAAGTCAGGGTGGCCAGCCTTGCAGGGGTGAGAGTGAAGGGGTGTGAGCTGGCAACAAGCCGCATCTACAACAAAGGTTTTTTTCTTCCCCTGACCTGTATCTTGCTCATGTACACGGCAATGCTATAAGCACAGGGGAAGTTGGCTTCCTCCACTGTTTCCCTGGAATGGCAAATCAGGAAAAGTGACAAACCTAAGCCATAAGTGAATAGGAAACTTCCTCAATAGGTTTCTGGCTTTCCTACTTTTGGACATTTGAATTCCTTTCCCAGAAAAACACTGAAGGCATAAGGATGTATCCAACTTCTGATAGGTCTGTTCCCTGCTTTACATTGTTAATAGCAGGTAACGCCAACAGCGACTTTCTCAAACAGCTTATATTCATCATCTCACTGAAGTCTCAGAGAAGCCTTTGAAGTAAGGGATGTGATTTTTTTATAACTTCTAGAATATTCTAAACCCTATGACAGAAAGCCTGCATGCTTGAAAGTCAATGGAAATTATAGGCCCAAGAGAGCAAGGAGTGGCTCAAATTCAAATGACTTCCTAGAGCAAAGGTTTTTCCTGAAGGGGCGGGCGGGGTGGGGGTGGGGGGATGGTTTTCCCAAGGGGCTTCCCTCTAATCATGAGGAAGTGAGAAGAGGTGGATTATGGGCAACAGTAGAGCAGGAGACAAACCCTACTGGGATTTGTGAAGTCCTTCAACACCTCAGCCCATGAGAGAGGCCTCCCCCTCACTAAGGACATTGCAGAAACATGACAGTAAGGATCTTATTTTCTGTTGACAGCACTGTAGCTGAATGCTAAAGATGCTTGCTTATTTTATAGCGCACAGACTACTTCTGAGGAAGCTTATTCCCCATGGGAATAGCAAGTACCTACTGATATTTGTCTTTTGAATGGACAACATGCCGACCTACATCAGCAGTTATCCAGCTCCATTATATCTGTCTGGGATAGCACGTTCCCTGGGTATGAAATGATTACAATTACTGATTAATTACCAAAAACCCTTTGAAAAAAAAAAAAAACCCCTTTGAGCAAGGGATGGTTTAATTGGTAAGTGTATGCTCTGCTGCGTGCAGTCACAAAGACTGTGACTGTAGAAAGTTCCAGTCCTTCATCCTCTGAAATTCTCAATTCTCATTTTATCAAGAACTCAATGTAGAGTAAAATAAACCACACATTTAAAATTTATAGGGAATTAAACCTTCTGGCAGTAGAAAGGTACGTTTCACATTCTGAGGTCATAGAAGTTTTTATGAACAAAGGAGAAAAAAACATTTTCAGTAAACAGTATTCATCATCTTAGGACCCTGTCCTCTGGGAGAATAACTTTTCCTCACCCTGAGGGTGATTAACAGATATTCCAATTTTGTCTCTGTTTTCCACACTCAGGCATGCAGGCATTTTGCTAGAATTTCAATGCTGAGGAATTAAGTTATATTGTTGGGCAAATTAGGAAACTGGAAACATGACACATCTGTCACCAACCGCCAGTGCTATTATTGTGCTATTATTACCATTATCACTCATGTTTAAAAAAAAGGGTTTCTGTTCTGGATTTCTCCATTGTGGGGGGCAGGGCGATGTGAGGGATGGGGGTTTGAGCTTCTACCCATTTAAACCCTAGAAATTTTGCCTCAGCGAATCCTTACTTAAGCTTCAAAACCAAAGAAAGCAAACTTACAAGATGGAGGAGGAAGAAGCCATTGACTGAACTCTGGCGGAGGTTCAGTGGCTGCCCAGAGAGCACAGTATATTCTTCAAACCCTCGGATGAGTGCCTCGCTCTTTTCTGGAAGCATGTCCCAGGCCTGACATTGGTTTGGGGCTCTCTGACAGTGCCACATTCTGCAAACCTGGCCCCTTGTGGCTCAGCACTAGTTCTTAGGAACAAATGATAAAGCTACTTGTGTTCTAAGGCTTACCATGTTGTGCAGAATGACCCATCAGAGCCCGTCAGCTGACCATGCATTTCCAGGTGCCAGGATTTTGGTTCAGATGAGCCTGGAGCATGGTGGCTGTCTATGAGCTGTTTGTTCCCACAGCTGCTCCTTGTCTTGAAGCCCAGGGGCAGATGTTGGTGAGTTTATACTTAGTGGCATCAGACCCTAAGGCCAGTTTAAAAAGATTTGAATGTAAGAGGATATATAACCTTTTAGGACACATGTGGCAATAGCTAACCACAAATATAAAAACGTTCATACCCTTTGACCTGGTAGTTTTACTTCTAAGAAGAAGAAGAAAAATAAATGAGTTTATATTCCATGACATATTCATTCTAGTGTTGCTTATAATTACAAAAAGTTGAAACAACCCAGTTGCCTAAGTGGCTGGAGGTTGGTTGAACACATTATGATAAATTCATTTGATGGAATGTTCTATAGTCAAAGACCTGGGAAAATACACCATATAGTTTTGAAAACCATATAAAAATATATGTAGTATAATTGTAATTTTGTAAGGAAATACATATGCATTTGAAAAGAATACAGGGGCACCTGGATGGCTCAATGGTTGAGCATCTACCTTTGGCTCAGATCATGATCCTGGGGTCCTGGGATCGAGTCTTGCAGCAGGCTCCCTGCAGGAAGCCCTCTTCTCCCTCTGCCTACATCTCTGCCTCTCTCTGTGTGTCTGTCATGAATAAATAAATAAAATAAGATAAAAAGGAAAGAAAAGAATACGGACATATAACTAAAGACCTACAGATTTCTGAGTGATGAGCTATGAGTGATTTTTATGCTTTTCTGCATATTCTGATTTTTCTATAGTGAATGTAGATGCCAGTTGTATTCAATTACAATAATGCTATTGAGAAATGGTTCTACTCATGCTGGCTTTAAGCCGTCATTCCTAAGAAAGAATCTGGCCTCTCTAGGCTAGCACTGACCTACACAAAGTTGGAAAGCCAGGGACCCAGGAGAGGGACAGGAATCAATGTGGTTGGGAGGGCAGAAGCTGGGGCCTGGGGACTTTGCAGGGCAGCACTGCATGGCAAGTAGGCAGAAAGGAGCTAAGTCAAAGTTCTCTTTGGGGAAGTGAGACTACTTCCCACCCAGGAGGAAGGAAATGTCAGCATGTTCTGTCCAGGGCCATTACCCTCTGCCAGAGGGTTATGAGGAGTAACCCCCTTGCACTGAGAAATGAGGTCAAGAGGTACTCTGGGAGGTGTTCAACGAAGCAGCCCAGGAAGACACATGACTGCTTCATAGTTACCTGATGCCCCTGAAGTGACTGTTGTCTGGATGGTTGTGCTGGGCTGTTGGCTTTCTCACATTCCCCCATTCTCCTGGACCAAAGTGAAACCAACTGTAGACCTGTCATTAACTGGTCAAAGCCAACCACCAGAGAGCCTGCTGTCTCTTCTCAGCCTCTTGCCCCAAAGGTGAGCCGAATCCGTCAGGGACTTTGAGCCAGGAAGAAAACACCAGTGATAATAATTGTGTGGCACTTTAAAGTTTACAAATAATTTGTACAGTGGTTCAGTTGAGGAGCTGTAAACATTCTTTTCAGAGAACACACATGTACAATCTGAGAGGAGGCAAACCAAGGGCTTTCTGTTTCCTTAACGGTAATTCCATCTGTGACACACTCAACTGCCTTCTGGTGGCTGGACAATACTCAGATAAGGCAGAGGGACTGCTGTTCTTCAAGCTACTACCAAACGGAAGAAAAACTGGTGGTGGTAGTGAATTCATTGTTCCTTTATAATGAATCAAGGAAGTGCTAATGAATAATCAGCACTGATGACTTTCAGTTAGATTAACAGCACGAACCCAGAGGAAAGAACCACCCATTTAGTGAAGCTGGTGCCAAGACAGGTAAAATGGATGCTCATGCAGACTCAGTGTCTGGGTGGTAATCATCTGATGAAGTTGTCATTTGAAAAGCAAATGTTGGGGATCCCTGGGTGGCTCAGCAGTTTAGTGCCTGCCTTTGGCCCAGGGTATGATCCTGGAGACCTGGGATTAAGTCCCACGTTGGGCTCCCTGCATGGAGCCGGCTTCTCCCTCTGCCTGTGTCTCTGCCTCTCTCTGTGTGTGTCTCTCATGAATAAATAAATAAAATCTTAAAAAAAAAGAAAAAAGAAAGCAAATGTTTTCATGGGGCACATGGGTGGCTCAGTGGTTGAACGTCTGCCTTCAGCTCAGGTAGTGATGCCTGGGTCCTGGGATTGAGTCCTGCATCAGACTCCCTGCAGGGAGCCTGCCTCCCTCTGTGTGTCTCTCATGAATGAATAAAATAAATAAAATCTTTTTAAAAAAGAAAGAAAATCAAACGTTTTCAGAAAACACATAGCTTAAGGTCATGCAATTCAATGTCTGAGTCAACATAGCACCTCTAATGCCCACTATGGTGCCAGCCTCTGTTGAATGCCCTCTGTGTTGCAGAACTTGCTACCTCTCCAGGAGAATAGTCCATGGTTACATAGATATGGTTGTTAGAAAGCATGTCCACAGGAATGCAGTGTGAGGGTCAGGAGAGCACTGGGTTGAAGGGAATGTGGCTCCATTTCAGAGGTGGCAGGCAGGGAGCAATAAAAATACCATATAGGATTACTATGTCCAAATTTTAGTATTATTTGTTATTTTTTCTTCTGAGGGACAAATTCTATGTAGGAGACACAAAAATGCTTATATAGTTGTCTTCATTAGGAAGACTGGTGCTGGGTAATAATACTGGTCTAGTACATAGCTCATTATTTTGTAGATAAAACCAGAAGCAATTCCTCCTTCCTATTGATGCCTGTTAGCTTGCCATGCAAAGCTTTAATTATAGGATGTGTATCTATCTCAGCTCCCCTCCTAGATAGTTTTTGCCCTCAAGGAATTGATAATCATAATCTAGACTTGGTTGGTAGCACACTGTACATAGGAAACCAAAGGGAAATACAGGTTCATTAATTCCGTTTGTTATTTACTATTTTATGAATACTGTGTGTCTCTCCAGTTGGACTGCATATTCCTTCTGGGTGGGAATTACTTCTTTTGCCTGATTGTATGTCCAACATTGAGCACACATAGTACCTCACCAGTATGTGCTTAACAATCATCTGTGGAAAACTATGTTGTAGGCAGCACACTGAACACATGCTGAAGAATTAGTATGATTAACAATGACCATCAAGCCATTAGTTTAATGCTAATAAGACATCATAATTTAAAGAGTACACTGCTTTTATTTAACCCCATAAGTTATAACCCCTTAACACATGTACAATTTTTTGTGTTTTTAAAGTGCTTTGAAAGATGTTTATTTTTTTAACAGGTGGAAAATAATGTTTTTCAAAAGACATTTGATTTTTAGTGGAAAAAGATATTATTGAAAGCATGTAACAATTTGTTCAGCATCTTCAAGATATGGGATTTTCATATAAAATACGCATGTGGCACCAAATGCCAAAATGATCGGTAAATGTGGTTGGAATTCAAAATTAGACTAGTCTAGATGGCATCTCAAGTCAGCAACGATCTTGCAGAGAGAGAGGGAGGTATGTTGGGTCGCCATAGTTTTGAAGGTGATTTCCCTTGCTGGAAAGGTTTGAGTTAGTGGTCAGGACAGCCATTCAGGCTGACAGTCCCCTGCACATCTAAGGCTTCAGTGACAGGGATGGGAATGTGGTTGACTTGAACGTTCTTCAGGCAGCCAAAAAATGATTTCCACACGGGCAGCTTCAGGGTCTTCAAATTGGCTTCAAGAGAAAAGGGAGGCATTCAGTGTGTAATTCACACTGTCAAGTGAACATACCCAACTTAAAAAATAGTCTCATTAGAGCTAAAGGTACCGAGGGTCTTGGGCCACGCACCCAATGCCCCTGCCTGTTGTGATAAATAGCAACAAGTCTACTCTTCAAAATCTTCAAAGAAGGAGATTCCATAGGCTAAATCAATAGATAACAACTCTGGTCACAGAAGACCCATAAAATTAACAAACTATTTGGAGGAACATAAAACAAGGAAGAATGACAAGGCTCATTCCAGGCAAAATTCCAGAACCTGCTTGATTCTCCATGCTGGCCCCCCAAAGCTTAATAACTCACCAGTAAAACTAAATGCCTAGAGAGGAGAGACCAGTTTCAGCCCCTTTCCTGATTCTTTGCTGATATCAGGCTTCTAGGTTAATGAGGCCTCTTAGGAGGGGCTTATAAATGATAGGCTTGGACCAGAAGCAGCAGCAGTAATATGGCCTGGGCTACACAATTTGCCCATCGCTAGCAATGAGATTTTTCCCATGTGTTAGAGCAAAGGGCCTCACTGTCTCCACTGTCCAGCCAACTGCTGCCCAACTAATAACCAAAGGCATTGCATTTAGTCGGTTAAGATAGAAATGTTAAGAGCAGACACGGGGCAACACGGGTGTAGAAGAAGCCAATGTAAGAGTTACCTGGGATACCTCCAACATGTATTGGCTCCTGAGTGCTGGCAGATGGGAAGGGAAGCCGTCCAGTTGTGTAGCTATTCTCTGAGTCCAGTTCCAGGTGCACGATGTGTTGTTTTATGGTGACTGGGGGGAAAGGAAGCTGGTCAGGTCAATTACCTGAGGAGAGCCCTGCCAAAGGCTTCCTGTCTACACTAGTGTCACCACAGGCTTCTGTTCAGCTCATTCCTGTGGGAGCACTATTGGTAGGAATTCAGCCAACCTGAACACAAATTCAACTAATTTCTCAACACCAAGTGGTATTGGAGTGTTCTACATACATTACAGAATTTAATTCTAAAATGAATCTGTGAGGAAGATATTATCATTCTTCTTTCCCAGACAAGAGACTATGACTCTCAAGTATTGAGTCTGACAAGATGGCTTGGTTATAAGTTGAATGAGTTGGGATTCCAACCCCAGTCTCCACAGGCCATGTTTATTCCATGCTATCTTAGCTTCTTTCCAGGGAGACACTGACTCCTGAAAATGGAGTCGCTTTTTACCCTCCAAATAAAATTCTTCCAGTGTTAACAATCTTAACTAATCGCCTTGGAGTTGGCATTCCAATTAGACAAGAAGAGACTACCTCTTGTACAAAAGGTATTTTAGCCAATGCGTTTTAATGTTTCTCCAAACTAATGTGCACAGGTTATTCATAAAATCACAGATTTGGTTTGGGAGGCTATGCCTGTTCTCCACCTGGTGATCTGTCTACACCACCTTCAGTAATATTAAGTGTTTTTTTTTAAGATTGTATTTATTTATGAGAGAGAGAGAGAGAGAGAGAGAGAGGCAGAGACACAGGCAGAGGGAGAAGCAGGCTCCATGCAGGGAGCCCGACGTGGGACTCAATCCCGGGTCTCCAGGATCATGCCTTGGGCTGAAGGCGGCGCTAAACCGCTGAGCCACCTGGGCTGCCCATATTACATGGTTATTGAATAAAAACAACCCAATAATAAACTTTAACAATAGTAAGAGCAGATACTTACTAGGCACTTACTACGTATTGGGCATTGCTGCACGCTTTACATATATTATTGCATTTGGTTTTTGCCCTGGGAGGTGGATGCTACTTTTACCTCCCTTGTGCAGAGGAGGAAACTGAAGATAAAGAGCAATTAAGTGGCTTGCCCAAGGTCACTTAGATAAGGGCTGGGGCTGAGATTTGATCTCTGTTCTTTTTGATTTCAGAGCCAAAATCTAAATCATAATGTTATACTGCCTTGAAAACAAACACAGATTCTCAGTTTGCTGAGCTAAAAAAAAAATTTTCTGTGTCTGCATTGGAGGATGGGTTGCGGCAGCCCTAAATTACATAAATACAGTTAGGATTGATGATGAACATGTTCTCACGGTGTTAACCTGGGTGGCCAGCCTGGTCAGACACTAATGGATTGAGGAATTGAGGCTGCCTTTGGGACATTCAAGTCCAGAAGGATAGGGAGACTGTTTCAGGGTGTGAACAACAGGCCACTGGACATCATACCTGTCACCGAGTGCCACCGTCCGTCACACAGAGACCGCTTTGGTGTGATCGATGTCAGGATCCCCCCTGCCTCGCTGTCTACTGAGGCTGTGACCTGAAACACACATGCATTTTCCTATTGCCTTCTGGCTGGGGGAGCCAACTTCCCTGCTTTCTTCCCTTCGCAACCCCCCACCACCCTGAAGCACTTTAGACACAAGCCCCCTCCCACAGCAGGTGATTGTACCAGGCGAAGGCTTTGCAGGAATCTCTCTGCTGCCTCCCTTCCAGGCAAGCAAGCTACAAACCCAGGGCCCAGCCTGAAGTTGCTGCCTAAGATGATGGGCGCTGCCCTCCCCATCCAAGCCCCTCCTCTGTCAGGCTCTACTCAAAGGGCCCTGATGAGCATTGAAGACCTTCCCCTGCTATTAATACATGACAGTGGCTCCATTTAGAAGGATGTGAAATTTGAAAGGCAAAAGTGCTGGCTGAGGCCTGCACCCCTCTGCAAGGGCCAGACAATTATAATAACTCCATGAATGCATGCCTTCTATGGGGTTCTTGTTCAAGGAATTCAGCAAGCTAACTGCATTTGTACTGGGCATGTGTCAGGGGTCAGGCACTTTGTGCTAGCGTGCAGAATCTCGCATTCCCACTCTCTGGGCCAGGGCCAAGGGCTGAACCAAGGTGAACAAATGTGAGGAGGAAAATAAGCGATTTGGTAACTAATTTGCATTTAATTTGCATGTAGCTCAATAGGGCAGCCAATTCTCAGGCAATTTTCCAGCTGAACAATGTCAGTGCTGTTATGAAGGTCATCAGGTCTTGATTTTTGTGTGTGTATTTCTTCCCCAGAAGCCCTCCTGGAGCCTCCCCCCCCCACCCCTCCCCCTTTCCTGAGAAGCCAGCCCTCACTCAAGGCTAGATGAAATGCTGCCTGATTCATGAATTGATTAATAAAGTCAATTAGATCTTCAAATTTACTCAGTTGAGTTTTTTCTCCTTAAGATTATCATTATTTGCTCTTTGCCTTGAGGCCTTCCTGGAAGGATTTGTTTTTTACAAGAATTTTTGAAAAGGCAATAGATATAAGCTGGTGGTGAGAATAGCGTAATGACCAGGCCCATGAGGGATGGGCAGGATGAGCAGTAGAAGCGTACACTGAGGGAGGAATCCATGCCAAGCCAAAGGAAGCCCGGAGGGCAGACCCAGGGGCCAGCCTGGCTGCAGGAGCCAGAGAGGCTGGTGGGTTGGTGTAGGGACCATACGGGAAATCTGAAACTGATTCAGTAGACACCAGGCCATGGGCCTGAGTATGACATGCTATAGACTTCTGTTGAGAACATCTATCCCTTGACTTCTGGTACTGCCCTTATGAATAAAAGTAGAGATGTGACAAGGGATATGAAGGGGAGGAGAGAAAAATGTACATTTATCGAGTATATGACAGTATATGGCAAAAGCTCTAAGATATAAGCATTATTATCCACATTTTAAAGATAAAGAAAGTGAATATGAAGTAGGTTAAGTAACTTCCCTGGGGGGCCATATAACTAAGTGGTGCAGTTAGATTTCAGCCCAGCTTATTTGAGTTTTTCCAATTTTAAAGATGACCAAACGATGACCAAACGATACGCTAAAAAAAAAAACAAACAAACAAAAAAACACTAAGTCCTAAAATCAGGTCTCTTAAAACAAGATGGGATCCCACTCCCTCACAACTCCATCTACTGTGGTCTCCTGAAATGAAAGTGGTTCTACTTAAACCCATAGACCTTGTCATCAAACAGTACGCACCTTTCCGGCCTCCATATAAACACATAAGTACCTCCCTGGCTGACTCCCGACGTGCATTAGGATGCCAGTGAGGCTTCTTGGGCGAATGCTGAAGACCAGCTTAAATTCGGGCCCCAATAGCACAGAGTTAGCTTTCAAAAGAAAAAAAGATAAAACATCATAATTCAAGAGAAAAGATGGAGTTCTTCAGACTCAGAGACACAATCTTTTCCAAACTGCCCCTTACCTAGGATGACATGACCTCCTTCCTGGGAGAAATAAATGCCTTTCTCCAAAGAGCCACCCAGGCAGGGCGACACACCAACACTTGCAGAAGGGGTGTCCAGGGGTTTCAGATCCAACTGAAAATTCCTCAGGCATCCCACAAAGCTGTTTTGGGGGAGGCTCTGCAACCAAGTGGAAGAGAAAGCAAACTTCATTAAGCCACAGCTCCCAGACACACGTGGGCAGCCAAGGTTGCAGTTGCCTGTAAAAGGGGGCAGGTAGGGGGATTCATCTATCCTGCTTCAGAGTCAGGTGGGCCTGACTGTTGTGTTTGGCTCCCTGCCCACACTGCCAAGAAAAACCTGCATACCAGATGTCCGGTGGGTGGCTGAAGTCTGAGGGTGCCACCAAACCAAGTGGTGTGTGTGCAGGGGGCAGGGGCAGTGCAGCTTGCTAGCTAGTGCTGGTCAGTGACCCGACCCTGGTCCACACAGAAAGGGCTGCAACAGGGGAAATTTCCACCTCGCTGAATACAGATCTCACCGTCTCTTTGCAGGTACAAACCACTTCTTCAGGTTTCATGAGCCTATGTGATTGCTTAATGCGGGGCAGCTGACTGAAAAAGAGGCCAAAGCATTCCGAAAATAATAAAGTGTAAAAAAGCTGCCTACATTATTGGGCTCAGTGCACCACCAACAAATCACGAAAGCGGTGGAGTTAAAATAAGACACAATGCACAGCGTCGGGGGGCAGGCATAGAGCACCTAAAGGTGGCCTGGAACATGGGCTCTTCACCTGGGGCCCAAGGATGCACCTCTAGGGTTCTGTGATCTCTTAAATTACATACCAGATGCTCTCCGTATGTGCATTTTTCTGGGAAGAAAGGCTATAACTTTTGAGAAATCTTCAAAAAAATGGAAGAATCACTGAATAAAATCCTTAAACCCCCTTCCAGAATAAAGGCTTTTAGGACTCTGGAATCCTACAAAACAGATGCAGTGTATGATCATTTTAAGACACGGGGATTTTAGTAGAGATGCATATGGTGTCAGTGTCAACAATAAACTGCCAATTGGACTCCTGGTGAAATTTTTAGTTTCTTAAGATTTACCATCTAATACAATGAAGAGCCTGTATCTGAAACCACTTCGACTCTCCAGGGAAGGTGATCCCTAACTGAATCCCTAACAGCCCACTGCAGATTTTGATATTCAGAGAAAGACATTGATTGGAGGAAACGGTGTGGAGGAGGGGAAGCCATGGTTTGCACCCTTGAGTGGAAGGAATGCTGCATGAGGAAACTCAGTTTGTAAGAGTGATGTAGATGCAGTACTACGGGTCGTCCCATATATTAAGTGCTGAGTGTGACCTATCCAGGTCAAAAGAATAGCCATACTGCACTCTTGAATAGCTACCCTATCCTGTGATTTCTCTGAGAGGGAAATAGGTACAGAGGTTACCGAAAAGTAAACATTAGGGACACCTGGGGTGGTTCAGTGTTTGAGCGTCTGCCTTTGGCTCAGGCTGTGATCCCGGAGTGCCAGGATCGAGTCCCACATCAGGCTCCCCACAGGGAGCCTGCTTCTCCTACTGCCTATGTCTCTGCCCCTCTCTAGGTGTCTCTCATGAATAAATAAATAAAATCTTAAAAGAAAAAGAAAAGTAAACATTAACATCGAGGATTCTCCTCGGCAATTAATGTTATACATCATATATGTATTATACAATATATCATATATATTACATAATAGTCATTATATATAATAATGTATTATTACTATATGCAGTATTAATATATATTAATTATATATAACTATATGATATGTTATAAATATATATATGATCTGTAGAATATAAAATAAAGCAAAACAATACTTTATGACTTGCTGGGGCTTTGACCCAAACCCCATTGCAAAACTCAAGTGGGCCAGGCTGAACCCAGGCAAAGGTATGGTGGCCTAGGCTAGGTCAGCCTGCATGCCTACAATCCAAGTTGGCTGAAATTTCCTGTTCAAATTATGTCCATTTCCAGGCCCAGATTTGAGTCTTGGCCCTTCCTGCTGCACTGCAAGCAAACATCACACCATTTGTTTACATATATTTATTTTATGGTTACTTACACTTATGGTAAAAAAATACTGGGTTTCCATTAATGGGAAGACATCCTTTTAAAATAAACTTAAATTTAGGGCACCAGGGTGGCTCAGTTAATTAAGTTTCCAACTCTTAATTTCAGCTCAGGTCATGATTTCAGGGTTGTGAGATTGAGCCCTGCCTCTGGCTCTGTGCTAAGTGTGGAGTCTGCTGAAGATTCTCTCTCTCTGCCCCTCCCCCACCACCCTGCTCACAAGCACGTGCCAAAAAAAAACTTAAATAGTGAGTTGACAAAGAACAAGCTATTAAGTAATTTTTTTTTAATCTTGGCAAAGATGTTGAAGGTGGCACATATTGCTAAAGTTGAATAAAAAAAACCTTAATAAAAATTCTCCATCTGTAACCTAAAACCTATGTTTCTGCATTCTCTGGAAGAGAAACAATTCATGTCTATAAAACCATGGAAAAGCCTTAGATTCACTCCTTCAAGCCTGTGTCTCAAGCTGAACTTTAAAAGTGAAGGGTTGGGAATGGGGAATATTTTCTGTGGGCTTCGGGACATTAATTAGATAATTTAAAAGACTGTTGAAAATATTTTGAGATTCTTGAATATCTTACATAATTACAATTATTATATATTAAAATGTTTTAAATTGAGATATAATTGACATATACCATATTATTTTCAGTTGTACAGCATAGCATAGCAATTCTCTCTCTCTCTCTATATATATAAATATATATATATATCATACCAATATAACTAAACTTATTACCACAATAAGTTTAGTTAACATCCATTGCTACGTATAGTTACAAACCTTTTTTTCTTATGATAAAAACTTTTATGATTTACTCTCTTAGCAACTTTCAAACATAAAATACAATATATTAACTGTGGTCACTGTAATGTACATTATATTCCCAGGACTTAGTTATTTTATGACTGGAAGTTTGTACCTTTTGATAACCTTCATAATTATAAGGTAAATTATTTTTATATAAGTTCTAAAGCATAACTTTATTTTTTTGCATGAAATGCTTACCATGCTAAGTGTATTTACTGTCCATCACCATACAAAGTTATGACAATATTATTGACCATCTACCTGATGCTGTGCTTTACATCCTCATGACTTATTTATTTTACAACTGGAAATTTGTACCTCTTAATCCCTTTCTCCTATTTGACCCATCCCCTACCTCCTCTCCTGCCAAACACCAGTTTCTTCTCTGTATTTACGTCTATTTCATTTTTGCTTATATGTTTATATGTTTTTTTTTAGATTCTACAAATAAGTGAAATCATATGGTATTTGCCTGACTTATTTCATTTGGCAAAATAGCCGCTGGGTCCAACTCTCTTGTCATAAATGGCAAGTTTTCATTCTTTCTTGTGGCTAATATTCCAGTGTGAGTGTGTGTGTGTGTGTGTGTGTATCACATCTTCTTTATCCATTCATCTATCAGTGGACACTTGGGTTGCTTTCATATCTTGGCTATTGAAAATAATGCTACAGTAAACATGGGGTGCATATATCTTTTTGAATTAGCATCTTTCTTCATTTTCTTTGGGTAAATACTCATGGTGGAATTACTGGATTGTATGGAATTTCTATTCTTAATTGTCTAAGGAACCTCCATACTGTTTTCCACAGTGGCTGCACCAATTTACACTCCTACCAACAGTGCATGAGGGTTCCTTTTTCCTCACATCCTTGCCAACACTTGTTGTTTCTTGTCCTTTTGATAATAACCATTCTGACAGTTGTGAGGTGATAACTCATTGTGCCTTTGATTTGCATTTCGTTCATGATTAGTGATGCTGAGTATCTTTTTGTGCGTTGGTGAAACATAGCTATTTACCTTTGGCTTCTCTGCGGGAGATGATCCCAGGTAAACAGGTGCTGTGAGGCTGAAGGTGGAATTTCCAGGCAAACTTCCCTCCCGGGCCCTCAGACCATCCACAATTAGGTGCCCCTTCTTGTCATCTTGCCCAAACACCACCTTAAGAGTAAAGAAAATATAGTAATCATTTTTTATCTTTGACAATTGGTGATGTTATTCTTGGTCACAGGATACTTTTTTTTTTTTTAAGGATTTTATTTATTTAGTCATGAGAGACACATAGAGAGAGGCAGAGACACAGGCAGAGGGAGAAGCAGACTCCCCACAGGGAGCACGATGTGGGACTTGATACCAGGACTACAGGATACGACCTGAGCTGAAGGCAGATAGATGCTCAACCACTGAGCCACCCAGGCGTCCCACAGGACACTTTTTTAAAACAATGTTTCCAGGCAGCCCCTGTGGTGCAGCAGCGGTTTAGTGCCACCTGCAGCTTGGGGTGTGATCCTGGAGACCTGGGATCGAGTCCCACGTCGGGCTCCCTGCATGGAGCCTGCTTCTCCCTCTGCCTGTGTCTCTGCCTCTCTCTCTCTGTCTCTATGAATAAATAAATTAAAAATCTTAAAAAAAAATGTTTCCCTGTTTCTTCAAGGAGCTTTATAAAATCAGAAATTTTTCTCCCTAGTATTATCATCACCATTTTGTGAGATGATGTTAGATACTGGATAGAGTAGGCTAGAAAAGTGAGCTTAAAAAAAAAAAGATGCCTCGCTGTGCCTGGATGGCTCAGTTGACTGAACATCTGACTCTTGGTTTCAGCTCAGGTCATGATCTCAGGGTCCAGGGATCGAGCCCCACTTTGGGTGGAGCCTGCCTGTCCCTCTTCCTCTCCTTCTACTCCTCCCCTCCTCGCATTCTCTCTCTCATATAAATGGATAAAAACTTTAAAAAAAATTTCTCAGCAGGGCTCCTGGAGTAAGGGGCCAAATGGCTACTTCTTTACTAACAAGAGAGCACACATTTTCAACTCTTCGTTAGAAGTCCAGATCCCTGGGCTCTGGGGTACACTGAGCCATCTCACAGCAATAAGACTGTCCACTAGTGACTCCCCGATGTATATTCCCAGCTGCGACCTCTGGCCGTTCCTGTCTACAATGGTGGGCTTGAATGTCTCCCAGGGAACCCAACCCTAGGATGTTCACAGCAGCACCTTTATTCTTCCCCAGCTCTAAAGTGCTCCTTTCTCGGCCACATGCCCTTCCTCCCCATCTTCTGCGTCTCAATAGCAGTCCCTCTACTGACCCAATTGCTGGCCCCAAGTCACAGGACTTGATACTGACCCCTCTTTCTCTCACACTCTGCATGCAATCCATCGGCAAGCCCTCTCAGTTTTCGGAGAACATCCTAGACAGTGCACTTCTGATCGCGGCTTCTCGAAGCAAAGGCATTTGTGTCCATCTGGCCCCCTTACTTCCCCTCTTACCCTCATCGCACCTCTTTAGCTAAAAACAGCTTTGAAAATATCCATCTATTCATGCAATGCTCCTTTTTAAAGATTCTTCAGAAGTCTCAGACACACTCAGAGCAAAATCTGAGTCCTCATCTTGGCTTCAATGTTTGATGTGGACCCTGCCTCTCTCTTGAATCCCAGCTCTCCTTTCTGTCCTGTTCACTCAGCTGGTTCCTATCTCAGGGTCTTTAGACTTGCTGTTCCCCTCACCTGGAACACCCTGCCTACAACTTTACATGATTGTCACTTCCCGAAGCAAACTTTCCCTCACTACCCTGTCTGACACCGTCCCATACTCAGACATGTCCTTACCTGGCTTTAGTGCTTCCTCCAAGCACTTCCCAGTATCTAGCTAACTGGAATTAATGGGGATTTTTGTTTATATGCCCCAGGATGGCAGCTCACTCAATATTTGTTCAGAGACTGAGTGAGGACAACTTGTCAAGCCACTTAAGTAAGTGTTTTGAATTCCAGTTCCCTCATCAAGGAAAAAAAAAAAGTCCCTTCTTGCCTTAAACTGTATCTCTTGAAATCTGGGATGTCTTCAGGCAAGATCTGGAAAGCTAGGGATGTGGGTCTTTAAGCTTGTGTTATGCAGAAGGCATTCTTGGCTCGGAGAGGGCCCCAGACACCTGGGCATTGTCTTGACAGAGACCAATGGTCCAGGAAGCAGGGGTGGGAAGGGGCACGGGGCCACTGCCCAGGGAGGAGGCACAGCGGGACTGAAGCAGCAGTGAATAAAGCCCAGCTCAGCATCGAGACTTCCAGGCACCACGTCATTGCAATTGCCGGCAGCAGTCTCCCTTGCCAAGGTGCTGGGGTGCTCGGTGCCTCTGAGCACACAGGCTGTACCAGTGCTGTGCCTCTTGGCTGAAAGAATGCTGAGACTCCCCTCCGGCTACACCACTGTGAATTCTGCAGCCACCAGAGCTGCTCACGCAGCCCCAGCTCTTACCGTGTGCCATTTCCCATCATTGCACTTCTCCTTGCTCTTGAGCCTCAGCTTCTTCCCTCCTGCCCCCAGAGCGAAGATGAGCCGCCCCTTTGAGAGATAAAGAGCCATATAGGAGTTCTTGGTGCCCGTGTAGAACACCAGCCCTCTGGAGGAAGCCGTCTGCACGTCCACAGCAAACCGTGACCTGTGGGGAGAATAAAGCAATAGGCAAGGAAGAAAAAGAGAGGTTTTTAGTGTTTTTCTGAGTCCCTGAAGCCAGGAGAGAGGGTGAGGCACAAACACCCCAACCCACATTATTCAAACAAATAAACTAAGGCATGTACTGATTAAATGGCCTATCTCTTGGGGAATTTTTAAACGCTCTTAGGGTCCCGCTATTAAAAGTTTTGTGTATGATTTTCTTACTGTATTGGGGGATAATGAGGAAGCTCTATGGCAAACGTACTCCTGGTGTTAAGTCCCAGCACATGGCATGAAAGAAGGTGCCTTACTGTTTTTGTTTTTTGTTTTTTTTTTAAATCTACATTTAAAAAAATCCTGGTGGGACACCTGGGTGACTCAGTGGTTGAGCGTCTGCCTTTGACTCAGGTCATGATCCTGGGGTCCTGGGATCAAGTCCT
Source organism: Canis lupus baileyi (assembly GCF_048164855.1). Classification (NCBI taxonomy): domain Eukaryota; kingdom Metazoa; phylum Chordata; class Mammalia; order Carnivora; family Canidae; genus Canis; species Canis lupus. The sequence continues at coordinate 16,983,099 of NC_132843.1, read as the reverse complement.
GCATCAGGCTCCCCACAGGAATCTTGCTTCTCCCTCCGCCTAGGTCTCTGCCTCTCTGTGTGTGTCTCTCATGAATAAGTAAATAAAATCTTTAACATTTTTAAAAAAAAATTTAAAAATCATGGTAAAGCACATACACGATATAAAATTTGCCACTTTAATCTTTTTAAAGTTTACAGTAGGGTTAAGTACATTCACATTCGCAACCAGTCTCCAGAACTCTCTTTGGAGTTGAGCAATACCAAAGTTCTGTACCCATTAAACAACATTTCTGCATTCCCTGTCCCCCCCCCAAAAAAAAACCCCTGGTGACCACCATTCTCCTTCCTCATCTCTCTCAGTTTGATTACTCTAGGACCCTCATATAAGTGGAATTATATAGTATTCAGCTGTCTGTGACTAATGGCTTATTTCATGTAGCAACCAGTACCATTTTAACCCAGTGAATGTGGATCATATTTTGTATACATGCAAGGAGAGGAAAGTTGTAAGGGGAATTGTGTGTGGGGCTAGGGCAATTGGAATAGCAAGGTTTTGATTTAAGCATTAGTGAAACATTTTCTTACTGTAAGATAGATTTATCACAGGCAGAAGAGTACAGACCCACATTCTCCCACCCCTTTATGCTTCTTGGACCTTAAGACCCCCCTACGATGGAATAGGAATTAAGCAAGCACCATACAGTAAAAGAAGAAAATGAAAGCTAATATTCTTTTGCATAATGGTTACATATCATATGCACATCTGGCTACGCTAGATTGACTTTGAATGGGAACTCACATTTACTCATTTAGCCACCCACCCGTGCATCCAACAGATATTTAATGAGTGTGTAGCATGTATAAGGCACTGTTGTGGGGCCTGGGAATGCAGTGATGGATGTTTTGCTCTTGGGCTGTTTCTATCCGGTGCACAGGTATACTGATGGGTACCCAGAAGTGCAGTGTGCCAAAGTGGTGGGGGATACAGATCCCAGGAGGCATGCTGGATGGAAGGCAAAACCTAGGTCTCTCCTGCTTAAAGCTGTACGCCTGGTGGGTGCCTCATACACAGCAGGCACTCGACAAACAGTCGAGCTGAATTAAATAATTACTTAAATAGTTGGATTAAATGGTAAATGGAAAACTTGGAGGCAGAATCAGGAAGTGCCAGAGAAAATGACACTGTTTCTTCTTTTTGCTTTTTAATGCTGTGAGGCTGAGCAGACACTGAGATACTTGAATTTTTTAGGTTAACGAGTTTCCTTGAGGGTGATGTTCTTCAAAATGAAAGAGAAATCTATATTTGTTAAATTAAACCAACCAGATGGTGACACCGCTCAATATTTCTCTTGGTGTAGCTGTGTGCGGAGGTTTGGAGGATGAGGGTTAGCCAATTTAAGGAGGATATTCGAACTTGCTACAGAATTAAAGTACTTTACATATGTGGGCTTGGTTATCAGGCTTGACATTTGCTTTCCAGAGTTATTTCTTAAAGCAGCTTTCTTTCATAAAAGGCTAACTGTCTAACACCCAGAAAAGATAGCAGTAGATTCAAACCCCAGCGTATGATACTGTAGCTCTGACTCTTCATTGCTGGTGGATAGGAGAATAAGGCAGAGAGCGAAGTGGCATTTTTATACATTCATCAAAAGGATAAAATAGTGGTGCAGCATTTTAAGGGAGAGGCAAAGAATTGGTAGAAGATAAATTAGAATGAGAACAACAGAACAGCCCATATTGTGGACTTGCATCATCCTGAAGATACACTCTGATTGCTCCAAAAATTTTCAGACTTCAAGAATTTAAAAATTATGTCTATTCATGATGACCTTTTTCCACTCCCCCTTTAAAAATGTTCCTTTTCCCATTCATTACATATATTTTGGTGTTGTGAGGGAAGGTGCCGGGGCTGAATCATCAGAAGAAGCTAGCGAACTCACCACACCAAGTGTGCTCCGAGAGGAGACGTGCAACAGAAAGGGGCTTTGCCGGGAGTGCGGAGGGCAGAGCTGGCGAAGCAGCAGCAGAGCCTAGGCAGGAGGGCACCAAGGCTGGGCGGCATCTGCATGGAGAGTGCTGTCCTTCAGGCCAGCCTGACCAAGAGCCCAGTGATGGGGAGTGGGACTTCCTCTGAGAGGGAGCCCTGGGGAGGGCTACTAACTCAGTGGGACCCCACTTCTCAGGCCCTACTAGCACAGTTCTGGCAAATCGAGGATCCCAACCCTTCCTATGGTGCAGATGGGGATGCGGAGCTGCTGGCATAGGGTTCTCCTTCCGAGCCCCACCCTTCCCTTTTCTGGCCCTCACATCTGCCTGTGAATCATGCCCTTGGCTTATTGAGTGGGCCTCCAAGGGCCCCTTACAAGCTACTACATCTCCTCCCTGCAAGGAAAGCATTATCAACCTTATTTAACTGGTGAGAAAACAGGTTCAAAGACATGTAGCAACTTGAGAAAATACGTGAGATTCGCAGGATGATGCCAAGTTCTTGGAGAGAAAGCTGAGGCTTAGAAAAGCTGGAAAACAGCTATGGTGTCCACAGACTTGCTGCTCCAAACTCCCTTTGAGTGAATCTGCTGCAGGGACCCAGTGGGTGGCAGTTCCCAGCCCCCGTGCCCTCAAATCTACACATGGGTGACTCCTAGCCAAGGACTCAGCTTGGCAGCAAAACTAGAGCCAGGCCACTTATGCCCAACACTCTTCTAAGAGGTGACCTTTGCTCACAGCTTCCCCATCATCATTCACAGTGTGGGTCCCCTGTTTCAGCAGAAGGATCTTCCCGTCAGCCCCTGCTCCCTCTACCTTTGTCTCCCACAGGAACAATACATCTCTTGCACATCTAATCCCATCTTGACATCAGCATCCCAGAAGATCGAACTGGCAAATGGCCTGAGGTCACACAGCCAGCAAGGGGCTGAGTGGGGGATTGAAAGTTTGGTCTTAAAGCCAGGCCATTTTGATCCCTGGGAAATGCTGCTTCTGTACATAAATCATAAAGGAATTTTGGCACCTTGCTATTTATGTCTCCAAATCACATGAAAATGACAAACCTTGTTTTCCTACTGTTTTTTCTTTCTGACATAATTAATACCTCTTTTCACCCCCTCCTCTCCAGAAGAGGTGCAACTTGTTAGCACAAGAACTCTCTAAAAGTACTCTCTAAAAATGATCTATCTGGCACGGAGTCTACTTAAAAGAATTATTTTTCTCTGACTATAGAATGCAGAGAAGAAAGGTGATTTATCATAGAAATAAATAGCAGCTTTGAAAAGAAGTATCAGTCTTATTTTTAGAACACCGTCAATTCTACACCAGAGCCGAGCTGATTGTTTCAGCCTCAGAGCAGCACATGTCACGTGTGCCTTCCAGCTGTGGGGAGGGAATGCACTTGGGCAGTCAGGCTCTGTGTCCTGGGCAGGCCAGCAACTCTTTCCACAAAAGTGGTAGCATCACCTCATTGGGGACAGATGCATGGTGTCATGCTGGCTGGCCTGCTCTGGGGTAGAATTGCAATCCAGTTCAGAGTTGGTGTGGGGCAGGAAAATTAAAAAATACCTGGGCTTCACCAGCTCCTGGGGAATCGTGAATTGCAAGTGGCTGGTGGGACTGTCCCCAAAACTGAAGGCTCCGGGACTGGTCGGGGCCTGCGGAGGTGGTAGGCAAGACTGGGCCTCTCGCCACATCTCCATGCTCCTTGGGGAGGCCACTGGTGTGTCCTGTAATGGCTGCAAGGCAGAGAAGTAAAAACTTAGGACAGCCAATTATCAGGGGGAAAGAGTAAAGAATACTTATCTTGCCAAGTGCCTTGTTCAGTTTTTACTTTGATCCTAGGGGATGGATTCAACAGAGATGAATCCATCCTTGGGGAGGATGCATGTTCTTCCCATCCGACACAAGTCTGGTCTTTTTCCTGACAGCTGCCGTGCCTGGACCCAGTGGGTATGCAGAGCCCCTCCCCACCTTAGAGCTGTGGAATAATCATAGTGTCCCTTGAGAGAGAGCCAGCATTTCTCCAGCAGCAGGAGACCTGCAGACATGGCTGTAGGACATGGAGCCGCCAACCTGCCACTTCTTCTGGAGCCATTCACTTGGGTTTTTGCAGCAGGGCAGTGCAAAAACAGAGCAGGAACCAGAAGGTGTGTGTCCGGCAGGGCGGGGGACGGGGGTGGGAGGGGGAGGACCACAGCCTGTCTCCACTTTAATCAGAATTGACCCATTCACAGATGTGTGTCGTGAGCTAGACGATGCACTGAGCTTTTGAACCGAACAAAGTTTTAAAACTGAAAAAGAACTGCAATAAATTTCAAGTAGGGGGATCCCTGGGTGGCTCAGCGGTTTGGCGCCTGCCTTTGGCCCAGGGTGCGATTCTGGAGTCCTGGGATCGAGTCCCGCGTCAGGCTCCCGGTGCATGGAGCCTGCTTCTCCCTCTGCCTGTGTCTCCGCCTCTCTCTCTCTCTCTCTCTCTCTCTCTCTGTCTATCATGAATAAATAAATAAATCTTTAAAAGAAAAAAAAATTTCAAGTAGGACTTGAAAAATAGTTGTAGAAACTGAGACTCTCCGGCCGTTCTCCCTTTTTTCCAGCCAGGCACAGCCCAGAGTTTGACGCCTCCAGGACTCAGAGCTACACTGGGATCTCTTACTTGTCAAAGTGAGGGGCAGGCAGTTGCTTGCCAGGGATTGGTTGAGGGACGAACACGTAACCTCCCTCCAGGCCAATGAACGTGGAGGGGAAGGAGGGGGCGGGGCCTCTGAGAAAACCTTCTTCACTAATAAAGCCGAGCTGACCTGTGGCTCTGGTGCGGGGCATCATCCGGTGACTGCATGAAGCCCCGGGCTACGCAGGATGGAGCTGAGGTGAGCTGAGACGGGCCTGGCCTCAAGCCCTACCTCCTCCAAACTGTCCATGATGTGACTTTATGGATCTTAACGTTTAAGCCATTTTACACTGGAGCTAATGGCTGAAGACTTCCCAACAAATTTAAATTCCTCCAAGATCAGGTTTTCTTCTTGGACCCGATCCTGGATGGGGTGCTCAGAATGAAAACCTGATACCAGTTGTTTAAAACGTCTTGTGCTTACACATTGCTGGGTGGAGATGCGCAATCATGCCCACCAGAAGGTTAAATGAATTGCTTAAAACCACTCCAAATCCAAGCAAACCTGGATCCTAGTGGAGCTTCTTGTCTGGGACTCATAGCAATGGGGCCTCACTCCCTCCCTGAAAAATTCTTTGTGTATCAAGAGCAGTAACATCAAGATGAACGGTTTTCATAAATACCTTTTGCCACCAACTCTTCCTTCTCATAATTGCACTCCCCTCTTTCAAGGCACCCAGGCCCTACGCCTTGGCCATCACAGATACCCACCTCCCTTGCCTTTTCCCCGAGCTTAGTTTCCATGTCCTGCTTCATCTCTACGGCACAATATCAACTCTTTCCTTTTCAGTCCTAGTTCCTCTGCCCTGAACATCAGGCTTCTGACTCTCTTGCCTGGACTGTTGAAGTAGTTAGCCAGTTTGACTCCTTGTCTCTAGAACATTCCCTCACCAAACCATGCCACAGGCTACTGCCACTGTATTAATCTCTAAACATGACTTAAAGCAGTCCCTTCAATGGCTTCATGCTGACTATAGAAAAAATCAAGTTACATCAGGCCATCTTATGCCTGATGTGGCTCAAACGTGGAATTCTGAGCTTACCTCCTTCATTTTCCTTTCTCCACCCAATTTCCCTTGTTCACCAAGCTTTCCAAGCCTATAGAGGCCACAGGATGTGGTCTTAAGAGAACATTCCTTGAGATCTACAGCCCTAAGTTTGAATTCTAAGACTACCATTTACTGACTGGGTGCTCTTGGGCAAGCTGTTATTTTTTGTTTGTTTGTTTTTTTAACCTGAGACTCAGTTTCCTGACCTGTAGAGTTGGTATTTTTTTCTGCTCTCAGAGGCATATGGTGAGAACTGAAAGAGACAGTACGCAGACTAGTGAAGATCAAAGGGAATGTATAGGAGGTGTCTTGTACCTGAGTAGCACTCACATCCTGCCTGCCAACCACGGGCTTCCGCTCACGCAACAGCAACATTCACTTGTCTAAATCCAACCCATACTCCAGACTCAGTTCCTGCCACCTCAGGTCTGTTGCATGTTTTGTCCCCTTCACTTAGGTTATCAGTGTGTATAATAATCACAGCTGATGCTTACCATGTGGCAGGCACTTTTCTACATGTTTTGTGTTTATTACCTCTTGTAACTCTCCCAACACTACTATGAGATATTACTTTATATACGGCATTTATGTTACAGGAAATAGACTCACAGAGTGGTTAAATGGTCCTTCAAGGTCACATACCTTGAGAGAGCCTGATGCAAACCCAGTAAGTCTGACCCCAAAGTAGTCCTTAACCACAAAGCTTTGTTGCTTTCTTTCTGTTATTGAGCTTTTTGAGGCAGAATTAATGTCTTATTCCACCTAATCTGGGGGCTCGCACAGAACCGGGCACAATTAAAGACACACTCTGTTCACTGGCGGCTCCCACATCAATAGCTCTAGCACCTCCCACCTCCACCATCAGCTGATGCCCACTCAGAGACACTTGACAGCCCCCCACCCGCCTGCCAGCTTTCTCTCTGTAGGTGTCCTGCAGGCGCCTGTCACTCAATATAAATCACACTCCACTCAGCCTCTTCCTCTAAATACTTGTCCTTTTCCTATCTCCATGAATGGCATCTCCATCCATCCAATAATCTGAACTAGATGCCTCAGAATTACATTAACTCTTGTCTCTCCCTTGCCACCCACATTCAATTATTATCTGGGTCCTGTTCATTATATCTTCTAAATAGCTTTGAATCCATTTCCTTCTCTCCATCTCTACCATCGCTGTATTAACTTAGTCCCTCAGTAACTTTCAGCCTTACAATGAAGAAAGTGAATATATGATTTCATTCCTGATGGAGCAGTCCTAAAGATATTCTTCTCATAACAGTAAAATGACTAGCCTCTATGAACTATATTTCTCCTTAATAGCATAAAACATTTCTTATTATGTGCTATCAATTCAACTCATCCAAATCACTGTGCAGCAGGGAAATATTGGCAGACAAGTGGCATCGGGTTGACATTAAGTGAAAAGTGTGTTGAACAGAGGCACATTGCTCTTAAGAGAGCACAGGCTGTGGGATGAGGCTATCTGGTTTTGAATTCCAACTCCACCTTCTGTCTTTGGGAGCTTGGGAAAACTACTTACCTTTCTAGAGTGCAGCATCTTTTTCTGTAACCTGTGGCTAGTAATATACCTGCTTGGTACTATTATTTTAGTATGGCGATATAGAAGTATAGAATAATACTTCCCTCACAAGGTTACTTGCAGATTTAGTAAGAAAATCCACTTCAAGAGCTTAGCGTAATGCCTGGCACATAGGAGGTGCTCAGTGTTATCCATTAATCGTTTTAATTGTAACCTCCAGACATGGGGAGGTCAGCCTGTTGACCTCAGGCACAGCGAGGAATTCTTTAAGTCCTAATCCTGTGTCCAATTTATTACAATGCTTCTGCTCTTCCAAATAAGACATTTTACTTCCTTTCAGCCTCTTAGTGCTGCACATTAGAACCACCTGTAAACTTTACAAACTCCTGCCTCTGGACCCACCTCAAGAGCATCTGACCTAATTGGGTGGCATGCACTTGAGCATTAGGATTTTAAAAGCTCCCCAGATGTTTCTCATGTGCAGTCAATGTCAAACCACACTGATGTTGGCAAAGCCTGGGTGTGTGTATACATGCTGTCCTAGGAGGTGGGGTGGAGAGGTGTCTGTGGGGAGGGGAAAGGGGCATGACTCCTATACTCTAGAGAAACTCATTGTACCTGTTGGAGATGCAACAGAAGTGCCAAAAGAGTAAGGCATCATCTACAGAACTTGAGAGACCTAAGATTCAATTTGTTCCGTCTGTAAAAATTGCCAAATTTTCACCAAGATACAAAAGAAAAGCGAGAGGGGAAACCTTGTTTACATTTTGGTATAATCCAACTGTTGCTGACCCATCAATCCCACATCCTAGAGGCACTGACCACCAAGGAATCAGGCAATCTACACTCCTGCTCCCACCCCTTACCCAACATCTCAAACGAGGTAGGATTCGTGTCTCAGAATCCCCTGGGGAGAAGCAAAAGCCAGTGTAGGGTATACTCACCTGGTTGATATTGAAAGTGTGGGATTTGTTAAGCCTTGTAGAACCTCTAAGCAACATTAGGAAAGGTGGTTTGTTTAAACTGCAGCCTCCCAGGGACACATCTCTCTTGAAAGTTTTACTGGCCAAGTCCAGGACTGCAGGACTCTTTGATACCCTGGAACGAGGGCAGAAAAGAAAACCACTGTCCAACTCTGAAATCTCAAGGAAGATACACTGGCAGAGAGAGCTTGGTTTAAAACTATACATTCCTACTGTCATAGTTTCTCCGTGAACTTTCATCTCTTACAGGTACATTATATCTACAGGAGACACCAAGCTCACAGAGGAAGAGGATGTGCTGTTACCCACTTCTGCATTCCCTAAAATGCCCAGCCCCGTGCCTTGAGAAACTTCACTGACTTGAATGGTTAGGGCTGGGGTGAAGCCAGGGTAATGACAGTGCTCTCTTTGGAACAAGTGTCTTCTAGAAATATGAAAATGAACTCTGCAGAGAGGAGAAAAGTGGGCACCGATGATCTAGAACGATGGTGAACGTCAGGAAACCTGAGAGGTGAGTTTGCAGAATGGTTGATCTTGCTGCACTTGAGTAGGAGAGTCTCACAGATAAATCTGCTTATCTCTTGACTATTTTCTGAGCCTTCATGGACAGCAGGAGCCCTCCAAGCTCCCAACGGGTTGTTTGAGCTTCCTGACCAGCCCTGGGCCCTTCTCCTGCCCTGGCGAGGGTTTTGCCTTTTATCTAAAAATGACCATTTTGAATCAAAAGAAAAGAATATCTAAACATTTGCATGCAAATACCAGATTCCTCTCTTTAAAAAGTCATGGCCAGGTTCAACACGGTGGTGATTTGGTTTCCCAACAGTGTTGGCTCCTGCAAGTTCTCAGCCCCGAAAACAGGGGAGAGCTGATGAAATCAAACTGCACGATCTTGATGAAAATGAAGTCAAACTTTCAGTATGAAAGTATGAAAAACTTTCAGGGCCATAATCTGAAAGTTAACTTTCATTGGACCTTTCTCAAGGTTATGTGCCAAAGCTGGGCCCAGGCGGCTGTTTGTTGGAGGTGGTTTGTTTCTAATGTGTGTATCTTGTCTAAGAAGGTGTTCGACAGCTGGTGGAATGAGACCCTCGTGCAGCACATGGTGACAAATCCAACTCCACTACTAGAGCAAGGAGATGCCCTCCCTATAGGCAGGCCACTCTCATCAGCCACACACACAGAAAAAGGCACGCACCTCTGGATGAAAACGTTGCTGATACAACCCTCAAACTGGCTCCCACCCAGATACAGGGGATGCTGGGAACCTGACAAGTCTTGTAGCTTTTGGTTACTTTTCAGAGTCTGGTCATCAATGAGAAGCCGCAGTCTGGAAGAGGAGGAAGGCACAACAAGAGTGAGAAATGCAGGAAGGAAAGTTCCTCACCACGAGGCTAACTTACGGTCTTCGATTCAGACTCAGTATCTTTAACCTCAAGTAACTTGTTAAACTAGATTTATTTTTAAAAGGCACTAAAATTTTTTTCCTGTTCTTCATTTATTATTTTTTATTGTGTTTTTATTGAAGTATTCTATACATACAGAAAGTGTACATATTCTGTGTACAGCTCAGTGAATTTTTTGCAATGTGAATACACCAGCGACACCAGCACCCAGATGAAAGAAGCAGAATTGACCAGTGCCCAGGAACCCTGCCTTATGCTCCCTTTTTCCCCTTCAAGAGTATAACCCCCAAATCCTGAATTCTCATAAAAGAAATTAATTTTGCCTGGTTTTGAATTTTATATAAATTAAATCATAGGAGATGAATGCTTTTATGTGCGACCTCTGTCACATAGCGGTATGCTGCCAGGTTTGTCCCTGTCCTTGGAGATCTACAGTTGTAGATCTTTTATGCTTATTACTCTGGTTTCATTCCTACATTGTGAATATACCACAATCTGTTTATCCATCCACCTTTTGACTGATTGATTTTTTTTTTTAATGAAGAAATTCATACAGAACCAGGAAGAAGGCTAAGACTTACCAGTAAAATAGTGTCAGCATCAAGGACACATACTTCACAAAAAAGATACTAGAAAATTCCATTAAACTAAATAAAAGTCTTAGAGTTCTGGCAAAAGGGCCATTCCACTCACCCAGAGTTGTCACCTATTACAGACACATAATGCAGTTCACCGTCCATGTACGTCTGTGGAGATCTAATAATTAGGCTGTTTTCCCTGGTGTTCAGTTCAATACGACCATCCTCCAGGGTGACTTGCAGGCTATGTTTCTGAAACCACCACAGAATATACCCATCAGAGTCATTAATTTCCACTTAAAGATCATGACTGTATCAGTACTGAAGTTTTATGATCAACACTACGGATAAGACAGCCAGGATGATTTGATCCTAATGTTTTGACTTCATTATTTCAATGTAAAGATTATTTTTGCGTATTTGATTCTGTGTGTATGAATATAAAAGCCTTCTGCAAATTATTTACACCGATGAAGCTGTCAAAAGCATCTTACAGACCCACGTCCATAAACCTACTTCTCCATCAATTATAGAAAACAGTTACACCATTTCTAAATTTTGCTAGTTTTGCTTTCAGTCTGCTGAAATTATTTTCATCAGGGTCAATTCTTCTCTTGAATCAGTTTTGTGAGGAAGTCTTAATTTACCCTCCCCCCACCCCATATATGATTATAACAATGATATCTTCTTTAGTCATGACTTCTATTTTCTGGTCATAATTTCTAGGAAGTTCAATTTTCTAATGTCAAACTCTGCAGATCTAAATTTTGGCAGGTTGATTCAATTCTGTCAATTCTTAATTTAAAAATATGTGTAGTTTCTTCAGCTGTCATTTTAATTTTGTTGATTTTTTTTTCCTAGCAAGTACAATTTTTGCAGTTTTTAACAAGATGTGATCATTTAGTGAGCTTTTAGTCTAAGACAATTTTTACAGTGTGTGGTTGTGGCCACTATCAGTTTTATTTTGATTTTTTTCAATTGGCAATATTCATTATGGATTGAATAAAGGAATGTCAATTTATATGTATGTCTTAGCTAACCCATTATGAGGTTGCGGGTGGTGTTTCTAGGATATTTCTAGGATCCCTCCAGTGTCTAGGATTGACCCCCTCTTTTGCTAAGTCAACTCTTCTGCCAGCTTTTGACCATTTTGCACATTATGTACTCAGTGTCCCTACCCTTGGCAGAGAAAACAAGCATTGGGTGTCAAAAGAGCTAGGTCAAAACATCCTACTTTGATGGAAAGTACACTCTGGTAATCAAAATGCTGGCACATGGCTTTTCTAGGGGGTAGTTTTTAAAAAAAAAAAAATCTCTAAAGGCTGATGAACAAGTATCTATCAAGAGAGATTAGGTCTTCTAATATGACATAGCCATGGAGTCAGCTACCATTCTTTATTTCAACAAATACTAGATGTCTGTTGTGCTGACAATCCTGAAGAAACAAATCCAAGAATGTCAGTATTCTACTTCTACTTCTATTGTAAAATCCTCCTCATTCCACAAGAGGATTTCTTTTTTTTTAATTTTTAAAAATTTTTTTAAAAAAGATTTTTATTTACTTATTCATGAGAGACAGAGAGAGAGAGAGAAAGGCAGAGGCACAGAGCAGAGAGAGAAGCAGGCTCCATGCAGGGAGCCTGACGTGGGAGAGAAGCAGGCTCCATGCAGGGAGCCCGATGTGGGACTCGATCCCAGGACTCCAGGATCATGCCCTGGGCTGAAGGCAGGTGTTAAACCTCTGAGCCACCCAGGGATCCCCCACAAGGGGATTTCTAAACATTAGTTGACCTCTACACCTATGTAACCACACTAGTGAAATCCTATGAAGCCATAGAGGGTACCTCCTTGTTGCTCTGTTGTACATGAACAAAGAACCTTATTTTCTCTCATTCCCCAGATGTAAAGATTGTCCAACCAGCTGCTGCTGCTGCTGCTGCTGCTGCTACTGCAAGAAAGGAATCTGAAGAGCTATCTTTTGTGGATCAAAAAGGAACAGTAGGGATACTTTTGGATTTTTTTCTTAGATCTAAAACTTTAGGCTACATTGTCACTTATAACAGTTATAATTCACCTTAGCTCATGAAATTAACCCAAGAAGACTGAAAATGAGTCCCTGAATACATACAAATTCAACCCTGTAAACTATAAGGTACTTTCTGGGCCTCATTTCTTTTAGGACATGCCCCAGGATGAAGAGTAACCTCAATGGCTGAAACATGCAATATCATTAACCATGTGATGATGGATACAATGCCCAACTACTTTGCCTTCAAAAATCTCTCTATTGTTTTTGACATCAAACTTTGAATCAGGTTTAAGTCATGTTCAGTATTGCAATATTTCATACCTGGGACTGGAGATTGAATAATATGCCACTGGGTTGAAAGGTCTGAAACCCAAAGGACGCCTGGAATTCACTGGGCAAAGGGAGATCCAAACCGGTGAACCTCAACTGTCCATCCCTGGAGAATGAGGCAGATCGCACGAGCTAAAATGCAAACAAGGAATAAATTACTGGCATTGAAATCATCTGATGGCTGAAATCCAGTATCTTCTCTTGGATCACTTCACCTGAGCTGGTTAATGTGTTTTACATTGGCTCAGGAAGAAGCACAGTGTGCTTTTTCTGCATGATAATTTACCAGTCACCTGAGTTTTTGTATGTAGAGTTGGTATTCCTTTTTTTCCTACAAATATGCAAACCTGAAGAGGTTCTGTGTCTTGCAAAAAGGTGAGAAGTAGAAATAACCAGTTCACTCTAATACCAAGTGCTACCAGAAAAACTCAAAAGTTGATTTGTAAATGAATACCAAAGTACCAAAGACAGGTTGGTTGGGGAGCCGTACTTCTCTGCAAGGCTTTGAATTCTTACCTTCCAGTCCTCTGAGCATTTTTTTGTGACTCCCACAGTGTCATTCAGCCTCACAACACCGGTAGTTTTCTTCAGATTTTTCATGCAGCCTCGGAAAGCCGGTGTAGAAATGTTAAATCTGATTTGGGGCACAAAATAGGAAGAGGTGAATCAGACCAGCCTTGGCTAAGAACCGGACCTGAAACTCTCTTCACTGTTACTTTTCACCCATAAACCAGTATGTATTTTATGAATATCTGTTCTTATGGGATTTCTATAGCACTACTTATATTGTGAAGCTGAGAAAATCGACTTCCTTTGTCTGTGATTCAGCATTCTCACCTTTGAAAAGGAACATAATAGTGTTGACAGAAGAGTGGCCAGTGTCCTCAAAAAGTTCAGGGATAGAGAATGTATGCTATCTTGAATAACTCCCCACCCTCCTTCCAGAGTCATAATAATATGTGGTGAATAGGAAGCCTATCAACAAATTAATATACCAGGGATCCCTGGGTGGCTCAGCGGTTTAGCGCCTGCCTTTGGCCCAGGGCGCGATCCTGGAGTCCCGGGATTGAGTCCTATGTCAGGCTCACCGCATGGAGCCTGCTTCTCCCTCCTCCTGTGTCTCTGCCTCTCTCTCTGTCTATGTCTATCATAAATAACTCTTAAAAAAACAAAATAATATATCATAAATATTTGATTAATAAAAAATAATTTATTAGATTCAAGAATGTTCTAGAGGGATCCCTGGGTGGCGCAGCGGTTTGGCGCCTGCCTTTGGCCCAGGGCACGATCCTGGAGACCCGGGATCGAATCCCACATCGGGCTCCCGGTGCATGGAGCCTGCTTCTCCCTCTGCCTGTGTCTCTGCCTCTCTCTCTCTCTCTGTGACTATCATAAATAAATAAAAATTTAAAAAAAATGAAGAATGTTCTAGAAAACTCTTTGCTATTTATTTTCCTGTCCACTTTTAAGTTAGTTACTATTAACTCAGTAGAAACAAACGGTTATAACTTGGTTCTAGTCAGTGATGAAAAATGTGGCGTGGCATTTTTTCAATGCCAGGCGGGAATGATGGAAAGCATTGTGAGGGTCAAACAAGTTAATGCACAGGAATTACTTGGCACTGTGCCTGGTCTGCAGTTGTGAATGCTCAGGAGTTGTTTCTGAGAGGCAAGACAGTGCTGCCCCAGACCTGAGGGCTCCTGCACCCGGGCTGCCTGGGTTCAAGCCCTGTCTCTGCTACTGGAGCTGGTGACGACTCCACTATTCTGTGACTGTTTCCTCATTTCTACCATGGGAATGTGTTAATTTGTTTCATAGAGTTGTCCTGAATTTAAATGAGTTAATATGTGTAACATACTCAAAACAGTGCCTGGTACAGAGTTAGGACTTCATGGGAGATGGTGGGGGTTAGTAACTCTCATTATGAGTAGTCATTATAATGAGAGCAATTTCTTTCTACAGCAGCTCTGCCTTTGCAGCTAACTTGGCATTCTGCCCCCCACCTTTTTTTTTTTTTTTTTTTTTTTTTTTTTTTGGCATTTCTGCTTTGATTTAACTTTTGGATCTGTCTGGAGCTGACTTCACATAAAACATTAACACAGATGAACTGGCTGGAGTCTAGGCAAATATTTGTGTTTCTTAAACAAATGATGTGCGAAGAAAAACACAAAGCTGATTTCCTTATAAGTCCCTAAGGCAGCTCACCTTTCTAAATGGAAAGGTATCTGCATTCATTTTTATTCAAATCATTATAAATAGTTGAGCTACATATATTATACATAAAATTAAATTTCATTAGAAGGAAAAGGAAGAAATGAATCCTCACTGGATCCTCAAGCTCATTGCAGCTTGAGCTTAATTATTTTATAAAGGTGAGCTTCTTTTTATAAAAGAAGGAAAGTTTGTATTAATTCCTGGAGCTTGTCTATTTACACTATTTTAAAATCCATTCTCTCTTGGGTTTCCACATGGTTCAGACCCATCACCATTCCTTGATGTCCTTTCCATATAGTATAGGTTGAAGGAAGAAGGTAGCAGAAAAGCAGAAGGGGGGAAAAAGGCAGCTGGCAGATATGGAGCAACTATTCTGTGTAAGGCACAGTTATTCTAGCCTCACCATGACCTTTTGAGGGGTGTATTTTCCTCTCTAACATTTACTGAGCTCTTACCACATGCCTGGCGCTGTGCTAACTCCTTTACTCATTTTGAATCCTCACATGGCCCTGAGAGATGGGTAGCTACTCTGACCATGTTCCAGATGTGCATGGGGAGGTGTGGGGAGGTTAAGTAACTTGTCTGAGGTCACGTGGCAAGGAAGTGGCAGCTCTGGCATCTGAGCAGTCTGAGTCACACAAACTAGCATGACTCAAAGTCCTTGTTCTTTACACTTACACAGT